>NC_089838.1:134116934-134724889 GCF_035609145.1 Eleutherodactylus coqui | reverse complement strand
GGTCAGAAACAGCCAAATTTTTGCAATATTCCTGAGCTGCAAGTGGCATGTTCAGGCCAGCAGTTGGATGTGGGATGGTGAAAGAGAGGTCAGAGTCCAGTGTAATCCGGAAACAGCAGGCGTGCTGTCTGGGGGTTATGGTAGTGCCAGATACTGATATAGAGATGCTGAGGGGAAGGGGGCCTGATAGAGCGTGGAAAAACGAGGTCAGTTTTTGAGAGGTTAAATTTGAGAAAAAGGGAGGACATGGTGTTGTAGACATTAGGCAGACAGTCAGAGATGTCAGGGGAAGAGGTATAAAGTTTTGTGTCGTCAGCATAGAGGTGATATTGGAGGTCAAATCTGCAAATGGTTAGTCCGATAGGTGCTGTGTAGATGGAGAAGAGAAGGGGGACCAAGCCCTGAGGGACCCCAATGGCAAGAGAAAGTGGGGAGGAGGTAGAGACAATGAAAGAGATGCTGAAAGAGTGATTAGAGAGATAGGAGGAGAACCAGGAGAGAGCTGAGTCCTTTAGACCGATAGAGCAAAGCATAGCAAGGAGGTGGTTATGGTCGACAGTGTCAAACGCCACGGAGATGTCAAGGAGGAGTAGTAGGGAGTAGACGACCCTCGACTTGGCTGAAGAGGGAGATGAAGGGGAGGTTAGAGATGGGTCAGTAGTTGGCAGCGCCAGTCGGGTCAAGGGTGTTTTTTTTAGAAGGGGGGATAGGATGTAGTGTTTACATGAGATGGGAAAGATGCCAGAGGACAGCAAGGGGCCAAAGATGGTGGTGAGGTGAATAATGGCAGCTGGGGAGAGGGATCGGAGGACGTGTGAAAGGAGAGGGTTGCTGGCATAGGTGGTGGGGTGAGCAGTGGAAAGCAGTCTGGAGACTTTTTCCTTTGTGGTTGGTTTAAGTACAGATAGTGAGATGCTCCTGCAGTGTAGAGTAGACTATTTGATTGCTAGATATTTTTTTTATAAATTAGGACAGACAGAACAAAATAAAAATGGGAGGAACTTAGCTCCACCCTGTCCCACTCCTCCTATTGTAAACAGTGGAGAGGGGCGGGAGCTCAGTGCACTGCTCCCAGCCCGGCCCGCCTCCTCCTCCTGCAGAAAGGGACACCATATATGGTCCGGCCGTGAAAACCCGGCCAATATACGGACGCGTAAATAAGCCCTTAAGGAGTTAAAGATATTGGAAACAGTCTGCTTTATTACAAATTCAATCAAAGGTTGCAAGTTGACACCTTCCCTCAACAATACCAGTTCAGCAACAAATATTTTAACAGTATGTCTCAGTAGCTTTCCCTGAACACAGAATAGTAATAAAATAATGTGAAAAGCAAATAGATTGAGCCTTCTGCAGAGTATACAATAATGACAGGAAAACAAATTTTCTTGACTGCTTATTAGATATTTGTATTAATATGCAGTATTTTTCTAATGCATGTAAAATGAACATATGAAAATAGAAAAGCGCCCTTGAGACAATGCATAATCATTCAGAGACTCCTGAACAGGTTTTACAATCTCGTCAGTACTTGGAATCGATCATTTATGTGATAGATTGCTAGTAAAATGAATATGCTGCACTGCAACTATAGGGGGTGCAGTGATAATAGTCAGACCTTAGTGCGCCCGGACAGCTTCTTAAGATACTAGTCAGATTCCAGCCCTCGCAGCAACTTAAGAAACCAGTATTAAAAATGGAATTTGGTATCTCGGATACATTATAGATTTTGCATTTGGGCCCAGGAACTCTAAGTTATGTCTCTGACTATATCACAGGTAACAATTTGTAGCAGGAGAGGCCAACATTTTCAACTTTAACTGTACTTAAAGAAAGGTTGAACATTGATTGTTTGTGAATTGTGAATGTTTCCCCTTAAATGCATCTGTCTGCATCTACCTAACAAATGTGATAGCAGATGGCTTCCATCTCAAACTAAGGAGTACACTGATAACATATGACGGCTTTATATATGGTTTTTTCACAAATGCAAGAAGACAACTGTTTAGTTGTTTACTGGAGCAAATTGGAACAAACATACTTTATTTTGTGTGATATGAATTGAGTATAACATGCAGTAAAACTAACCTGGCTACCATGCAAAATGGTAATTCTACATTTCAGATTCTTGTTTCTTGCAGGACTGTCTGTTAACACCCATAATTGCCTAATTAAAAATCTGTCAAAGATCGAATGTTTAAAGTCAGATTAAAGGGTCACCTTGAAAATGCTGTCCAATCTGTGGGTAGCAGCCCATACAGCGAGAGCTAAAGGGGTTGTTCAGCTCCACATGATTGATATCTATCCTCAGTATAGGTCATCCATAACTGATCTGCGGGAAGAGGGGGGCTGCAACACCAAATCTGATGGTATGAAGCCTTTCCCTGTCTTAGAGGAATGATTTAATATACCCTTGCCTGAAGCACTTTGCCTCATCCTTACCCTCCTCTGGTCCTAAGCCTTTCACACTAAGGCTTTATTCACACGAGCATATATACGCAGCTTTTTACCTGCGTAAATACGCCGGGCAATTTCAATGAATGCATTGAATCCAATGCATTTCTTCTGATGGCCGACGTATTTACGCAGGTAAAAAGCTGCGTATATACGCTCGTGTGAATAAAGCCTTAGGGCTTCTACCCACTAGTGTTTTTTTTCTCTAGTGATGTGAGACCAAGTGCCTCGCAACGCACTTGGTCAAATATAATCATCAATGAATGGCTTAATCAGCCTGTGATTGGCTGAACGCTGTGACATAAAACAAATTATAAATTGTCCCACCTTGTTTCATGTGCTGCTGTTCTGTTCCCATCAGCAGGTATACTCACACGCCTTCACATTGCCATCCTGTGACCAATCACTTTTTTTTACAGCTAGCCATGATTTTCAGGGAAGAGCTTATATTTCAAGCCCTTCCCCAAAAATCATTGTTGCAAACCCACTGCTTTTATTGGGGCCGCAGCAGTGCCGGCGTCATTGAAAAAAATGGGATAGCACGACGGACTTCTGCCACAGCTGTGCCAAAGGATTCCTTTATCCCAGCGGTCCCCGTGGGGATGAAGGACTCCTCTGACGTAGCTGTCACAGCTGTGGCAGAAGTCTGCAATGCACTCCCTAGGTTTTTTAAAGGGACTGGCGCTGCTGCGAGCCATGAATGCACTGCTATCTTTACCTCTTCATCAGACATAAATCTTCATCCTTTTAGAGCTTCTTCCTGCTAACCAAACAGGTGGTAATCCAATTGGGCAAGATCATGATTATAAGGCCTCTTTCACATGGGCCTTGTCCGTCCGTATGAGAGGTGCGCACAGAACGTGTTTTTATAGGAACCAATGGGTTCCCATAGAAGCGTTCACATGGACGATTGTTAAACGCGCAGCATCCCCGCATCCAACAAAGATAGGACATGCAAGTGAAAACTTGCATGTTAGCTCCGAGGTGCGTGCAAAGATAGGACTGGTCCTATCTTTGCTGTGTGCTCTCCATAGACTCCTATGGGAGCTGGAAAACCCGCACCTCGGATTGTGTGAACTGGCTCCTTTCAAGTAGCTGGAATTAGCCTGTTCACGTGATCTTTATAGCAGTGTAGCCGCGAGCTATGCATGTGGCTACACTGCGGGCAGACAGCGCTAGTCTGAAAAAGCCCTAAGGAGGATGCTTGGACACCTCAAAACAAAGTTTTTCCTGATAAGGTTTTAATGCTAACCCTTGAGAATCCCAGAAAAAACTGTAAGCAACAATTTTCCAGCTGATAGTTGACTTTTTTCTTGGTTGGCGATTAAGGAAGTTTCCATTCCATACTCTACCATTAAAGGGGTTGTCCCGCGAAAGCAAGTGGGGGTATACACTTCTGTATGGCCATATTAATGCACTTTGTAATATACATCGTGCATTAAATATGAGCCAAACAGAAGTTATTCACTTACCTGCTCCGTTGCTAGCGTCCTCGTTTCCATGGTGCCGTCTAATTTCAGCATCTAATCTCCCGATTAGACGCGCTTGCGCAGTCCGGTCTTCTCCCTGGTGAATGGGGCCGCTCGTGCCGGAGAGCTGCTCCTCGTAGCTCCGCCCCGTCATGTGTGCCAATTCCAGCCAATCAGGAGGCTGGAATCGGCAATGGAAAGCACAGAGCCCACGGTGCACCATGGGAGAAGACCTGCGGTCCACCGTGGGTGAAGATCCCGGCGGCCATCTTAGCAAGGTAAGTAAGAAGTCGCCGCAGCGCGGGGATTCGGGTAAGTACTATCCGTTTTTTTTTTTTTTACCCCTGCATCGGGTTTGTCTCGCGCCGAACGGGGGGCCTATTGAAAAAAAAAAAAAAAGTTTCGGCGCGGGACAACCCCTTTAAGGCCTCCTGCAAATGGCCAGGTCGGATCCTGCTGCGAGAATTCTCGCAGTGGGATGCGAGCCATGCCCCTGCAGTGACCTGGCGCTCAACTCCTCCCGGCATCTCGCTCTGTGTCGGCTGTCACACGTGACGTTTCTGTGTGACCCTCTGCGAGGCTCGCAAAGAAATAGGACATGCCGCAATTTGTTTACCGTGCAAGTTTCCACGCGATCAAATCGCAGCTGTCTGCATAGGATTGGATTGTTTAATGCAGTCCTATGGCAGCGGGCACAGGCGGAAATTCTCCGGGAAATCCTACCGTGGAATTTCTGCCCGTGTGCAGAGGGCCTTACGCTCAGGCTCAAAAATCCAATCCCTACACACTGCTCTTCTTTCATGCAAATCACATGTGGGACAGCCAAATTAACTGACATAACACATTCAAACCTGCACAGCAGTGAGTGGGGAGACAGCGACCACAAAGGAAAGCGTTGATAAGACAGTGCCATAAAAGACATGACAATTTTTTTCTGCAGATTACTGAAAAAAAATACATACATAATTTGGGTATTAAGGTTTTTCTACTTTGGCACAATAAAAACCCTTTATTTGGAAATTATTTTTTTGAATTGCTGAATTAAAAGTCCCATAACTTTTTTATTTTATGGTAAGTTAAATAGTACCATTGAAAAATAGCACTCGTCCTGCAAAAAAACAAGCCCTCATCTAGATAGGTCACCTGAAAAATATATATATATATTTTTTTAAAGTTATACTTTTTTTTGAAAGAGGAGATACCAGACCTGTAGAATGTGACCTGGACGCAGGTGCATCAATGACCCTTGGTCCTGAAAGGGTTAAATTACACCTATACACAATATAAAGTAGGCACCACTAAGGAATGCAAGCTCTAAGACCGGAGTATGATAGCAACTAGAGATGAGCGAGCATACTCGTCCGAGCTTGATGCTCGTTCGAGTATTAGGGTGCTCGAGATGCTCGTTACTCGAGACGAGCACCACGCGGTACTCGTTTCGATTAAACGAGCACTGACCATTGAATTCAATGGAGCCGGCAATACAGCCGGCTCTATTGAAAGCAATGGGCTGCCGGCGTACGCGGGATGAATTGTCGGGAAGAGCTTAAATATATAAGCCCTTCCCTGCAATTCATCTAGAAATGTGTAAAAATAAAAAATATATATATACTTACCTGGTCCCGGCAGAACGATGTTAGCCCATTGAATTCAATGGAGTCGGCAATACAGCCGACTCCATTGAAAGCAATGGGCTGCCGGCGATCGCGGGATGAATTGTCGGGAAGGGGTTAAATATATAAGCCCTTCCCTGCAATTCATCCAGAAATGTGTAAAAATAAAAAATATATATATACTTACCTGGTCCTGGCAGACGGAGTTCAGCGCGGCAGGCTGCAGTTCTCCTGAACTGCTCTGAACAGCTGTGAGTAGTATTCAGCAGCCAGGGATTTAAAATCCCCGCCTGCTGAATGAGAGGCCTCTGATTGGTCACAGCCTGACCAATCAGAGGCATCCCTCACTCACACCCATTCATGAATTCATGAATGGGTGAGTGAGGGCTGCCTCTGATTGGCTCAGCGCAGGGACAGCTGAGAGCTGCCAATCAGAGGCATGAATTCATGAATGGTCACAGCCTGACCAATCAGAGGCATCCCTCACTCACACCCAATCAGAGGCCTCTCATTCAGCAGGCGGGGATTTTAAATCCCCGGCTGCTGAATACTACTCACAGCTGTTCAGAGCAGTTCAGGAGAACTGCAGCCTGCCGCGCTGAACTCCGTCTGCCGGGACCAGGTAAGTATATATATATATTTTATTTTTACACATTTCTGGATGAATTGCAGGGAAGGGCTTATATATTTAACCCCTTCCCGACAATTCATCCCGCGATCGCCGGCAGCCCATTGCTTTCAATGGAGTCGGCTGTATTGCCGGCTCCATTGAATTCAATGGGCTAACATCGTTCTGCCGGGACCAGGTAAGTATATATATATTTTTTATGTTTACACATTTCTGGATGAATTGTAGGGAAGGGCTTATATATTTAAGCCCTTCCCGACAATTCATCCCGCGTACGGGGTCTCACTCTTGCCGGTATTGTGGCTTAATAGTGGGACCTGGGAACTTGAGATACAGCCCAAAATGTAGCTCCTCGCCTGCCCTATTCGTTTCTGTGTCGTTCCCATCACTTTCTTGTGTTTTGCAGATTTTCACAAATGAAAACCTTAGCGAGCATCGGCGATATACAAAAATGCTCGAGTCACCCATTGACTTCAATGGGGTTCGTTACTCGAAACGAACTCTCGAGCATCACTGAAAGTTCGACTCGAGTAACGAGCACCCGAGCATTTTGGTGCTCGCTCATCTCTAATAGCAACCCAAAATAGCCCATATATCCACAAAATCTGATTATATTATGCAGGAGTATCAGTGTAATTAGTAGCATACATCCCCACAGAACCCAATGCACTTGTCAAACCACAGGTAATTTAAAGGTCTCCAGTCCAATTAATTTAGAGATGCATTACTCAGGTGTTCCGGTGTAAAACCAGCCTTCCCAATTGCTATGTTACACGATTAATGGCTTTGGCAGGCACCATGCACGTCCACACAGTAAAGAAAGAAAGAATGAAAAAGTATCCTTCTTAGAAGTCAGCCCTTCTGCTCTGCACAATAAGATTGCATAATGCTCATTACAAGAAGTGTCATCCTAGTAGGAGTCATTTCAGCAGCTGACAATCAATAGCCAGCAGCAGCAGCAGCAGCTCAGAGACAGGGCTGAAAGCAGGCACAACACAATAAGTGCCTATGTTAGCACAGCACCCTTCCCACATTCAGGCTCCTTTTCCCATGTGTTGCTCTCTAAATATAGATGCAGTTCTACTAATTGACAGGAGTTCATGCTGCGTGTACCAAACTCCTAATCTCCATTTCACACATTCCTTGTAAGGCAGGGCGAGGCAGCCAATCAGAGCAGACGATTATTACAGTATACCCAGAGAATAAGGGTTGTGATCCTCACCCTAGATTTATTCTCTCTTTTGTCACATTAACCACTTTGTAGGAAGCAGTATCCATGGTGAGAAACAGATGAAGATCAATGCTGACAGTATGTTTTAGAGTTTACATAAGGATTCTTAATAAAGATGGCAGAGGATAAAATGCTGGATAGCAAGTGGAATACAATTATATGGATAGGAATAAACAATTGACACGAGATCTGATGGTTTATTTGGGCTGAGCGACTAAGAAAAAGACATTTATGACAGACCTCTTGTAGGAGATGGGTTTTGTGTCAGATAGAAGAAAATCACTTTAGACTTTTATTGTTGTTTTAGATTTTTAAACATCCTAATTTACAATATGCTTTATTCCATGAAAAATTTAACCTCCGGTCCTTCAGTGCTTGCAGTTAAAGTTAAACTAACTTATCTCTCTAGCAGATATCTCCTAAAGCTACATAGTGGAATATGGCAGGGGAGGTTTTAAACTGTACTGCTATAGTTCCTAATGTAAGTGCATGTATCTGGGTATATTGTTGGGAGCAGAGCCGTAACTTGAAGCTTCTGGACCCCCATGTAAAATTTGCAACAGGGCCCCCAACTATAATGCTTTATTCATACTACTAGGCTTTCTATATGGAGAAGATAGTCCTTATGGGCCCCCTGAGGGTCCTGGGCCCGGGAGCAACTGCATCCACTATAGTTGCGCCCCTGGTTGGGATATCTATTAGGATTATCCGTGGCTCTGCTATCGGGGGAGTCAAAGATGAACAACTCCTCTCCAATGGATCCTTACAACCCAGAAATATGGTGATGCACATGGACTTAAATGGTAAGTGGTACAGAGCAGTACGTCACTTAAAAGAAATACTGATTATCCAAACTACTAACATTTCAGCACTGTGAGGGTGCATTCACACGAACGTATATCGGCTCGGCTTTCATGCCGAGCCGATATACGTCCTCCTTATGTGCAGGGGGGGAGGGGATGGAAGAGCCAGGAGCAGAAACTGAGCTCCCGCCCCCTCTCTGCCTCCTCTCTGCCCCTCTGCACTATTTGCAATGAGGAGAGGTGGTGCAGGGGCGGGGCAAATTCTTGGAACTTAGCCCCACCCCCACCCCACCTCCTTTCATTGCAAATAGTACAGAGGGGCAGAGAGGAGGCAGAGAGGGGGCGGGAGCTCAGTTTCTGCTCCTGGCTCTTCCATCCCCCCCCCCCCCCTTGCACACGAGGACAAAGTATATCGGCTCGGCGTAAAAACCGAGCCGATATACGTTCGTGTGAATTCACCCTAAAGCAGTTTTCACGCAGCCAAGAAAATCCCGCGAGATTTGTGCATTTCAAGACGCACAAATATGAACCCCACTCAATAGAAAGGGGTCATACACATGAGCAATTTTTTTCCCATATCACGGTGTAAAAAAAAAATAAAAAAATTGCAGCATGTCCTATGTTTGGGCATTCCCTCGGAAGGCTTTGCATCGCCTGTTGTTTTCAATGGGGCCAACGCAGCATTGCACACTACTGCCATCTCTTCTCTAGTTAAGCAAGTGTTATAGTAGTTCTGTGAAATGAGACTGGCCTAATCATTTTTTCCATATGCACATGAATGAGCCTTGGGCGCACATGACATCACTGCAGAAGACAGCTTGACCGTTGTTATAGACTTGTTCACAGGAGTTTACTTCAAACTCCTCCCACTGTAAAGTTTTTCTTTTTTCCACAATTTTGTATTAAAGTATATGTGTGAGCAAGCCCTAAGTGTATTAATGCTCACACACCATATGTTATATGATGCAATCGTGTACAGTATTATGCAATTACTACCCTGTTTCCCCGAAACTAAGACCATGTCTTATATTAATTTTTGCTCCAATAGATTGTACTTTTTTACATGTACAGCTGCCTGGACACTATTTATATTGTCCTTTTTTATTAACTGTAAATAGGGCTCAATTTTGAAGTAGGGCTTATACTTCAAGCATCCTCAAAAATACTGAAAAATACTGCTATGTCTTATTTTCAGGGTATGTCTTATTTTCAGGGAAACAGGGTACCTTAATTACTCTTGTACATACCACTTCACTGCAGGCAAAATGCAAGCTAGTCAAAGTTATAATTTAAAAAGTGTCCATCTCTAATAAGCGTATTTTACCAAAACATTCATTTCCCGTAAAAATTGGGTGCTATTATCTAGCTTTACATTTTCATGTTTATACAAATTGGCATTTTGGAAATTTGCCATGGATGGTTTCTTGGATCAATGTTCTTGTGAGCCTTGAAACTGCTTATAGAACGCCAAGTGCTGAAAAATGTTCAGTCCTGGATGAAAATATAAATTACATTGCAATTGTGTCAGCGCAACTCTATAAATAATGACTAATACAGATAAGCAGAAGCGAGAAATACACTAAAAGCATTGTTGAATTAATACAAATTATTATTTCTATTGCGCCTTTAATTTCCAGGTCGCTATAGCCATTAAATACAGAGGAGTCTAAAACACATAACATATACAAACATGATAAAAATACATTAACCATGAACATACTGGCAAGAGGCTGCTTCTATAGTAGTATAGTGGATACAGGGTTATTACAGGTTCTTCGCTCTAGAAGTGGGTTAGGGTGCTTTTCAGTTTAAAGGGTTATATACAGACGTATTGGGGTAATTAGTAGTGGGGATGCAATGTCTTGTAGAATAGTGGGGATGTTAGAAATTACTTAGATGTTGATGGCAGGAGCAAACAAGTGGAGAGCAAAGAGGACATTGGCAAAATATAGTAATTAAAGACAGATTGTATGAGTTTTCCTCAAAAGTTTAATATATACACAACAGCAAGGGTTCTAGAATGAAGCCTTGAGGGATACCATGACGCTACGCAAAAGCGGGTGTGGGAGTGGGAGACAAATATTGGGTTGGTGAGGTATGAAAAGGTCCAGCAGGGAGCCAAGTGTGCAATGTGATCTGAAAGAGAGATTGTAGGTGGTCAAAGCTGGATGTGAGGTGAGAGGAGAGTTCAAGGTGGCTATGTTAAGGTACCTTTACACAGAGAAACTATCATTCATATTGTCATTCAGAAGTCATTTGTTTGCCTTTATACACAGTGATGATCATTTGTTAGTTCTTTGTCAAGATGTCGACCATAGAACAATTCCCATGCAAATCCATTTGCAAGTCATTTAAATATAGAGTACAGTGACTTTACACCAGATGACTTTTGATTAGAGATGAGCGAACGTACTCGTCCGAGCTTGATACTCGTTCGAGTATTAGCGTGTTCGAGATGCTCGTTACTCGTGACGAGTACCACGCGATGTTCGACTTACTTTCACTTTCATCTCTGAGACGTTAGCGCGCTTTTCTGGCCAATAGAAAGACAGGGAAGGCATTACAACTTCCCCCTGCGACGTTGAAGCCCTATACCACCCCCTGCTGTGAGTGGCTGGGGAGATCAGGTGTCACCCGAGTATAAAAATCGGCCCCTCCCGCGGCTCGCCACAGATGCATTCTGACAGAGATCAGGGAAAGTGCTGCTGGTGCCGGAGCTGCTATAGGGAGAGTGTTAGGAGTTATTTTAGGCTTCAAGAACCCCAACGGTCCTTCTTAGGGCCACATCTAACCGTGTGCAGTAGTGTGGAGGCTGCTTTTTGCAGTGTTGCACTTTTTTTTTTTTTTTTTTTTTTGTATATCGGCCGTGCAGAGCATTGCGTCCTGCAGTAATTTTACATTGTCCAGGGCCAGTAGTGGTGAGGCAGGGACAGAAGACATATTTAGTGTATATGGGCAGTGGGCCTTTCCAAAAACATTTGGGAAAAAAAATCTATTTGGGCTGCCTGTGACTGTCCTCAGTGTACTGGGTCTCTGCTGGGGGTAGTTGTCCTAATTCATACGCAGCCAGCTAAGTGTTACAGCAGGCTTGCGCAAAATTCTTTTTTGCCTCTGTGTTGCCTCTTACATCACCGCTGTATTCCTGTCCACAAGTGTACTAGGTCTCTGCTGGGGGTAGTTGTCCTAAGTCATACGCAGCCAGCTAAGTGTTACAGCAGGCTTGCGCAAAATTCTTTTCTGCCTCTGTGTTGCCTCTTACATCACCGCTGTATTCCTGTCCACAAGTGTACTGGGCCTCTGCTGGGGGTAGTTGTCCTAATTCATACGCAGCCAGCTAAGTGTTACAGCAGGCTTGCGCAAAATTCTTTTCTGCCTCTGTGTTGCCTCTTACATCACCGCTGTATTCCTGTCCACAAGTGGACTAGGTCTCTGCTGGGGGTAGTTGTCCTAATTCATACGCAGCCAGCTAAGTGTTACAGCAGGCTTGCGCAAAATTCTTTTCTGCCTCTGTGTTGCCTCTTACATCACCGCTGTGTTCCTTTCCACAAGTGTTCTGGGCCTCTGCTGGGGGTAGTTGTCCTAATTCATACGCAGCCAGCTAAGTGTTACAGCAGGCTTGCGCAAAATTCTTTTCTGCCTCTGTGTTGCCGCTTACATCACTGCTGTATTCCTGTCCACAAGTGTACTAGGTCTCTGCTGGGGGTAGTTGTCCTAATTCATACACAGCCAGCTAAGTGTTACAGCAGGCTTGCGCGAAATTCTTTTCTGCCTCTGTGTTGCCTCTTACATCACCACTGTATTCCTGTCCACAAGTGTACTGGGTCTCTGCTGGGGGTAGTTGTCCTAATTCATACACAGCCAGCTAAGTGTTACAGCAGGCTTGCGCAAAATTCTTTTCTGCCTCTGTGTCGCCTCTTACATCACCGCTGTATTCCTGTCCACAAGTGAACTGGGTCTCTGCTGGGGGTAGTTGTCCTAATTCATACGCAGCCAGCTAAGTGTTACAGCAGGCTTGCGCAAAATTCTTTTCTGCCTCTGTGTTGCCTCTTACATCACCGCTGTATTCCTGTCCACAAGTGTACTGGGTCTCTGCTGGGGGTAGTTGTCCTAATTCATACGCAGCCAGCTAAGTGTTACAGCAGGCTTGCGCAAAATTCTTTTCTGCCTCTGTGTTGCCTCTTACATCACTGCTGTATTCCTGTCCACAAGTGTACTGGGTCTCTGCTGGGGGTAGTTTTCCTAATTCATACGCAGCCAGCTAAGTGTTACAGCAGGCTTGCGCAAAATTCTTTTCTGCCTCTGTGTTGCCTCTTACATCACCGCTGTATTCCTGTCCACAAGTGTACTGGGTCTCTGCTGGGGGTAGTTGTCCCAATTCATACGCAGCCAGCTAAGTGTTACAGCAGGCTTGCGCAAAATTCTTTTCTGCCTCTGTGTTGCCTCTTACATCACCGCTGTATTCCTGTCCACAAGTGTACTGGGTCTCTGCTGGGGGTAGTTGTCCTAATTCATACGCAGCCAGCTAAGTGTTACAGCAGGCTTGCGCGAAATTCTTTTCTGCCTCTGTGTTGCCTCTTACATCACCACTGTATTCCTGTCCACAAGTGTACTAGGTCTCTGCTGGGGGTAGTTGTCCTAATTCATACGCAGCCAGCTAAGTGTTACAGCAGGCTTGCGCAAAATTCTTTTCTGCCTCTGTGTTGCCTCTTACATCACCGCTGTATTCCTGTCCACAAGTGAACTGGGTCTCTGCTGGGGGTAGTTGTCCTAATTCATACGCAGCCAGCTAAGTGTTACAGCAGGCTTGCGCAAAATTCTTTTCTGCCTCTGTGTTGCCTCTTACATCACCGCTGTATTCCTGTCCACAAGTGTACTGGGTCTCTGCTGGGGGTAGTTGTCCTAATTCATACGCAGCCAGCTAAGTGTTACAGCAGGCTTGCGCAAAATTCTTTTCTGCCTCTGTGTTGCCTCTTACATCACTGCTGTATTCCTGTCCACAAGTGTACTGGGTCTCTGCTGGGGGTAGTTTTCCTAATTCATACGCAGCCAGCTAAGTGTTACAGCAGGCTTGCGCAAAATTCTTTTCTGCCTCTGTGTTGCCTCTTACATCACCGCTGTATTCCTGTCCACAAGTGTACTGGGTCTCTGCTGGGGGTAGTTGTCCTAATTCATACGCAGCCAGCTAAGTGTTACAGCAGGCTTGTGCAAAATTCTTTTCTGCCTCTGTGTTGCCTCTTACATCACTGCTGTATTCCTGTCCACAAGTGTACTGGGTCTCTGCTGGGGGTAGGTTTCCTAATTCATACGCAGCCAGCTAAGTGTTACAGCAGGCTTGCGCAAAATTCTTTTCTGCCTCTGTGTTGCCTCTTACATCACCGCTGTATTCCTGTCCACAAGTGTACTGGGTCTCTGCTGGGGGTAGTTGTCCTAATTCATACGCAGCCAGCTAAGTGTTACAGCAGGCTTGCGCAAAATTCTTTTCTGCCTCTGCTGTGCGTTTCGTAAGCGAAGTCAGCCTCCAACCACAGGCCAATAAGCGGCACATTTAATTACAGCGTTCTGTTTCTGCACTACTGGTAATACACCATGCTGAGGGGTAGGGGTAGGCCTAGAGGATGTGGACGTGGCCGAGGACGCGAGGCCCAAGTCAGGGTGTGGGCACAGGCCGAGCTCCTGATCCAGGTGTATCGCAGCCGACTGCTGCGGGATTAGGAGAGAGGCACGTTTCTGGCGTCCCCACATTCATCTCACAATTAATGCGTCCATGCGGTAGACCTTTATTAGAAAATGAGCAGTGTGAGCAGGTCCTGTCGTGGATGGCAGAAAGTGCATCCAGCAATCTATCGACCTCCCAGAGTTCTGCGCCGTCCACTGCTGCAACTCTGAATCCTCTGGCTGCTGCTCCTGCTTCCTGCCAGCCTCCTCACTCCATTACAATGACACATTCTGAGGAGCAGGCAGACTCCCAGGAACTGTTCCCGGGCCCCTGCCCAGAATGGCCAGCAATGGTTCCTCTCCCACCGGAGGAGTTTGTCGTGACCGATGCCCAATCTTTGGAAAGTTCCCGGGGTCCGGGGGATGAGGCTGGGGACTTCCGGCAACTGTCTCAAGAGCTTTCAGTGGGTGAGGAGGACGATGACGATGAGACACAGTTGTCTATCACTCCAGTAGTAGTAAGGGCAGTAAGTCCGAGGGAGGAGCGCACAGAGGATTCGGAGGAAGAGCAGCAGGACGATGAGGTGACTGACCCCACCTGGTTTGCTACGCCTACTGAGGACAGGTCTTCAGAGGGGGAGGCAAGGGCAGCAGCAGGGCAGGTTGGAAGAGGCAGTGCGGTGGCCAGGGGTAGAGGCAGGGCCAGACCGAATAATCCACCAACTGTTTCCCAAAACGCCCCCATCCGCCATGCCACCCTGCAGAGGCCGAGACGCTCAAAGGTCTGGCAGTTTTTCACGGAGAGTGCAGACGACCGACGAACAGTGGTGTGCAACCTGTGTCGCGCCAAGATCAGCCGGGGAGCCACCACCACCAGCATGCGCAGACATATGATGGCCAAGCACCCCACAAGGTGGGACGAAGGCCGTTCACCGCCTCCGATTTGCACCGCTGCCTCTCCCCCTGTGCCCCAACCTGCCACTGAGATCCAACCCCCCTCTCAGGAAACAGGCACTACCGTCTCCTGGCCTGCACCCACACCCTCACCTCCGCTGTGCTCGGCCCCATCCACCAATGTCTCTCAGCGCACCGTCCATCCGTCGCTAGCGCAAGTGTTGGAGCGCAAGCGCAACTACGCCGCCACGCACTCGCACGCTCAAGCGTTTAACGTGCACATAGCCAAATTTATCAGCCTGGAGATGCTGCCGTATAGGGTTGTGGAAACGGAGGCTTTCAAAGGTATGATGGCGGCGGCGGCCCCGCGCTACTCAGTTCCCAGTTGCCACTACTTTTCCCGATGTGCCGTCCCAGCCCTGCACGACCACGTCTGCCGCAACATTGTACGCGCCCTCACCAACGAGGTTACTGCCAAGGTCAACTTAACAACGGACACGTGGACAAGCACAGGTGGGCAGGGCCACTATATCTCCCTGACGGCACATTGGGTGAATTTAGTGGAGGCTGGGACAGAGTCAGAGCCTGGGACCGCTCACGTCCTACCCACCCCCAGAATTGCGGGCCCCAGCTCGGTGGTGGTATCTGCGGCGGTGTATGCTTTCTCCACTCAACCACCTTCCTCCTCCTCCTCCTACGCAAGCTCTGTCTCGCAATCAAGATGTGTCAGCAGCAGCACGTGAACTGCTGCAGGGTCTGACAGAGCAGACCGACCGCTGGCTTGCGCCGCTGAGCCTCCAACCGGGCATGGTCGTGTGTGACAACGGCCGTAACCTGGTGGCGGCTCTGCAGCTCGGTAGCCTCACGCACGTGCCATGCCTGGCCCACGTCTTTAATTTGGTGGTTCAGCGCTTTCTGAAAAGCTACCCACGCTTGTCAGACCTGCTCGGAAAGGTGCGCCGGCTCTGCGCACATTTCCGCAAGTCCGACACGGACGCTGCCACCCTGCGTACCCTGCAACATCGGTTTCATCTGCCAGTGCACCGACTGCTGTGCGACGTGCCCATACGGTGGAACTCTATGCTCCACATGTTGGCCAGGCTCTTTGAGGAGTCTACCCAGATGGTGAGCGGCGATGCTGCAATCATTAGCGTCACCATTCCTCTGCTATGCCTCTTGAGACGTTCCCTGCAAAGCATAAAGGCAGACGCTTTGCGCTCGGAAACAGAGGCGGGGGAAGACAGTATGTCGCTGGATAGTCAGAGCACCCTCCTGTCTATATCTCAGCGCGTTGAGGAGGAGGAGGAGGAGCATGAGGAGGATGAGGAGGAAGGGGAAGAGACAGCTTGGCCCACTGCTGACGGTACCCATGCTGCTTGCCTGTCATCCTTTCAGCGTGTATGGCCTGAGGAGGAGGAGGAGGAGGAGGATCCTGAAAGTGATCTTCCTAGTGAAGACAGCCATGTGTTGCGTACAGGTACCCTGGCACACATGGCTGACTTCATGTTAGGATGCCTTTCTCGTGACCCTTGCGTTACACGCATTCTGGCCACTACGGATTACTGGGTGTACACACTGCTCGACCCACGGTATAAGGAGAACCTTTCCACTCTCATACCCGAAGAGGAAAGGGGTTCGAGAGTGATGCTATACCACAGGACCCTGGCGGACAAACTGATGGTAAAATTCCCATCCGACAGCGCTAGTGGCCGAAGGCGCAGTTCCGAGGGCCAGGTAGCAGGGGAGGCGCAGAGATCAGGCAGCATGTACAGCACAGGCAGGGGAACACTCTCTAAGGCCTTTGACAGCTTTCTGGCTCCCCAGCAAGACTGTGTCACCGCTCCCCAGTCAAGGCTGAGTCAGCGGGAGCACTGTAAAAGGATGGTGAGGGAGTACGTAGCCGATCGCACGACCGTCCTCCGTGACGCCTCTGCCCCCTACAACTACTGGGTGTCGAAGCTGGACACGTGGCCTGAACTCGCGCTCTATGCCCTGGAGGTGCTTGCTTGTCCTGCGGCTAGCGTCTTGTCAGAGAGGGTGTTTAGTGCGGCTGGGGGAATCATCACGGATAAGCGTACCCGCCTGTCAACCGACAGTGCCGACAGGCTTACACTCATTAAGATGAACAAAGCCTGGATTTCCCCAGACTTCTCTTCTCCACCAGCGGACAGCAGCGATACCTAAACAATACGTAGGCTGCACCCGCGGATGGAAGCATTGTTCTCTATCACCATCAAAAACGTGGACCTTTTAGCTTCATCAATCTGTGTATAATATTCATCCTCCTCCTCCTGCTCCTCCTCCTGAAAGCTGACGTAATCACGCCGAATGGGCAATTTTTCTTAGGCCCACAAGGCTCAGTCATATAATTTTTGTAAACAATTTTTATACGTTTCAATGCTCATTAAAGCGTTGAAACTTGCACCTGAACCAATTTTTATTTTAACTGGGCTGCCTCCAGGCCTAGTTACAAATTAAGCCACATTAACCAAAGCGATTAATGGGTTTCACCTGCCCTCTTGGTTGGGCATGGGCAATTTTTCTGACGTACATTAGTACTGTTTGTACACCAATTTTTTGGGGCCCTCGCCTACAGTGTAATCCAATTAATTTTTAGCCCACCTGCATTAAAGCTGACGTTACATCAGCTGTGTTGGGCACTGCAATGGGATATATTTATGTACCGCCGGTGGGTTCCTGGCACCCACCCATGCTGTCGGTCCACACGGAGTTGTAACTGCATGTGTCCACTTCTAAAGAACCCCAGTCTGACTGGGGCATGCAGTGTGGGCCGAAGCCCACCTGCATTAAACATGACATTACTACCTCAGCTATGCTGGGCACTGCAATGGGATATATTTATGTACCGCCGGTGGGTTCCAGGGAGCCACCCATGCTGTGGGTCCACAGGGACTTCACAATAGGGAGTTGTACCTGCCTGTGTCTATGAATTAAAAACCCCGGTCAGGTTGGGGCATGCAGTGTGGGCCGAAGCCCACCTGGATTTAATCTGACGTTAGCTCTGCTGTCCAGGGCACTTCAATGGGATACATTTATGTACAGCCGGCGTGTTCCAGGGAGCCACCCATGCTGTGGGTGCACACGGAATTCCCATTGCGGAGTTGTACCTGCCTGTGACTATTTATAAAAAACCGCGGTCTGACTGGGGCATGCAGACACCTTGACAGAATGAATAGTGTGTGGCACATAGGTTCCCCATTGCTATGCCCACGTGTGCAGCTCCTGATGGCGGTGGCACAGGATTATATTTCTCATTGCTTCTGTACAGCATTGTGGGCTATCGCCCCGCCCCTTTTAAAGAGGGTCGCTGCCTAGCCGTGCCAACCCTCTGCAGTGTGTGCCTGCGGTTCCTCCTCATGGCAGACGCACTTATAAATAGACATGAGGGTGGTGTGGCATGAGTGCAGCTGAAGGCTGCGCAGGGACACTTTGGTGTGCGCTGTGGACACTGGGTCGTGCGGGGGGGTTGGGCAGCATGTAACCTAGGAGAAGTGGCAGCGGAGTGTCATGCAGGCAGTGATTGTGCTTTGTTGGAGGTAGTGTGGTGCTTAGCTAAGGTATGCATTGCTAATGAGGGCTTTTCAGAAGTAAAAGTTGTTGGGAGGGGGGGGGGGGGGGCACTCTTGCCGCTATTGTGGCTTAATAATGGGACCTGTGAACTTGAGATGCAGCCCAACATGTAGCCCCTCGCCTGCCCTATCCGTTGCTGTGTCGTTCCCATCACTTTCTTGAATTGCCCAGATTTTCACAAATGAAAACCTTAGCGAGCATCGGCGATATACAAAAATGCTCGGGTCGCCCATTGACTTCAATGGGGTTCGTTACTTGAAACGAACCCTCGAGCATCGCGATAATTTCGTCCCGAGTAACGAGCACCCGAGCATTTTGGTGCTCGCTCATCTCTACTTTTGATGAAGCAGTGACTATTATTTTTTTTAGTAAGCTGATATGAAATGACTAGCGACTTATTGCTAGTCACCCTGGTGGTGGCCAGGTTTACACTGGCCAACTATCATTCGTACTCATTCTTTCGAGCAACTACTCGGCTGAAAATGTGACCCTGGGCCATCCATCTCACTCTGTGTGAAAGCTCCTTGACACGTAGTGAGATGGAGCAGTAGTTAAATGGAGATGATGAGTTGATAAAGTATAAGTGTGATTGTTGTATAGTCAAATGAACAAGGGAAGACACCAAAAAAGCGAGTGATAGATTAAGGCTAGTGCTAGGATGAATGCAGTTGTAAATGTTAGGATGAGGCTGGATGCGATTAGGTCGAGAGCCCGGGTGGTGAGGTGGAATTTGAAGAGTAGTGTAAGAAGCATTTCCTCAGTTGAGCCGGGCAAGCAAATTATTGGGGAGACCCAAGTGGTTGTGTAAATGGGTTATATGGACTGTAGGTTAAAACTCTTAAAAAGGGTTGATCTCTTGTTGAAAGTAGGTAGAAAAATCCTCAGCAGAGCTAAAGGTGCTAAATGATTGTTGGAAGTTGTAGGACAGAAGATAAATACCGTAGGCCTCTTTAGCAGTAGTGAGTGCGGGTTTTGAAATGGAGTTGTGCTTCTTTGTATTTTGTGAGGTCTTCCTTGAAGTGAGATTTCTTCTACTGCTCTGCAAACATGGAATGCAGTCTTGTTTTCTTTCACCAGATTAGCATGTATGGCCTGCAAATTGATGTATTAAATGTTATTGTTTGAGAGTAGCAAACTAAGTTAAGAGCTAAAGTTACTGTGGTGTTGTAGAAAACAGTGGCCATTTCAGCATTATAAAGTGAGGATATAACAGAAAGTGGTAGTCAAGAGTATCAGAGTGCATGAATATTAAGACCTATTTAGGTCTTGATGTAGATATGCTAGTTTCTAGACTTGGGCAGTTGGAAATGGGAGAGAACGTAAAGAGGTTATGGTAAGATAGAAGTAGTGACTTGTTTGGGAGGTTAGATAAAGACTAGAGATGAGTGAAGATACAGTTTAGCCTGTGGCCCTCCTCATAAGTGGCTGTAAAGACCACTGCGACAGAAGTAGTAACACAAGGCCTTTATAGGTGTAAATGCACTGAATGGCTACTTTATTAAAAGGACATGCACCTAGTAGGGTTTTGGACTGCCTTTGGACTTTAGAACCACACCAATTTGTCATGGCATAAATTCCACTAGGTGTTGAAATTGTTCTGGCAGAATACTGTCCAATGTAAATAGGATATCTTCTTGCAGGTACGACATATTAGATGGAGATACTGACATGATAGGAACAGCTGACAGGAAGGGTTCATTCATTGATGCTGCTTGCACTAAATTCTAACCTGCCCCTCAGCGTGGATTCATCTGACGAGACACTATTTTTCCCATGGTTAGTGATCCAATATTTGCGCGCTTTTTCCCACTGGAGTCTTGCCTTTCTCTTGTTCTGAGATTACAATGTCATGCAAACTGCTGCTCTAGCCCATCAATGCTAAGGAAATAGGAGTTGAGCGTTCAGACACGATAATCGGTGGACCTGCAATGTGTTTATCTGTGCACTGCCCGTTTGTCAAAACAATTTTTGAAAACTACTAACCCCTTTTGCGAACGAATTTATTTGAAAATTTTGCATCATTGTTTATCCAATACAACTTCTACATTGCCTCAAAAGGAAGTCTGACAGTGAAGGTGGATTGCTCCTTTAGCTTTTCTCTGCTCTCTCTTCTCTTGACTGTTCTTATCAGATAATCCATGACCAAAACAAAGTTTATCTTTGCTGTGGCCATAAATTAGTTGACAAAAAGTGCAGGAAAGGAGAGGTAAGGGCTTAAAACTAAAGGCCCATTTACACACAGATAATCTTTCAAAAGATTGAAAGATCAGTGATCATTTTGCATAAAGTACTAATAGGCACTGTTAGCGCAATTTATCGCTATTCAATATACTGTGTTTTTCAAATTAGATAATATGTACAGGCCTGGAGAGCCTTTCAAAGACCACATGTCTGACCATCATGTGTCCCCCCCCCCAAAGACTCTGTCTTTATTCACGCGCGTAAAGTTTAAATAAAATCTCAAAACAGGAAGTGAAGTAATTTAGGATACAGTTACATTATTTAGTGAGCTGATAGGTCATTCTCAGAGGGAGGTATTTGTGAGGTAGCTTGTGATGTCATCCATCTGGGAGGAACTTCGGTAAGCACGCTCAGTTCATTCTTGAATTTGGTCTCATGATAAGAACATCCTGTTTCTCCTCTCTGCTTGACCAAGACAAAGCCATTCCTAGATAGGTTTCTGCCAGTTAGAACCAGTTTATGGACAGAGCACTGCTCCTTAAATTCTTGTGGAGGTGGGGGGGCGATGTTCCCTTCTCCCAGAGGTTAACATTATAGACAAAATATAGTATCTTTGCAGTTGACAACAGAAAATACATACAAAATGGTGAACCTCTTGGCCATCTCCCACAGCACTAATTGTAATTAGTACTTTATCAGCTTCATTTGCATTAGAATAAGATTCTGGGAGTGGTTGCAGAACTCAGCTGGTGATCTGAGCTCTGTAATTAGCTTTATTGTTCAGCCAGGGGTTGCTAAGTGAAAGCGATGTAATCTCTATCTCCTTACTGAGAATTGAGCACCATGGACATTTGACACAGCATGCAGTCCTGCTTATGAGCTGTTCTGCCACCCGGGCTGACAGCTGAGACAAAGCCATTAGCTATAATCAGCTCTCCCCTGGCAGAACACAGCGTGTAGTTCTGCTTATCAGCTGTTCTGCCCAACAATGGTTTTCAAGCAGAACCGAAAACCGTAGTTCAGCAGAAAACTGAAAGATGGGCACATTTAGACAATGATTATCGCTCAAAAGATGGCTTTTGAGCGAATTTTGAGTGATAATCGTGTCAAAATTTGCCGTTATGCCCCTTTAGATGAGCGGATTCTCGGTTGAATGAGCGAGTGCTGTCACAGCTAACTCGCTTGTATTTGTGCAGCCTGTTTAGACAGGCAGATCATCATTGAGTATCATTCACTTTTCGTTCAGTGTTTCGCATTCTTATGTGAAACACTGAGCAGGGAGCGCTTAAACACAACGATAAGTGAACAGGCCAACGATGCGTTTTAGGCCTACTGAAACAGAATAACGAACAAAAAGTGCACTATTCTCCTTAGTCGTTGGCTTAAATTTAAACCGAACGATTATGGTTCACTTTCGCTTATTTGAGCAATTTTTTGAATATTATGTCCAAATGCAGCATAAGCCATCAGTCCAGCCTCAGTAACAGATCTCCCATTGAGACTAAAAGGTACTTTTATATGGGGCGAATACTGCCTGAATAATCACTGAACACAGCCACCGCCAAGGCTCTAAGTGAGAACTTGCTCAATAAACACTTCATTTCAGCTCAATGAAATGAAACGACTAGCAAGCGACTTCTCGATTAGTCCAAACAGGAGTTTCTAAATCTTTGAACGACTTCCTGTTTGCAGTGTATGGAGGCGGGCAGCCAGAAGAGATCTCCAGCATGCTCTGCCTCGGTCCCCTGAATGACTATCAATCCTGTATAAAAGCACAGGAAGGATAGTCATTGAGACTGCTGTCGGGCACATTCGCGTCGGACAGTCATCCAATGTAAAAGATACAGTGACTATGGACTAAACCATCAATTCAGTTTCCCTGTCACTACTGGTAACATAAGGTGGTACCTGCAACTCAGTCATGTTGGACAGGTAGTCCTGCTCCTCCTGGATGGCACATCCATATATGATATTGCAAGCAGGTTTGCTGCGTCTTCCAGCACAGGCTCAAAAGCCTGGAGCAAACAGCAGAAGAAGGGCTATTACGTGAGGAGAGCGGGACAGGGCTGTAGAAAGGCATCGATCCAGCATCAGGACCAGTATCTGCTCCTTTGTTTGAGGAGAAGCACTGCCAGAGCCCTAATAAAACGATCTCCAGTAGGCCACTGGCCTGCATATTTTTGACGAAATGGTCAGAAACAGACTTCACGGGGCAGGCTTGAGGACATGAGGTCCTGTACTAGGACATGTTCTCATGGTCCAACAACATGCTGCTTGAATGGCATTCACCAATTCTAGGCAATATAGGAACTAGCCCTCAATTGGTTGACGATTTTAGATTCCATTGACAGGTCATTTTTTTTGTCAAGTTACACTATTTATTTCAATCAATATTTTTTGACTTGCATCTTTCATTCATCGAGATCCAATATGCAACTTAAGTGTTCCCTTAATTTTTTTCAGCAGTGTTTTAACATCAGTACTAATGTAGCCCATACAGTAGCACCTTTATGGAAGAGTAACTGTGGAAAGATATTTTAGCTATATTGCATGTAGATCAGAGATTGCCGATCAGTGTACCAACAAATTTTCTACATTTTTCCATATCTCCCTTTTGGATGACATCTGTATATTTACATAGTGTACATTTGAACATACCTATTCATGTATTCAGTTTTATACAGTACTTCTACTTTTAGCCAACACATTCCTCCACCCCTCTACTTATACTGATGCCCAATCAGATTATTTACAGGAACAAGATTGTTTCAACATATAATTATGCTTTCGCTTTATGCAATTTTCCATAGATCGGTATTACTACATACTAATAGCTATAATTAGTATATTTATAGACAGGGCTATAGGTGTGTCCAGATTTATTCTGGTTTAAAAGTCACCATGTGGATTTTAATAATGGTGTAATCTACCTTCTATTATTATTGTATGCCATAGTACATTTCTTTTTTTTAAATTCGTTTTATTTATTAATAATATGCAGTTTGCGAAATACACAGTAAGAAAAACTTTGCATTGCACATGGTGATATAAACAGAGGTAGTTACATACATTGGATTAACCTCGACTTGGTTGCTGTGTATCTCAATCTATCTATTCATATATTGTAACATTGAACTTTTAAATTTGTAGAAGAAAAGAAAAAAGGAACAAAAAAAAAAAAAATTATCTCAGGCTCTGCTCTTCCTTTTTCCTTTTAGAGTTAAGGGATTCAGGGTTGTGGATCTTCCAGGCGCTTGTCCATGGGGGGGGAAGGGGTATTAAGGAGTGGGAAAAAGGGGGGGGGGATTAGCGCGGGATAGGTTTAAATTTTAGTCTGTGGTCAAAGTGGAGTGAGATTCTAGCCAGGCTCCCCATACTTTTTGAAATTTGGACGGGCATCCTCTTTTTTGGTAAATAATTTTTTCATATGAGGTTACTGTATTTACGGACTGGACCCATTGTGGGACCGAGGGGGGCTCTGTTGCCATCCATTTCAAGGCTATTTCTTTACGGGCTAAGAATAGTGTATTTTCTAGAAAAACGCGGTTATGATGTGGCCATACTTCTTCCAGCAAGCTGAACAGCGCCACCTTGGGGTCTAGTTCTATGGATAGTGGGGGTCGTAGAAGTGAGTTCACAAGGTTTGTCACCTTTGACCAAAACTCCCTAACGAAGTGACATTCCCATATCAGATGCCAAAAGTCCGCCCTAGGTTGGCGGCATCTCTGGCATGAGTCTGAGGTGGTGCTACGCATTTTGTGTAATCGGTTGGGAGTAAGGTAGGCTTGGTGAATGATGTACAGTTGAATTAGCTTATTATTTACAGCTGGTGACACTGATAGGTGAGATTCAGAGATATCCTGCCACTCCTCAGGTGTGAGGGAGGTGATGGCGATTTTCCATCTATCATATGCTGGGGGAGGATTGGGATTTATCTTAGCTGAAAGGAGGTGTGTATATAGGGCTGAGATTAGGCCGTTGGGTCCTTGGGATCTGAGGATGCCTATTGTGGGGAACTTGGATATCTGGGCCAAGGGGGGATGGAATTGGGAGTTTAGTGCATGTCTTAGTTGAAAAAACCTGAATAGCTGGAGGTGTGGGGCCTGCAGCTTATCGCGCAGTTGTGTGAATGTGGGGAGTGTTCCATCTATGTATATATCATTTAGTGTGTGAGCCCCTTGGGCGATCCAATATTGTGGGTCTGGAACTGACTGTAGTGCAGTGAGGCCCGGGTTGTTCCAGAGGGGAAGTTCTGGTAACACCCCCTGGTAGTTCTGCAGTGCCTTTACTTCTTTCCATACGTTGAGAGCCAGTTTGTGAATTGGGGTTAGTTCAGTGGTTTTGGTGCGTTCCGGGAATTCTAAGAAGTTCAGGAGATTGTGTCCAGTTACTTGTTTCGCCAGTTGTCTGTCTGCTATAGGCAGTTCTTTTCCCAAAACCCAGGGTCTGATGTTTCGTAATTGTCCTGCTAGGTAATAAAGCCGGAGGTCCGGAAGGGCCATTCCGGCTTGGTCTTTGGGTCTTTGTAGGATCGATAGGCTCAGCTTGGAGCGCGAGGAATTCCAAATAAATGTTGTAATTAGGGAGTTTAAAGTCTTGAAAAGGCGTTTAGGGACACTTACTGGCATGTGTTGCAATATATATAGGGATTTGGGCTGAATGACCATTTTAATAAGATTTATACGCCCGGCTACGGATAGTGGCAGTTTAGCCCATCGTTTTAGTTTGAGTTTTAGGTTTTCTAAAAGTGGATTTATATTGTCTGTTATTGCATTGTTGTGGTCACGCGACATGATCATTCCCAGGTATTTGAATTTGGAGACTGGTTTTAGTCCATATTTCTCGACGTGGGGGTCATTTTTTGGGTTAGCCTCTGTATAAAAGGATTGTTGATTTGGTCCAATTGACATGTAGTCCGGAGAAGTGGGAGAATCTGTCTATGTGTGTCATGGCTTGGGCGAAGGAGTTTGATGGGTTTGATAAGAATAGGATTGTATCGTCTGCGTATAGTCCTAGTTTACTTTCATGGTCTGCCCATTTAATACCTGTCACACTGGGGGAGTTTCTCAATCGAATTGCCAGTCCCTCGATGGCTATGGCGAACAAGGCCGGGGACAGAGGGCATCCTTGTCGGGTGCCTCTTGTCAGTTGGAATTCTGCCGATGGGATACCATTGACTATGACGTTTGCGCTTGGGGATTTATATATAGTTTTGACCCGTTGTCGGAAGTTGGGTCCGAATCCAAAGCGGATCAAGCAAGCTTCCAGAAAAGCCCATTCCACCGAGTCAAAAGCTTTTGCCATGTCAAGTGATACTAGGGCCCAGGGCATGTTGTGTTGTGTACCTAGTTGAATGGCTGTCTGGACTCTGCGGATATTTATAGTTGTGGATTTTCCTGGCATAAAGCCCGTCTGATCAGGGTGTATGATGGAGAGGATCACCTGATTCAGTCTGGTGGCCAGAATTTTGGTTAGGATCTTGTAGTCTGCATTCACTAATGATATCGGTCGATTGGAGCCGCAGTCTGTAGGGTCTTTTCCGGGTTTTAGAATCACTACTATTGAGGCTTTGTAAAATGAGGTTGGAAGTGTTTTGTCTAGTTGTGCTTGGTTTAGTACTTCGAGGAGTTGCGGGCCTAGTTGTTCGAAGTATTTGCGATATGTCTCTATTGGGAGACCATCAGGGCCTGGTGATTTGTTGAGGGCCATTTCTTGAGTTATTAGTTGGATCTCTTCCAAAGTGAAGGGCGCCTCTAGGAGATCAACCTGCTCTTCGGAAAGGGTTGGAAAATTTAGATCGCTTAGATAATTCAGAGTGTCTGTCGTCGTGTTATGGGAGGAGGAAGTGTATAGGTTAGAGTAGAAATCTTTAAAGCTATTTGTAATGGATGGGGCGTCGGTGACCTCTGTTCCATGTTGATTTTTAATCTTGAGGATCGTGTTCGTATGGTTTTCTCGTTTTATGAGGTTGGCGAGTAGGTGGCTAGATTGGTTTCCTAGTTCAAAGTAGTGCCGTTTGGCGAAGAATAATTGGCGTTTGGCCTTGATGTGTATTTGTTGTTTATAGAGTCGGGATAAACTAAGCCAAGCTGCCTTATTGCATTCGGTGGGGGTTGAAATGTATGTTTTTTCGGCTTCTAGGGTCTGATTTTCTATCTCTTTATCGGCTTGGGACGTTGTTTTTTTAATGTATGTGATGGCAGATTTGAGAAATCCTCTAATATAGGCCTTAAGGGTGTCCCATTTCAGGGCTGGGTGAGTGTTCTCTTGGTGGGCATCCATAAATAGGGAAATGTGGAATGGCATCTGGTCATCCGTTCCGATAAGTTTGAGCCAGAATGGGTGTAGCTTCCAGGTGGGCCTTAATTTAATTTGGGGAAATTTTAGGGTTAATAGAATGGGACTGTGGTCTGAGATGCCTCTCGGGCAGTGTGTTATGTTCGTGAGGTATATCGCCAATTCTGTGGAGCTGAATATATAGTCAATTCTTGTCACCGCGTTGTGACCCGGTGAGTGGCAGGTGTATTCTCGTTTTTCGGGGTGGTGGTGTCGCCAGAGGTCAACCCATCCGACACTCTCAATTAGTTGTTTTAGAGGGGAGTTTGAAGTAGGGGTGGGGTTAGAGGGTGTGTGAAATTTGTCTTTCATAGGATCCATTATCATATTGAAGTCACCTAGGCAGATTACCTCCGCCAATGGGTAGTGGTGTGCGAACGCAATAGCAGTTTGCAGGAGGTGGAGATTATTATGAGGTGGGTTGTATATAGATAGGATTATGTATGGTTTGGAGTCTATTTCTCCGTATATGAAAATAAACCTTCCTTCAGGGTCTCTGCGGGTGACGATTGGGTTCCAACGCACCGACTTATGGATTAGTACGGAGACGCCCCTAGAGGAAGAGGTATGAAAGGAGTGGGAGGCCCATTGGATCCATGGTTTTGAAAGGGTGTCGGCTTTTTCTCTGATGAGATGAGTCTCCTGCAGGCTAATGACGTGTGGACTCAGTTGTTTAATATATGAAAATACTATTCTGCGTTTGAGTGCTGTGCCGAGTCCTCGGACGTTCCAGCTAAGACATTTTAGAGACATCTTGGTTTGCATGGGTGTAGATTTTAGCTCCCATATCTATGATTTTGGGATCAGGGAGGGGGGAGGGTGTTGGTGGATGTAAGGAGAGGGGTTGTGCGGTCGCCTGTTTGTGAAGAGTTCTGGTGGAGAGCAGAGCATAACAATTCAACTCAATAAACATTGACATCTTGCTAAAATTATACCGCAGATATCAAAAATACAACAAAAATAGAAAAGTTGTGGAAAGGGGAGGAAGAGGAGGGAAGACAGGGGGAGAGACAGGGAAATATTAGGAAAAAGGAAAACCGGAATGAAAAAACAATTTAGCTACACTCTGGTTAGAAGTAGCAGTTGTTGTGTTGTTAGGGGGGATTCTGGATGGCCTTTAAAGGCTTAAGAATGACCGTTGGGCTCCAATAGTAACTTTAAAGGTGTCTCGGTCATGTTGCGCATCGTCTATGCATCAAGGGATGTTGAGAGTCCAGATCACGACAAAGCTTAGAGTCTTTCCAGCGAGTGTGGGGAAGGGGGTTGGTCATCCCTTAGAAGTTTCGGCATGCATCTCCAGCCACTCCATGGCTTGGCTTCCGTGGGGGATTGGAGGAAGACCACCTTTCCCTGGGCCATTATTCGTAGGCGTGCAGGGTATGCCATTGACTAAGGGATCTGTCTTTCTTTAAGTTTCTTTTTCGCCTCTGTGAAGGTGGCTCTTTGTTTTTGTAACTCGGCCGAAAAATCAGGAAATATGGAGACCGTTGTGTTGTTATACTTTAATGGGCCTTTTAGTCTGGCCTGACGTAGTGCTGCATCCCGATCCCTGCACTTTAGAATCCTTACTAGGAAGGGGCGCGGGGGGGCTCCCGGCTGCGGTGGTTTTGCGGGGACTCGGTGGGCTCTTTCTACTGTGAAGTGGGTAGAAAAGGTGTCTTCTCCCAGTAGCGTTTTGAGCCAGGTTTCTGCAAATGTTTCTAGGTGGGAGCCTTCTGATTTTTCGGGCAGGCCTATTATGCGCAGGTTGTTACGGCGCGAGCGATTTTCCAAATCGTCTGTTTTTGATTGACAGAATTCTATTGCTCTTGTTGCTTTTTTGACCGCTGTGGTTAACGGGCGTAGTGAGTCTTCTGCGTTAGAGACGCGGTCCTCCATTTCCCGCATTCTGTCACGCATGTTGTGTAGGTCTTGTCTTAAGAGGGAGACGTCGGATTTAATTTCCTCTATTTTGTTGGTGAGAGAGGATTTACAGATGTTAATCGCGTCTAGGAGCTGACGCATAGTGGGTTCTGGGTTTTGCCCCGTTTCACTTTCGAACTCTTTCGCTTGTGTGGGTCGTGTTGCACGCGGGGTGTGATCAGGGGTTTCAGAGCGAGAAAAATCTCTTAATTTTTCGGCGGCGGAGCCGCCTTTCGCCCGTGTGCTCATGTTAGAAGTCGTTGAGTTGGTATGGCGGGTTATTGTTGTAGTATAGACGGTGTCAATGCTTGCTTGTAGAAGTCAGAAGTTTATATCTTGTATTATTGTGGGCTGTAGCGGTGTGCCGGTTGCGCGGGGAATAACAGTCCGCTTCCGTCACTGCGGTTCAGAGACAGGGGGGTAGGACGTTGTTTGCTACGGGGACTTTTATTTGTGGTCCCGCTACAGTAAAGTCCGTTCGCAGGAGAGCAGTAGGGTGGTCGGTCCCCTGGTTGTCCCCTGGGGGGGGGGCAGGGTGGTCTTGTTGTGTCGTGTGCCCCCTATTCGGGGTCTGTGACTGTGAGGGGTTTATGCAGTCCTGCGTGTTGTCCCCTGGCCCCCCGCAGAAAACTTACGGTTTCAACGTCGCCGGCTCCGCAGGGACGGTTTCGAGGGATGGTCTTTTCCAAGATAGTATCTCGTGTAGTGTGGTCCGGCAGCGGCAAAGCGGTCCAGAGCTGGAGCGGGTCGCCACGAGAGCCTCATCAGGGGTAGCCGGGTCCGCCGCAGGCGGCGATGGATGCTGGCAGAATGGCTTTGTCGGCCCGCTAAGACGGGAGCGGGTCAGCACGCAGGTCCGCGCTCGGTGCGCCCCAGGGTGCAAGGTGTTTCGCTATATAGCGGTAGTAAAGTTCTCATGCGGTGGGTCTTGCGGAGTGTAGTCCCCGGCGGGTTCTGCGGCAGTCACGCCGATCTGGAGGTGCTCCGCGCCGCCCCCCCAGGAGCCAGGAACCCGGCGGCAGCGCTCCGGAGCAGGGCGGGAGGAGCATGCGGCCCCGTCTCAGGTGCGGCCGGGAGCGGGCGTTCGCCGACAAGGAGCGGGCGGTGAGCCTCGGACCACCGAGCCGGGTGCCAGTGAGTAGCGCCGGAAGGAACGGAGTCGGCAGCCGGTCCGCGGCAGCCACGCCGGTCTGGAGGTGCTCTGCGCCGCCCCCTCAGGAGCCAGGAACCCGGCGGCAGCGCTCCGGAGCAGGGCGGGAGGAGCACGCGGCCCCGTCTCAGGCGCGGCCGGGAGCGGGCGTTCGCCGACATGGAGCGGGCGGTGAGCCTCGGATCGCCGAGCCGGGTGCCGGTGAGTAGCGCCGGAGGGAACGGAGTCGACAGCCGGTCCGCGGCTCCCACGGCAGCGGCTCCGGCTCGGGTGTGCAGGGAGCGAGCTGCCCCCCACCTCACGTGCAGGCAGTTTCGGCAGGGAGGGTCGCCCCTAGCTGGTTCGCAGTTGGCGTCGGCCCCCGCGGCACGGAGACAGCGCAGCGGGACCTCAGTGTGGGTGAGGTGGCGGAGCCGGTCCCGATCGCCAGGGGGGTCCTCCGCTAGGTGGTGGGTGGGAGGATGTGGGTCACCAGGACTTCACCGCAGCCGGGCGACAGGGCAGGATGGAGAGGTAGTCCGTGTGCGAGGCGCGGGAAAATGGCGGGCGTTGGCGCCCTTTCTCTCCCGTGGCTCCGTTACCGGGATCAGAGGTCCGCACCCGTCTTTAGTCGCGGTCCATACCGTCTCTGGGGGTTTAGGAGCCCGCTGGTCTTGGTTGAGTCGTTCTGGTGTCGGTTAGGCCAGGATTTTAAAGGATTTTATTGTTCCCCCTGGAGAGCACCTCTTATGTGCGACTGCTCATGCTGGTCGCAGGCCACGCCCCCCCGCCATAGTACATTTCATATGTTATGTTACATACACATGCCTCTGCTGGAACATAACATAGTAATATAATGGGTAAGGCTGAAATAAAAAAGACATATGGCCATCCAAATCAGCCTATTACCGCACAATGTTGATCCAATCAGGCAATCAGAATAACTCCTTGGATCAACAACCCTTTTGGAGTTATCAGTGACTAGACCACATAATACTGTTACACTGAAGAAAGACATCCAGGCTCCTCAAACGCTTTTATCGAGTTCACCATGACTGCATCCTCAGTTTGAGAGTTCCACAGTCTCACTGCTTTTACAGTAAAGAACCCCCTTCTATGTTGGTGGAGAAACTCTTTCCTCTAGCCATAGAGGATGCACCTCTTGTTGTGGGCCTTTCACAGATATAGAATATTTCCACTGATACGCAAAATTCTGCATTAAAATCTGCATGGAACTGTGCAGATTTTGCTGCAGAATTTACCGCAACTTGTGGTGTGAAAAATTCCCCCTGTGTGAAAGGTCCCTAATAGTCATAGTCCTGAGTACAAACAGATTCTGGGACAGATTGTCCCTTGATAGATTTATACATATTTATTAGGTCACCTCTCACTCTTTTTCCTAAACTAAATAACCTCTCTGGGCATTCTAGTCCGCCACTTCCATTACTTTAGTTACCCCCCTTTGAATCCACTCCAGCTCTGATAGGCCCTGCTTGAGTACCGGTGCCCAAGGTGTTCTTTCATGGGTGGTAATGATTTAGTTCAACTGTTCCTGTAGGACTGTATGTCTTGCAACTCTTATTGATGCCCTAACCACCACCGACCTAGGACACATACCCTAAGCTACACCCATGTACTCCCCGACAACCCCTTTAAATAAGTTTCAATACAATGAATTATTTCCTTTTAATTTAAAGGGGCTGCATAGTATTAAAAAATATGGCCAATTTAAAAACAAAAAACACAACAGTACAACACGGTATGAGGTATTGCAGCTCAACACTTATTAAATGCCCACAGACAGGTGTGACGGTGTGCTTTCTTCAGGTCTTTCTAAACACCTACAATCCTTTTAATCATTGTCCATTTTTACTGCATGGTATCCCAGCCCAGGATGTAATTCATCAAGATGATTGCATATCAGTGAATGATAAGATATCCCAGATGCCATAGCACAGCTGTTTTATGCAAGTTTAAATACAAATAAATGAACAATTTATATCTTAGAGTTGCTCTCCTCTGCCAGTAACATCTTATTAAAACCCTATTACTTCTGATCTGTTTGCCAGAATCTTGAAGAGTGGGATGGAGACAGTAGAAAACTAGATCTCATCAGCTAGTTGGCTGCAAGTCAAACAACAACAGTCATCTATTAAAGCCTACTACTTACACTGGGATTAAAATTGATATTTCATTTGGGATACTCCTCCATATTTGCAAAGTAAATAAGAATTATTTGCATATTCCAGTTCTATAGTCAACCCTACTAGCACAAGTCATGTATGTAAACATGACTGAAAATATAACAGTAAAGAAAACCTAATAGGAGTACAGTAGTGTAAAGATATACTATGATCAGCCAAATATTAATACCTCTTGCCTAATATTGTGTCAGGCTTCTTGTGCCCCCTAAATTGCTCTGACCCATCAAGGCGGATTCCACAAGATCTTTCAAGGTATCCTTTGGTATCTGTACCAAGACATTAGGAGTAGCATATTACACCAAGTGAAATTAGCAGTCTCGATAGGGTATGTAGGTGGTTGGTACACATCCTAAGGAACCTGTCCTGGTTGGATTAGACAGATTCTATAAAAGAACAGCTCTCAGCTTTTAATGCAATAAAGTAGCAATTTCTTTTCAGTATTAAAAAAAAAAAAAAAAAAAAAGAATAATGCAAATTATCCTGACGAAAGCCAGAACCCAACATTTTCAAGAAGAGCATTGCCCAAAGCAGCACTCTGCTTCAACTAGCTTGGTGTCTTCCCAGCATGCATCCTGATATTTTTGATACACACAGCATGCCATCCATGTGATGTAAAAAAAAAAAACCCGATTCATCAAACCAGGCCATTGATCCATGGTCTAGTTACCCAATGTAGGTGCTTTTAGCACTTGGCATGGATTAGCACGGGCAGTCTGACTGGTTTCCACTTTCACCTGCAATGTACTGTGTATTAGGAGATCCTTATGGCAGAGTCAGCATTAACTTTTCAGCAATTTGTGCTACAATAGTTCTTCTGTGCAATGGGACCAGATTAGCCATCATTCCCTACACAGATACAGCAGAGAGTTGGGAGACCAAGAACCTGTCAAAGGTTTTCTCTTAGACCACTTTTGCTAGGTACTGATCCCTGCATACTGGGAAAACACAAAAATCTGTTTTTTGGAGATGCTCCCATCCATTCAACTACCCATCACAATTTGGCCCTTGTAAAAGTCGTTCAACTCCTTCTCCTTGCCCATTTTGCTGCTTTCAACACATTAACTTCCAGAGCTAACTGTTACCTTGCTATCTAATATATCACTGTCCTTAACAGGTGACATTGTTGCAAGAAAATCAATGTTTTTCACATCACCTGTCAGATTCCTAATGCTAGGGCTGATCAGAGTACATTTCAAAATTATTACAATAAAAAGAACCTTTGGGACTTCTAACGCCCACTTTCACCTCAAGAAAATCCTACATATTGGCTGGATGTTAGTCAGCTGCTGTGAATCTCCCCAATGCCCGATCAGCAAGTGCTCTGAGCAGCATAACCCCACTGATCAGCTATTGATGACCTATCCTAAGGATTTTGAGAGATGAAGGGAAGAATTATTTCATACCATTTATTCGGTTTTCATGAGCTCTTGGCTACAACACCCATTGGAGGTTGTTCCAAGCGACAAGAACAGAGGTTAGAAGTCAGCTCCCCCATACAATCACAGCGTTTTCTAAATTACTACACTACTTCATTAATATTGTAGAAAACCAAGGGAGCGAACTGGGGTGATGTCATGAAAGGCTCATGAAAACCAAACTTGACAAAGAATAATTCTTCCTTTTCTCTCTGCCACTTCATGACGGCACCTAATGGAGACAAATAACTCGCCCCCTAGGAAGGGACAATTGCTTGTAAAACTTTGCACCTGAAGGCCATATTCCAGTTAGCTAGAATATCGTTCAGCCTCTAGTGTTTGAGGAATGTGTTTGCTGCCCTCAAATCCATTCCAGTGAACCATCAGCCCTTTCTGCCCAGGAGGAAGAGACTACTATCATGGAATGTTCCTTAATCAAAGTATGAGAAAGTCCTTGTGTCTTACAAGATTCTTCAAGTGCTGCTTTATTCCATTTGCTTAAAGTGCTTTTGAGGCTTTTCTCCTCCCCTAGGGTGGGTCCACACAGGGCTGATTTCCAGCAGAATGTCCACAGCGGGCATTCCGCTGCAGATCAGCCTTGGAAAGTTTGCCTCCAAACCTGCACCATTCAGTGCGGAATTCACCCCCTCGTTGAGAAGAGGTGAATTCCGCAGCGGAGACTGATCAAATTGACAATCCACGGAATTGAATTCCACGCCACACGTTACTTTCCAAAGGGGTTTTCTGTGGGTTATTTCCATCCACTTTGCTACTACTATAAATACTGCTGAATTTCTGCACGAAAATTCTGCGACAATTCCACTTCGTGTGAACCCCACCTTACATTTCTATCCGAACTGAATGAACAGGTTATCTTCTTTCCTCCAAGGTTGGGTAATTACTCGAGAGTTGAGAACGGTTTGGGCTTTAAAACATCTAAATATTTGGAAGCTTTGTTCCTGAGCTCTTGCTACCATCTTCCTTGGAGATCCCGAGACTCAAAAACTGAGCCCACCGCAGCATATCTTGCTTGCATCCGTGATTATCATTAAGACTGGTTCCTGGATCCATTCTATGCTTTTGGAAAGATTTGAATGTTTCTGCCACCTCACAGGGCATGCCTTACATCTGATATCACTACTATTTCTAATTCAATGACAGAATTTCCTTGTCCCATGATGATAATCATTTTTTTGTAAAATACAGGCCATCATTGTTCCTAGGAGACTCATACTTAACCTTCTAAGAAGGTCAGTCTTTGTAACAAAGAAATTCTCTAAAATATTTTCTGCTTTTCGTCTTCTGGAAGAAAGGTGCATTGAAGATCTGAATTTAACAGTACCCCTATAAAGTTCTTCTCTTTTGATGGAATAAAATCCTACAGTACGTCACTTACAATCAACAACTTACTGTTCACTTCAACACAATTATCAGTGAACTTACAATTTGGAAGACAACAAAATTATCTACCTGTAGTAAAATAAGTATTAGCTATAGGTCCATAGTTACTATTAAGGTGGTCATACAGCTTCAAACAGCTGTTGGCCAAAAATTCATTCGACCAACTGCTATTCCTTCCAATAGCTCTATACACATGTATACTCAATTCAACTGAGCATGCATCTGTTCTTAATAATAGGAAGAGGGGAGTGAAAAAACAAACAAAAAAAACACCTTTACATAGGTCGACCATCACCCAATTAAATCACTTGAAACAGCGATTTTAGGCAGTAGTCATAATGTATACCCACAGCCGATCAACAGGGCTCCAAGCAAAAATATGGTCAGTAGTCGCTTTTCAACTCCCTGAAACAAAGCAGCTCAAGAGAGTGACCCCTTGCTCAGTGCCAGCAGGAGTCACTCATTATTTGAGCAGCTGCCAGGTCAAAGCGAATGAAGTCAGGAAGAGATCTCCAGCACGCTCCATCTCCATTCACTGAACGACTATCCCTCATGTGAAAGCACAGGATCAATAGTCGTTAGGAAGACTGTCAGGCTCAGAAGAGCCAACAGTTGCCCCATGCAAAAAGATACCTTAAGCCGCTGCCAGTCACCTCTGACGACAGCTTATTTACCTTTACAAAGGAAGGGGCTTGTCGAAATTAAACATTCCCCATCTGCCCAATGAACGTCAGCCAAATATCTAATACAAATTCGATAATCAGCTGGTCCCACTGAAATTGCCAGACTTTAGTACCTACTTCAAAGAATTTTCCTGTAAACGTTCTATTAAAGGGGTTGTCCCGCGCCGAAACGGGTTTTTTTTTTTTTTTTTTTAACCCCCCCGTTCGGCGCGAGACAACCCCGATGCAGGGGTTAAAAAAAACCAAACGGAGAGTGCTTACCTGAATCTCGGCGGTCCGGCGTCTTCATACTTACCTGCTGAAGATGGCCGCCGGGGTCTGCTCCCTCTGTGGACCGCAGCTCTTCTGTGCGGTCCATTGCCGATTCCAGCCTCCTGATTGGCTGGAATCGGCATGTGACGGGGCGGAGCTACACGGAGCCGGCATTCTGCACGAGCGGCTCCATTGAAGAGAGCAGAAGACCCGGACTGCGCAAGCGCGGCTAATTTGGCCATCGGAGGGCGAAAATTAGTCGGCTCCATGGGAACGAGGACGCCAGCAACAGAGCAGGTAAGTAAAAAACTTTTTATAACTTCTGTATGGCTCATAATTAATGCACAATGTACATTACAAAGTGCATTAATATGGCCATACAGAAGTGTATAGACCCACTTGCTGCCGCGGGACAACCCCTTTAAGATCATTTACTATCTGACAGTGCGGCTGGTAATAAACTTTGTTATGACGTGTAGAAATCACAAGGAGATTCAGATTAATTTATGAAAAAAACTGCAGAGCAGGTTTGTAAAAAACCCAAACCCTCCAACTAGTTATCCAAAACTTAAAAAAAAATCCACAGTGCCCTTTAATGTATACTGCAGGCTTAATGACTTGTGAAACTTTCAAATTAAAATGATCAATTTTCAGTAAAAGTGGACTTTGATAATTCTTTCCTCAAGCCCTTCAATTAGCCAAAGAGGTGGATGCACCTGGAATACATTTAAGCACACTGCATAAGTTAGCGATTAGCGAAAATTAGATAAACTGAGCAAAGTCCATCACCTACTGTGCAGAACAAATCAGCCTCTGCTACTATAGAGTATAAATCCCACTATGGCTAAAAAGGGATCATTTATATATTAATGTGCAGGGCAGTTCTGGATTGCTTTTCATATTGCCTCTGCAAATGTGCTGCCCTTCTCCCTCACCATTAATAATAGTAGCTACCCTATGGCGATTCGGTTCAGCAGAACGGAGGTGGGATAGGGTGTTGTAGCCATATTATATTGCTCTATATAAAAGGGCATTATGTTCTCCCTAAATATTGAATTTATGGCTCCCTCCGAGGTAGACAGCAGCTTTCCTGCATTATATCAGTGGCCGCTTGGGATTCAGCAGAAGTTGATTACAAACATGAACTCACGACTAAGGAAGAAAATACAATTCCTGATCATGTTCAGCTAAGGCTACATCCACATGTGGCATTTGTACTTCAGATTTTCAACTAGCCATTAGTACAATGCAAGTAAATGGAGTTTAGGAAAGAAAACAAAAACCTGCATGTCCGCAGCCTGGGAACAGTTACTAAAATAACCCAATTCGCAGAAGTAGCCTTGTCTATTCAACAAGAAAATTCAAGCTAAATTGCCTTCCCATCTGCAGTAAACGGGTTGTATTGCATTATGTAACTGCACAACAAGCACCTTCAGGATACTTTGCAGAAGAAAGGTCTCTGGCCACTTCGGTTTCATTAAAATGACTTGGCTTCTATTGTAAGGGCAGCATGCTAGGAGCATGAAAGTAAGAGCTGGAGGATGACTAATTTAATAGCGTTAGAACAGGTTTACCATAGGAGCAGCTGTTCAGTTTATACATTCAAGAGATGATCATTTGTGACAGACAGAAACCATAAGACAATGCAGCCACAGCCTTCTCGGGAAGAAGACATGGTATAATGCACCCCTGTAAACACCCGATTGCCCTCTATATGCAACACATGATAAAATGAGGACAGGAAAAGGAATAAAAGACCATGAAAGTTATAGACTAGATATAGCTTAAAGTCAGCTGATTAGTATCATTTGCATTGAAGCATTACATGGACTCCACAGTCTGTATGGTTTTAGCGTAATACACTCACAGATAGATTATTTATTTATGCAAATCCTCCTTCAATAAATGGAGCTATCTTCATCCTACGATTTTCTGCGTGGAAGAGATTTCAAACTGTTAAAAGTGCATTAAAATAATAAATGTAAGTGAATATCATCTGCCCTGATCCTGTTAGGGCTCATGAACACTGCAGAGTCCTCTGCCCTGCTGTACAGGGTCCGACAGTCAGTAGGTATAGAGATAGTCACCCTTAGAAGAAGAGGAGTACCTAATGAAGTCTACATGGAATCTGATGGAGCGTGCTAGGAATGCATCAGAGATAAGCACAGTATGACATCATGGAGGTACAGTAGAGGCTCCATGGACTAATATGGAACCACTGTTGCGGCGTGCACGAGCCCTTACTGCGATTACATGTTGCCGATTTGCTGTAGATCTGCAGCAGATGTCCCACTTAACGGAATTCAAATGACAGAGGTGAAATCAACTGAAGATCTGCACCAAAATCCACGGCAAAATCTGGAGCAAATCAGCGACATGTGAACGAATCCTTAAACTGCAATCTATGGGCAGCTTTAAACCCCTTAACGCCACAGGTGGCCTGGTACTCATAGGGGTTGTCCGGTTACCTTGCCAACCTCTTTTTAATAGGACCCCCTGTATGAAAACAATAAAACACAATTATACTTACCCCTTCTCGGATCCAAGACTGTAGCCTGCCGTGGTCAAGGTGATTCCTGTGACACATAATGGCAAAGGAAATCTGTTGACCGCTGCAGTGTCTCCGCCTATTCTCCTGGCATTGATGCTCACATCCTAAATAAACTGATGCCAGGAGAATCAGAAATGCAGGCTTCCTTGAACTTTCACCATGGTGGCCTTTACAGTATAGGTAGAATATTTACGGTTTTCCTTTTTACTACACAGAAATTGTATATTCTCACTCTTAACCCTTTCCAATCCACTGTCTGACATCTAAAGACATTCTGATTGAAGGCTGTACAGCTCCAATGCCAGAACACGTCCGGCAGGGTATTCTTACTGTATATTACTGGCCGCTTTGTTGTCGGGGGGCTCTCCAGCATGTCACATACCATAGTACTGGCTCTAGCCAACAGATGGCGCCATTGTATAATGGCAGAAAGAGAAAGCCCCCTAGGAAACCCTGAACCCAAAATTGGATTGCAAAGGCTTAAACATAAAGACATCCCAACTGAACTATAAAACAGGCAAAATCAATAAAGGCAAAAGGGACATACATTTTATTCTGAAATGATCTCTGGCCACAACAACAATAAAATTTAACAAATATTCACTAGAAATTCATACTTCTGTCATTTGCTGTACAATACATACAGTATTATAAAACTGGCCACTGATTCTAGTCCACTAGAACATCTCCATTGTAAAGTGGAGCCAGCAGCATCTCACAGAAAATGTACACAAAATATGCACAAGTCAACATTCAATCCAAGTGTTTCACATATCAGTACACAATTGCAGCATAGTACAGTCACATGTCTAAGATTTTGCTCAATAAGCAAAGCAAAAGCCTAAAGTCGTGGTTATTCCCATCAATCCCAAAAAGAGAATGCTTTGAAGACCTCATGGAATAGAATGATCAACTCTCTAGTATTAGATTACCCATGAAAAACACGCTCTATTTAGGAAGCTGGAGGACCCAAATTAATAACCACAGACCAAGGCAACTGTCGCGGGTTTGTGAGCATTCACATACATTTCTTCAGAACAAAATATCTGCCAAGATGTAAAAAGCTTCAATTAAAAAAAAAAATAAAAAACAAAAAAAACCTCACATTGTCATGTTTTTATGATAACCGTATATCGTAGGGCTATACTGTAATCTAACGGAGAAGTACAGATTTGCTGGAAAGGATTCTTCACTTGACTGAATGCCAACTTGTCTGTCCGGATTACAGTACTGCCCAATGTAAGAGCATATGCACTCCATAGTCGTACATGAAATGAGAAAGGCTCAAATGCCTTGCACCTAGTAAAAGTCCCTGGTTCGAGTCATTACGCCGCCAGGGTTTTAGAAAAGGAATGCACTTTGGTTCTTACCAAATGCCCTGGGATTGAACACACTACAAAAAACTCAAAACTTGAGGTAATTCTTACAAAAAAAAAAAAAGAAAGATTTCCCACTATGTCTAGCATAACAAAACATTGTACAAAAAGGAAGGGTTGGTGTACAAATGCAGGTAACCAGGAAATCATAGATTGTACCGATTGTACCTGTTGATTGACTCAGAGCTTCCTCAAACCCTCAATGACGTGGAAGCATCTTTCCAGCAGTCCGATTGGTCAGCGAGAAGAAAAACAATACTACCATTTTTAGTTCTTTGTAAGGCCTCAAAGTAGGATGGTGGTTTTAAGACAAGTAGTTTGAATCTGTAATAAAAAGGCCTTTAACCATTGAGAGTAAAATGCGAGGCCAAAACACGCCTAGCATGGCATCAATAACAAAAAGGCACATGGTTCACAAAAGGGCACAATTTCTCCGGTATCCTGTTGTTGCACAATACACTTACGTGTTAAATAAGCCCCAAAGGGTTCATGAAACCAAGCCAAACAAGACTGCAACCAAAGAAATAGCAGCGGATTGTGCTATCACGACTGCTGTAAATAGTCAAGCCGTCCCTCGACAATGGGAACACGTGAGACGCAATATTGTTTCCAGGACAACCTGGCAGCTCAGTCGCCAGAGCCCTTAAGAAAGTAACTTGCACTCGGCATGTTAGCAGTTTCTTCTTAACGTTACAAAATAAATCCAAGAAGAGAGCAGCTAGAAAACTGAGACATTACATGGCTGTATGTGAAGAGTTCAATAGCAAAAATAGAAGAAAGTTTCATTCAAGAAAAAGGGGCCTTGTTCACTTTTGATACTACACCGACTAAGTCGAAAAAGTGTTCAATCAGCTTGGAAAAACATGGCTGTCGCCTTCCAAAAAAAAAACAAAAACAGTACCACTCTTCTGCATAGGCTATGTTTGGTACTGCAGCTCAGATTCATTCATTGCCAAGTTGTAATACCACGTGCACCCCAAAAGGTCACCGTTTTAGGAAAGAATGCAGCCATGCTTCTCCAATCTCATTCAACTCCTCTAAAAGGGTTCCAGAACTCCAAGCTACAGATACAAAATAGATGACAAAATAAGTGCATTCAATGCCCAGTGGGCATAGGAAACATACAATATTAATGGGCTCTTATTAAACTAATGTTTAGAATATATAGTCAGTATACGCCTGGCCAAGTCTGTGATAGCCAGTGGTTTTGCTTTCACTAAACACAAAGTGCAAATTACCAGTGTGGATATTTAGTCTGTTAAATATATAGAAAATTCGCCTTCGATAATAAATACATTCCTATAATTAGAGTAGCGGGATAGGTTTTCTTCATATTATAGAATATTTACTCTGCAACAAGGGAGAAACTGTCCAGTGAAAAGATCACAAAAACACTGTAAAACAAAAATGTTAAAATCCATGTTGCCCCACATCCGACAGCGCTGACTGAAATTTGCCTTTATCAAAAGGAATATAAGAAAATGGAAAACCAGCAGTTTGTTCCAGCGGTATTGGGGGACCATGCTTTAAGTGTTACTTAAAAACAAAGCTGGAGGGTTACAGTGTAAATAAAAAGGTTTAACAGTCAAACACTGTTCTTCATTCCTTCCAAATACTACAAACTCAGACACTTCCGAATATATTGTATCAACTGGATGATCTTCAAACTTACTCTTATAATTGCCACCTATAATGTTGGGTCCTGATTAAAATATATACTTAAAATGTAACTTAAATCTAAACTGAACCCCTCCTTCTAGAACGGAACGTTATTCTGACCGTGTCCTAAAAGGACATACAATTCGGGCAGATGTCCAACTTTAAATTGGACAATCCTTGTTCAACCATAAGTCACCTTGACACTAGCCAACTGGTATGTCCCACTGCCGAGGGGTGCCATAGTATAAATGCTTAGAGCATGGCAAATAAGAGGTATGCAGAACAAAAATATATGGCCGTCTGTTTCTCCATAGCGAAGGCCCGTTCTTAGAGTCACGGCATTGAAGTTTAGTTATTCCTTCGTATTTGAAACTTCCTGTAGTCCTTCTACTCAGCAGGTCATGTGATCTCAATTCTGACCAACTAAAGATTTACTTGGTTTTATGTGCTCTCAAATTAAAGGGGGCTTTCCATGGAAGTACTATTGATGACCAATTATCAGGATAGGTCATCAATAGTTGATTGGCAGGGTGGGGGTCCACCACTAGGGACCCCGACCGATTAGTTGTGCAGGCGCATGCTGTCAGTGTCGCAACAACACAGAGGTCATAGTGGAAGCCTATGCGCTGACCCCCGTGTAGTGGCTGGCGCTTGTAAGTGCAGGCACGGCTCTCATTGAAATCGAGAGCCGTGCCTGCAGTTACAAGCACCAGCCACTACATGGGACGTCAGTGCGGAGACTTCTGCTCCAAATACACACAGGTCGGCGCGAAATCCTCCGCGCTGACCTCCTATGTATTGTCTGGTGCCTGTAAATGCGAGCATGGTTCTCATCGATTTCAATGAGTGCCGTGCCTGCAGTTACAAGCACCGGCCACTACATAGAGATCGTTGTGAAGGCTTCCACGCCAACCTCTGTGTTATTGCGGCACTGACAGCATGCGCCTGCACAGCTAATCGGTCAGGGTCCGCTTGTAACTACAGGCACGGCACTCATTGAAATCAATAAGAGCTGTGCTCGCATTTACAAGTGCCGGACACTATATGGGAGGTCAGCGTGGAAGCTTCTGCGCTGACCTGTATTTGGAGCATAAGTCTCCGCATCGATGTCTCATGTAGTGGCCGGTGCTTGTAACTGCAGGCACGGCTCTCGATTTCAATGAGAGCTGTGCCTACAGTTAGAAGTGCCAGCCACTACACAGGGGTTGGCGTGGAGGCCTCCACTCCGACCTCTGAGTTATTGCAGTGCTGACAGCATGCGCCCGCTTAGCTGATCGGTGGGGGTCCCGAGTGGCAGACGCTGGCCGATCAACTATTGATTAGTATTTCCATGGAAAATCCCTTTAATATTTCATTCAGTCCTGTGTGATGGATCCAATCATACAAGAGTTTTGCAGGGGGCCATACCTCCAATCACAGTTACTGCTGATGATTAGAGACTCCTGTCACACAGTTCTAATGAAGGAGATGATAGTTTAGACTCCTGACTGCATACTTATGATCTGTAGTTTATTTAGATGACTATACAGAGAATGGATAATCAGTGTCTTCCCTGCAAGCAGAGGGTACAGTCATGTGATGCTATGCATCATGGGATTCATAGCCCAGACTAGAGAAAGCAGGGAGAAAAATCACAGCATCAAGATGGTACCTGATAAGTATCAGACAGGAAACTGCACTGCATGGAAATTACTGCACTATACATAAGAAACCTTGAGAGTGTGAATGGCAATCAGTTGATGGGTGCAGTGATGGGGAAAAAAAAGATGTTTTGCCAAAGTGGCCCTTTAAGTATTCCAGATATAACTGATACTCTCTGGAATGATTAGTGGGGGTCTTAAGGGGTGGTACACGACACAGAGATTCTCTCTTTGGTATTCTGTGTCATGCCCCACCGCTTCAGAACCTGCACTATGCATTACATAGTGAAATGCTCTAGTAAAATATGGTGTTAATTGGGCATAGAAAAAGGGATGGTCTAAACCAAAGGATCCCCAAGTACCTATGATATATGCATTATTATATATTTTTTCTTTAAGGCCGGCTGTCCACGGGCGTTGCGAACTCCCGTGGCAGATCTCCGCCGGTCAGCCCTATCTGATAGATAGGCTGGCCGCGGAGAATCGGGGCAATTCGCAGCATGCTGCGAATAGCTCGCCGCGAGCAGAGAATCGCAATGATTCTCCGCTCGTGGACAAGGGCCGGCGCTTTCCATAGCAACGCTATGGAAAGCTTCAGAGGGCACGATTCGCCGGCGGCCAACACGTCCGTGGACAGGGGGCCTTAATGGTTCACTTTCCCTCATATTTGCTACTTGCTTGCTAAAACAAAAAACACATTGTTCACCACTGAAAGACCTGTACTATATATGCAAATATAAAAACCTGCATACCCAACAGGGGATCTTTCTACTCACAGTGTGAACCGCAAATGCATGCGATAATGTGCATCACTGTATTAAATAGTTAAAATAGAGGGTTAGATTTTTGTTTACCTACAGTAACGGCTTTAAAATGCATGAATGATGGTTAAACCTTCCGACAAAAATAAGTTATGTTTAACAGTCAACCAGTAGTCAGTGGCCAGCCACTGATTTTGACACTTCCTAAGCAAAGCCAATTGTAAATGATATACTTAAAAAGTAATAAAACCTTAAAGCATCGTCCCCAATGTTTAAATACAAAATTGCATTGTTACTTAAAAACAAAAAAAAAAATTATAATGGCTGCACAGATAAAAGAGTGGATATAAACCGAGCAATTAAAAATATTCTGAATTTGAGCTGTATGCATAAGGCTCAACAAGGTGTTCAAAGAAAGTTGTTTCACTACATCAGCTAACAAGCTTTGGCAACACAGTCCTTTGCTGAATATTTCCATTGGCATCAGTCATTTGGGCCAAATTAGTTCTTAGTTTTGTAGCTGAGCCTGATGTGGGAGGTAACTTAGAAATGGATGTTATAGCACCAGAACTTTCAGTTATTCTTTTGGATGAGGCCTTCTCTCCAGTTGGAGGCTTTGGCAAGCGTCTACGTAGCCAATGGTGTCGTAATGCTTGGCTGGGTGTCATTCGCAAAGCGGGATCCCATTCTAAACACTGTGCTAAAAAATCAAGAAACAAGGGATCATCGCAGCCTTTCAATGCAGTTGCCCATTCTCTATTCCCAGGAGGGCCTCGTAGTTTTCCTCTTCGAGAACGGCCACCATTGAGTACCACAGATCCATCTGACAGAGTTGTAACAGTGCAATAACGGGGATAACCTTTGGAGCTGACAAAATTCTTGCCTCGCTTTGACGAATCAATCAGTTTTTGGGATGGCATCCCAAGCAACTCAATCATACATGCCAACTGATCACCTTCATCTTCTCCCGGTAAGAGTGGATAACCAGTGAATAATTCGGCTAGAATACAACCCAAGCTCCACATGTCAATAGGCATGCCATAGCGACCACCAAGGATTACCTCCGGAGCTCGATAGAAGCGTGACTGTATGTAAGTGTAAACTCGCTGATGCTCATAACAGCTGGAGCCAAAATCGATCACTTTTATGCCACTTCTACCCTGTTGCTTCAGCAAAATGTTCTCAGGTTTAAGGTCACAGTGGATTATTCTGTTTTTGTGCAAAGCATCCAAGCACTGTAGAATAGAGTGCGCAAACTTGCGGACCAAAGGCAGGCTGAAGCCCTGAAATTTGTTTTTCTTTATGAGCTCATAAAGGTTCATGCTCAGCAGCTCAAACGTCATGCAGATATGATTGCGGAATGTGAAGTTCTCCAACATGTGGATGACATTCATATTGTTATCTTTATCCTGCTTCTTGAGGTGCTCTAGAATCCGAATTTCCTCTGCGGCTTGACGATGGAAACGTTTCTCATTCCTTACCATTTTTAAGGCCACGTGCTGATGGAGTTTGTGATCATAAGACTTGACTACTTGCCCAAAACTTCCTTTGCCAATCACCTTAAGAACTTCATACCGATAAGCAATATGATCATGTGGCACTTGCACATATGAGCCCTGGTCATCATCGTAGCCACCATTACTTGGCCCACCGATCACACCTTGACGTTTCTTTGCATTTGGACCCAAAAAATAAATTTCAGGATAGTTAAAAATTTCATGGTGCTCAAAGTCTGATAGTTTTTGCATGTATTGCTTCATTGCTTGTTCTGGGGTTAACGATGAGGACTTTACTTTGGTTGTCCCATCTGTAGATTTCAAAGAGCTAGAACTTCCTTGTCTACGGTGTGTGCTTTCTATTTGCCTTTCTGGTACAGCAGGTAACCCAGTCTTGCTAACAGCCGTGAGCCCATTGGGTTGTGTTGTCAAGACTGTCCTTTTGTTGCTATTATCTTCAAATAGTTGCTGCACTTGGATCTGTCCATGGCTACTAACGTGCAGATGTTCATTCATTGTGTGCTTATTGCCGCCAGTCTAAAAAACACAAGTTTAAAAAAAGGTTTTGAGAGTTTTTTTTTTTTTAAAACTGTTAAATTATGTTAACGATCAGTGAAAATACACCAGCAACAAGGCAAGTCTTGTTTTAACATACTGTTGGCATTCCTCAACAAAATAAGACACAAACTGATAATATACTTTACAAATATGATCATACATAGTCAACAAAACAGACAAGATTGTCAAATTTTCCAGGTATTAAAAAGGGGCTGTCACATTAGGTCAACCCATCCTCAAAAGAAAGCCCCATCATAAGATCAAGTAATCACAGCTATCCAGGTGGTCTTCTTCGACCTGCTACTTGACGCCCATTGGTCACTTGTCTTCCTGCTGCTCAGTGCATTCAAGTGAATGGAATCCTAGCCGCTGGTTAATGTATAGCATTATGCCAGGTATACAAATAAGAAGTTCACCCGAGCGCCACAGTCCCTTTATACAGCTCATTAAGGGTGTCAGGAGTTGGAGCCAAATAATCAGATATTGATGACCTATCTTTTAAATAGGTCATCAATATTTAATTGGGTTGTCAGAGATTTTTTTTATTGCCGAAACCATGTCCCCCCTGCCATAAAATACCAAACAGTCATATTTGCCTCTCCTGCGTCGCTGCTTGGCCCTTTGTGCCCAGTGTTCATTTACAGACTGCAGTCAGCCTGTGTATAGAATGTCACATTGATCGAGCACTGAGCTCCATCATTGGCTGCAGCAGCCTGTGACATTCCATACACAAGCAGCTGCAGCCCATTAACATAGCGTCACAGGGGAGACCAAGAGCAGCAGTGCTGGACACCGTGGAGAGCCGGGAAAGGTGAGTATATGGCAGTTTGTTATTTTATGGCAGTTGGACCATTCTTTTAGAGAAAAAAAAAAGTCTTGGATAACCACTTCAGTGATGCAGTAAAAACTAATTAGTCCTCTGAACCTCCTTGCTTCTTTTCTGGCCTAAGTCATTCAAGAGACTGGTTGCTAGGGACATGCTTCTTGGCAAGCCTATTGAAAACTTCAGTTGCTAGCTGGAGTGTCCCTAGCAACAAGACACCCACAGGACCAAGATGGATTGATATTTTGCTTAAAGCAAAGTAAGGGAAAGACAGCTTTGGAAAATTATGCCGTCAGCCAAAAGTGTACAAATATAAATGGAAAACCACTTTCAAAATATACACAAACCACCGCATTTGGCCTTCCTATCCTGAAGTCTTCTTACATTCCGCTGTGGAGCTACCATCTGTTAGCAGGATGGCAGGAACACATCGAAACAACATATCACAATGTACTTTCGCCTAAGTGTAAGCTGAGCTACAATATGCGTTTTCCACTTGACAGTAGTAAACCAATATTCAGGTAGCAACAACCCCCCATATGCCAAATACTCGATGGAGCCGCTGTTGAGGCCACCCCTGACTAGTGTCTTGTGAACCCAGGTAAGGCTGGCTTCACATTAAGTTTTACGAGTCCATCGCTGGTTCAGCCTCCTGGTTTCCAACTTGTATGCAGAAAACTTTGTGGGGACAGAACCTGGTCAGCACCAAAGGGGTGAATATGTGAGAGTGAGACAGCTTTGGTGTCCGTCTCACAGCTTCCATTTCTGTCAGTCTGGATGAAAGAGGGTCGTCCTCGGCGCTTTTTTTATCCAGCGGAAAAGACAGATGAAAACTAAAGAGGTCAAATCTCCCATATTCTCCATGAAGGTGCCATCCAGGTTTTCTGCATAAAAGTCGGAAATCAGTACCGGACTCACAAAACGTAGTGTTAAACCAGCCTGACTGTCACTACGACAAGCTAATTTTACGAGCCATAACAGGCAAGTCTTAGCTAAAGAGCTGAGGCAGACAGCCGGGCCCTTCATACGGGTCACATGCACATAAAAACATGCCGGAGTGACTGAAAAACATGGGCATAAGCTTACACCAGTGTGAATGAGCAGTCATAGTGGCCCCGGCGGTAATAGCGACCCCCCAGAGTGGCCTCCGTCCGGGCAGCATCCCTACAGGTTTTCCACTCATCCAGCCTGCAGCTCCACTCCAGCGGCAGCCGTTGCAGAGTCGGTGACCACTGACCTCCCACCTTGGCGCCTGCGCTGCGTACAAGACAGCACACACAGACGCCGTGGTGGAGGGAAGATCGGCGGTCACAAACTACACTGCTGCTGCTGCACCCTTGGGGAAATAGAATTCCTGTTAGGTTTGATGCAGGGTTGGTGGCCCACATAAAATGAGGCGGCAAGCTGGATCTGGCCCATGTGCCTTGTGTACCACTGACTGTCTTAACCATGGGAATTTGGAACTCATTAGAGCCTTGCAGGCAGGTACAGGAACATTGCAAATGCTAAAGAAAGCATTTAGGATAATACTTGATTAGGGATAATGGTATGGGCTCCAATTAAGCCATTAATAAGTCATGGCAATGCTTTACTATAGTACGAAATGTTTTAGATTCATCCATACCACTGGATAGATTACAAACACACAAGATAGAGCTAATCGGCCAACGTCATGCATTTACAGCACATGCCCATTAGTCTCCAGACAGGTTGCCCTCATCCTGTTTCCCTGGGAGACAGATGGCACCAGAGATGCCCGGCAGTTACTTATTCCTCCTCTCCCTACCGAAATAAGGATGCAAGCTCAGCTAATTGATAATGGAGCTGTCGGGCAATACAGCCAGAGCATTCAGTCCTCAAGTTTATAACCAGCTTAACACAACTGTCATCAGGTTCATGCTGGCCAAACCATGTGCAGCATGACCCCGGGACAGCAAAGCCTGTTGCCCGCGTGGGCGTTTTATGATGAGACGCTGCACAATTCAGAAGAACTACACTTTGAAGTTTGACTAGGAGTTGAGTCACAGGCAGCACCGACCCTTCCCCACCTACAGCATGGACACAAGAGGGGAGAGAGCTGTCAGCCGCATGCAGCGGGTGGCACTTCACCGTGACTCGGAGGTCAACTCCAAGTCAAACTTCATAGCGTATTTCTTCTGAAGCGCCACCACTTTTTAGTGGCAACAGGCATCCCTGTCCCGGGCGCATGCTGCCCAACCTGGCGACACAATCCCTTTAGGCCGCCTTCACACAGGCATATTTGCATTGCGGAATCTAGAGCGTCTCTGTCCCTGGGTTCCGCAGTAAATACCGTCCATAGCATGCTACAGAAAAGCACTTTTTGCCGCACACGAGCGGAAATAAATTGCAGTTTTCTGCTTGCGGAGGAAAAAAATAATCACAGCATGATCTGTTTTAGTGCGGCGTTCGCACAGACGTCTTCCATTGAAGACTATGGAAATAATGGACCTGCGGCCTGTCTGCAATTAACATTGTGAACAGGTTGCAGATCCAGTGTCATCGCCTAGCGCCGGCGTGGGAAAATCTGTCCAAAAGCGAGCGGTCCTGACCACCCGCAGTACAGATAAAGAAAGACGACACGTACGCGGGAGTCACCGGCCGGGCACAGGGATCTGGTCATGTGCAGCCGGCCTTAAACGGAATTTATCAATTGTATACCGTTCTTGTACCAATTAAAACCAGATACTGCTACATTTTGTTTCTGTTTTTGTCAGATTGTAAAGTGTTTATTAGGCCTCCTTCCCACGAACGGATTTCCGCCGCGTAATTCGCGGCGAAAATCCGCTGCGTTGCCCGCAGCTATTAGGTTCTATTGAACCTAATAGCACAATGCTCACGATGCGTAATTCCAGCGCGGAATTACGCACCGCGATTTCTCCCGTCCTCACCCGCAGCATGCTCTATTTTCTGCGGGTGAGGACGGGCTGTACGCACTGACGGCTTCCATTGCAGTCAATGGAAGCCGTCCGTTCACGCTATCTCCCGCTGTAACCAGCGGGAGATAGCGTGAAAAAACGCTTTCCCGCCCACCGCCGCGCGTCATATGACGCCAAATGACGCGGCCGGCCGCGTCACGTGACACGGCCGGCCGTGCACGTGACACGGCCGGCCGTGCACGTGACACGGCCGGTGACGCGGCGGTGGTGGGCGGTGACGCGGCGGTGGTGGGCGGGGAAGCGATTTCACGCTATCTCCCGCAGGTAAGTATAGGGGCTCTGGGGGGCGCCGTGACGGGCTTCACTGCGTAATATTACGCGGCGGACCCCGTCACGCTCGTGGGAAGGAGGCCTAATACTGCATGTATTCATGATGCGGACTGTCATCTTATTTGGATCTCTAGGCATGATCTGTGACGTGTGGAGGTCTGTGTAAGGAAACCATCACCATCCTGTCTGGGAGGTTAACGGCATGACTACTGCAAAGAGAGTTCTACAGAAAAGGAAGGGTCAGCCCATTATCAGGCTTTGTCCAGTGTGAAAACTGAAAGATACCAGGATTTGGAAAATTAAGGGAAAAAAAAAATGTGTAAGAAAAAATAAATGTATGAACGACTGATCTTCTGATGACACTCCCTTTAAGAGCAACAAGTGAAGACATGCTTAAGGAGAATAAAAGAATAGCACTAAAGGAGAACCAGGAAGTAGAGATTCACAACAAAAGCTTCTAAATTGTAGCTGGGAAGGTACAAACAATAAAGGCTCGTTTACACCAGGGGTCCCCAACTCCAGTCCTCAGGGACCCCCAACAGGTCATGTTTGCAGGATTTCCTCAGTATTGCACAGGTGATGTAATTATTCTCAGTGCCTCAGACATTGCCACAGGTGTTCTTACCATAGGAGATCCTAAAAGCATGACCTGTTGGTGGTCCCTGAGGACTGGAGTTGGGAAACACTGGTATCACAGTGCGCAATATGCACCAAGATAAGCCATGCCGCAAATATCGGCTGAAACAATACACACCTGTGAACAACCCCATTGAAGTCAATGGGTTCTATTCACTGCGTATCACACACGCAAAAATGATGCGTACAATACGTGGCGCAGATATGCCTGTGTGAGCGAGCCCTAAAAAGGGAAAGGGTCACTGGTTGAAAACTGGGATAAACTGTTTCTGAAGACGAGCAGCAAACAGCCGCAGAAAGCGATCGAGACGCTGTACTCCTAAAATGTTCCAATCCGGAGCAGCTGCCAGCCACCTGTCCTGCCAAACCGGGGCGTCCGACAGCTGCCATACACCAAGATGGAGAATGGAGCTGTTTGTGTAAAACGGGCGCCGCATGATACGACCACTTGTGACCCAGCGCAGATAATTAACTATAGACTCCCCATGATACAGTGCTGCTGTGCAGAACACACCGGGCGCCGCTGGTCTCTGCCAGGAGAGGGTCATCCGAGGTGAAGTCTATGATAGAGCACGACTGATGGGGAACAGGACTGCAGCGCAAAATACATGTCGCTACAGAGGCTCCGAAGAAGAACAAAAGGCATAAAACACAAGTCAGAAGGGCGCACATTGCCCCTACAGCTGAGCCGTGTAGCCTGCGCCCGCAGCGGAGCCTCGCACATCTACTTCTATAAATACCAGCGCCGCGGCCGAGAATAGACAGCGGCCCGCTAACAGACAAATTAGGAATGTGACAGAATCCAGGCGGGAGCGAGAGAGCAGTTCATGAGCGGACCGGCTTACCGTGTGTGCTGCGTTGCTGCTCCTCAATGGTGGCAACGACACTGGCGACGATGGCCCCGTCCCAGCGGCAGATCGGGGTAAGGCGGGCGACGGCTGCAGCTGACTCGCCCCTTCACTTCCTCTGCCTAAAGATACAAGAGGTAAAAAGTGTGCCAGTCACTTCAGATGGACAGCAAACCGATGGCCGCCGCCCTTACAGCGCAGGCTCCGGCGCCATATCCGAAATAACGGAGAAAGTGCCATTTATAGTATGCGCATCAGGTGTATTTACACATGCGATATCAGTCCAGGAAACTCGGACCAATATTGCACTTGCGATTGTAACGCGAGAAAAATGGACGTGCGTGAATATCGCGTTTCCATAGTAAAAATAGTATAAAAAGAAAAAAAAAGAAAATCACATCGCACTCCACTCACATTTATATGTGAATACAAGGGTTTGGGTTTTTTTTGTTCCCATAGCGATGGGCGATTCAATTGCCCCAAACCGCCGCGCTTCTTCATTTGTCGGACTTTCAGTCCATGAGAGAAAAAAAAAAAGATTGCACGTGTAAATTAACCCATTTCAAACAATGGTCTGTTCTGGCAAGGCACAGAAGTGAGCCACCCTACACTGTAATACCCAGCAGTACAGCGCAGTACTGCACGGAGGGAGCAGACAATAGGTGCACCTGGGGGGCTCCTGCACACACGTGGGACATACATGACAGCCCCGCACACTCCGCTGTCAGCCGCTGCCATTGTTAGGGGCACGCCGGGATTACCTGCAGACAGGAGGCGCAGCCGCGGGTCTCCCGGCAGTGACAGCTCCGCCGGGGGTCACAGCCGGCCACCAGACAAAGCCGGGCAGGGTTAACCCCCTCCTGTCCGTGCAGCAGGCCCGCACAGCGGCGCAGAAGGCGGCCCTCTCCCGTGCGGACGCGGCGCTCCCCTGCTATTGTCACCCTCGGGCCTCCCCGGCCAGCGCCGCGCTTACCGCTCGCCTGCACAGCTGCAGCCGCAGCAGCCTTCCTCGTTAACATGGCGGCCGAGCAGGGAGAGGCCAGTGGGGGGCAAGGACCCGAGCTCCGGACTGCTGATCCCCCACTGTCTCCACGACCTCCGCTCCCCGGCTTCTTCTCCGATCAGCGCGGCAGCGCCCCGGCATCCCCGACCCGTCACTGACTCCTACAGCACGGCCAGCACCGATGCCTCCTCCGCTCCCAGGGGAGTCAGTGTGGGCGGAGAGCAGCCGGGAACACAGGCCCCGCCCACTGCACTGCGGCCCGCCCACACACTACAGGCACCGTTAGGCCGCCCACCACACTTCTCCTCGGGCAGCAGGCAGTATAGAGGACACGACCGCCAGAGCCGCCGTTCAGGCCGAACTGGCCCGTGTGACTCAGGGGCGGCCGGCAGTCATACAGTGTGGAAGAGGAGGCGGAGACGCGACTCCAGGTGACCAACCGCTCGCAAGCGGCTGTGGTTGTTGCTAAGCAGCGATGCGACACACGCTTCACAGACTATCAACAAGGAAAAGCCGAGCGGGAGGGCGTTTGTTTTCAAGAAGGCAGGAGGCGGAGTCCACCCGTTCCAGACAACTGCCACAAATTGTACGAGGGCGGGAGCGAGAAACGTGTGCTGGTGAGCTGCGGCTCCCTGGTGACGGGCTCTTCATTGGTACAGACATCCAGTAGGGAGTGCTATACATCAACGTGGAGCACCACAGCGCCCTCTTACGTCAGGCTCAGTCATTGCACCGCCACATGAGATGACTGGAATGACCTTAGGTCAGCGCTCTGGTAACGAGCCGTGTGTTAGCGGGCGGCACTCGTGTTACTAGGCGCCATTGTTTGTGTACTGTAGCAGCAGCAGCCGCGAGGACACAGGATGTTACAGAAGGTTGTCGGTCACCACAAGGCTCCCCCTGTGATCCGATGGGCACAACCTCTGAGTCCATGTGATTGCTATGACATGCATGGACATCATGGTGCACCAAGGGGTTAAATGACATAGGGTTTTCAAGAGAAGAATAAACAGAAGAAAACTCCAAGGATATCCAGAAGATACAATGTGATTGCCCTCAATCTAGTAGCAACTTGTAGAACGGTCAGACAACAGAAGGCACCCAGCGGAGAAGATGTTAGGATTAGGGGGCTCAGAGACTTATAGAATAAAAATGAGGGCCACGGCGCTAATTAATAACGCGGAAAGGCAATATAATAGGCAATCGGAAGACGCGGTTCAGCATCGGAGCAGTGCCTTACTTGGGCCATCTGAGGAAGATACCCCTTAAGTGTTGAAACGTGTTGTCCGATTGCCTATTAAAGCCCAAATAAGCAAATAGGTGCAGCAGCACTCCACTGGAATGCACCATTAGGTGCGGGTCTGGTGTGCAAAGCTCAGCAAGTCCTGACTCCAAGGACTAACAACATCATCCAATTAGAAAGTGAATTAAGCAGCACAACCAGTGATCCCAAATAGCACTTCTTTATGGATCCATAAAGGGCAGAGCAGCAACGTTTCAACTCCCTCCGGAGTCTTTGTCAAGCTAGCTCTGAGTAAAAACAACAGATACTATATACACTGCACAAGCCAATCACAACATACGATCAATGACAGATAATTAAAAACACAGGATCTCACCTCTGAAGTAACATTCCAACTCCCCCAGAGTGGCAGGTGTGTGCCCAGGAGCGGCTGTGGCATGTATAATGAATGAACCAACACAGAATTACCATGTGTAGCGTGGATGCGCAGGGTTAAATAACCCTTGCAGTATATGACTGGGAGCAAGTGCGGCATACACCATAGGTTAACACAAAACATCCGCCTATACCGCGCCTGCGTGAGATTAGATAACCCTCGCGGTATATGGCTGGTACGTTTAGTGCCAAACTTCTATCTCTACTGCGCATGTCATAAACATTGCAATCATAGCAGCACTTATCGACTGCAAATAGCTTCCTCTATTTACGCCCAAATGTTGCCATGGCAACCCAGCACCTAGCAGATTGACGTTATCGGCCTCTGCAGCAGTGCTAAGTGTGGTCATCTGAGGAAGATACCGCTTCAGTGTTGAAACGTGTTGTCCGATTGCCAATTAAAGCCTTGATTGCTCTGTTCACGGCCTTTCTGCCTTAGGCTGCTTACACACAACAAAGCCCGATATCGCACTACGACTTCCATCACTCCAGTACAGGTGCCATGCGGGAAAACATCACTCATGCATATGACCCCATCCAAAAATTGGGGTTCATATTCGTGTTCTCTTGCCCTAGGTCAGGATGTAACTCTCTGTCCTTAAAGAAGTTTTGTCATTATAACAAACCCCGTCCACCTGCTCGGCCTGGCCTAAAACAAAAAAAGAGGGCATACTCTTCTGTCCTGGAGCAGCAGGACACAGCTGAGAGCCGTCGCCGGTATCAAGGGCGACTTCCAGGTTGATGACCTGGCAAAAGTCAGGTGTTGTCTGCTGCCTATTGACTTAGTACTGATGCTCAAAAATCGCAGACACAAAGCTGTGATATCTTCGTGATTTTCTCATGGCGATATCGCGATCACCTGTGTGAAACTGGCCTTAAATGCCACTTAGGAGTCCTAACCTGCTGGGAATATTGGGGCAGATTTCCTGTTGATAATGTGCCAGTTTTATGGTGCAAATTGCACCAGAAACTGTCTTACATGCACGGCATCACATTTATGATGTGTTTTAGCCACATTCAATGAATTTGAATTCAATGAATGGCTGAGCGCTGCCTCTGATTGGCTGAATGCCGTGACCAATAACAGGCAGTGCTCAGCTGTCATTCAATGATGAATGAGCGCTGCCTCTGATTGGTCACAGCACCCAGCCAATAAGAGGCAGCGCTTTCTGGAGGCGGAGATTTTTTTAATCCCCGACCACCAGAAGACAGATGAAGACTGATGTGGACGGAAAGAAGAGCCGGACTGCTCTTCTAGGTGAGTTAATTAATTAATTTTTTTACAGCCAGGGATGATTTTTGGGGTAGGGCTTATATTTCAAGCCCCCCTGAAAATCATTGCTGCAGGGGATGCTTTCATCCCACTGCTCTCAATCGGGCGGCAGCAACGCCAGCCCCATTGAAAGCAATGGGATAGCATCGGGGACCTCTGCCATAGCTGTCTGTGACACGCGGTCCCCGTGGGGATGAGGGAATTCCCTGCTATAGCGGTCATAGCTGTGTCAGGGGAGTGGCAAAATTGCGATTGCCCGTGTGTAATTAGCCTAAAGGTGCCTTTCCACTAGCCTTTTTTTATTGCTGCGGTTTTTTTTCACGCGATTGTCAATGGGACTTTCTAATGTTAAAAAGACACATTGCACAAAAATCCCAAAGCACCAACTTGCGATGCATTTTTAACATTAGACAGTCCCATTGACAATCGCGTTAAAAAAAACCCAGTGATAAAAAAAGACTAGTGGAAAGGCACCCTTAGGGTGACTACCCACTACAGTTTTTTTTCAGTGCGAAATTCGCAGCGTTTTTTCTTCTGCAGGGGTCTATGGGACTTGTAATGTTAAAATGGCGATCATGCAAAATCACAATTTCGCGGTAAATTGCGATTTTGCGCGATCGCGATTTTAACATTACAAGTCCCATAGACCCCTGCAGAAAAAAACGCTGTGAATTTCACAGTAAAAAAGAACTGTAGTGGGTAGTCACCCTAAAGCTTCTGTTCCTGCAATGTAGCAGGAGCCGGTCGTGTCCTCGGCTGTCAGACACAGCTAAGAACCCAGAGGAGAAGGCAGAAGTGTTTTCTAACCATTTCTGCCTTCTCTTTTACAGGCTACGTAGTGCTCAATGATCACTATGAAGTGAATAAAGAAAGCGGAAGTGTTACTGCTATTTGACCTGGTGATCACGTGACCATCTGGTGCCTCTTGCCAAATCAGAACTCTAGGGTCTGAGCAGACCCTAACTAGCTCTGTTAGTGACAATTGTCACTATAGGGGAATGTTTTCCCCTGTAACTGGAGCTCCTATGCGCACCAGCAGTGGAAAAAATGTGAAATGAAGAAAAATAAGTCAATGTTAATGATCCCCAGAAGTCTTATGTGACGTCCTGAGGGACATAAATGTTAAAAAGAATATGTAAAAAATAGGGGGAAAAATATATAATAAATATATAAAATGACCACCGTCACCATATGCACCCTGTAATATCAAAACGTCCAAAACAAAATGAGTCACCCATTCCCATACTTTATTTTAGTGTAAATATACTAATTTTAACAAAAAACATCCATATTCTTTTTTTCCTTTTCCTTTCTTTTTTAGCCTTTTACCCCAATTAAAAATTAGCCCTTAGGGCTTATTCAGAGGACCGTATATCAGCCGGGTTTTCATGCACGGCTGATATACGGTGTCCCTCTCTGCAGGGGGAGGAGACGGGGGGCGGGGAGCAGTGCACTGAGCTCCTGCCCCCTGGCGCTATTTGCAATGAAAGGGGCAGGCGGGGGTGGAGCTAAGTCTGGGAACTTAGCAAAAACGCAGCAAAAATAATTTTGGTAGCTGAAGAAAAAAGAATAGGGCAGTAAAATCCCTAAAAAGTGTGTGGTCCTTAAGGCACAAAACAGCCTGGTCCTTAAGGGGTTAGTGGTGAGTCTTCTATCTGTAGAGTAATAAAATGCAACCTGAGCAGTTTTAAGATATCTTTGCATGGGACAATTATTGCTGGAAGCGTCAAATTCTGGCGCTAATCGTCCCGTGTACACAGAAGCGGCCGCTGACAGGGCACTGAGCAAGAAATCGCTCATCTGTCACTTGGTTTCTAACAGAACTAAAAGCCAAGTGACTGTCAGCCATGTAAACAGAAGACACTCCAGTTTACGGTGATTGAGGCGGGCTGGGATGATCCCCGGCCGCTCCGCCTGCATTCACTTGAAGGCCTATCGTTCCTGTGTAAAGCATGGGATGGCTGTTGGGAGTGAGGGAGTGGGCATGTTGGATCTGGCAGCCGCTTATCTCCCGTTCCCCACTAAAATAAACCAGCACCCTTAGCCAAAATGTTTATGATGGAGTTGGTAGAGAGCAGCTATATGTACGGCTGGCTGTAGGACAAGGACAAATCTCACCCAATTCATATGTAAGGGCTAATGCCCAAAGCCGGATTTCAGCTGTGCTTTACGTGGCGGAAATCCACGGTGTTGCCCCACAGCTATTAAGTTCTATTGAACCTAATAGCTCAATGCCCCACTCACCGCCGGCCGCGTCATGTGCTGTACTGCACATGCGCGTCTTCCCCTCCATGCAGGACGCGTACGGCGGATCCAGAGTGGTAAGTATGGGGGGTTTGGGGGGCGCCATGGCGGACTCCGCTGCGATATTCCGCTGGCGGAGTCTGTTACGGCCGTGGGCATTAGCTCTAAGTGTTGTCATTGTGTTTGAAGTGAGATAATAAGTATGATTCCTGATAAACGTTTCCATGTTAACATAAAATATACATGGTTGTGAAGCAAATCTCCTGCCTTCACTTAAAGTTCTATTTCTAAGTCTAATACATTTACATTTCTGACGGAACACAATCCTCTCCTATTATATTTCATCGTCTATAATAAAATAATTCCGCACACGCTCCTGTGTTATAATTATTTTCTCACATTCTGACAGATGGCTGTGGGAACGCTATGTTGGCATAATGACCTTGGCAGTGGGAGCTACACCATCTGATTAATGACGGTGCCAAAGGCTATGTGTTTCTCACCAGGACATTTACTAACCAATCTGTACTATGGCAAGTGGAAAGTCCATTGAGAAAATACGGACTGAAATTATACTATAGTATTACATGTTGGCAGGGAAGAGCTAATCATCATTGGTCGTGCAAAAAATATCTGTTTTTACACATCTTATTGAAGACTAAGGCCCCCTGTCCATGGTGGAGGCTGTCCATGTCCATATTCTGCCGCGGGGGAGGAGGGGGAGCACTGAAAGGGTCCCCGAGATGAGCCTATCTAATAGATAAACTCACCACAGAGAATGGCAGCATGCCGTTATTTGAATCCTGCGAGCTGAGAATCGCTATGATTCTCCGCTCGTGGACACCGGCGCTGCACTTTCCATAGTAATGCTATGAAAAGCTTAACAGAGAGTGATCTGCGGGCGATTTATCGCCTGTGGACAAGCAGCCTAAAGTTAAGTAAAGCTTAACACATTTCACACAATAGCAATTGTCCAGCTATGCCTTTCTTTTTCTAGCACTCCACAAGTAGTCAGTGCGTCTTCTGAGTAATATCAGTCATCTGTATGTTGTATGACATCAGGAAGTTAGAGAATTAGGGATGAGTCAGTCAGTCAGTGAGGGCTTTCACATTTATATATATAGATAGAGAGCTGCAAACTCCTCATCCATGTGACGTCACGGAGAACATGATATGCACGTATAAGTGCTGTTAGTTATCTCCGACTAAGACTCCTTCTGTGCTAAAATATAACTTCCTGCAGCCAGCACACGCATGCATACTGATGACTGATACTACTCAGAAGACGCACTGACTATTTGTGGAGTGCGATAAAAAGAAAGGCATAGCTGGACAATTGCTATTGTGTGAAATGTGTTAAGTTTTACTTAACTTTAGGCTGCCTGTCCATGGGTGATGATACACAGACGATAAATCGCCTGCGGATCATGCTCTGTAAAGCTTTCCATAGCATTACTATGGAAAGCGTAGCGCCGGCGTCTACGGACACAGAATCGCAGCGATACTCCGCTCGCAGGATTTAAATTGCGGCATGCTGCGATTCTCTGCGATGAGCCTATCTATGTGCATGTGCTGGCTGCAGAAAGCTATATTTCAGCACAGAAGGAGTCCTAGTCGGAGACAGCTAACAGCACTTATATGTGCATATCATGTTCTCCGTGATGTCACATGGATGAGGAGTTTGCAGCTCGCTCTCTCTCTCTCTCTCTATTTATATATATATATATATATATATATATATATATATGAAAATGTAAAAGCCCTCACTGACTTACTGAATCATTACTAATTCTCTAACGTCCCGATGTCATACAAACTTGAAATTTGGCACGAGCATTCTTTAGGTCCGAAATAGGAAAAGTAAAGGGGTCACAACTCAATTATTCAATTCTAAACATAAAAAACATGATTCATGAGATAGTTCTTTTCTCCGAAACCATAAAGTCTAGGGATATGATTATTTGCACACACACTACTTTCAGTTCGTGGAGGCGTGGAAAGCAGGCCTTTTTCAGAAATTTATTGTCCAACTGCGATAATTGGCCATCATAGCGCAAATTTTGGAAATTCGGTACATAAATAGTGAAGGTAAAGGAGTCACAACTTGATTATCTATCTCACCTCTATGTGTATATAATGAGGAGAATCTACCTTACTTCTATGTGTATATACTGAGGAGAATCCACCTCACCTCTATGTGTATATACTGAGGAGAATCTACCTCACCTCTGTGTGTATATACTGAGGAGAATCTACCTCACATCTATGGGTTTATACTGAGGAGAATCTACCTCACCTCTATGTGTATATACTGAGGAGAATCTACCTCATCTCTATATGTATACACTGAGGAGAATCTACCTCACCTCTGTGTATATACTGAGGAGAATCTACCTTACCTCTTTCTATACACTGAGGAGAATCTACCTCACAACTCTCTGCTTATATACTGAAGAGAATCCACCTCATCTCTATGTGTATATAGTGAGGAGAATCCACCTCACCTCTGTGTGTATATACTGAGGAGAATCCACCTCACCTCTGTGTATATACTGAGGAAAATCGACCTAACCTCTGAGTATATACTGAGGAGAATCTACCTTACAACTCTATGCATATATACTGAGGAGAGTCTACCTTACGTCTATGTGTATATACTGAGGAGAATCCACCTCACGTCTATGTGTATATACTGAGGAGAATCCATCTCACGTCTATGTGTATATACTGAGGAGAATCCACCTCACGTCTATGTGTATAAACTGAGGAGAATCCACCTCACGTCTATGTGCATATACTGAGGAGAATCCACCTCACGTCTATGTGTATAAACTGAGGAGAATCCACCTCACGTCTATGTGCATATACTGAGGAAAATCTACCTCACCTCTATGTGTATACACTGAGGAGAATCTACCTCATCTCTATGTGTATATACTGAGGAGAATCTATCTCACAACTCTCTGCATATATAATAAAGAGAATCCACCTCACCTCTATGTGTATATACTGAAGAGAATCCACCTCACCTCTATGTGTATATACTGAGGAGAATCTACCTTACCTCTGTCTATACACTGAGGAGAATCTACCTCACAACTCTCTGCATATACACTGAGGAGAACCCACCTCACCTCTTTGTGTATATACTGAGGAAAATCTACCTCACCTCTATGTGTATATACTAAGGAGAATCTACCTCACGTCTATGTGTACAATTCACCAAACTTATAATCAACGGCACTCACCAGTCATCCGGCTCTGGAGGGGCTCAGATTTTTCCTATATGCATTTGGAAATTCGAAATACCCCTTTCTGATGCTGCTCCCTGCTTAAACTCACGTCTATGTGTGTATACTGAAGAGAATCCAACTCACCTCTATGTGTATATACTGAGGAGAATCCATCTCACCTCTATGTGTATACACTGAGGAGAATCTACCTCACAACTCTCCGCATATATACTGAGGAGAATAGACCTCACCTCTTTGTGTATATACTGAGGAAAATCTACCTCACCTCTATGTGTATATACTGGGGAGAATCTACCTCACGTCTATGTGTATATACTGAAGAGAATCCAACTCACCTTCTGTATATACTGAGGAAAATCTGGCTTATCTCTATTTACATATAATAAGGAAAATCCTCTTCACCTTTATGTGTGTGTACTGAGGAGAATCTACCTCACATCTGTATATATAAAGTATAGATAAATGCAAGAGCTTTCACCGATTGATTGACTCACTCACTGACTCATCACTAATTCTCTAACTTCCTGGTGTCGTACAAACTTCAAATTTGCCACGAACATTCTGTAGGCTCTAAACTGAAATAGTAAAGGGAGCCCAACTTGATTATTCAATTGAAACCGTGAAAATGCGCAAAAAAACTTGCAATACATGAAATTGTTCTTTTTGCAGAAACTATAAAGCCTAAGAAATGATTTTTTGCACACACACTGCCTTCATGTTGTAGAGGACTACTAAGCAGGCCTTTTTGAGAAATTAAGTGTCCAACCATGATAATTTGGAATCAAAATGGTCCTCTCCACATGGTGTTTCCTGGATAATGCAAAGAACCATGCAAAATGTTAAAGGTATTTTATTCCTCGGTTCCTCTGAAGTAACCCCGGCTTCATAAAATTTTCTGTGCGAACAACAGGTAAACACCTGTACCAAATGACCTCTGGCGAAGCTTGGTATGTCAGTTAGTTGTATATATGCTGGGCAGCGCTGCTGCAGTGATGGAAACCATGTTAAACAGATAGTTTATAATAAATAATCATTACATAGTTACAGAATGTCACATTTTATGCACTTTTAGTATCAATGAAAATGCACATATTAATAGAAAATGGACAGCCCCTTTAACATTGTAGGACTGGTTGTCAGCGTAAAAAGATTAAGATGAAAATAAACTACAGACTTTGACCCTTGAGGAACATAAAGGAGTTTATCACCTTGTATATAAAATGTCCAAGACAGTGTTTGCTGAACAGGCTGTAAGGGCTACTGTTACGTCTGTTGCGTCTCAATCCTCCGCGAATTGGAGAACTGCATACACAGAACACCGAAAGCAAGTAAATTGCTAACTGGACTCACGTTCATACATTACATAATGACTAACAAACGCCCCAAACGCTCACCAAGCATACCTGCACGTATACACAGATGGAATAGACTAGGTACGAGTTATTAATTTGTGTTTTGGCCAAAACACTTAAGCCCATGAGCCTGCAACAAGTGGTCTCATCTCGCAGGTCCCTACTCTAAAGAGACAACTAACCCCAGGAAACCTGCCTGCAAGTGGGGCAATCGTCCCGATAGGGACGGCCCCACGCTAGAACCTAGGGACCTTCCATTACCCTAGATGTTAAATGGTCCAAGCAGCACAGGACACAGTTTACACCACACCAACATACCAGGGATTGCATACCATACAGAACACCATTTACATTGAACAGGACTGTTCACCTTCCATATCCAGCCACTTGCACAGACACTCAGAACATGTCGCTGTACACACTAGTTCACACTGAACCGAACTGTTCACCTTGGCCATGTCTGACCACCTACACAGACACTCAGAACAGATCGCTGTATACACCTACAGAATAACATCCTTTAAAGCAAACACCAGAGTAGTGGGAAACCAGCATCCTCTATATAGAGGGGCTGGTTTATATGTGCAGCAGACCAGTGGGGATTGGCTGGCTGGAGAACACCACACACAGCCAGCTCAATTAACCCTCACCTGTGGAAGTGTGCCCCTGGAACCTCATAGAACTACAGGTCCCAGCAGCACAACATGACAGCTACTTAATAATGTGTACTACTCAGTAATTCTGCGCCATTTTATTTTATTTACAATCCACGCTTCTTCACCATTTTTTTCCGCAGACTTTAATTGTGGAATTACATCTTCTGTATGTTAGAAATTCACAATAAAAATTCCACAAAATGTTTTTTCCGCTGCGGAATTTAATCTTGCAGTTTTGAAATAGAGACTTATGATTTCAACATGTGCAGAATTAAAGCCCCATAGGGATAACGTTGTGACACAGAAATGTCCAAGCAGACTAATTCCGCCCTGTGTGAAAAGTTCCTGAAAAGTGGAGATGAAAAAGCTGTTGCATCCTCCAAAATAGGCTGTGTCACTAAGGGGTTAAAGAAGTGCTTGACAGTTTAGCCTTTGAATTTTGTCACCAGTTTGGGCTGCTATCTGCCCTGCTTTTAGATAAAAGTATCAAAGTCTAATGCTTTGATTGTCAGCATTGCTCCTGTGCAGAGCAGTAAAATTATATGTATACCAATGATCTGTGAATATAACTATTACATACGAGGGGCTCGGGGAAAGAATGATCAAAGTCACTTGTTTAAAACAGAAACACATTTGTTGTAGAATGTGTTGGTGAAGGCAGCTAAATGAAAACATGATCATAGTCCATAACAATGCAAACAGCAAATGTACAAAATTCTGATATATTTTTACATTTATTGTACCTTTGCCAGTGTCCTTTTTACATTAAAAAAACAAGGGATTGGAAAATTACATCTCTAGCGCCCCATACTGTGCAGCACAGCAATGCATACAGTGAACCTTGAACTTTGTCAAAATTCACAAAAGAACATCATTCCAAAGATGCTGGAACATTGATTAGTCTTGACTTTACTCTTCTCCCATTAAATGTGGAGAAATACAATGATTTTCAGGCTAAAACAATATATGCCAATGGAATACCATAGATATTATGACAATTTGCCACAATCAGCCAATTTTAACTTACTTGACTGCATTTTAAGAAACAGCGCTCCGATCAAATAACCTCCAACCTCAATACAACCAAGAGTTTCTGTCATTAATCCAAATTTCACACTAAACAACCATACTAATATTTGGCTGGCCATATAGTTTAAATAATTGCTACTTTTCCAAAAATTGACATTTTAGGGTTCCCTAACATGGGCGATGCGATCTTCGGCCGCACACATCACAGCTGCTGCGCAGCCAGAAATTGTATGAACGGGAGGCAGCCACGACCAAGTTACATCTCCCTTTTAAACGCCCGTTCAGACAGGGTGGATGCGGCGTATACACGCCGCAGCCTCAAATACCATTGAGCAAGGGGAGAGAGTTTAACTCTACTATACTCCCTCCCCCTCTCCGCCCCTTGCCGGCTGCTGGCAAAGGGAGGGGGCAGGATGGGGTGTGAGTAAGTATGTTAACCTTCCACCCCCTCTCTGCCCCTTGCTGGCTGCCAGCAAGGGGAGGGGGCAGGACAGGGCAGAGCTAGTGTGCTAATCTCCTGCTCTGTCCTACCCCTTCCCTTTGCTGGCAGACGGCAAGGGGCAGAGAGGGGGAGGGAGTTTAGCAGTGGCTCTGCTAAATTCCCTCCCACCTCCCTTTTTCTGGCAGCTCCCATAGGTGTTTATGGGACCGTCCGACGTATTCCGGCCAAAAGATAAGTCTAGACCTATCTTTTCTGGCCGACTTAAAAATCGGACAGCCGGAAAAGATAGCGCACATTGTGCGCATTGCAGCTGGTCGATTTTATGCCTCCAAAAATTGCCCATCTGAATAAATCCATCAGATGGTCGCGATTTTCATCTGACATTTTATTGCATAAGTCCCAATATGTTGTAATAATCGCAGCACAACAGATATATAGGAGAGAAATACTCACTAGAGCTGAATGGGCTCACTGGGTGCCAAGCTGAAAATGGATGCAGACCTCCCATCCACAGTCAATCAAGATATATAACGGTGTCTTCAGCAGCATCCAGGGTTGTTGAAAAATTTGCAGTAACTTCTTAGAGATTTAAAACTTCACCTTTAATCCATTTCGCATATAAATACAGCAACGTTTCGACTGTGTAGTGTACAGTCTTTATCAAGCCAAATGCAGTGAAGTTTTAAATCTCTAAGAAGTTACTGCAAATTTTTCAACAACCCTGGATGCTGCTGAAGACACCGTGACATTTTATTGCAGCAAAATTGCCGCCATAAAACGCCCGTGTGAATAAAGCCTCAGTTTGACAAGGTGTGGGAGGGGTGAGCTTCTGTCACCACTTATGTCTTGGTGAAAAGAATAGGAATCTAAATTTACTGTGAAAGCAGATGCCCAAAGAAAAAGTGGGATCTGCTGTAACAAATTTAATGAAGCACTTAAACGAGATGTACGAGTTAATTTTTGACCAACAATATCCCCAATTTCTATAAACATTCGGTAAATTGTATACCTTTTGGAAACTGCTCCAGCTCTGTGCTCCAGTGGCTTCTGGCATAACTTGTGACATCACCAGCTCTTCTGGCCCTAGTGACATCCCATATACAAGTCACATGGGATAGTAAAAGCTAGCGCTGGCTCTGCATGTGGCGCGTCAGTGCTGAAGTTTCAGGGCGGTCAACTTTGGAAATTGGAATTGATTGAATAAAAAAAAATGTGGCCCCTAGTCACTGTCACAGTAAGTTCACTTTTGGTCTAATCTGAAGAAAGACATACAGACAACAAGTTCTATTAAAATCCCTTATTCTGTAAAAACTAGAGATGAGCGAGCACCAAAATGCTCGGGTGCTCGTTACTCGGCACGAAATTATCGCGATGCTCGAGGGTTCGTTTCGAGTAACGAACCCCATTGAAGTCAATGGGCGACCAAAGTGTCCCTGCGCAGCCTTCAGCTGCCCTCATGCCACACCACCCTCATGTCTATTTATAAGTGCGTCTGCCATGAGGAGGAACCGCAGGCACACACTGCAGAGGGTTGGCACGGCTAGGCAGTGACCCTCTTTAAAAGGGGCGGGGCGATAGCCCACAATGCTGTACAGAAGCAATGAGAAATAGAATCCTGTGCCACCGCCATCAGGAGCTGCACACGTGGGCATAGCAATGGGGAACCTATGTGCCACACACTATTCATTCTGTCAAGGTGTCTGCATGCCCCAGTCAGACCGGGCTTTTTAATTCATAGACACAGGCAGGTACAACTCCCTATTGTGAAGTCCCTGTGGACCGACAGCATGGGTGGCTCCCTGGAACCCATCGGCGGTACATAAAAATATCCCATTGCAGTGCCCATCACAGCTGAGGTAGTAATGTCATGTTTAATGCAGGTGGGCTTCGGCCCACACTGCATGCCCCAGTCAGACTGGGGTTCCTTAGAAGTGGAAACCAGATGCATTTACAACTCCCTGTGGACCCACAGCATGGGTGGGTGCCAGGAAGCCAACGGCGGTACATAAATATATCCCATTGCATTGCCCAACACAGCTGAGGTAGTAATGTCGTGCTTAATGCAGGTGGGCTTCGGCCCACACTGCATGCCCCAGTCAGACTGGGGTTCTTTAGAAGTGGAAACAGATGCATTTATAATTCCCTGTGGACCCACAGCATGGGTGGGTGCCAGGAAGCCACCGGCGGTACATAAATATATCCCATTGCATTGCCCAACACAGCTGAGGTAGTAATGTCGTGCTTAATACAGGTGGGCTTCGGCCCACACTGCATGCCCCAGTCAGACTGGGGTTCTTTAGAAGTGGAAACAGATGCATTTATAATTCCCTGTGGACCCACAGCATGGGTGGGTGCCAGGAAGCCACCGGCGGTACATAAATATATCCCATTGCAGTGCCCAACACAGCTGAGGTAGTAATGTCGTGCTTAATACAGGTGGGCTTCGGCCCACACTGCATGCCCCAGTCTGACTGGGGTTCTTTACAAGTGGACAGATGTAGGTTAAACTCCCTGTGGACCCACAGCATGGGTGGGTGCCAGGAAGCCACCGGCGGTACATAAATATATCCCATTGCATTGCCCAACACAGCTGAGGTAGTAATGTTGTGCTTAATGCAGGTGGGCTTCGGCCCACACTGCATGCCCCAGTCAGACTGGTAATATGTACCTTAACAGTAACCTCGTTGGTGGTAATGTGGTGGTGACTGCGGACCTGGTAGCGCGGTTTTATGTAGTTGGTTTTCGGAATGTGGCCAGGATTAAGTGGGCTGTGGCGGGGGGATGGTGGTGGTGCTCTCTTGTTGTGTCGTTAAAGGTGAAATTCTTGGACTGCCACCAGACGGACCAATGCAAAGGTATTTGCCAAGAATGTTTTCATTGTTGGAGGAGGAGGGGGATGTTTTGGAGGCACTATGTGTCCTCTACACGTGTCCGTGGTTATATGCACGTTAACAGTAACAGCGTTGGTGGGAAATGGCCTCGCCGCCATCATGTCTTTGTGAAGCCTCTGTTTCCACACCCCAGTGACATACCATTAGCAGCGGTATAGGCAGAGCCCACAATTATTAACATTTCAGCGGTAGCATTAGGGACAGGCCCCACTAACATATCACTAGCAGCAGTATAGGGGGAGCGCAGTCTTAGTTCCATTTCAGTAATAGTAGCACTCAAGACAGGCCCCAGTAACATTCCCATTGCAGCAGTTTAGGGAGATAACAGTCTCTTTCACATTTCAGTAGCTGCAGTATAGACAAGGCCCCAGTTACATTTATGTAGCTAAAGTGTAGGCCAACCCCACACACCTTTCTGTACCATGAGTGCAGGCGAAGAACATAGAAATTACTATGATTACACTGTAGGTGAGGGCCCAAAAAAATTGGTGTACCAACAGTAGTAATGTACCTCAGAAAAATTTGGCCATGCCCAACCAAGATGGCAGGTGAAACCCATTAATCGCTTTGGTTAATGTGGCTTAAGTGGTAACTAGGCCTGGAGGCAGCCCAGTTTAACGAAAAATTGGTTCAAGTTAAAGTTTCAACGCTTTTAAGAGCATTGAAACATATAAAAATTGTTTAGAAAAATTATATGACTGAGCCTTGTGGCCCTAAGAAAAATTGCCCGTTCTGCGTGATTACATGAGGTTTCAGGAGGAGGAGCAGGAGGAGGAGGAGGAATATTATACACAGATTGATGAAGCAGAAATGTCCCCGTTTTGGATGGTGAGAAAGAACGATGCTTCCATCCGCGGGTGCAGCCTACGTATTGCTTAGGTATCGCTGCTGTCCGCTGGTGGAGAAGAGAAGTCTGGGGAAACCCAGGCTTTGTTCATCTTGATGAGTGTTAGCCTGTCGGCACTGTCGGTTGACAGGCGGGTACGCTTATCTGTGATGATTCCCCCAGCCGCACTAAACACCCTCTCTGACAAGACGCTAGCCGCAGGACAAGCAAGCACCTCCAGGGCATACAGCGCTAGTTCAGGCCACGTGTCCAGCTTCGACACCCAGTAGTTGTAGGTGGCAGAGGCGTCACGGAGGACGGTCGTGCGATCGGCTACGTACTCCCTCACCATCCTTTTACAGTGCTCCCGCCGACTCAGCCTTGACTGGGGAGCGGTGACACAGTCTTGCTGGGGAGCCATAAAGCTGTCCAGGGCCTTAAAAACTGTTGCACTGCCTGTGCTGTACATGCTGCTCGATCTCCGCACCTCCCCTGCTACCTGGCCCTCGGAACTGCGCATTCTGCCACTAGCGCTGTCGGATGGGAATTTTACCATCAGCTTGTCCGCCAGGGTCCTGTGGTATAGCAACACTCTCGAACCCCTTTCCTCTTCGGGAATGAGAGTGGAAAGGTTCTCCTTATACCGTGGGTCGAGCAGTGTGTACACCCAGTAATCCGTAGTGGCCAGAATGCGTGTAACGCGAGGGTCACGAGAAAGGCATCCTAACATGAAGTCAGCCATGTGTGCCAGGGTACCTGTACGCAACACATGGCTGTCTTCACTAGGAAGATCACTTTCAGGATCCTCCTCCTCCTCCTCCTCGTCCTCAGGCCATACACGCTGAAAGGATGACAGGCAAGCAGCATGGGTACCGTCAGCAGTGGGCCAAGCTGTCTCTTCCCCCTCCTCCTCATCCTCCTCATGCTCCTCCTCCTCCTCCTGAACGCGCTGAGATATAGACAGGAGGGTGCTCTGACTATCCAGCGACATACTGTCTTCCCCCGCCTCCGTTTCCGAGCGCAAAGCATCTGCCTTTATGCTTTGCAGGGAACTTCTCAAGATGCATAGCAGAGGAATGGTGACGCTAATGATTGCAGCATCGCCGCTCACCACCTGGGTAGACTGCTCAAAATTTCCAAGGACCTGGCAGATGTCTGCCAACCAGGCCCACTCTTCTGAAAATAATTGAGGAGGCTGACTCCCACTGCGCCGCCCATGTTGGAGTTGGTATTCCACTATAGCTCTACGCTGCTCATAGAGCCTGGCCAACATGTGGAGCGTAGAGTTCCACCGTGTGGGCACGTCGCACAGCAGTCGGTGCACTGGCAGATTAAACCGATGTTGCAGGGTCCGCAGGGTGGCAGTGTCCGTGTGGGACTTGCGGAAATGTGCGCAGAACCGGCGCACCTTTACGAGCAGGTCTGACAAGCGTGGGTAGCTTTTCAGAAAGCGCTGAACCACCAAATTAAAGACGTGTGCCAGGCGTGGCACGTGCGTGAGGCTGCCGAGCTGCAGAGCCGCCACCAGGTTACGGCCGTTGTCACACACGACCATGCCCGGTTGGAGGCTCAGCGGCGCAAGCCAGCGGTCGGTCTGCTCTGTCAGACCCTGCAGCAGTTCGTGGGCCATGTGCCTCTTATCTCCTAAGCTGAGTAGTTTCAGCACGGCCTGCTGACGCTTGCCCACCTCTGTGCTGCCACGACGCGCGACACCGACTGCTGGCGACGTGCTGCTGCTGCTGACACATCTTGATTGCGAGACAGAGGTTGCGTTGGAGCAGGAGGAGGAGGAGGGTGCTTTAGTGGAGGAAGCATACACCGCCGCAGATACCACCACCGAGCTGGGGCCCGCAATTCTGGGGGTGGGTAGGACGTGAGCGGTCCCAGGCTCTGACTCTGTCCCAGCCTCCACTAAATTCACCCAATGTGCCGTCAGGGAGATGTAGTGGCCCTGCCCGCCTGTGCTTGTCCACGTGTCCGTTGTTAAGTGGACCTTGGCAGTAACCGCGTTGGTGAGGGCGCGTATAATGTTGCGGGAGATGTGGTCATGCAGGGCTGGGACGGCACATCGGGAAAAGTAGTGGCGACTGGGAACTGAGTAGCACGGGGCCGCCGCCGCCATCATACTTTTGAAGGACTCCGTTTCCACAACCCTATATGGCAGCATCTCAAGGCTGATAAATTTGGCTATGTGGACGGTTAACGCTTGAGCGTGCGGGTGCGTGGCGGCGTACTTGCGCTTGCGCTCAAACACTTGCGCTAGCGACTGCTGGACGGTGCGGTGCGAGACTTTGGTGGATTGGGCCGAGGACAGCGGAGGTGAGGGTGTGGGTGCAGGCCAGGAGACGGTAGTGCCTGTGTCCTCAGAGCGGGGTTGGATCTCAGTGGCAGGTTGGGGCACAGGGGGAGAGGCAGCGGTGCAAACCGGAGGCGGTGAACGGCCTTCGTCCCACCTTGTGGGGTGCTTGGCCATCATATGTCTGCGCATGCTGGTGGTGATGAGGCTGTTGGTGGTGGCTCCCCGGCTGATCTTGGCGCGACAAAGGTTGCACACCACTGTTCGTCGGTCGTCAGGCGTCTCTGTGAAAAACTGCCAGACCTTAGAGCACCTTGGCCTCTGCAGGGTGGCATGGCGCGAGGGTGCGCTTTGGGAAACAGTTGGTGGATTATTCGGTCTGGCCCTGCCTCTACCCCTGGACACCGCACTGCCTCTTGCAACCTGCCCTGCTGCTGCCCTTGCCTCCCCCTCTGAAGACCTGTCCTGAGTAGGTGTTGCAAACCAGGTGGGGTCAGTCACCTCATCGTCCTGCTGCTCTTCCTCAGAATCCTCTGTGCGCTCCTCCCTCGGACTTACTGCCCTTACTACTACCTCACCAATAGACAACTGTGTCTCATCGTCATCGTCCTCCTCACCCACTGAAAGGTCTTGAGACAGTTGCCGGAAGTCCCCAGCCTCATCCCACGGACCCCGGGAACTTTCCAATGGTTGGGCATCAGTGACGATAAACTCCTCTGGTGGGAGAGGAACCACTGCTGCCCAATCTGAGCAGGGGCCCGAGAACAGTTCCTGGGAGTGTTCCCGCTCCTGAGCATGTGTCATTGTAGTGGAGTGAGGAGGCTGGGAGGAAGGAGGAGCAGCAGACAGAGGATTCGGATTTGCAGCAGTGGACGGCGCAGAACTGTGGGTGGACGATAGGTTGCTCGAAGCACTTTCTGCCATCCACGACAGGACCTGCTCACACTGCTCATTTTCTAATAAAGGTCTCCCGCGTGGACCCATTAATTGGGCGATGAATGTGGGGACGCCAGAAACGTGCCTCTCTCCTAATTGCGCAGCAGTCGGCTGCGATACACCTGGATCAGGAGTTCGGCCTGTGCCCACACCCTCACTTGGCCTTCCGCGTCCTCGGCCACGTCCACGTCCTCTAGGCCTACCCCTACCCCTCAGTATGCTGTATTACCAGTGATTTGATTTCCCAGCCAGGAAATAAATTGGCGCAAGCCTGGTGTTAAACTTAGCTGGCTGCGTATGATTTTTTTTTACGTTCTCCACCCAGCACACACGTACCCAGAACGCTGAGGACTGTCAGAGGCAGGCCAAATAGAATTTTTTCCCTTTTTTTTAAAGGAAAGGCCCACTGCGTATATTCAATCAATAATAAATGTGTTGTGGCCCTGCAATGTGTCACAGAACTGCAGTGTTGCAGAGTTATTAACTACAGCAGAGCGGTGATTTCCCAGGCAGGAAATAAATTGGCGCAAGCCTGCAGGCCAAATAGAATTTTTTCCCTTTTTTTTAAAGGAAAGGCCCACTGCGTATATTCAATCAATAATAAATGTGTTGTGGCCCTGCAAATGTGTCACAGAACTGCAGTGTTGCAGAGTTATTAACTACAGCAGAGCGGTGATTTCCCAGGCAGGAAATAAATTGGCGCAAGCCTGCTGTTAAACTTAGCTGGCTGCGTATGATTTTTTTTACGTTCTCCACCCAGCACACACGTACCCAGAACGCTGAGGACTGTCAGAGGCAGGCCAAATAGAATTTTTTCCCTTTTTTTTAAAGGAAAGGCCCACTGCGTATATTCAATCAATAATAAATGTGTTGTGGCCCTGCAATGTGTCACAGAACTGCAGTGTTGCAGAGTTATTAACTACAGCAGAGCGGTGATTTCCCAGGCAGGAAATAAATTGGCGCAAGCCTGCAGGCCAAATAGAATTTTTGCCCTTTTTTTTTAAAGGAAAGGCCCATTGCGTATATTCAATCAATAAAATATGTCTTCTGGCCCTGCCTACACAATTCTGTCCCTGTAGTATTACTGCAGGGCGCAATGCTCTGCACGGCCGATTTGGAAAAAAAAAAAAGTGCAACACTGCTAACTGCAGCCTCCACACTACTGCACACTGTTAGATGTGGCCCTAAGAAGGACCGTTGGGGTTCTTGAAGCCTACACTAACTCCTAACACTCTCCCTGCCTAACCACCACTTCTGTCCCTGTAGTATTACTGCAGGGCGCAATGCTCTGCACGGCCGATTTTGAAAAAAAAAAAAAATGTGCAGCACTGCTAACAGCAGCCTCCACACTACTGCACACTGTTAGATGTGGCCCTAAGAAGGACCGTTGGGGTTCTTGAAGCCTACACTAACTCCTAACACTCTCCCTACAGCAGCTCCGGCACCAGCAGCACTGTCCCTCAGCTATCTCACAAGGCATCTGAGGCGAGCCGCGGGAGGGGCCGACTTTTATACTCGGGTGACATCTGATCTCCCCAGCCACTCACAGCAGGGGGGTGGTATAGGGCTGGAACAACACACGGGGAAGTTGTAATGCCTTCCCTGTCTTTCAATTGGCCAGAAAAGCGCGCTAACGTCTCAGAGAGGAAACTGAAAGAAACCCGAACATCGCGTGGTACTCGTTACGAGTAACGAGCATCCCGAACACGCTAATATTCGCCCGAGCATCAAGCTTGGACGAGTACGTTCGCTCATCTCTAGTAAAAACTCTTCAAGCAAAAAAAATGTGAATCTGCTTAAAAAACGATTCTAGTAATTATCCCACAAAGCTAATCTTGAGCTGTGATTACGTGAGAATTGAGAACAAAACGACTGTTACATCTGTGTTATGCTTGTAAGGATTGTAATGATTTCTCATGAGAAAACCATTCTGCAGTATTTGCCTTGGAGACAGAATTTCTGTATGTGTCCAATCTTATTCCTATTTGTAAATAAGGTAGATTGTAAAACTGAATCACAGTTTACATCCACTATATGTTAGTCATTTATGATGTCAATTAAGATTGATTACTCAAAGGAAGTAAATAAAGTTTATTTCAACTTATTTTAGGCACTATACAAAGACTGAAGAGATACAGTGCTATATACGGTATATTCTTCTTTATACTGATGTTAAATATTAAAATTGTCATGTTTCTTTATGGAAATATTTTTACATATTAACCCCCTCCCTCTACAGGACGTAAGGGTACGTCCTCGTAGTAGGGTACTTCCCGCAACCGGACGTACCCTTACGTCTTGGGGATGGCACGAGATCATAAGAGATCTCGCACTATCTGGCAGCAACACCTGTGCTTTGATTCATATTAGCATTAAAAAAAAATCCCAAATATTTGGTATTGTCGACACGTACAATAAGTTGAAGATGCTTTTTATCCTGCATGGCAAAAAGCGTAAAAAAGCGCTAAAAAACTGAGGCAAAATGCAAATTTTTTGCATTTTGCCTCCCAAAAAACAGATCAAAAGTGATCAAAAAAGCTGTATGTACCACAAAATGGTACCAATAAAAACTACAGCTACAAAATAAGCCTTCACAGAGCTTCGTCTATGGAAAAATAAAAAAGTTATAGGACTTTGAATGCAGCGATTTAGAAAAAAAAAGCATTTCCAAAAAAAGGGTTTTTATTGCAGAAAAGTGGAAAAACCTAAAAAAAAATAAGAATGTTGGTATCATTGTATTTGTACCAACCCGCAGAAAAAATATATCGTGTCATTTATGCTGCATAATTAACGCTTTAAAAAAACACCCAAAAATCTATGGCAGAATTGATGCATTTTCTCTCCCTGCAATCATAAAAAAAAATAATAAAAGTTTTACAATATAGTCTATGTACCCACAAATGGCACAGATGAAAACTACAGTTCGCCACGCAATAAACAAGCCCTTACATGGCCGAGTCGATGGAAAAATTAAAAAGTTATGGCTTTTGAAAAATGGAGATTAAAATCTGCCAAAAATAGTTGCATCCTTAAGCCCAAAATAGGCCATGTCCTTGGAGATGGCGATGAGTTGGAGATGAGTATAGTATACGTTTAGTTCAGTTGAAATGCCAGAAAAATATCTTTATAAGTGATAGATTTAATCTGCATGACATTTCATATATGTGTCACAAATGAGATTGGAGAGGACTCTGTATAATGTCTATATTTTCCTCATGGATTGCATTTTAGATGGACGTAATTAGCATTGCATGATAATATGAATCATGAGACGATAATTTGACTTGCTTTGCCCCAAATAATAATCAAAACTTTAACATTGCAAAATGGGTATTTAAAAAATAGATTGAATTTTCAGCGCTGTGGCCTCCAACCTGTGACTCTTCAGCTGTTCTAAAACTGCTACCTTCCAGCATGCCTTATTAGCCTCCAACTGCTGCTCTAATATATATGTGCGAAAATGATAATAACATTGATTTATTTAACAGAAACTTGTCAGCAGATTCCTGCTGCCCTAACCACAGGCGACATGAAATACTAACAGGCTCCCTCATTACAAAGAACTATGTTCTATACACAACTAGATGCAAATAGGGAGAAACCTGAAATCCAGTTAAGTCCAGCAGGGAGAAGCCCGAGTAGAGCTGCCCGGTGGATACTTCTCCCTGCAACCTGATATAGCTTTAATTTTTTTTTCTCTGAAATGCTGCAGCGATTGTATACAAGGAGCCTATTGGTATTTCTTGTTGCCCATAGCTTGAGCAGTATTAATTTCCAGCCAGGTTCTCTTTAACTGTGGGTCCAGAAAGTCTTCAGACCCTTCAATTTTTTGAAATTAAAAAATACTTCAAGTTTTTTCCCATCAATCTGCACTCAATACCTCATAATGACAAAGTGAAAACAGAATGTAATTTTTTTTTTAAAGTGAAGAGCTAACATTTTGTGTTGACATAAAATTATGACCTTTGCTATGACACTTGAAATTTACCTCTGGGGCCTCCCATTTCTCTTAATTAACCTGTGGTAAATTCAGTTGATTAAGCATAATTTTAAAAGACACAGCCATGTATATATAAGGTCAAGCAGCTCACAATGCATATCAGAGCCAAAACCAAGCCATGAGGAGGAAAGAACTACATATAAAGCTGAGAGGCAGGAATGTGTGTAGACAAAGATCTGGAGAAGGCTACAAAACCAACCCACACTCTTCCTAGGGCTGGACGACCCACCACACTAAGTAATTGTAGGAGAAGGGCCTTAGTTAGAGAGGTGACCAAGAGCCAAATTGTCACTTTGGCTGAGCTTCAAAGATCCTGTGTGCAGATGGGAAAAAACTTCCAGAAGGCCAACCATCATTGCAGCCCTCTACTAATCTGGGCTTTATGGCAGAGTGGCTAGATAGATGCCTCTCAACAGTAAAAACACATGAAAGCTCTACAAAAGTTTTGGAGTTTACCAAAAAGCACCCACACATAGTGTGAAAAACATTCTCTGGTCTGATAAAACCAAGATTAAACTTTTTGGCCTCAATTTTAGGCACTATGTCTGGAGGAAACAGTTTCTGCTCGTCATCTGCCCAATACCATCTCTACTGTGTGCAACATGGTGGCAAAAGCATCATGATGTGGTGGTGCTTTTCAGCAGTTGGGACAGGGAGACTAGTTAGGGTTATTGGAAGGCTGAATGTAGCAAAGTACAGAGATATTCTTAATGAAGACTTCATCCAGAGTGAAAGGGACATCAGATTGGGCAGAAGGTTCACCTTCCAACAAGACAATGACCCTAAGCACACAGCCTAGACAACACAGAAGTTGCTTAGGGACAAGTCTTTGAATATCCCTCAATGGCCCAGCCAGAGCCCTGACTTAAACCAAATATCTCTGAAGAGACCTGAAATGGCTATTCACAGATGGTCCTCATCCAACCTGACAGAGCTTGAGAGGATCTGCGAAAAAGAATGGTGGAAAATCCCGAAATCCAGGTGTGAAAACCTTATGGCATAATACCCAATAAGATTGGAGGCTATAATCGCTGCCAAAAGTGCTTTAACTAAGTATTTAGTACAAGGTGTGAATACTTATGTTAATGCAAAATGTTTTAGATTTTTTTTTTAAATTTACAAAGATTTCTAATATTCTGTTTTCACTTTATCATTATGGGGTACTGAGTCCAACGTCGTGGCATGGTGGCTTCAACACAAGCAAAGACCTGTTGCCTTGTTAAGCAGGCCAAGGGTTAATGCACCATGTGCAGAGTCTGCTGGTGCTGTCTGCCTTTGCTGCATGGTTATATGCTGGATTAGTCATGCCTGGGAGTAGGGTGAAGGTGTGGTCTTTCTATTCACTCTGCCAGTTTTTGAGGTGCAGATTGGCTATATATTCTCACCCCTCCTGGTGTTCAGTGCTGCTTATTCCATTCCATAGTAGAGAAGTTGGAGTTTAGAGCTCTGCTGTGCTGGGTGTTTTCTCTACTTGCAGATAAGTTGCTGCGGGTTCTTTTTCAGTTTATTGTTGCTTTTAATTTCTGTTTTTGCTTTGCGTGTCGGTTTATCTCTCCAGGGGTTCCTATAGGGACAATCAGGGCCCAAAAAGAAGACTGTGGGGCCGTCTTTTATTGAGGCGATGACTCTGCTTTAGGCAGGGACCTGTCACCTCCCTGCTAGGTTAGGGCAAGGCTTCCTTCCCTCTCCCTTGAGTGGTGCTACCATCCCACATAGCGTCATGTGCAGCTTTTTTCAAGTGTGTGTACACCCCTGTTGCCGTGCTGAGTGTAGTACTTGTTGTGTCGCACAGGCTTTACATCTCGGCTACGTATTTCAATTTTGGTGCACACTGCGCTCCGTTGCATAAGTCTGTCTACTAAAGTAGTCGTGTACATCACCCTGCGTCCGTGCTAAGTGTGGTGCTTGTGAGACGCACAAACGTGACACTCAGGAGCTCAAGGATGTCAAAGGCACTCTCAACATGTTCCACTTTATAAATCACAACTGCATAAAACATAGTAAAGAGTTGTGCTATGCAGCTTGTTAAGCCTTTCCCTTAGATTCACCTCACACACATACAGTATTGTTGTTGCATTGCTTTACCCTTGATAAAAGAACCAGTGTTCTTGTAACTGGTTTTGCTGTCTTCCTGTTGTCAGAACTCCTCTACTCTCTGTATTCTATAGTCCGTTCCATAAAACACTGGGCAATTTTCATACTGATGCATCATTGCAGAATACACTACTGTATATGAATATGGGATGGGTTCTGACTACAGTATGGAACAATTAGGATTTCCTTGTTTCTCTTATAGGCACCATAAATCGGTATCCCGCAAAAACTATTTTGTTTACACTAATAATTTTAATTGTATAGTTACCTAATTGTATATAAAATATGATCCTATATTGTTTCACGAGTAAACTATGAAAAAAATCCAGTAAACTGCCAGAGATATCTGCAGTAACTATATATGCAAAGATATACTCAATATCATTTGAAATATCAGAACATCTGATCACAGCATACATGCACCACTGTTCCCATTCTAGTTTAGTACTACCTCACACTACTTCTACAGCACGTGTAATCAAGTTCTTGACATGTGGACCAATATTCTAAAGTACATTCCAAACTCCAAGCAATCGTATATGTGATCGGAGGGCTATGAATAGCAGCTTACATGTCTCCTACACAAAGTATGCCAACTGCTGGGACCAGGTACCCTTGTTCTTGAGATAAGTGGACCCCCCCAACCAGTACATTAGCACATTATGTCAATAGGCCATACCATTTAGTGAAATTATCAAAATAATCTACAGTGCTAAAAAAAACAACACATCTTTGCGATTATCAACAAGAAAACTGGGCAAGCTTGCATCTACCAGCATTTGAGTATCTTACTGTAATATATTGAAGAGCAAAATATATCATAGTAGGCTCCTTTGTATATATATTTTTTTATTTCACTCAGTTTGAACATAGAATCTCAATACGAATTCCACTTATAGAAACTAACTTACAATATGCACTCTAAAGACATAGCAGGTCAAGTACCAAATAATTTCCATTTAGTGTTTTCTAAAACTTGTTAGCTGTACAATTAGTGTAATTATGGTGGCTTTTAAAATTACACAAGCGTAAGACTGCAATTGAAGGAAAGGTTCTACTTACCCATAATTATTGCTGTTTATTTTCTGAACTGTTCATTAGAAAAGAAACTGCAAGAGAATATCACTGAGAGGTGAAAGCCTGGTACAGACGTAGCGGAGCTATTTAAAGTCTTGTTCCTGCACTCCTGGCGCTCTTATCATTAACAGGAACACTGCTGCTCCATGACAAGTTTAGCAAAAGAGAAGGAAACAAGGAACAAATTGTCCACTTCCTGAAGTTTCTGGATGGGAGAAGATTACTATTTGTATCCATACACTGACTGCAAAAGATGCCAGATGGAGTTTTCCACATAGGAGTGGGGATGTCACACTAGCTGTCTTCTAAGATGAGATTAGAGAACATAAGGAGTGGGAGTTCATCATTATGTCAACAAGACAAGCAGGGTATTTTTTTACCATGCTGCCTACCACAGACCGGCATCAAATATCTTGTGTGGCCAACACTTACTTTCTACATTAAGCACATAGAGAATAATTTCCACAACTAGATGTACAATATTCTAGAACACAAATACTCCGAAAAAAAGAATGAAGAGAAGGATTTTCATTGTATTTGATGATAAAACCTACTACATCCCTGGATCAGTGGGCCACCTACTGTGAGCCTATAAGCTTAGCTAATAGGGCTCAAAGTAGCTGAGTCTCTTTAAGCTGGTTTCATATAATTTGTGTGAAAAACACCACATTTTTTGCGGACATTTTCATAACATTTTTTTTGCAGTTTTTTCTTGCCCAAAAATGCTGCGACCAAATGTTACATTAAAGGGGTTATGACAAGATTACAAGTTATCCCTTATCCACAGGATAGGGGATATCATTTTTTCATTAGTGGTGGTCTTTGCACTGGGACTGCTACCGATCACAAGAATGGGGTCACAAAGGTCCCCAAATAAATGAAGTGGACAGTGGAGGTTGAGCATGTACGCTGCTGCTCCATTCAATGGGGTTGCCAGAGATATAGTCAGGTTTAAGCACTCCCCTATCTCCAGCAATCCAATTAAAATCAATGGAACAGTAGTGTGTATCCTCGACCACTACTCTATTCATCCGGGAAGCTTCTGGATCTTTATGATTGCCGGCGGTCCTAGTGCTTGAACCATGACCTGTGAATAACTTCTAATCTTGGCACAACCCATTTAAAGTCTACAGTTAAATATAAAAAAAACACTGTTTGCAAAGTGTTTCAGTTTGTGGCATTTTTTGGGTCCACAATACAGCATGCTCTGGGTGTGGCATTTCTGCTGCAGTTTTTCCCATATGCTGTTACGATCATGTGGGCAAACTAAGCACGGGGCCCACACGATCATGACCAAGAGAAGGATATGCACACGGGTTTCAGACAACTGGCCCTGTACTACAGGGAGGATGACGTAGCCCTACCTGAGCAGGGACATTGCCCCGATAAAGGGCGGCCCAGCGGTCTTCGGAACTGGGGCCTGGCTGCTCCTAGGAACCACGCACCAGGACAGAATACATAAACATGCCACGTGACAGGGACAGAAGAACAGAACACACAGAGCCAGAAAACACAGCATACAATAGCCAAAATGCAACCACTAGCAGCAGGTAGTAAAGCTGAATATAAATACCAGGTATTAGTTGACATTTTGATCAACTTCACGGCTCCTGGCTATACCGCTAGTCCCTACACTAATCAGGAGTCCAGCAGTACCGGGCACAGGTCACACAGCAAGCTGCAACAGGACAGGAACAGAACACAGGTCACACAGCAAGCTGCAATAGGACAGACACTGGCACGGACTCTACCGGCACGGACTCTACCGGCATGGACTCTACCGGCATGGACTCTCAGCAGACTACAACATGTAGTGGAAACCACACGGACTCCACCCAGAGCTCACATGCACACAGATGGAACTCCACAGCAAGTCTAAGTGTCCTCAAACAGGGGGGGTAGACAGTCAGCCACCGTGCTGACATAGGGAACTGTGTCAGGGATCCACCAACTGAAACACAGAGCAAGACATAAGATGTTTGGAGGCCGCACCTGCCAGGGGAAGGGAAAAGAGGAGCTGCATCTGCTGCAGACTAGGACTACAGGTGTCCGAACCGTCTTTGGGAAGCAGAAAGACACAACAGACCTACATGCAAACACAGATCTGAGTGGGAACAAAACAGATACATCCAAACAGTACAAGACCAGCTTCAGACTTGCAGGAGCTGGGTTTATATGTGCTGCAGACTAAAAGGGATTGGCTGCTGGAGAATAGCACACCCAGCAGCTCAATTAACCCTCAACCACCTGTGGAGCTGTGCTACTAGGAACCTTAGTACTACAGATCCCAGCAGCACACGTAACATACGCTTTTGGAAAAAAATGCATGTACAGAATGACACAAAATAAAGAAAACATTAAGAAAATGCACATACGTAAAACAAAACACTGGCATTTTAAAAATAGTTTTTTATGTGCTTAAAACAACAGAAAATAACACTTTGTTTATTTATATAAAATCGTCTTTAAAGCCCACACTGAGGAAAGATATATGTGAGAGAGATGAACATGGGGAGTCTCTATGGTTAGAAATAAATAGAGGGAAAAACAATAATAAAATCCTCATAGGGGTTCTCTGTAGGCCACCAAATATAACAAAAGCTACTGAAAAGCTATTACTGAGGCAAATAGATGAAGCGGTAAATCACAATGAGGTAATTATTATGGGAGACTTTAACTATCCGGATATAAACTGGAAAACCAACACCTGCGGATCTTATAAAGGTAGCAAGTTTCTATCAACAAGTAGAGACAGTTACCTTTCCCAACTTGTACAGGACCTACCTAGAGGAACGGCCATTTTGGACTTAAAGGGGTTGTCTCGCGGCAAACCTCAAAATTTTACCTTACCCCATTCCCCCTGTCACCCCCCTGGAATAAAATAGCAAATTAAAGCGGTTTTTAAACCGCTTGCTACTCACCGAGCTGACGAAATAAGGACTTTAAAAAATCTTCTCCCAAAGATGGCCGCCGATCCTTTCCCAGGGATGCACTGCGGTTTTCTCCCATGGTGCACTGCGGGTCTTCTCCCATGGTGCACCATGGGCTCTGTGCGTTCCATTGCCGATTCCAGCCTCCTGATTGGCTGAAATCGGCACACGTGATGGGGCGGAGCTACGATGACGACGCGGTGACCAGCTCTCTGGCACGAGCGGCCACATTCACCAGGCAGAAGACCGCACAGCACAAGCGCATCTAAAAAAGCAAGAAGACATCCGAATTAGACGGATCCATGGCGACGGGGACGCTAGCAACGGAGCAGGTAAGTGAATAACTTCTGTATGGCTCATAATTAATGCACAATGTACATTACAAAGTGCATTAATATGGCCATACAGAAGTGTATAACCCCACTTGCTGCCGCGGGACAACCCCTTTAATATTAACCAACAGTCCTGACAGAATAACAGGGTTGCAGTTTGGGGTATACCTAGGAAATAGGGAACTTAATATAATAAATTTTCATTTGTCTTTCAATAGGGAGTTTTATTGGTGAGCTACAAAAATGCTAAACTTTAGAAAGGCCAAGTTCAAACAGCTCAGAGATGCCCTTAACCTTATTGACTGGGATAATGTCCTCAAAAATAAGAGTACAGACAATAAATGTAACATTTTTAAAACCATCTTAAAGGGGTTGTTTCGCGGCAAACATCAAAATTTTACATTACCCCATTCCCCCTGTCACCCCCCTGGCATAAAATAGCAATTTAAAGCGGTTTTTAAACCGCTTGCTACTCACCGATCCGACGAAATATGGAGTTAGAAAAATCTTCTCCCTAAGATGGCCGCCGGTCCTTTCCCAGGGATGCACTGCGGTTTTCTCCCATGGTGCACCGCGGGTCTTCTCCCATGGTGCACCATGAGCTCGGTGCGTTCCATTGCCGATTCCAGCCTCCTGATTGGCTGGAATCGGCACACGTGACGGGGCGGAGCTACGATGACGACGCGGTGACCAGCTCTCCGGCACGAGCGGCCCCATTCACCAGCCAGAAGCATGGACTACGCAAGCGCGTCTAAAAACGCCAGAAGACATCAGAATTAGACGGATCCATGGCGACGGGGACGCTAGCAACGGAGCAGGTAAGTGAATAACTTCTGTATGGCTCATATTTAATGCACGATGTACATTACAAAGTGCATTAATATGGCCATACAGAAGTGTATAACCCCACTTGCTGCCGCGAGACAACCCCTTTAAATACTCACTATGAGAAGTTCATACCTTACAGGAATAAAAGGATTCGGAATAGGAGAAAAATAGTATAGCTAAAAAAAGATGTAGATGGGGCAATAGACAAAAAAGAAAGCATTATAACTACTAAAACAAGAAGGCAGTGAAGAAGCACTAAAAACCTATAAGGAAAAGAATTATGAAAAAAAGCAGCAAAGATGGAGACAGAGATTTATTGTCAAAGAGAGTTAAACTAACCTAAACTGTTCTTTCAGTATTAATCTTTTTACTCTTTATACAGTTAAAGTGTTGGCCATTTAAAAAAAAAAAAACTGGATAAATTGTAGAGGGTGATGAGAAATCAAATATATTAAATATTTTTTTAGCAGTGTATTCACTCAGGAAAATGAAATGTCAGGTGAAATGCAAAGTCCTAAAGTAAACTCTCCATTAAATTAACCTAGGAGGAAGCGTAGAGCCATCTTAAAAAGATTAAAATAGACAAAATTGAGGGGTCCCGATGGCATATACCTCTGCATTCTAAGTAGATTAAGTAATGTGATAGATAGACAATTGTTTCTTATATTTAATGACTCTATAGTGACAGGGTCTGTTCCACTGGATTGGCGCATAGCAAAAGTGGTGCCGATTTTCATGAAGAAAACCTGGAAACTATAGGCCACTAAGTCTAACTCTATTGTGAATAAAATGTTTGAGGGGTTTCCAAGAGATCCTATCATGGAGTACCTCAAGGAAAATAGCTGTATTACTCTATATCAACATGGTTTCATTAAGGGTTGTTCTTGTCAATCCAATCTGATCAGGCTGTAGGAAGATGTTAGTTGTAGACTGGATTGGGACCTATTCTTTTTAATATGTTTATTAATGACCTGGTAGAAGGATGGCACAGTAAAATATCAATATTTACAGATGAAACAAAACTATGTAAAGAAATTTAGATAAGAGAAGACAGTATACGGTTGCAAATACATCTGGGTAAGTTGGACAAAAAAGTGGGAAATGAAGTTTAACACTGATAAATGTAAGTTTATGCATGGTTGGGAAAATACATGTCACCATTACACATTAAATGGGTAAAACAAAAAAATTGGGAAAACACTGAAGACTAGAGCCAGCGGTGGAGGAAGAATAGGGGAACAGGGAAAGGTAACAGCTGGTTTGTTACTTTATACCATGGGGAACCCAATGACAGGGGTTTTCCTTAACTCAAACAACACCTTTAACTGTAAACTTAATTGAAGCAAGCAGTGTCAGGCAGCCAATGCTAAGAGCAATAGAATCATGGGGTGCATCAAAAGAGGTCTAGGGGCACATGACGAGAACATTGTGTTTCCTCTTTACAAATAACTGGTCATACCACACATGGAGTATTGTGTATGTAGCAGTTCATCCACTAGGGTGGAGCTTCAGGTATAGCAGCCAGAGGTCTGGAGAGTAGTCAGATTGAAAGCCAGGAGTCAGAAATGGGAAGTCTCAGTATGCAGTACAATGGATGTAGCGGGAAACGTAGTCAGGAGGGAAGCCAGAAGTCGGTAACAGGAAGTCTTGGTATGCACTACAATGGATGAGGTGGATAATGTAGTCAGGAGAGAAGCCAGAAGTCGGTAACGGCTAATCATGGTTTGCAGGTGATGAGTAGATTTAGGAGAAGATGCTTGATCAAGGCAATAGAGCACAATAATCTTGCAAGGTTTAAATAGCAAGCCTAATCAGGGACAGGGCAGAGCCAGAACAGAGATTGGATAGCGGGATTCAGGAATAAAGCTAAGTTATTCCAAAACTTAGCCTTATTGAAAACTGTCCAAACGCTGGATAGCTCAACAGGGATAGCTATCGGCTGGAGTATGGGAGGTCCCATGCTCGATTCCTGACAGTGTACAGTTTTGGTCACTTGTAATCAAGAAGGACATATCAGAGCTTAAGTGGGTTCAAAGGCGGGCAACTAAAGTAATAAATGGAATATGCGGACTACAATACCCGGAAAAGTTATCACATTTGGGATCATTTAGTTTAGAAAAAGACAGCTGAGGAGCAACATAAGAACTATGTTTAAATATATCAGGACAATGCAAAGATCTCTCCTTTGATCTATTTATACCCAGGACTGTGACTGAAACAAGGGGGCGTCCTCTACTTCTAGAGGAAAAAAGGTTTCTACACCAATATAGAAGGGGATTCTTTACTGTAAGAGCAGTGAGACTATGTAACATTCTGCCTGAGGACTTGGTGATGGCGAACTAACTAAAAGAATTCAATAGGGGCCTGGATGCCTTTCTTCAGTGTAATAATATTATAGGTTATTTTCACTGATTACTTCAGAAGGGTTTGTGATCAAGGGATTATTCTGATTACTAAATTTGGAATTGGAAAGGAATGTTTTTCTCTAAAATGAGGAAAATTGGCTTCTACCTACTCAGGGTTTTCTTGCCTTCCTCTGTATGAGCATTGAAGGAAAATAGACTGAACTGGATGGTCGTGTCTTTTGCCATCCTAAAACATTGTGTTGCTATCTGCGAAGGGACCCGTAATATATCTCCCTTAATGGTGAGATTTCGTGTGTGTGGCGATGGTGAAGGGTTTGATATAGATGAAGAGGTCCTGCAGCACCACTTTCAGTACCCAATCATGGGGAAGAACTTCTGCACAGCCGATCAATAAGGGTGAACCAACCTTTATATATTGCAGTCCAAATAAATAAAGAAGATCCGCAGCAGACCAGAGGATGAAGTAAAACAAAGTACTTTTATTCCAAATCCATAAATGGTACAGGCAGCGACGTTTCGACCGTCTCCGGTCTTTATCAAGCATGCCTTGAACTTTGTTTTACTTCATCCTCTGGTCTGCTGCGGATCTTCTTTATTTATTTGGATGGTGAAGGGTTTGGGTATTATTTGTATATGTCTAGGGTAGTAGCAGCGCGGGCACTCACCTCTCCCGCGGCCCCGACTCTTTCATGTGCCGGCTGCCGGGCAGCCGGCGCATGCGCAGAGCGGGACCGGCAGCCGGTGAATGACGTTTCTGTGCGGGTCTCTGCGCACAGAAATAGAGCATGCCGCTACTTGTTTGCCACGCACGATTTCGCGCGGCCAAATCGTGGCCGTCTGCCTAGGATTGCGTTTGATAACACAATCCTATGGCAGCTTCCAGATGTAGAAATTCCGCGGGAAATCCCGCCGCGGAATTTCCGCTCGTGTGCAGGCGTCCTAAGTGTACCTCTGTGTTCATGACATCCCCAAGAGCAAAATGTATTTTAGTTAAGGAGATAAGATCAGAAGTGTCAGATTCACCAATGCTTTGCCCATTGAAAAAAAGTACACAAAGCCTGGTCCCTGACAAATCAATTCTTCTCAACAGATATTGGTTAGCATGAACTATGGCTCAATGCAAACATCTATAAGAAGACCCCATAAAACCTCTTAGATAGACACATGAAGCTGGAAAAGGCTAGAAAAGCATTGCCAAAAATCTTGTAGTCCTGTTGTGTGTTGGGGATTAGTATCCCGTCTGTGGTCAGTACATGTGAGCAGGTCTTACAGCTCCTCACCTTGAAGGGATAAGTTCCTTTTTGTGTGTAAGAGGGCAATGCACTCCTGACTATAAAGTTCCTCAAATGTGGAGGTTGCCTGCAACACAGAAGGGGAGGGTCCGGGAATATGGTTCTCAGATGGTCATCCTTGTGTAGGGTATGATGGAGTTTCTTTCAGTACCTTCGTACCTCTAGCTGCAGATTGTAGGTCACTACTAGAGGTACACAACCGTTTTCTTCTTTCTCTGTGTATTGGTGTAGTAGATTTCTGGGTATCCTGGTGGTGGCTCTAATGATTTGGCCATCAATTGAGGTGGGATACACATACACTGCATACAGAAAGAAGGGGAAGATCTTGCTGCCCTATCACTCTGTAGCACCATCTCAGAAGTATTAGCAGCAGGATGGAGGACATTATACAGCAGTACTAAGCAATGCTGTGATTCCTGTTTTTGGTTGAGATAGTTGAACACTTATGTCTCATCGGAGAGGTGGATCCACTGTGTACAGGACTTTGGCACTGGCTAGACTGCAAAGAATCCACATGATTACAACAATGCAGTATATTATATATAGTATATTAGGTAAAGATGTAAGTGAGATGACCTCTCTACTATCCAGACAATCGGTATTGTGTAGAGTGACGAGATAGATGTTTTATTAATTTCAATAAGGAACAAATAAAACAAGTTACCAGTATTTGTAAACAATTTTACACATTTTGTAATTGCTTTCTTCGTTCAGTCACTGGCCAAAATAGTACAGCAATCCATCCAGGACAATATAAAGTTTTAAATTATTCATCTACATTTTATTATTTTAATAAAACTTCTTGTTTCCTTGGCAAATTAAAAGTTTGCTGAAAGCTTTAATGATTGAAGCGAGATTATATGCTTGGAAATAGCGTTTGTATGGCTTCTGCTGACAATGTGACATACTTGACTGCAGCTGTTTATGGCCTTGGAAATCTACATTCCTACATTATACATTATATTATACATTCTATTTTATAAACCCTTATTATTTACACCACTTTTTGTCTTTGTATTAATCTGAGTTTATTTTGCACTTCTACAATGTGTTGTTTCATTCTCAGTGTAAGGCTTCTTTCACTCGAGCGCATATGGGCTGGCCGTTTTCACAGCCGGCTGATATGCACTGTGATCTGATGCATTGCATTCCAATGCATCCGATCACATGGGCGTATTACTGAGACATAAAAACGCCCAGCCAGGCCAATATAGCGTCGCGCGTTTTTACGTCGGGCCCAAAAGATAGTCCTGGAACTGTCTTTTGGGCCGGAATACGTCTGCTGCTGTATGGGCTCCTATGGGAACCCATAGCAGCAGCCGTAGGTGGGAGGGGGTTTAGCAGCATGGCTGCTAAACTCCCTCCCTCTGCTCTCCCCCCCCCCCCCCGTGCAGGCTCTCTTCTCATTCTGTACAATGGAAGGTGGCGAGGCAGGGGTGGAGCTAAGCGGCAGCCCATCCCGCCTCCACCCATTGATGGCTATGAACAAGGGGCTGGGCTTAGCTCCCGCCCTCTAACCTGCCACTTGTCCATAGCCATCAATGGGAGGAGGCGGGCTGCGACTTAGCTCCACCCCTGCCCCCTCCCATTGCAAAAAACGAGCGGGGAGGAGAGAGGAGGTGAGCCTGCGATAGGGAGTGAGGGGAAATGGACAACGGCATGGCGAGTTTGGTGTATATGCACCGGCCCCATGCTGTGTGAATGGGCGCAGAAACGTTAGATTTGTGTGCCCGTTCACGAGCTTCTGCACCCCAGATGGAAGCATATATTGGCCATCCGTGAAAACACTCGTGTGAAAGAAGGCTAAGGAAAATTCACTGCAATAATAATCTTGATGCACTTTTAGATGTGACATCCGGATCCAGCAGTGCAAACACACCCGTGTGCATTGGGCCTAAATCAAATATAATTACTTTTTGGAGTTCTGTATGTTTCATAGTCCAGGATGTTTCTGAACAATTAGTTGCAGTTACAACTCACATTAATTTACAGCTTGCAATCTTATCACAGTAAAGTAAGTGATATGTTAAGTGCGTCAGTATACATAACCAGCTGCTAATTATAGGGGACTATACTTACCACTATGGCCATATGATAATATTTATTTCATATCACCCGAGAGATGACCTGCTTTCACAACCATTTTTTTTCATTCCAGTGCTTGAAGCAAGTTTGCAAATGGTTTTCATTAAAATTTTCCTACCACTTTGAGTCTAATGTTTCTATTCAAGCCAATGCAAATCTTCCATGGTAATAGACTACTAAGAAATACAGCATAGTTGGATTCTGCAGTCATACTTCATTACATCTGTCCCATAGTTCTTGCTAGGTATATTTGGTAGGTAGACCCGATCCAAGATCCTCATTACGGCACAAGCATTCGAGCAAAGGCAGCACTTCAAGATAAATCTTTTTTATTTAGCAGCTGTGGAATGTTTCAATTCCATGTGAGCTTTAGAAAAGCTTACATTGTTCTATAACATTGCATGGGTGCTAATGAAGTGCCGCCTTTGCTCGAATGGTTCAGCACAGGATAAAGCATAACTTTTTGATTGGTGAGCATCCAACCATTGGGACCTCCACCCTTCCCGAAATTTCACCCCTGTCCATCCTGAAGTGTAGTTAATAGAGGCAATGCATGCACGCCTCTACTCCATTCACTTCAGTGGGACCACTAGAGATAGCCAAGTTCAAGTACTACTGTGCACACACTTTACAATGCACAGCGACTGAAATCTTGGGATGAATGGGGATAACTTGATGGCTTTAGACTGAGAAGCAGGTGTTCCCATATAGGTCACATTACTGTACAGATTTCTACAGCATCATTTTACAGAAATTGGGGGTAACTGATAAGAAATTAACTCAATTTTTCAACAGCTTTAACACTGTTTATGGTTGAAGGCCAAATAAAAGTTACTATGATTAAGGCTGCTTTTACAAAGGGGAATCCCCTGGCTCGAATGGATCCATCTTATGACGGAAGCGAACAGCGCCAAACGGACCCCATTGACTATAATGGGGTCTGTTCAGTTTCCCTTCATCTGACCGGCATTTTACCGGAAGAAAAAAGCGCTGCAAGCAGTGCTTTTTTTCCAGTATTTTGTGCCGGATCTGTGACGTAACCTCCAAATAGACGTGCCAGCACAGATGTGAACCCGGCCTTATTTATATCACTTGTGATAGATCTTAAGTTGGACATTGAATACTCATGCCTGATTTAATATACTATTATTAGACCATGAATCCGGAATTTGATATAGTGTCAAGACTAATTTGTGCATTGCACCCATCCAAATCATCCAGCAGGTTTGAAAACGTGCCGACCTTGCGACAATATTATATAATCTTCTGAATTAGTACAAAATGCCTTATTTTTCTATTTATAAATCTTAGTGTTGGCTGAATAGTTCTGCTAAAGTAATGTGATATTGTAATGAAGTCAGTGCATTTCGGATGACCTCACATACGGTATTACTATTTTAGAGACTGTCATCATCATCAATAAGTACTTTATGATTTAATGAAGCCAATATGCAATTTACAAACCTGCTGCAGCAAATATAATTCATATTGGAAGTTGAAAGCCAATGTTTTGGAAGTTTTCGGTATTAAGAAATGTATATTTTATCACTGCCAAACTCGTGGTGCAATATTTTGCAGTGCTGTCCATAAAATGTATTTGCTTACTCGGTTCAGTTCTCACAATGTGTTTACTCTGGGACATTGATAAGGCCTTAAACAGATCCACAGCTCAGGCTCCAGCCATCAAATTACCACAATGATAAGCCAGTTTGTCACAACCTATAGGGTGTCAAAATGGTGAAAAGTAATACACGGGAAACATTGCTTCATGCACTGATATGAAATTACACATTTAAAATTACACTATTATGTAATCACCCCAAAAATAGGAGTATGCTCATTAAAATACCAAATAATACTACCAGAAAGTGAGCAAGTATAAAAGGTAATCTGTCATCATATTCACAGACGACGCCTACAATTATAAACTTTATTGCTAAACTACTGTGCTTCCCCCAAAATAAGACTCTGTCTTATATTAATTTTTGCCCCAAAAGAGGCACAGTGTCTTATTTTCGGGGGGATGTCTTATACTCACCTAGCAGCCGGCGATCGGGTCAATCTAGTCTCCGGCGCTGCTGCAGGCTTCCGTGTAGTCCTCAGTGCTGACAGAGCATTTCTTCCTGGTAGCGGGGCTTGAATACCCCGCCTCTAGCAAGCGATTGCTCTGATTGGTTCATCGAGTGCCGCATCAGCCAACCATAGTCGGTGCTCAATTAACCAATCATAGCCATTTATTGAATGACACATTGGCTGTGATTGGTAAATCGAATGCCAGCTCTGATTGGTTGACACTGTGCTCGATGAACCAATCAGAGCAATCACTTGCTGGAAGCAGGGTATTCAAGCCCTGCTACCAGAAAGAAATGCTCTGTTGGCGTTCACGGAGACAACCGTGAGGAATCCTTATATCTCTCGGTAATCTAATCAGTCAGCCACTCTCAAATATGAATGGCCACACACATGGACTTTCAACATTGATCCTCAAAAAGACACCATGTGTCTTGGGTGCGTAATTTTAGCACCTAGCAGGGAAAAGCTCTGCTCTATCTCATTTACAAGCGACAGAAGGCTCTGATAGCATCAATATTTTTGCTCCAGATCCACCACTGTCGTGAACGAATGAGAAATTTACTGAGTGACAATCTACCTTAGTTTCAAGGATTATTGGGCTCCTGAGGACCCAAGCAACGGTTTGGTGAAATGCGTTGAGTCATAAAACACAATCTAACTGTTGAACTCAGACAGAATTCGCTTTGTTCAGCCAGAATTATACACCCAAGACAATTGGCCTCTTATTGAGTATTTATCTTAGAAGTCCATGTGTGTGGCCATTTACATGTGAGAGTGGCTGACTCATTGGAGCACAGAGAAATATAAGGATTCCTCAAAAAGTTGTCGTCACGCACTTCTGGGCGTTTCACTATCCTCCAGAAAATTGTTTTGCTGTGAAAATAACACAATTTGTTCTACTACATTTAGCCCTTTTTTAATAGTTTATCAATAAAGTTTATAATTGTAGGCGTCGTCTGTGAATAGGGCTTAAAACCATACCAACTCCTTCTGTCTCAGTGATTTGTAATCTGTCGTCAGGTTTATAATGTCCAATCTGAGGGTAGCATAAAGTAGGGGAATAGACCCTGATTTCAATCCTGGGTCACCTCCTGGGCTTCTTGCTGCCGTTTCCATACAAGCACTGTATCTGCTGCAGCATTGCTAGTCCACTCAATAAGCATATGGTATACTCCCCGAGGATATGGTCATCATATATGCAAAGAGGTTTCCAGGCGCATCTGTCATAGGTAGTTCACAAACAAAGTGCGGACGGAGCACAAGTCTGATTTGTGTTCCGTTCTCAGCTAGTGCTGGCTTAGGCTGGTGATATGAATACTGCTCGTGAAGGAGTCATAAATACTGTATATGTTAAATGTTATGGTATGATTCCATCAAATGTTTCCATTTGCTGAAAAATACATGAAGCTTAATATATCTGCGGTTTTATCCACTAGAATGCTTACACCCTGTGCTGCATTATCTTCAATCTGCTCATCTCAGGTTTGCAGTCTAGATGATCTGTGATGTCTTCTTTTCAATAATGAATGCCAAGGTTAGAGGCTGCTGCAATAATTGTTGTCTGTATGGTATATAATGAATGAGGGTTGATGGGGGTATTAATGCAGAGAAATGTAAATATATTATGGCAAGGTTACATTTGATGCAGGAAATTGACGTATCTTTTCACGCCTTCACATCTGGTTAGAATCCCAGTGCATGACCTGCATAGCAGAATGCCGTTTTGTATAATTTATAGGTAATTACTAGTCGTATGGTCCAGGCAATAGCAGGCCGTATTTCCGTATAGCATTTTACAGCATCTATCTACTTATTTAGATAGGCATCTTATTGGTTAACAAGGTGTTCTTTGATTCAGATAGTATGAGCCTGTTTAATATATGGAGATATATGTATGTTATAACATTATGCAATATGAATGTGTAAAGCTTCTCTTCATCAGCTATGACCCTAAATGTTCACCTCTATTCTAGGGCAGGAAGAAAATCATTAGTAATATTTCTTCTTTTGATTACCAGTATCCTCCTTCAAAATAAAATCAATGGCAAAATTGCATAATCTTGTTTAGTGTATTATGGATATGCTAGCTTTTCTTTTGAGATGTTGCAGTGTATTAGGTTATAGTTTTGCTTATACTCTGTTGTATTTCAGAAGAAAATTTATGTTGGTTTTTTTTTTGCATTTGGAGAATAAAACAAATTACCTCTATTTACTGTCACTGTTTAGTCCCTCTACTGCTATTTTAGTACTCCAAAGAATTTTGCTGAAAAATATTGTTTATTTGGGACATACACAAAAAAGATCTCTACACCTTTCTTTCATATATGTATATAAAATATACAGTATTATGCAGGCCTGCCATTAGACATATACGGACCACATGTGGCAACTGCCTATGTCTTTGAACTGTCCATCTTGTGCCAAAATGTGTATATTTGATGGGTGCCTAAGAAGGTTGCTTTACTTCTCAAACAAAATGATCCAATTACACTCATTGTAAAAAATAAATCAAGCAGCTAAAAGAAGTTGTTAGAATGGAATAAAACTTTCTGTGTGTGATTGTAAAGTTTATATAAGTAATTACAGTTTCAGAGCAAGAGGATCATTTATTGTGGAAAACTCACCTCCTGAAGGGAGGCTCTAGTACCAAGTTTTACCACCTCTAGCTTGGATACAAGATGTGATACAGGTGGGCATGGAGGCTCTAGTACCCTGTCGGGCCGCCTCTATCTTGGATACAAGATGTGATACATGGGGGCATGAATGCTCTAGTACCCAGTTGTACCACTTCTAGCTTGGATGTAAGATGTGATACAGGCAGGCATTGAGGCTCTAGTACCCAGTTGTACCGCCTCTAGCTTGGATGCAAGATGTGACACGATTGGGCATGGAGGCTCTAGTACGCTGTTAGGTCGCAACTAACTTGGATGTGAGATGTGATACGAGTGGGCATGGAGGAATACAGGTTTCATATGCTATCTTTGGCATATTGGTCCATATTTGCTGTAACGGAGCCTCTAGATCCTGTAGGCTGTTTAAGTTGGCATCCCAGATAGTCCCATACATGTTCCATTGGCGATAGATCTGGTAACAGGGCAGGCCATAGAAGTGTGGCAATGTTGTGGAGACATTCCTGTGACACCCTTGCTGTGTGCGGCTGAGCATTATCCTGCTGGAAAATACCTCTTGGAAGCCCTGCCACGAGAGGAACACATGTGGGTATAGGATGTCCTGAACATATTGCTGTCTCTCGTAACACTTCTAGGAGTGACTGACTTTGGTATGCGATGGCCACTCAGACCATAACACCAGCAGTGGGGGCAGTGTGCCGCTCCACAGCAAAGGCAGGAATGAGGGGCTTACCCCTAGGTATCCAGTAACAGACACGTTGTCAGTGCCCAAACTAAACTTCGGATTGGTTGTTGAAAACAACTGGTTTCTACTTCATCGCAGTCCACTTTTAGGGTCTCAGGTGGCAAGAGCCTTCATTCTAATCATGCCACAACTCTAATCATTGGTGTCATCTGTTTCTGGATGGTGGAGGACAAAACAGTTGCAGCCATTTGTGGTTGTTGGCCGATCAGACAATTATCTCTACTGGTGGTCTGTTGGGGGTGTTCTGAGCCCAGTCACCTCATGTACCTGCCCTTGTGTCTCCACTGGTCCCAACATCTCCTAACAGTATGGACAGAATGGACAATGTGGTAGCCAATTTGTTGATACGATCATCAAGTTTCTCAGATTCCAATAATGCACCTCCTCTCAAACTCTGTTAACTGGGCAAAATTTCTTTGATACATCATACAGGCGTCTAGTGGTCAACCAGCACTACATAAGAGGAAAGCGAGGTCCACTACACACAATTAGCCTCTGAGGGCCTTTTTATAGGTCAAGCATTGAACCACTTTTAGGGCCTCAGATGACAAGACTCTGATCATCTGCATATCTGCCTGAGATGTGACTGCATGCCAAATTTTGCAGCAAAATGACTCTCTGTAGGTGCTTGATTTTTTTTTCACAGAGTGTATTTTGAAAATGAATTGGAATTATGGGATCATCATCTCATACCCATATCATATATTTAGTGGTACCATGGGAAAAAGGAAAACAATACTAGTTAGGACTAGTGATGAGTGAGCATACTCGCTAAGGGCAATTGCTCGAGCGAGCATTGCCCTTAGCGTGTACCTGCCCACTCGAGAGAAAAGGTTCGGGTACCGGCGGTGGGCAGGGAGCTGTGGGGGAGAGCGGAGAGGAACAGACTGCTGACTGCTGCAACTCACCGCTCCCCTGTGCCGGCACCCAAACCTTTTCTCTTTAGCGGGCAGGTACTCGCTAAGGGCAATGCTCGCTCGAGCAATTGCCCTTAGCAAGTATGCTCGCTCATCACTAGTTAGGACCTGTACATTTACACTTTTCTAAAATGATACACAGTTTCAAACTGGAATGCTAAGGGACTACCAGTAGTATTATTTGTGGGGCCCCCTGTACTGCTACATGCAAATATTACATGAACCCCATTTACAAATTCAGTGCCACTGCATTCTCCATATACTTCAGTACAAAAGGTGGCTGCATTTGCATGTGGCCCTGTTTCCATTAAAGTGTATGGAGAATGCAATAGGCAGAAATTGGTAGACTCCCATTCACCCAATATGTTCAGGTCCTGTGTGCAGCACATGCGGGTGAGGGGGGGGGGGGGGGAGAGACTGGAAGCCCACCTTGACTCAGGGTCCACATGAGGAGTCGCCTGTTCCCCTATAGGCCACTCCAAGTCTGTTTGCACCTCATTGCTTATTAAGTAGAGCCCTTTCCTTTTGTAAGTGGCACTTCATAGCTCACAGGCAGCAAGAGGTAAGTAGTAGGTAGCAGTCCACAGTAATTTACTTAGGATCATTAAGCATGATAATAGTAATAGTGTATTTCAGAAGGGAAAAGGTAGGAAAAATACTGCTCTTCCTTTGGATAAAACATTCATAAATGGCATGATGCATAATACATATCATAGTTAGTTTACTTTAACAATACCCCATAAAGTATCATTTTAGAAGAAATTAAGCACTTAGAAGTAAAAGGGATTGTATGTTCCCATTAGTACCTAGCTTATCCTGGTGCTAAATATCACACTGATAAAGTTAGAGAGAACTGAAAACTATGACCCAGCTAAATGACAGGGCTGGTGCGCTTCATCTGTTCCTCACAGCAGCAGCTGGCTTATCTGTTTGCTAATTGATAGAAAGGGAAACTTAGAGGGCAATCATCTCAGGTTTATTATCTACTTCTTGGTTCACTTAACCCCTTAATGACAAAGCCTGCTAGCTATTTTCCCTATGATTTTTGCATTTTTTTATGATGCGTACCGTGTGGATTAAATAGTGTACTAACTTTTTTTCTCTGGGTTATTACAAACGCTGCGATACCAGATATGGTTGTGGGGGTCTGATGGCTGACAGAGGGAGCCCCTCCCTCTGTCAGCCTTTTATATGCTGCTTTCGCATTGACCGTGGCATGTAAAGGGTTAAACAGCAGGGATCAGAAGTTTCTCTGATCTCCACTGTTTGTACAAGTGCAGGGCTGTTACTCAACAGCCGAGCACTTGCTTCCACTAGCACCTTTGCCAGGCTTCTTATGCAGTGCTGTAAAAAGGTGATTGCATTAGAATAAAGCCCCTTAACGGCTGTTGTCAAAAGGCGTATGGGTGGTCCTTAAAGGGTTAGTAATTCACACCCTAAAAATGTAAGGATAATACAACGAATTTACTGTAAAAAGCAAACAAGATACGTTGTTCAACTAGTAAATGTCCAATATCATGTATTGGAAGAAAGGGAAGTTCCAGTGATTGTTATGCTAAAATAATATGCAGGATTCATATAATAAATTCCTTCAAATTCAGTAATATTCATAGAACATTAGGAATAACAGAACCATAACTTATGTTCTGTTAATTAATACTTGTTTCTTCTTCTCCATTAACAGTATGACAGTTTTGCAGACATTTAGCATTCAACTACATCACTGGGCATCAGGAATCCATGCCCCAGATTTTTGGCATAGTGCCCCAGATCCAAAGGTAAGGCCTCATGCACACGACAGGGTCGGATCCTGTGCCCAGCCGGTGACCCCGCTTACCTGTCCAGATTCTTTTTTATCTGCACTGTGGAAACGCTGGTCGTCGCACCAGCGTGCATGCGCAGTACAGATAATGCCGCACCATTGCTAGGCGATGACGCGGATCCCGCAGCCTTTCCGCAATGATGATTGTGGAATGGCTGACAGAAGCCTTCCATTGACTTTAATGGAAACCATCCAGGCAGAAACCGCACAGGAAAGGACTAATCTGCGATTTTTCTGCTCCGAGCGTAAATCGCAGTTGATTTTTGCTCATGTGCAGGAAGCAGCGGTTCTCCGCAGGAGACTATGGGCAATATTTGCTGTGGAATCGGGGGGCAGCTGCCTGTCCTAGATTCTGCAAATCAAATCCACATGTGTGAAGGAGCCTTAAGGGCCACATCTAACTATATCTGCATCTGCCTGTGGCCTACGAGATGCTGGTGCCATATATACAGTAGGAAGTCACACAAACAAGGGAAACGTCACTGCATTGTGCTGCCTACACAGAGCCTACTGCACATGAAATAAGGTACCCTGCTCAACGTGTGAACAGGATAGGTTAGGATTAGGTTTTATTGTTTTTGTGGGCATAATTAAATAAAATAATGGGGAAATAAAATAGTTAAGAGGATAAAACTTATAAAATGAATAAAATAGATAAAATGAATAAAATAAAATAAAATGGGGTATAAGATAATAATAATCTTTATTAGTATAGCACCAACTTATTCCGCAGCGCAATGTTTAAGAGGTGCATACAAGAGAAGAAGAGGGCATACAAAATGCATTCAGGCAATCCCGGAGGAATTACTGTACCCAAATGAAGAATAAGTTCATGTGTTGGACAGGTAAGTGGGTATCAAGGGGGAAGAGGGAAAGATTGGGCCACATGATCCATATAATGGGTCCCCCATGGTGTACCCCTTCATCTCTCAGTCTCAATGTTAGATTTTATTTCAAGTACTTCATTTAGGCCGTTAGGTAGCAGTGTATTTAATTGAAAAAGATCCAAAACAATTCTTTGGATCGCAATCTTGAGAATTCACCTTGAGGATTTTCTCTAGAGGGGTCAAGTGCATACCAGAAGCATTCTTGTTATGATGGCTTAAGAAGCATCAAGAGACACTGTGTTGTGTGAACCCCTTCGGAATATTTGACCCATGTTTATTTACTCTTGATGTAAGGCATTTGTGGTTTGGCCAATGTACTTCAGACTGTACAGGCATTCTAATAGGTAAATGATGTAGCTTGAACTACAGTTAAATAAATCCCTCTTGAGAATGGAGATATTTTAATGCGCCAGAAGGATCTTTTTCCTGTAATTGTAAATATTAAAGTGACACTTGTAGCCCCGTGTTCTGCATCAGAAGGAAAACTTTCGGGTACCACTGAAAGGGGTCAGAGCAATGCGTCTACAGGGGCAGGAGGTGGACAAAATATTCTTAAGAGTTCTTTTTTTTTTTTTAACTCTTCTACGGTGTTCAAGAATTTCAGTAACTAAGAAGGGATCCTCACGTACTATCTCCCAGTGCCTTGAAAGGATAGATCGAAGTTGTGAGTGTCTGGAATCAAAGCAGGTGGTGAACAGCAGCCTCGGGTTATGGTCCCTAATCGTTAAAGACTTCTGCAGGCTCACTGGTCTCCCTTCCACCTCGACCTGTGAGAAAGCAGGTTTTGGCTCAAAGATGGGCGAGTCCGTCAGTGTAGGGTTCGATCTAGAAGATGTTGCATTGTTGTAGCAAATGAGCTCACATGATTTGATCAAAATGTACACTGAAGTTCACATTTTTATGTGTGCAGTAAATGTGGGATGAAACTGAAAGGGAGGAAACACAGATAAGATATTAGAAACAACTTTCTGACAGTGAGGGTGATCAATGAGTGGAACAGGTTACCACAGGAGGTGGCGAATTCTCCTTCAATGGAAGTGTTCAAACAAAGGCTGGACAAATATCTGTCTGGGATGATTTAGTAAATCCTGCATTCAGCAGGGCGTTGGGCCAGATGACCCTTGAAGTCCCTTCCAACTCTACCATTCTATGATTCTGTGGAATATAACAAATATGATTTTTTAAAATTCAAATATTAGATGTTAGTACCATAGTGTACTGAAGCTTCTTGAGTTTGCTATACAATATTGTTACAGCCATGGCACACATGTACATGTGCATTTAATTCATTTGTAGGCAGACCACGTGTCCTATGAAAAAATATGTGTCTATCCATAATACACTGACACTCTCATCCATAGTTAGGAGGGGTACTGTTTCTCCATGTGCAGAGTGTCATATATGAGTAAGGAGACTTATAGGCTATGCAATGCTTTTCTGGGAAATTGGTATGTAAATATATTTATATTATGTCCTTACTCATGTTACAAGGCCTGTTAGAAGATCAGACATTGACTTAGGCCTTAGTCAGACGGGCGTTTTTTGCCACGATTTGCGCATGCGCATGCGTCCGGCGATTTTATAAAACCATTGCTTTGCAATGGTATCGGACACATGAGCGCTTTTTATGCGCTCGTCCGATAAATTATAGAACAGAAATCGCAGATCGCACCTATCTGCGATCTGTGATTCCTGGTCTCTTCTCTATATGCGCTCAATGGGGCCGGCGGCAGCAGCGCCGACCCCATTGAGAACATATAGAAGACAAATCATTCTTCTCTGCCACAGCTGTAACAGCTGTGACAGAGAAGAACGATGTTTGCCCATTGAATTCAATGGAGCCGGCAATACAGCCGCTCCATTGAAAGCAATGGGCTGCCGGCGTGCGCGGGGTGAATTGTCGGGAAGGGCTTAAATATATAAGCCCTACCCTGCAATTCATCCTAAAATGTGTTAAAATAAAAAAAAAATTGTATACTCACCTTTCCGCTGCAGCCGGAGTCCAGCCGCGGCCGCTGTCAGTTCTCCTGAACTGCTTCTCGGCACTATTCAGCCGGCGGGGCTTTAAAATCCCCGCCTGCTGAATGATCTGCCTCTGATTGGTCACAGCCCTGACCAATCAGAGGCAGGTTTTACTCACACATCCATTCATGAATTCATGAATGGGTGAGTGACTGCTGCCTCTCAGTGCTGAGCCAATCAGGGGCAGGTCTGACTCACACCCCCTTCACACCCACTGCAGGACGGCCGCGCTCTGGCCCGTTTCTAATGAAACGCGGCTAGGAGCAGATTTTCGGGCGATTTGCGGGCGACTTGCGCGCACCGGTCACGCGATTTGCGGATGCGCATCCGTCATGCGATCCGCAAATCGCGTGAAAAAACGCCCGTGTGACTAAGGCCTTATAGTGAACCTACTTTCCAATAGGTGGTGCTGCACAGGCATTATACCATCTGCAATCAATCACTCTTCACCCCTTCAATGCTATAAAATGCCCATAAATGAGCATAAAGTTAAACGAATATAAACATATTTACTTATTAATAAGATACTGCCACTTTGATCTGCATAAAGTACAGCTGTTTGTATTGTATTAAAGGATACGGTCTGTGTACCTTCCTTCATCTGCTGGGTCCAAGACAGGATATTGACCCACCTGTGCCAAACCACATGACAATGGCATTGACCTGAATGCTACCTAGAAAAAGAATTTATTTAAAAAATTAAAATCGCTATGAAAGCTAAAATCCAAATCAAAGAATAAGATCTGTACAAATCTAAATGATCACAGACAACATATTTGAAGCTCTTGGGGGATTTGAAGCCCTGAAATAGCAGAACACTCACACAATATATTGGAAGAGTACATATTCTGCTTTTCAGAAGGAGACATCTAATTAGTTTACAGAACAGCTTATTAAATTACAGTTTTACAGCTTCTTATAGAGTCATCCTAATATAAAGCATTACAAGGAAGTCAGTGCTAATGCTCTTCCAGGCCCACCTTTATGATATCTCAAAGCTGTCTGAATAACGTTCAGGACTTACCTACTTATACTGGATTCAAGTGTAGAGATGAGCGAGCACGCTCGGTTAAGGCAGTTACTGCATACTGGTCCAAGCAGATTCGGGGATGGGGGGGCGGCGGGGGGTAGCGAGAGAGAGATCTCTCTCACTCTCCCCTCTTCTACCCCCTGCCGCCCCCCCAAATCTGCTCGGACCAGTATGCAGTTACTCGAGAAGAGTGATGCTCGCTCGAGTAACTGCCTTAAACGAGCGTGCTCGCTCATCTCTATTCAAGTGTTATTAAGGAGATAAGCAGATCAGCTCTAAAACTATCTGAATGTTGCTGAAAATTTTCTTTGCCAAAGATTTGTGTATATATAAATGTAACATAGTAACATTGTATCTAAGGCCGAAAAAAGACATGTCCATCCAGTTCAGCCTAGTTTCATGTCCATTTTCATCCAGTTCAGGAAAGCAAAAACCCCAATGAGGTAAAAGCCCATTTTTCCCGTTTAAGAAAAAAAATTCCTGCCTAACTCCAATCTGGCGATCTGAATAATTCCTGTATCAACAACCCTTCTGAAGTTATTAATTATAACATAAAATATTGTAATGCTCAAGAAAAACATCCAGGCCCCTCTTAAACTATTTTAATGACTTCGCCATCACCACATCGTCAGGCAGAGAGTTCCATAGTCTCACTGCTCTTACAGTAAAGAACCCCCTATCATGGCGGTGTAGAAATCTGCTTTCCCCTAGACAGAGAGGATTTCCCCTTGTTACTGTCACAGTCCTGGGTATAATTAATCATTTACCAATTTCTTACATATTTCTGTATTTTTGCTCCAGTTTCTTTGAAACTACTTTCTAAAATACATGTATTTTCCCATGTGTTGTCAAAAGCTGACTACAGTCAGCAGGATATGCAAGTAGCCATAAAGACTGGGCTGCTACAGATGTGAAGGCTATATGTAAAATCAGGTTCAGATTCTCAGAAAGCACTGACCAGACATTCCCGGTATAGTAGTGCAGGAAATAGAACAAAGTCATAAAGTAGTCAAATTTGATCTATAAGTGATCTCCATTCCTGTGTCTGTCATTGTGTTTAACAGGAACAGCCGGAGAAGTGAAGCTCTCTAAATCTATTCAAGCCTGCTGTAAAAACCTAATTCCAAGAAATGGCAATGTTTTATTCAGACATTATATAAATGATACCAATCATCACATATTCGCAGAAAAATGTCTTTGATCTATGCAAATATGCAAACCGAAAATACAGCTCACTGCATGTAAAAAAGTGCAAACAGTTTAAATTATTCACAGCACCCCTGTCATCTCTGGAAATGTTAGGATACTTAACAGGCAGGGTGCATTTTGCTTTCTTCCACACTTTTAAACCCAAGGCTATTGCCATACATTTAGATGCAAAAGCAGCAGTCGATAGTAAATGGAAGCCCTTGAGTTGTCCTCTGTAAAGTCAAAACGTATGCTGTGATACAGCGGCCACCCCTCTATTGCTAAACATCTACACAGACTTAGGGCTTAGGCTGCTTTTACAATGCCGAGAAAATCGTGCCAGATTTGTGCGCTTTGCGAGACACACAAGTCTTGCATGTATATGGACCCCATTCTTTTGAATAGGGTCATACACATGAACGATTTTTTGCGATGTGATGTGGGAAAAAAATTACAGCATGTCCTATCTTTGGACGTGCCCTCGCATCGCCCATTGTTTTCAATAGCATAGATGCCAGCTTTGTACCGTGTGCTCTAGGTGGACGTGATGCAATCCCACAATAGGGCCCACCCTTAGAGTAATCTCACGAGCTCTTCACAAGTCAGGAGTCTTACCTGGGCCCTCTCCCTTATTTCCCATTTTGGGTAACGCAGCCTTCCCTCCGAGTCTAGAGGGGGGTGGGTTTCAATGTTGTTTCCGAAATGGTAGGTTTAGAGCATTCCACTTTATCTCGGAAGGGCAATGGATGCCTGTAGATGAGCTGGCCAATGTCACATACCCGGTACCACTGAACTTCTGGCAGATCCATCACATTAGGTATTTCCTCCTTTCTCTACCCCCGGCACAGGGATTCTCGCAACAAAGACCCCATTTGAGCAATTATGTAGCGGGACAAGCTCCTCTCGCCATACCCTCTCACACATGTATAATATTTTAATGTTTGACATGAAGAACACTACACCGTCTTATGTCCTGGCCTGGGAGGAGTTGGGGATATCATTTACACCTGAACAGCTAACAAAAATGTACACCAACACACATAAGTCTTCCATCTCAAGTAAGCTTCAGGAAGCAGGATTCAAGGTCCTCTCGGTTACATTTAATGTATCCCGCAGTCTCCCCTCTTTGTTGGAGGTGCGGTGCAAGCCAGGGGACCCTACTGCACATTTTCTGGGATTGCCCAGTGTCGACAGGTTTTTGGTCGCAGGTGTGGCGTATTACCTCCAAATTCACGGATTTTACCTTGTCAAAATCTCCCACATTCTTCCTCCTGCATCTCAGTGACATCCCAGAATATACTTACAGGGCTCTGTGGTGGGACATCTGGTGAACGCAACAAGGGCATGTATCCCCAAACTCAGGAGACAAACACTACTGCCTTCGATTGTTTTGTGGTTCCATCTTATTTGCGAAATCAAGGAAATGAAGGACCTAACGGCATCTCTCACAGACACTTGGGAAAAGTTTACCAAAACGTAGCATCATTCGGTGGAGTTCCAAGGTTCAGATGAATATAAGAATCTCGCTGGATAGAGCAGTAAGTAGGTTTCCCAACATTGGTTACTGCTTTAATGATATGTAGGGACAGGCACCTGCACTTCCCCCTTCCTTATATATAAATTTGTTTTTTTTTCTCTTCTCCCTCCTCTTCCTCATCAGCCTGGGGTCTTGTCTGTTTGGTTTCCCCGCCACTACTAACCTTTCCTTCCCCCTTCTTTTCCCCTGCAGCGTGGAACTCCTCTTTTCTCCTTTACTCTCAATGGATGGGGGTTAACCACTGCTTTATATGCTGAAGGGAGCATTGGTTTTCAGCAAATTAGAATATTAGTTTATTGTTTATTTGTTTACCACCAAATAGAAACATTTTCCTCTTTTTAACAGTATATTATGCCATGATCTCTGTTTTATATTTTGTCGGATGTTCTGGTACATTATGCTATTTTTGTATCACCTTTGCATTATGTCATTGTTGAACCGCAGTTTTATACGAAAAATGACTAAATAAAGAATTTTTTTTAAATGCATGAATACAAAACAGAAATCAAACATAAAAGAATGGAAAGCAGTCTTTTAACTTTGTTGAGGCCACCAAAAAACAAAAAGAATAGTTTCTGTTTACGTTTGTATTCCATTATTGATACATTTAAACAGCTCCAATTTTTATAATTCCATTATTTAGCTTATTCCATGTTTGAAAGAAAAAGGGATAAAAAAAGATAAAAGGACAACTTTCCATTAGTTGCCTTCCCCCATTGACAACAGTGTTAGAAAACAGTAAGCAAACATTTGACTTTCGTTATGTTTTTTTAAACTGGAAAGAAAAGCACAGCAGGCTGCACTTTTGTTCCAGTTTATAAAAAAAAAGAACGAAAGGGGAAAACATGCAAATGAATTGAAAATCTATGGGCACAGAAACTGATCACTTTCTTTCATATTTCGCTGCTCCGACAACAGGAAGGCTAGACAGAAAAGGAAAATGCAGATGTGAACTGCCCCTTACCTGTATTGATTCACTGACACCATTTTTAAAAAAAAGATTTGAGGGAAAAAATATTACATTTCGGAAAGGTTTGGATTAGTGTGCCATCTTGTGGACTAATGTGTAACTGAAGAATGTATTTACTGCATAGCCTTGGTATGTTTCCACATAACAGGTAACAGCTTGCAGTTGAGACTCCATCCAGATTTGGAGGCCAATGAAAGCGCAATCTTGCCAATCAGGTCAGCAAGATCATACAGCAGCCACGGATAAGCGGAATATCAGGCGCAAGCCGGTATGTGTATGTGGAAACGCACCCTAAGGAAATAGGTTTATTAAGTTGACAAACAAATCAATTTATATTATTGATTATAACGTTGATATAAGTAAGTGATTACAGTATCAGAGCAAACAGGGAAAAACTGACCCCTTGAAGGGAACCCTAAACTTAGAATATAACGTTTAATAATTTGTCTAAAATATTTGATGTGGCGCCCACTCTATACAAACAAACAAACATAAGTGAAATCCAGTGTTATGGATGGTCACCGGATTTATGGTTAGTCAGTCAATGTACTTATTGTTCATGTTGGTCTAGCAAAGGTAATGAGATTGTATGATATTCGATGGAATTGTCTACATAAAAATAACACTTCAGATGACATTGAATATCAACCTACCACAAATGGGAAGTATTCATTGGATGATGGTTTACATGTAAATTTAATAGTAACAATAATATACCGAATACAATCATATAATTCAGTATACCTAATAGTTTGTCACTTTTATGTGATGGTCTAGTTTGACGCCAATAGTCATTAACAAAAACCTTACAAGTTTTTGTTACTACTCATACACAGAACATTCTCACAGTTAAATAAAAGCGGCAAATGACAGGTCCCTTGGGGGCACATGACTCAAGGCGATGGATCCAAGCCGTCTCTTTCTGAAGAAGTTTACAGTCAGTGTTACCTCTACGGCCTGTTGGTCTCATCAATCTATGGCTTTAAACTTGACTGCCTCAAGATAATTACCATGTACCTCCCGAATGTGAGTTGCCAGGCTTGTTATTTCATTACGATTATTATTGCCTATATGGGCCAATACTTGTCTTCTAAGCTGCTGAATGGTCTTTCCTACATAGTCCTATCCAAAGGACAATAATGTCCATCATCTTGGTTTAACAACCATTTGCTATTTCTCACCCCATGGTTATAATGCTGAGAGGCATCCGTTTTTAGACTATAGTTATACCGTCTCTCTATATAAGTAAATGTGAGGTCTGGACCAACTTATGAAATTGTAGATCCTAGCTGCTCCTTTCTGTGAGGCCACTACACACAAGGAGCCTCCGAGCCTTTTTATAGGCTAAGGGGGGAACCACTTTTAGGGCCTTGGGTACCAAGACCATTCATCTAATCACACCACAACTTTAATCATTTCCATACCTGCCTGAGATGTAACTGCATGCTGAGTTTTGCAGCAAAATGGCAACTCCTTCTAGGTGCCTTCTAGTACCACCACCTCCTCTTCCTCCCATTCACAGGTGGACATTGCAGGGCAACACCCTGCCTAGGCAGTGAGTATGGTGTTGCAGAAAAACAAAAAGGCAGTGCCACCTACTTGTACTACTAGCCGGAGCAGCACCAGCACCAGCAACATCAGGCCCACAACTAGGTCTGCTAGGACTTGTGCAGCCTGGGCATTCTTTGAAACAACAGTCATCTGTAAGATTGTGGTAAGCATTTAAAACATGGCAAGAACATTAACAACCTCAACACAACATGTATAACCAGCCACATCAACTCCTACACCTGCTGCCTTGGAGAGCCCACCTTGGCAAGAGGGTACAGAGTCAGGCTCATCCTGCTCCCCCTTCCGCTGCTGTAGCTGTCTCTTCCTCCATCTCCCTCCCTGCTCATTCAGTAGCCTCTAAACACAGAGAGAAAGTTTTGTGTGGGGACAGTAGCAGGGCTAGTTCAGGCCTCTCCTCCACAATTGACAATCAGGCTGCAGGCTTAAGAGACACAAGTGGGAAACAGAGAGCAGAAATTGAGCCGCCATCATCACCACCACCCGTACCAATATTGACACTGACCCCATATTTCAATGTGTCCCAGTGTCTGATTAGTTTGCCATTACTCAACAAGGTAGCTTTGGGCAAGAAAGAGAGGTGTCTTCAACGCGTTTCTCCACCCATGAAAGAAGTATAGATGAGGAAGAGAAGGAAGAGGAGGGGATTAATGAATCAGTGCCTATGTATTCTCCAATATCAACAGTCCTTCTCACACTAAAGTTTATCCAAAAATGGCAGCAGAAGCATTCAGGTGCAATAAAACAGGTATTTTTTTCTTTATTCCATCCTCAGTAAGCACGCAACGTTTCGGCCATTACAAACAGCCTTTGTCAAGCATGTTACAAAAAACCACAACCCCCCTTAAATAGTTTAAAACAAGGAGAATACAGGCATAACATTGGTTACCAGATTGTTCCTCCTACCACTTAATCAGCTGCCAGCTGCGCCGTAGCTGCTCCTGTGTCCAATCCAGGACAAACAAGGATCCAGAGTCCTCCTCCCCGACTGGGCACGCCATCACCAAAGCCTCTGCTTCCATCTCCAGCGTCTCCGTGGGAGCAGCGCGCCTGCGCCGACTTCCTGATGACGTCATCACGCTCCCTACGTTCAGTCACTCCCTTAACAATCTGTGACCACGCCAGCACGTCGTATCCAAGCAACTGCTGCACCAATCACAGTGCAGCCCTGTGTATCTAGGGCGGTTCTACAAGAACACATCCTAGAACCATATCCTAGCATCCGTTGTGTTGATCCTCACGCCGAGTGACATCTCAGCGGCTCTTTCACAATGCCTCAACATTGCGCTACCTTATTTGATCCCCGCAACCTCTGCACTAGACATAATATGATGTAATATATTCAGGGAAATCTCATAAAGGCGCTCAATATATTTACATTATATGTATTGCAAATCCTGGGCATATCTTACAGCAACTCTGATGCTGACGCTGTGTGGCGTAACAGGGACCATTACACAACATCACAACATCGTATTAACTTATTTCGTTAATGCAGCCCCTATATTAAGCAAATCATAATGCAATGTAGAACGATGATCCACCCAATCTATCTACTAATACTATACCCACACAACGCATTACATTAGACCCAGTTTTACCCCTCGCCAGATCCCTTAATACAGCGTTAATCATTCGCTTTACAGTAAATTTCTTTGCATAAGTTTATTAAATACAAATGATGAAAAAACAATTTATCAAAATACAATCGTGCCGTTTCCACACTAATATGTCGCGCTCTGTGTAGTCAAAAACCGTATCAAAGCTTCGGTGATGCAGCCCATGCCAGAAAAGGAGGAACTCCGATCCTGAAAAATATAGAGGAATGTATTAGTATTCAATCATGCAATACCGCCTCTCCATTGATTAAAAACATTAAACACATTTCAGAATCAAAATCTAAATATGCGGCAAATAGCTATATTCATTATTAAGCCCCCTCGGTGTCATTGTATCTAGCGTGTGTATCCATCGGAGTTCCTTACGTTTCAAGAGGTTTTCTCTATCCCCCTCTGCTTAATACGGGGACATGGTCTATAACCCTAAATCGTAATTGATCTACGGTATGACCATGTTCTAAAAAGTACTTAGGGATAGGCAGTTCTTTCTTCTTTGTACGTATGGTACTTTTATGTTGGAAAATCCTTTGCTTCACCTCTTGTCTCCCCCACGTAACCCAACCCACACGGGCAGGTTATTAAGTACACTACAAACCTAGAGTTACAGGTAAATCTCCCCTTGATTTTGAACTCTCTTCCTGTATACGGATGCCTAAAAGAATCACCTTTTACTAAATTGCCACAACAGGCGCATCCCAAGCAGGGAAAATTGCCAGGCCTGAAAGGCTGCAACAGTCTCTGCCTGGGACTCCCCTTCTCCTCCATTACTGTATGTACAAGCATATCTTTGAGGTTCTTTCCTCTCTTGTATGCCATAACGGGGGGGGGGGGGGGGGGATGAAACTCACAAATCTCACTGCAGCCTCTTTGCAGTATGTCCCAGTGTTTCTTCAATGTGTCCGCTATTCTACAACTCATATTATTGTAAGACATTACACAGGGGATCCTGCCATTTGTCCTCTCACCCTTCCGAGTGCCTGCCACTCCAACTCCTTCCATCTTTTCCTTTGCTCTACTCAGCACCACCTCTGGGTAACCTCTCTGGCGAAACCTATCACACATCTGCTGCAGATGCTGTATTAAGGGATCTGGCGAGGGGTAAAACTGGGTCTAATGTAATGCGTTGTGTGGGTATAGTATTAGTAGATAGATTGGGTGGAACATCGTTCTACATTGCATTATGATTTGCTTAATATAGGGGCTGCATTAACGAAATAAGTTAATACGATGTTGTGATGTTGTGTAATGGTCCCTGTTATGCCACACAGCGTCAGCATGATAGTTGCTGTAAGATATGCCCAGGATTTGCAATACATATAATGTAAATATATTGAGCGCCTTTATGAGATTTCCCTGAATATATTACATGATATTATGTCTAGTGCAGAGGTTGCGGGGATCAAATAAGGTAGCGCAATGTTGAGGCATTGTGAAAGAGCCGCTGAGATGTCACTCGGTGTGAGGATCAACACAACGGATGCTAGGATATGGTTCTAGGATGTGTTCTTGTAGAACCGCCCTAGATACACAGGGCTGCACTGTGATTGGTGCAGCAGTTGCTTGGATACGACGTGCTGGCATGGTCACAGGTTGTTAAGGGAGTGACTGAACGTAGGGAGCGTGATGACGTCATCAGGAAGTCGGCGCAGGCGCGCTGCTCCCACGGAGACGCTGGAGATGGAAGCAGAGGCTTTGGTGATGGCGTGCCCAGTCGGGGAGGAGGACTCTGGATCCTTGTTTGTCCTGGATTGGACACAAGAGCAACTACGGCGCAGCTGGCAGCTGATTAAGTGGTAGGAGGAACAATCTGGTAACCAATGTTATGCCTGTATTCTCCTTGTTTTAAACAATTTAAGGGGGGTTGTAGTTTTTTGTAACATGCTTGACAAAGGCTGTTTGTAACGGCCAAAACGTTGCGTGCTTACTGAGGATGGAATAAAGAAAAAAATACCTGTTTTATTGCACCTGAATGCTTCTGCTGTCATTTTTGGATAAACTTTGGGAATTGATTGGAAGATTTGGATCCGTCTCCTGTTTAACGGCTGTGCAGGGAAAGCCTCCCCTTGGATAAGGGTTTGCTGTAGTGCTGCGGGTGCTTGAGTGTGTTTTGGAGTGCTTCTCACACTAAAGTCATACTTTGGGTGAAAACAGACGGCCACGGGCGCAACTACACTCAACAGTATAAAGCATAGGTGCGCCTGTACGAGGGAAATTTCTTTCCCTTCATGGTCGTTCAAACTCTGCGCCATAGCGCTAGAGTTTGAACAAAAACGTGCGAGGATAGCTACTATGTTTTCTCAGTTGTGGTGTTAACAAGCGAGAATCCGGATAGTGAAAATGAAACCACTGAAATCTATTGAAATCAATGGTTTTATTTTGTTCCATTATGCGGCTGTGATTATCATGGACCCATAAGGGGAGAAAAACGTGTTTATGTGTTTTTGCCCTAATGCTCTGAGCTGGAAGTAATTAATACACTGGATTCTCAACCATAAGGGCTCCTTCACACTGGCGAGGGCGATACCAGCCAATATTGCCCTCACAATCCTTATGAAAACCCCTGGTTGCGAGGTGTTTTCACATGCAAACAGCCTCGCATCACTGTGGGGATTCCCTTCATCCTCGCGGCTGTCACAGACATTGCAGGAAATTCCGATCTTGTGACCAGAAGTGACGACAGACGCGAGCAGAAAGCAGAGCAGAAGGGGACATCGCGCGTGACACCGGAGTCGCCGACGCAAGGAGACCGCAAGGGAGCCGCTGGAGGATGCGTCCAGTAGGGGTGAAGAAGGAGGAGTGAGTCCCGGAGCTACAGGAGGCCGGAGATCGCCGAGGGAGAGGTCCTGACGCTGAGCTGCTGATGTCATCGGCTGCTGTAGAGGAGACTGCAGCTGCTGCTGACAAGGGCTGTTAAATATATTCTGTGTGTGCGTAAGTGTCTGTGGGTGAGTGCCTGTGTGCAAGTGTCAGTAAGTGTCTGCGCTTAAGTGCTACGTGTAAGTGTAAGTGTCTGTGGGTAAGTGCCTGCGTGTAAGTGTCAGTAAGTGTCTGTGGGTAAGTGCCTGTGTGTAAGTGTCTGAATGTAACTGTCTGTGTCAGTAAGTGCCTACGTGTAAGTGTGAGCGAGGTGCAAGTGAAGTAGATTGAGTGACTCAGTGAGAGCAAGCAATACGTGTGTGAGTGAAAAAAAAAAACGTAAGTGTTTGCGAACGGACGGAGGCGTGTTGGGAGTGTGATCTAATCAATCTTCACTACTTCTGTAAGTAAATTGTAGATCCCCATTAGGATGAGCTCCATGCCTGACAATGCCCTCCAGTGTGCTACTTGTGCAATGTATGTGGTCCTTGATCAGCCGATCGAGGGTGCATACTGTTGCACTAGATGCATGCTCATCACACATTTGGAGGCCCAAATCCTGGATCTAAGTAAGCGACTGGCAACACTGAGAGCCATTCAGAACATGGAAAGGAGTTTGGTGCTCACTGAGCAGGTCACTCGCTGGGGTAGAGGCGGGGCGGATGGTGCTACGGAAGAGCAAGGGGAGCAGGCAGTAAGCTAGGTGACAGATAGAAGAAGGGTTAGAGCGAAGAGAAGCAGAGAGGCTAGTCCTGAACTGGCACAACCCAACAAGTTTGCAAAGTTGGCAGATGAGGGGGATGCCATTACAGAGCCAGCACCGCTGCAGCACAACATGCCCTCTGAACGCCAGGGAGATGACTGCTCCAGTGAGATGGGGACGGGGAGCGCAGGGCAGGCTAGACAGGTCCTAGTGGTGGGGGATTCAATTATAAGGGGGACAGATAAGGCAATCTGCCATAAAGACCGGGATCATCGAACGGTGTGTTGTCCTCCTGTCGCTCCCCGTTAAAGGGGTTTTCCAGTGAAATACTATTGAGGGCCTATCATCAGGATAGGTCATCAATAGTTGATCGGCCAGGGTCCATCACTCAGGACCCTGACGGATTATCTATTAATGACCTGTCCTGATGATAGGTCCTCAATAGTATTTCCCTGGAAAACCCCTTTAACATTTTTCCACATTAGTTGACATAATGTCCAGTACAAAGAAGCATCTGATTATGGACATACTTGAATTATTCAGGATGTCTGGAAGACTGCTTGGGCTCGACAGTGAGACTACGAGGACAGTACTATAAAGTACCGAGAGGGAAATTAATATGCAGAGCATGTATGGGATTGAGCTTGAGAAAATGTGATTAGTATCTTCAGCTGGCTAATTAACATAGAAGTATGAATTTTGTCATTCACGCAACGCTTCTCTACGAGGGCATTTTCTCTTGTGCCTTGCATTCTTATCACTGCAAATCAATGCTGATAATGAGCAGCCAGACGTATCTGAGAGCTCTTTACAGCAATGTACTGGCACTTCTATCACCAGTCACTTGACAGCATGAAGTGCACTCCAAGGTGTTATTTGGTATAAGTGGGCAGCACTGGTGATTCTTTTTAAGGTATCTGCTTATTATTCCTTATCTTTCAAATTGAACAAGTGTTTTGCTGTCAAATTCTATATTGTTTTGTATTATGGTCTATCAGCAATTTTTTTGAAATTATTTTAACGCTTGGTATACATTTTAAATCTTGTCTTGAAATAACTTGAATTTATTCTAATAAACTTTTTTTTTTAAATTAATGTGTTTTAATATAATTAATCTTGAATGTTCATTGTTTACATAGACAGTGTGCCGAACATACAGTTGTGGCTGTGCCTAGTACTGCAGCTGAATGATTGGCAGGGATCCCAGGAGTCGGACCCTAACTGAACAATTTTGATCACCTGTTATGGAAAAGCCAGGAGGCCGACTGCAGCTCAAGCACTTACTTCACCCTGCTTCTTCGTTATTGAGCAGGGATCTTGATGCTCCCAGGACAGACGGAGAAATGGTAAAGAACAGCTAAAATCTCAAGTACATATTGAGGAAGACAGGATCCTAGCCACATGACTTGAGCCCAAGGATAGACCATTTGCTTTTGGACGTTAGTAGCCAGTGTTTGTTTACTAGCCAGGTAATAAGAATTGGCTGTCTAACTTCTGGGATTTGTCTCTCTTAAGGCCCATTTAGACACAACGATTATCGCTCAAGATTAGCTCAAAGCCATCTTTTGAGCAATAATCATTGTGTGTAAACGCGTGCCCATTGTGTATTTTTCGTTACCTATTCATTCATCGTTGTCTTTCCTTCCACTTAAGATCCATTGTTCAGCAGTTCGATCTTTATTTGATTTAAATGACATTCGTTCAGCGATTTGATGGGAGTGTTTAAACGTTTGGCGGAGCGTACATTCAGCCGGCTAAAGGCAGAGCGATTGGCTGTCGGGAGGACAAAGCTTTGGTTTTAGCACACCCACCTAGTGCTGAACCATTGGCCGTACCGTTGTGACATACCCAGCAAGCCGCAACCAGGACCACTGAAAAATGAATCCGCCTTTTTAAACGCACGTGCTAAGGCCTCGGATTCACGGATTATTTTTATTTAGGCTTGCATAGATTTCGTTACTAGATTTTAGGTCACTAATAGGTCAATACACAAAACGACATGTATTTGTGACACAGCTGACCAAGAGATTATTTACATTCCATAAAAAAAATACTATTGTTTGTAGCACCTAGTTTTTTTCATATAACTCTTTCGCAATTCCTTAACATGGATTGCCTATAATAGGCGCCTTTTTTTAAACTTTTTACTAAAGACATCTAGTTTCTTTCTGTCACTACTAAACAGCTGGGTCTTTTTAAAGACAAGATAAGCGCAGCCACAATGTTCACGAGCCGATACAAAGAAGCTCTTTTCTTCTCTTCACTAAATGCACACGCCTTCAAACAGATTATTGCTCAATTATCGTTAAAGGCAAATGCTACACAACGATAATCTAACGACTAAAATGACAGCCGCTAGGTCCATTTTCCAACGATTTTCGATAGGTTAAAATGTTAATCTTTAATAATAATCTTTATTTGTATAGCGCCAACTTATTCTGCAGCGCTTTCAGGCATGGATAAATGCAAAACAAACAATACAACAATTGCAACAATTACAATGTGAGATACATTGGGTTAGACACAAACGGGTTGGGGGTGGTACAGGAGGTGCAGGCGTTGGGAAACACAGGCAATAGGAAATTTCATGGACAGATCATTTATTAGAAGGCAAACAGGGTGGGGCACCATAGGGAGGGGCGAGGGACTAGGTCAGGAGATTTGGTATGCTTCCCTGAAGAGGTGCGTTTTTAAGGCACGTCTGAAATTTCGTGCATCGGGAATTGTCCGGATGCCTTGGGGTAGAGGATGGATGCTGCTCTGGTGAAGTCCTGTAGGCGAGCATGTGAGGTTCGTATTACAGGGGTGTTTAGTCTGAGTGTGTTAGCCGATCGGAGTGAGCGGGCTGGCTGGTGTACTGACAGTAGGGAGGCGATGTATGGTGGCGCCGCGCCATGCAGAGCTTTGTGAGTGGAGTGAGGTAGAGGAGTTTAAATTTAGTTCTGCAGTGGATGGGCAGCCAATGCAGCGACTGGCATAATGCAGAGGCGTCTGAATAACGACTGGATAGAAAAATGAGTCTAGCTGCTGCATTTACTATGGATTGGAGTGGAGCGAGTCTAGTGCGGGGGAGGCCAATGAGTAGCGAGTTGCAGTAGTCAAGCCGGGCGTGGATGAGGGCAACCACGAGCGTCTTTAGCGTGTCCGTGGTTAGGAACGGACGTATTTTAGCAATATTCCTGAGGTGCATGTGGCATGTTTGGGCCAGAGATTGGATATGAGGGGCAAAGGAGAGGTCAGAGTCCAGTGTGACCCCAAGGCATTGGGCATGCCGTCTGGGGGTTATGATGGTGCCAGACCCTGCAATGGAGATGTTGAGGGGAGGTCGGTTAGAAGGTGGAAAGACAAGGAGGTCAGTTTTAGAGAGGTTTAGTTTGAGAAAAAGGGAGGATATAGTGTTAGAGACAGTGGACAGACAGTCAGTGATATTTTGGAGGAATGGTCCAGAGATCTCACGAGAGGAGGTATATAGTTGGGTGTCATCAGCGTAGAGATGGTATTGGAGGCCAAATTTGTGGATGGTTTGTCCAATTGGGGCAGTATAGATAGAGAAAAGAAGGGGACCACGGACCGAGCCCTGGGGTACCCCGACAGCGAGAGGAAGTGGAGCAGAGATAGAACCAGCAAAGGAAACACTGAAAGAGCGGTCAGAGAGGTAGGAAGAGAAACAGGAGAGAGCAGTATCCTTTAGACCAATAGAGTGGAGCATAGTGAGAAGGAGATTATGGTCGACAGTGTCAAATGCAGCAGACAGGTCAAGGAGGATTAGTAGGGGGTAGTCACCTCTCGACTTTGCAGTCATCAGGTCATTTGTTACTTTTGTAAGGGCAGTTTCGGTCGAGTGTAGAGAGCGGAAACCAGACTGGAGGGGGTCGAGGAGCGAGTTGTCAGAGAGAAAGCGAGTAAGGCGGGAGTAGACCAGGCGTTCCAGTAATTTGGAGATAAAGGGGAGGTTTGAGACGGGTCGGTAGTTGGCAGCATTAGTCGGGTCCAGGGTTGGTTTTTTAAAGGGGTTGTCCCGCGCCGAAACTGGTTTTTTTTTTTTTCAACCCCCCCCCCGGTCGGCGCGAGACAACCCCGATGCAGGGAGGTAAAGGAAGCTTACCGGAGCGCTTACCTTAATCCCCGCGCTCCGGTGACTTCAATACTTACCGCTGAAGATGGCCGCCGGGATCCTCTGTCTTCGTGGACCGCAGCTCTTCTGTGCGGTCCATTGCCGATTCCAGCCTCCTGATTGGCTGGAATCGGCACGTGACGGGGCGGAGCTACACGGAGCCTGCATTCTGCACGAGCGGCTCCATAGAAGATTGCAGAAGACCCGGACTGCGCAAGCGCGGCTAATTTGGCCATCAGAGGGCGAAAATTAGTCGGCACCATGGAGACGAGGACGCCAGCAACGGAGCAGGTAAGTAAAAAACTTTTTATAACTTCTGTATGGCTCATAATTAATGCACAATGTATATTACAAAGTGCATTATTATGGCCATACAGAAGTGTATAGACCCACTTGCTGCCGCGGGACAACCCCTTTAAGCAGAGGGGATATGAGGGAGTGTTTGAATGAGGAGGGAAAAGTGCAAGCAAAACCATCGCTCACTTTTGATCGTTATAACAAATTTTGAGCGATAATCGTTGTCTAGATAGGCCTTTAGCTTGAGCTTGGGAGATGAAATTAACATAATGTAAAATTATTGGCATATTCCGTACAAAGATAAGGAACATTAGTTAAAGCAGTTATTTTTTTTTTTCTTAAAATAACATTATTCTTGCTGTATACACAAAAAACAGGAAGGCGACAGGCATGTCCTCTTCGTGTTCATAATGTACAGTCCTGGAGTAATGTGCAGTAGGAAGCTTACGTTGGGATAAAACTGAAAGGGAGGAGACACAAGTTAGATAGTAGAAAAAACTTCCTGACAGTGAGGGTGATCAATGAGTGGAACAGGTTACCACGGGAGGTGGTGAGTTCTCCTTCAATAGAAGTGTTCAAACAAAGGCTGGACAAATATCTGTCTGGGATGATTTAGTAAATACTGCACTGAGCAGGGGGTTGGACCCGATGACCCTGGAGCTCCTGTCTAACTCTACCGTTCTATGATTCTATACTTCTGGTGCAGATCTGGATGAAAGTTCTGGGTGAAATAGCACAGCAGGCTGCGATATTTTGTCTAGAACAATGTTGCTTGGAATGCCAAAAACCCGGATGGACCCCATTATAGTCAAAGGGGTGCATTCGGTGTCAGCAAATGCTATATCCAGCAGTTTCTGTATTTTTTTATGTTCGCCTCTGAGGTCAGAGCTGAATAGTGGAAATCATCTGTAGCCTCTGCGCATATGTGAAAGGGGCCTTATCTAAGGAGACTTTCATACTGTGTTTTTTTTTTACCTATTTAATGTATGCAGCATAAAGGCTCCTGGCGCATATATCAAACGGATCCATATGGCCTTAATTCACTAAAAGGAGACCCATTTAGGCTTCATTTATTTGCTGTTCGTCAGGGATATCTTTTTCTTTTGGATGGAATAGCGCAACACTACTTTATCCAGATTCATTCTGCAAAAAATATTATCCATTAAACAGATATCATAATAGCCTATGGGTGAGCGATGTCACTGTAACTGTTTGGCATCCATCACAGACATTTATTTATTGGGATACATTATAAGCTTTTCAGGATGGATCCATTTTTCGGATACCATTTGATTCTACAGGTGACGGATGCATTAAATGGATGTCTAACATTGGCATCTGTCACCCATAGACTATAATGGCATGTGTTTAACAGATAAGTTGTTTTTTCAGTAAGCCAATTATAGCCTATAGGTGATGTATGCCAATGTTTTGCATCTGTCAGAGCCTCCTGTAAACGTATATATTAGGATCGTTTTCTGGTGCATATGTTCAACGGAAGCCATTAATGCAGTGTAAAAAGAGTGCAAAAGTAACCAAAGGTCTCTCATATAATATACTAGCTGATATACCCGGCTTCGCCCGAGTTAATTTGGTACTGGTGTTTATCTGGTGTTCACACGGAAAATCTTATGAAGTCGTGGTTAGTTTACAGATACTGAGGAAAAACATATGTTCACCATTTTGCATAGTTCTCTGCGTTACCCAGGAAACACCACGTGGAGGCAACCATGCGACGTTTCCTTCATATAAAATGACATCAGGAAGTGAGAGAATTAGATTACGTACATAAAATTTGGACACTAATTCTTTTGCGCTTAGAATTGAATAATCGAGTTGGGACCCATTAGCTTTTCATATTTATGACACAATCAATGCTTGTGCCAAATTTCATGTTTCTATGACATTGGGAAGTGAGAGATTTAGATTATGTACGTAAAATTTGGACGCTAATTCTTTTGCGCATAGAATTGAATAATGGAGTTGGGACCCATTAGCTTTCCCTATTTATGACATAATCAATGCTCGTGCCAAATTTCCCGTTTCTATGACACCGAAAAGTGAGAAAATTACATTCCGCATGTAAAATTTGGACGCTAATTCTTTTGCGCATAGAATTGAATAATCGAGTTGGGACCCATTAGCTTTTCCTATTTATGACATAATCAATGCTCGTGCCAAATTTCCCGTTTCTATGACACCGGAAAGTGAGAAAATTACATTCCGCACGTAAATTTTGGACGCTAATTCTTTTGCGCATAGAATTGAATAATGGAGTTGGGACCCATTAGCTTTTCCTATGTATGACATAATCAATGCTCGTGCCAAATTTTCCGTTTCTATGACACCGGAAAGTGAGAAAATTAGATTCCGTACGTAAAATTTGGACACTAATTCTTTTGCGCATAGAATTGAAGAATGGAGTTGGGACCCATTAGCTTTTCCTATTTATGACATAATCAATGCCTGTGCCAAATTTCATGTTTCTATGACACCGGAAAGTGAAAAAATTACATTCCGCACGTAAAATTTTGACGCCAATTCTTTTGCGCTAGAATTGAATAATCGAGTTGGGACCCATTAGCTTTTCCTATGTATGACATAATCAATGCTCGTGCCAAATTTCCTGTTTCTATGACACCGGAAAGGGAAGAAATTACATTCCGTACGTAAAATTTGGACGCTAATTCTTTTGCGCATAGAATTGAATAATTGAGTGGGACCCATTAGCTTTTCCTATTTATGACATAATCAATGCTCGTGCCAAATTTCCCGTTTCTATGACACCGGAAAGTGAAAAAATTACATTCCGCACATAAAATTTGGACACTAATTCTTTTGCGCATAGAATTGAATAATGGAGTTGGGACCTATGAACTTTTCCTATTTATGACATAATCAATGCTTGTGCCAAATTTTACGTTTCTATGACACCGGAAAGTGAAAAAATTACATTCCGTACGTAAAATTTGGATGCTAATTCTTTTGCGCATAGAATTGAATAATCGAGTTGGGACCCATTAGCTTTTCCTATTTTTGTCACAATCAATGCCCGTGCCAAATTTTAAGTTTCTATGACATTGGGAAGTGACAGATTTAGATTATGTACGTAAAATTTCGACGCCAATTCTTTTGCGCTAGAATTGAATAATCGAGTTGGGACCCAATTACTTTTTGCTATTTTGGAGATAATCTATGCTTGCGCCAAAATTCATGTTACTACGATATCGGGAAGTTGGAGAACTTTTGGCGAGTCAGTCAGTGAGTGAGTGAGTCAGTCAGTCAGTGAGTCAGTGAGTCAGTCAGACAGTCAGACAGTCAGTCAGTGAGGGCTTTCAGCTTTATATATATAGATAAACAGTCAATTGTCACCTTCATATAAGTGTTCTCAGCTTCTGTGTACCATTATTTCACTATGCTAACTACCTTTTAACTGGTAGTCCTCCTCAAAATTAAACAACATAAAGGAGATAAAAAGAAAAAGTTAGGCCGGTTTCACATCTAATAGGAGATTCCGTCACAGATCCGTCTAAAAATACCGGAAGAAAAAGTGCTGCATGCATGTTCACACATGCGTCAAAATGCAGCATCTTCAATGCTGCGCTTTGACAGCAATGCACATTCTATCTTTGGCCGTTTTCAGCCCTGCGTTGCCCATTGAAATGAATGGGCAGCGGTTTCAGCACTGCTGAAAACGTGGCACAACTTGGTACCATGTTTTTGATAAAAAATCAATACTCACATAGCTGGCGCCGTCAGGGTCTCTGCCACTCCCTTCTAGAGCTCCATGCATGCTACCGGGCATTTGTCATCACTGACAAAGCATCTATTGCCAGTGCAGGGAAACAGTTGAGGAGGTCAGGGAGGAAATACAGGATGAAACCAGGCCTTCAGTCCTAGTTATCAATATGGCTCCGTTTCTAAACACACACACTCTGGAGAAGGACAAGAACATTCAGCTGAACACTCACTTTCTCAGAAGGCTTCTTAGACACTGCACGGCGGCTCACTCTCTCTCGTTTCCTTCCACGCTCTCGAAGGTACCCCCATGTGGCTGGCACTCTCTCTTTCTGTTGGCTGAGTAACTGTTCTCTTTCTCTCTCTCTCTCTCTTTGCACCTTGCATACACATATATATCAATCATACTCACGTGTCAACACAAATTGTTACATTTTCCAGACATATCCCAGACATTCACAGACATTCAAAGACATTAACCTCTTGCAGGCTGCAGCTGTGCAATACATATAACTAATGACAAGACAGTTTGCACAGAGCATCCACATTAAAGACATGACTATTACAACAGTCATAGACAATTATGGAGGGGCCAGATATATGTATTTCGGGCCACTACACAAGTACAATACTCCTGTGTGAATGGCTTAGCTAGTACAAGTCTTGATGGGATATTGCATGTCACATGTATTCTCTCTTTAATATCATTTGAATGCCTGTACATGCAATGCTGCTCAGACTCTAACAGTTTGTTTGGCTCATAGTCTTTTTTTTAAATTTTACCCCCAAAAAATTATTTCTAACATTAGTTACTAAATACCTGTTACGGTACTCTGATCCCCCCCGAGCGCCAGATAGGGTGCTCTGAACTTACCGCACCCCCTGTCCCTGCCTACTTGCCTCGACCTGGCTAACCCCAGGCGGACAACTGGGCGGCGGTCCCTACCCTGGCTAGGGACCTGGCAACAGCACTAGATGGACCTACTAACGGGGGACAGAGTACCGACAAGGAAAGGCAGATGGAGTTACCAAACAGACAATACTAAGCACAAGGCAAGCGGGGAAAGGAAGCTGACGAGCCAACTAGGGAACTGACTGAGTCTACTGCAGACAAGACTGACTAGGAGCTGACAGAACCAGCTAGGGAACTGACTGAGAACTGCAGACAGGACTGACTAGGAGCTGACAGAACCAATAACTGGCAGTGAGTTCAGTTCACTGCCAGCCTTATGACTACAGAACTCCGCCCAGGGGCGGAGAGTGGAAGGAGCCAACTCCCCCACTCACGATACAAGAGAGACAGAGGAGTGCCCCACGTCGCTGGGGGAAGCCCTGACGTCAGAGCTCCAGGACGCCGGAGCCGGAGCGACGCGAGCTGACCGCGGGACCCTGCGCCGCCCTGCATGGTAACAATACCCTTTATTACATTTGGTAATTTGCTATGGAATTTAAAAAGAGTAGAGTCACTGTAAAAAGCAGACAGGTTGGCAGCTACGTTACAGGCTGTAATCTATTCGATGGACACTAGGAGGCAGTAAGTGCATTTCTCATAAATTCTTTTTGTGAACTGTGAACTGTGAACATTAGAGTCACACGTAATATTCCTTTTACACCTCTCAAGTGTACATCAGTATGTATTCTACATATGTATATGAATGAAATTATTTTTTTTTAATAAAATGAGATTTATTAAACATGCTTTAGCATTTTTTTAAACAAACATTAACCCATTACACAATTCAAACCTCCTCCCTCAAATCTCTCAAGTACTAAACGTATCGTCCAATTGTAGCCTTTAACAGGATGTTATTACATAGACTCTGTAGAGACCTCTATTGTAGATTCCGGTCCTTTTTAGGAAGCAGATAATTAATTTATGCTTATCTGCAGTGCAATTATGCAAGTAAATCAATCCCTACTTCAACCATTACCCCTGTATAGATAGCAATTTCATAATATGATACAAAATATTCAATTGCATCACAGAATATAGACAATTAGACAACTTTGTTACTAAGAGATTTTTTTTTTTTTGCTTATTCCTTTGATCACGGCACTCTCTCCAAATCAATTAGATTCCTTTCAAATTACACAATTTCCCTACATTTGTATAAAAATCACCCCAATGGAATACTGCTGAGTAAGGGCTCTTTCCCACGAGTGTAGGTGTTTTTATGTGTGCCCGCCAGCACTGTAAAAATGTGTGAACGGGCGCATAAATCTAATTTTTGTGCGCCTGTTCAGACGTTTCGGGCCTGGCACATATACGCCGGGGCTGCAATCCCATCCCTCCCCTTCCCTCCCCCCCACCAGCTCACCTCCATTCTCCTTCGCTCCGTTGTTTGCAATGGTAGTGGGCGGGATCGTGGCGAAGCTAAGCACCCGCCCCCTCCCCGCCTCTTGTCTGCAGCCAGCAATGGGAGTGGTGGAGATAAGGTGGGAGAGAGATTAGCAGTCACACTACTAAACTCCCTTTCACCTCCCTTCTTTGGTCACTGTTCCTGGCTCCCATAGGAGCCCATGCAGCAGCCGATGTATTCCAGGACTGTCTTTCCTGCCCTGCATAAAAGCACCTGGCGCTATATTTGCCGGCCGTGCACTTTTACTTTTACACCGCCGCAGGAATACGCCTGTGTGATCTGATGCATTGGAATGAAAAAGGCAGCAGATATACGCTTGTGTCAATAAGCCCTATATTGAACACTGCCAATCCTGGAGTAATCAACCATTTTAGCCATATCTTATTATATTTGTGGCCCACTTTGTGTTTGAGTTATATCTGCTTTTCCCAAGGCAATAACCCGTTAACTTTATCTCTAAACTCTCCTATCGTGGGCGGGTCTCATCTAGCTAATGCTGTGCTATCAGCTCTCTGGCAATATAGAGGATTCTAGCTATTGCTGTTTGTTCTTGCTCTTCCACTGGTAGATCATTTACATATCCAAGGATACATACCGGTGGTGTGAGATCCAGGTTGACCCCACACACAGCATTGATCAGAGTGCACCTCTGTCCAATATCTATGTAGGTTTGGGCATTGCCGCTATTGCAAAATTAGTCATTTTCTACCTCTAAAAAAGCCCAGTTCTGTCTGATAAGCATGCTGCAGCCGCAGGTACTTATAGAATTGTGCAGGTTGTATATCATAATCCATTTGCAGTTGATTAAACGCTTTTATTACTACGCTTGACAATATTTGAGAGTCATGTCTAATCCCTTTTATTCCTCCAGTTTTCAAAGTCTTGCAGTTTATTTAATTCTGATAACCACCCTTTAATCCCAACAATCCCTACAATTGTCCACCAAACTTCATGTAAGAGGGAGAGTAGGGAAATGTTGACTATTACATTTAAGTCTATTCATCTCCAGAGCTTCATATAAGTGTGCATTCTCCAAGTGTCCCTTTGGAAACTAGAATCCTGCATTTATTGACTGCTCCTAGCACATCTCTCGGTGTGGGTTCAGCATGTAGTGCTGCAGGTGCCTTTTCTGGTGATTTATGTGCTATGGAGTCCTCTGTGTCCGAGACACCTCCACCCCTCCACTATCTGTCAGGCTCCCTGTTTGTGGCAGCACTCACTGCTGATCCAGTAGTGATGTCTTGTAAATGGGTCCTGTTGGTCTACTGCATAGAAGCCTGCTCTGTTAGCGAGTCCACTCTGGCAAAGCATGCTAGCTTGCAGAGGAGTCTTCGTTTCTGGTTGCTCTTGGCACATGTTCTATCATCTGCAGCACTCCGCCGCCATCTTACTTTGCTCCTTTACCGGCATCTTCTTCAAATCCCACCAAAGTTTTTCTATGGGTTTCAAGTCAGGTGACTGACAGTCACTCCAGAACCTTCCAGGACATCTTCAGAAACTAAGCTTAAGAGGACTTTGAGGTTTGCTTGAGATCATGGTCCTGTTGGAAGGTCCAATGACAGCCAAGCTTTAGCTTCCTAACAGGTATAACATTTTCTGTTAGGATTTTCTGCTACTTGATGGAATTCATCTTTGCCTTCCACGCACTGAAGTTTCCAGTGTCAGTGGAAGTAACACAGCCCCAGTGTATCACCGAGCCACCACCATGCTTCATTGTAGACAGAGTGTTCTTTTCTGTGTATACTTCATTCTTCCTCCTCCACACATACCACTGGTTCATAGACCCGAAAAGTTCCAGTCTGGTTTCATCGCAAGTCCCAAACCGTCTGTGGCTTATTTATATGATTTTGAGCATATTGTAACCAATTATTCTTGTGTTTTTGGGCAAAGATGTAAGTCTTGGAGTTTGAGCATGAAGACATTCAGCATTTAGTATGCAAATAATCTCTTACGTTTTTGGATCTCTCTCTTGATTTAGGGATGTTTCTAACATGCAATCAAACATCACAATCAACAAAGTCCTAGACAATCTTGATGTGTTTTATCTCAAACACACTTGATGCAACTAATGAAGTCCTTGATTAGTTGCATCAAATGTGTTTGAGACAAAAGTTGATTTGCAAATGTGTATGAGGGTTTTTGTTTAGGGGGTGGAATAATTCCGAGATTGCAGTAACCCCTAAAAGTGGCATTTTGTGTTCAATTTAGAGAAACCACTTGTTATATTAGTCGTGTTGGGCTATTTTAATTGTTCTTGTTTGATTGGGTTTTTTTTGCAAACAGCTGAACATTTGTATATTTGGAAAATAAACCTAATATACAATGAGGGTTGAATAATTTTGATTGCGACTGTACTTTTTCACTTGCTAAACCCCCAAACAGCTTGTCTGTAGATGGGTATCTTTTCCTTATGTTTATATCCTTAGTTATGCTGCAATGCCTGTGAGACATTAACCTATAGGGAAACTATGTTTCTATAGGTGGTGCTATAGAAGCATAATACCATCTCCCATTTGCATGTTCATCTGCAGAGATACTTCTTTAAATGGTCTTGATCTAAATCTGGTTGATGTTCCTGCAATGCAGCCACTGTTACTTTTATTTCCCTGCCACTGCCCTGGTCTATTACCTCTAGAGAAATTCCTTTAATTCAACATCTAATAATAACAGAGTATAGAACTGCAGTAGATTTTGTGTTATCATTTTATTTCTTGAAGGTTCCCTTCCCTTAACGGTGAATTTTCTATTCTTTCCTTTATACCAGAATATTTTATAATCTGGCAGCTATCCTATAATACAGCATCCAATTGATGTCACAGTAAAGGATTTTTATCCTCTCCTTGCTATAGAAGTAGGATCTACTATGCCAAGTCTAGAATGGAATGCACTGTGTATCATACCCTCCTAATTTAAGAAAATGCCTGATCTGTATAATTAGTTTAGTCGATGGCAATTAATTCTTTTTAGGACCATAAATTGTTTTAGGCAAGGATTTCCTATCAATTTGTGCAATCGATAGTAGTAAAGGGCCAGTCACTTAGTAGATGTGGCAAATTAAAACTTATTGATTGCTGGCAAATGCTGTTTCCCAAGAAACCTAAGCACTGGTAAAAGTAACTAATGCATGAATCTGCTTATTTCACTTCAGTGAAAAGCATAGTGAGCACCGCATAGAGAACTAATTAAAAGGCCATTAACCCCCAACCAATCAAGTTCCTATCGAATAAAATTAGGAACAAGAAGCTAAATCCTTTTTCTGATTACAAGGTGTATAATTACTCTTCACACACGGCTAAGGGCTTATTCACACGAAGTGCTATGCACGCAAAAATAACACACATAAAAAATTTGCGGCTATTAGACTCAATGGTTTCCTATGCGAAGGTTCAGATAAAGGAATTTTAGACGCGCCGAAAACCTCTGAACGTTCCCATAGGAAACCATTGTTTTTTTATGCGCATGATTTTTGCATGCGTAGGTCCCCGTGTGAATGAGCCTGTATAGAGAGGTTTTATATATACATTAAAACTGATGTAATGAAGCCATCATTCAGAGAATCTCATGAGTCCCCCCAGTTGATCCTCATTGCCCATCTGTCTTGATACAGCTGCGTTTTAGTTGGGTGTTTTCTATCACACACAGTGCGTATTAAAGGTTCTAAGGACTTTAGCATTGATGGACTGTCCTTAGGATAGGCCATTAATATTTGATTGATGAAGGTCCAACCTTGGACAATCTTGCCAATGAGCACAATGAAAAGGATGAGGCGCTCCTTTGAGTACTACATTCCCTTTATTGTTTTCTTGTCCTGATAAACATCTATACCTGGTAATGAAGCTTGTTGCCTTCACTTTACTGGGAAGAGTTGTAGTATGGGACAGGCCAAAAATTCATACTTCCTAGTCCTCCTAAAGCCTCATTTACACTAACAGTTGCAAACATTTCTTTGTAAAGTTCAGCTTTTTTCCTGTCTTCTAATTTAGAAACATGAATTATTTGTCATGTTGAAAGTTTTGCTGAAGAGGCTGCTTGGTTTCTATGTCTCCTGATCCTGAACCTTGCTACCAATCCCTTGCAAGCCTCTGATACACATGACAGCTTTACCCAACAGCTATCTCTTCCAATCCACCCATACACACTCATGTTGGTTTCAGCCAAGCATGCATATGTTCTCAATAGGGAAAGGAAGAAAACCACTGCCAGACAGCTCCGATGGTGGCTTATTTCACCTAGATCAAATGGATTCGGCACGTCGCAATGCAACAGCCCAATCCCTATCTCCACCCAACATTTGCAAACAGGGGAGAGTTGGGAGGACCCCATACACACTAGGTGGGTGAAATCAGCAGGTTCACTTAATATACATCTAAGGGCTTACTCACACGAGCATATATCGGCCGCCATTTTCACGGCTGGCCGATATATGCTACCATCTGATGCATTGGATTCCAATACATCAGATCACACAGGCGTATTACTGCAGTGTAAAAGCCCCATGGGTGGCCAATATAGCGCCGAGAGCTTTTACGCCAGGCAGGGATGAAAGCTCTGGAACTATCTTTCCTGACCGGAACACGGTCGCTGCCATAGACTCCTATGGGAGCCAATGGCAGCTGCCGGAGAAGTGAGGTGGGAGAGAGTTTAGCAGCGTGACTGCTAAACTCCCTCCTTTTTCTCTCCTCCTCTCCGCCGCTTGCTGGCTTTTTGCAATGGGAGGTGCAGGACGGGCAGAGTTAGTTGCTAAGCTGCACCCTGTCCTGCCGACAATGGGCGATGAGGGGGCGGGAGCTTAGCACACTAGCTCCCGCCCCGTCCCACCTCCTCTCATTGTAAACAACCAGCAAGGGGAGGAAAGGGGGAGACAGCTTAGCAGAGCTAAACTGTCTTCCCTCACCCATCAGCACTGCTTGGCGTATATGCGCTGGGCCCAGGCCGTCTGAATGGGCGCACAAATGTTAGATTTGTGCGCCCGTTCATGCGTTTTTATGTTGTCGGTGAGTGAACATAAAAATGCATATGTTCGTGTGAAAGAGCCCTAATGTGTATGACCAGCTTAAGTGACTTCTGATTGCAAGGCCCCAGAGACAATGAACTGAGATATAATTCTATTAAAGGTCTGGAAAGGGCTGCAGTAAAGGCTCTTCTATTACATTGTCTACAGTTCACAGATTCTTGAGCAACTTCATCTAGATACAGTTAAAGGGGTTTTCCTGGCTAAAACTATTGATGAGCTATCCTGAGGATAGGCCATCAGTAGGAGATTGGCCAGGGTTCACCACATTCACTACAATGGGAGAGAGCTGTAATACCAAACCTGGCCACTGCACCACTGATGGTGTTCTGAGAATTCTGGCCATCTGTAGCAGCTTCTCATCAGGGTCTACCAGCAGCAGACTCCTGCCAATCAGCTATTAGTGACCTATCCTAAGCATATGTCATTATCAATAGTTCCAGCCTGGAAAACCTCTTTACGAAAAATTAGGTTTGATGCAGGATCTTCAGCAAACAAAATCTGTATATATCATATATCTGTAACACATGTCCTGCTATTTAATTGTTATAGCAAATGGAAGATTGAGTGTGCAGTATCCATCCAGTATAAACTTTGCCCTGGATACTTAGGAAGAAAGACGTCTAGATGTACATAATTAATCTTTATCAAGTGCTTTGGACTAATGCTTTATTCACTGCGCATCTTACTATACAGTTTATTTTATGCTGTACATCACTTGATATTAGGCTCTGTCCCCCTGGGGGCTCACAATGCAAATTCATCTATTAGCATGTTTTTGCAGTGTAGGAGGAAAACAGTGTATGCAAAGGAAGCTCACACAAAATCAGGGATACAAACTCTATGCACATGTTGTCCTTGGTCAGACTTCAACTGATGACACCAGCACTACAAAGTGACAGTCCTGACTGTGCTGCCCATATACACTTGGGGCATTTACAGTATCTTTTGTAATGCAAAAGAAAACCAAAAACATATACTTAAAGAAAACAAATGGATGCTATTGCCATTGAATTCATTGTAAAAAATATACATTATGTGTCTAAACACTATATATTGGCAGGACATAAAAGTGCTCCTACATGTTATATGTTCTTTAACATGTTATATGCTACATTGCATCTGCTACACACTGGAGTGTTACTTTTTATCTGTCCTGTTCAAAAACAGAATCCAAAACTATAGTTTTGTTTGTTTGGTTTTTACAATGCAGGTCAAAGGCAAGAGGCTCCAAATATAAAGGCATCCTGCAACATCATCATCTTCTTGTAATAGCATATAATCATTTGCGGTGTACATAAAAATTAAGAATGTTTCAACTCTGTGGCAGTTGGTGAGCAGAGCCTTATATAAGCAGACGAGATTGCTCTGTTACTGGAAGAAAGCAGACTAGAGATGAGCGAGTATACTCGCTAAAGGCAATTGCTCGAGCGAGCATTGCCTTTAGCGAGTACCTGCCCGCTCGAGACTGAAGGTTCGGGTGCCGGCGACGGGGGAGCGGTGAGTAGCGGCTGTCAGCAGGAGGGAGCGGGGGGGGAGAGAGGGAGAGAGAGATCTCTCCTCCGTTCCGCCCCGCTCTCCCCTGCCGCTCCCCACCTGCCGCCAGCACCCAAACCTTCAGTCTCGAGTGGGCAGGTACTCGCTAAAGGCAATGCTCGCTCGAGCAATTGCCTTTAGCGAGTATACTCGCTCATCTCTAAAGCAGACCCTTTTTTTAATTAGTCGTCTACAACACAGTTAACATTACTTTAAAGAGGACCCTACCACATCCCAGTCCCTTGCATTTTAATTGTAAAAACTGCTATAGGTAAAAAAAAACTTTTCTAAAACTACAATAAGTGGGTAAAAAATGTAAAAAACTGTTTTTGTTTTTACTGTGGATACATTTTATGCAAATTGCCCAACTTCCTGCAGACCCGGCCTCCTGCCAGGAGTGCTCCTATAATCCCCTGGCCACGTACAGCATTGGAGCCACAAGATGGCTCTGTCTGCAACAGCGCTGACTTCAGTACTAATGCATCAGTTTATCATCATTATCATCAGTATGGATGCTGATAATGACTGCTGTGTGAGAGCGACTGTAACCAGAGCCATTTTAGGCAGAATTGTGAGAGCTTGCTGCTCCGATGCTCCATGGGGCCGGGGGGAGGTGGGATTATTGGATGCTGGAAACACTCCTCACCAGTTCAAACCCAACTCTTGTTCGTCCTCATAGAGCAGGCATTCCAGCTCCCCATTTACATGGTTTTATCTCACCCCAGTGGTGAATTCACATCTACACTGCTCAGTACAGCTGTATAATGTCCATGTTATTGCTTCTTCTGTGTATGTAAGAGAGAGGTAGGGGAGCACGATCTCCTCTTCTCTGTGTGCAGTGTATGGAATACATCATAGCAGCTAGTCTCCTCCCAACAGCTCAGGACGTACTGACAATTAGCAATTAAGTATAAAATTGGGGGGAAATGGCTAAAAAATGCATAATACAAATTATGAAATATTCCTATTCCTTATGTATAGACATGGCAGGTTATTTTGAAAGTTATCTGAAACTTTAGGTACACTTTAAACATACACAAAACATTTTTTCAAAGGTCAGATGTTGATTTTATACTTTGCAATATTAAAATTATTAGATACAAATGTCTTGCAGATGCTGCAGAAATTTATGTTCAGATGGATTAATGTATTCTGTATGCATCATTACCACAAACTATTCCAAGTAGCAATCAAAAGGCGGAGAAAGAAATTAAATAGAACTTCATTTCAGTACTATATATATTAACTCTTTAAGAATGCAGCCTGGTTTGGACCTAAAGCCCCACAATAATATTTTGGGATTTTCATCTCTACTTTTCAAAAGCCATAACCTTTTTTATTTTTCTGTCAACATACTCATATATGAGAGCTTGTGCTTTGTGTGGCCAGCTCTAGTTTTTATGGTTACCATTTTGTATTACATATAGTGTATCATGTAACTTTTGTTTTGGGGGGGGGGGGGGGCTGGGTGAAAAAAACATCAATTCTGAATTTTTTTTAAGGCAGTATGCAGTTACTCTAGAAGAGCGATGCTCGCTCATCTCTAATACAAATATGTCCTGTTCACATGATGGTGGAGCTTAGAGCTTATTGCATGCTCTATATATATTGAACTCAAAGAAATACACCATGCAATATACCTAGTAGTGGCACAATATTATCATTTTAAGGGGTTATCTGGGAAGGTAAGCATTTTTCAAACAAGCTCAAGAGTAGTAGGATAAAAAAAAGTCATACATACCTCCCATGCTATTTCTATTCTACTGGTGCCTGGTCCTCCAATGGTTCATTCTGCCTGCAAAGTGATGACATCCTGACTACAGGTCATGTGACCACTGCAGTTAATCGCTGGCCGAAGTGAGCCACATGACTCTGGTATTGCTCATGCTATCGCTGGATCTCTTGGGATCCAAATAACCAGTTTTAACTCTGTATCTATGTAGGAATCTAGAGCTCTCAGAGATCAGAAAAACAGAGCTCTAACAAGTACAAGAAACTACTCAGCACATAATTTTAGACCTAAAAACAACACATTGTTAAAGGTTGACATTCTTCGTAAGGCTGTTTGAAAGAGAGGATGAAGTAAATATCCACATTTGCTGGATCACTGATCTCATTGCAATAATATGTATACTTACAAACCTCTTTTTAAGTACAGAGATGATCATGGTATAATCAGTAATATTAAAAGGGTCAATCTCTCTATAGGAAAAAAACACCAATGAAAAACACACGACTAAAAAGGCCACAAAAATGCGCTTAAAAAAACGTGATTTTTCTGTCATTTTTTTACAAATATGACAAAAAAAAAGAATCTATGAAGGATGCGTAACAGAGTGCTTTTATTCACTCCAATACTAAGGTACACTGTATGGACAAACTATATGAACACCTGACCATCACACCTATTTGAGCTTTTTGGGCATCCCATTCAAACACCATGGGTGTTTTTGCAGTTGGAAACAACAGCCTCTGCTCTCGTGGGAAGGCTTTCTACAAGGTTTTAAAGATTGTCTGTGGGAATTTGTGTCCATTGAACCAAAAGAGCAATTGTGAGGTTAAGTACTAATGTTGGCCAAGAAGGCCTAGCTCGCAATCAGCATTCTAGTTTAGTCCGAATGTGTGTGAGGTTGAGGTCAGGGCTCCTTGCAATCCAGTGGCTTTACCTGGAATCTTACATAGTGACCTTAGGCTTTCACTGCAGTTGAACGACAATGGAAATTCATGATTCATGATCATCTGGGCATTAGGAAGGGGTCTGCCAAGTGGGTCCTGAAATGCTTGTTAGCCAGGAAATTCTGCAATTTCGTCAGGATGCTTATGCTTTCTTATCTTGATTCATGATGATGAATAGGACATTGAGTTTAATGTATGATCCTGAGTCAAAAGAGTAATCAAAAGAATGGAGACACAGTAGTTTCTCACATCCAAAGAAGTTCAGGGTGAGGAAGTTGTCATCCAAGGTGATGGCATCTGGCTTCTTGGATAAAGATGGGATACTTCTTGTGGACTACCTGCCAAAGGGGTCTATTAATACAGCTGTTTATTGCACAACACCTCTGGATAAATTATAGGGGGCACTGAAGACTAAAAATGCAGAATGTTGACCCAAGTTGTCATGTGCTTGCATGACAATGCCTTGTCCCACAAAATGCCCCGGGGCAAACTGCTTCACATGGGCTTCAAGGTGCTTGATCACCCTCCTTATTCGCCTGATCTGGCACCATGGAACCATCATGCTTTCTAATTTGAAGCAACACAAGAGAACCAAATTTTCTCCATTTTTGATGCAATTGTAGAGGTAAACACTTGGTTTGCCACCCAACCAAAGCAATTCTTTCTGGATGAGTTGAAGAAGTTGTAACATTGCAGTCAATTGTTCATTTGATATCCAAGGGGTATATTCGTATGTAGAATTAGTGTGATATTTCATAGCTCTGTGTCAATTTTTATGCTAAAGCCAAGGACTTGTTAGAACCCCCTCATTGCCCTCCAATAGATCAGTTTAGAGCAACCTCTTTATGTGTCGCTAAACCTTCAAGTAATTGTGAGCCATGAAATTACTTATATTTGTAACTTAAAAGTAATCTATTAGACTCCATAAAAATACTTTTAAAGTAAGTGGCCCCCTTACCTATGTGACCTCTGTATATATGGCATTCCTTCCCCTTATTTTCGTTGTATGTTTTTATCAAACTTTTTAAAGACTTATATTGAAGTCTGACATAAGAAATTGACATATTTAACTCTACAAGATAACGGTAGTAGATCAAGTTCATTCATCTGTGTCTGCTGTTCGGTTCGCGCTGTGGGTTGGATCAACAATTATGTGACAAAAATATCTGTAGTCATTTCAATACTATCATTAGGTTCAGATGTAGTCTTAGTAAACATGTTCAAAAAGAAATAAAAACCAGAAAAGCAGTGAACAACAAAGCCAGACGTGCTATGACCAAAATCGCCCACAGAGGTTCTTGCGGGAAAAAATAGGCGTGTTGTGGACTCAAATTGTAGTCTCATTTCTAGAAATCTGGCAAAAGGTAAATACTTATGAGCAGATTGCATTGATTCCAGAAATATTACAGGGGTTAAATCTGGATCATCCATGGACAACTTTCTAACTCTCGGATATTGCTGATCAACCTGTAGAGATCAAGCCCTTTGTAGTCATTGGCCTAGAGATTCAGGTGTTTCCCATCAAATTCCAGTCAAGGTCTTGGAATTCTGGTTAAAGTTGTTAGATGTAGGATGGAAAATATTGGTATTGGCAACTCAGGGAATTTTTGCGTCATCTCCTCGTAGGACAGGATATGCTTTTCCGTTTTGTGTAATAATTTGTCTATTGAATAGATTCTCTGGGTATACCAATCGTGAAAAATCCTGTATGGGCTGTTATTTTAGTAACTGTTTTTTTTTTTAAATGAGGGACAGATAAGGGGATATGTGACGAGACGTGTGGCTGTCACAACGCAGTCTGTCCCATGCCTTCCATGCAGTGAATAGCAGGAGATTATTTCTAATGGTTTCTAGTAGTTCTGTGTATGGGACATGAAGGATATTCTGCAGCCGTGTTGGAGCATCCATCTTTTGTTCTAAAATTAGGTTTGTGAAGTTTGACTGTGAGTATATCCAATCCTGGATAATGCAAGCTTGTGCCGCAAGGTTATAGTCCTCTATGTGGGGGAAATTAATTCCTCCATTAGAGTTGTGTTTTTGTAGTATTTTTAAAGCTATGCATGGCCATTTTTCACCCATGTCATTTCTATATAGATAATTGATCCTATTCTTATCTTTTGGTTTTAGGAATATGGTTAGGGAGTGAAGGAGGTATAGCAAACAAAGGAACTCCACCATTTTTTAAAAATGTGGCCCTTTCCAAAAAGAATAGTGAAATTTTTTTTACAAAAAACTTAAGCGATGCTTCCAATTTTTTAATGTAAGGTTCTATGTTCATTCTATATAATCTGGAGGGGTGTCTAGTAATGCATATTCCCAGATACTGTATAAATTTGTTTTCTCCATCAAAATGGGTATTGGGATGTCCACAGAGGTCTTGTTGGTCCTTTGAGCAGTAATGCTTCAATTTTGTTTAGGTTTAGAGTGTAGCCTGAGAGTCTGCCAATATTCTTGGGTTACCAATCATTAAAAGCATGTCATCGGCAAATGCCGCTACTTTAATTTCTAACTCAGCATATTGGATACCCGTAAAAAGTGTTGCAGATGTTAAGTGGCGGAATAGGGGGTCTATGGACAGATCAAAGAGAAGTGGTGAAAGGGAGCATCCCAGACAGGCCTCCCCCCCCCCCCCCCGAAACAAGTGAATTGTCGGCAAGTCTATTATTGGTAAGAGTAATCGTGGCATGTGTACATCGAGTTCATATAATTGATAGAGGTCTGTCCAAAATGACACCTTTCAAGTGTTGTGTTTAGGAAAGGTCATGCCATTTTGTCAAAAGCTTTCTAAGTATCTAAGATTAGAAGCATTGTGACTAGACTATCAGGAGTTTGCGCAATTAAGGTTGCCGCTATCGCAGTTCTAATATTTTTTAGGGTGTTTCGTCACTGTATAAAACCTTTCTGTGATGTATTGCGGGTAAAATAGATTGTAACCTATCTGTTAGTATTTTAGATAAAATTCTGTAGTCTTAGTTGAGTAGGGGTATGGGCCGGTAGGAGCAGGGATCAGCAGGGTATTAATTCGGTTTTAGCAATAAAATGGCTCTAGACATCCCAAAGTCGTTTATTTGGGTCACTTGCAAGTATATTGCATTGTAAATCTTAGTGAGCGTCGGTACCAGGCCTATTATACCGCGTTTCCCCAAAAATAAGACCGTGTCTTATATAAATATTTGCATTAAAAGAGACAGTGTCTTATTTTCTGGGCTTATACTTACCCAGCCGCCGGCGTCTGTGTCCCTTACACTAGTCCCCAGCGCTGACAGTTTTCTCTTCTCCTGGCAATGGGGCTTTGAACGCCCAGTCTCCAGTAAGCTCTGCGATTGGTTCATCGAGCACTGGCTCTGATTTGATGGCACTTGATTCAATCACAGCGCTCACCAGAGGCGGGGCATTCAAAGCCCAGTTACCAGGCAAAGAGAACCCTGTCAGCCCTGAGAACTGCAGGCTGCAGCAGCGTGGGGACCAGACGCCGGCGGCTAGGTGAGTATAAGTAATAAGGTTAAAAAAAACCAAAAAAAACAATAATCACCTAGCCACCGGCATCTGTGTCCCTCACGCTAGTACCCACGCTGCTGTTCTCAGCGCTGACGGGGCTTTGACTACGCCGCCTCCGGTAAGCGCTAGGATTGGATCGAGTGCCAGCCCATCTGAGCCGGCGCTCGATGAACCAATCACAGCCATTCAGTAATGTCATTCACTGAATGACTGTAAATGATCGAGTGCCGGCCTTGATTGGTTGGCACTCGATCCAATCAGAGAGCTCTCTGACTGGAGGTGGGGTATTCAAAGACCAGTCACCAGAAGAGAATCCTGTCAGCGCCCGAGGGAAACCGACGCCGGCGGCTATTTTGTTTCCTTTTAACCTAGTGTAGCTAAGGCTTATTTTAGAGGGAGGGCTTATATTTCATAAAAATGCATCAATGAAGGCATTACCACACAGTGGAACTGCCTCCTACGCATATCCAGCAGTTGTGTGCAACTCATTAGCTTTCCTGGGAGCGAAGATCACTCGAGTGCCTGTTAACACCCTGACCTGGACACACTGCGCTTTACCTAGACGACTGGCAACATGTGGCATGATCCAATGAGTCACAGTACCAATGGTTTTGGACTGATGGTAAGGTTCATGTACGATGTAGAGCCCATGAAGCCATGGACCCGTTGTCATAGGCACTGTGCAGGCTGGTAGTTGTTCTGTATTGTTGTTCTTATAATATAAGTTGGGTCCACTGGTTTGCCTAAACACATCATTGACAGGTATCCTTCACCATTATTTCACTGCTTGATCATTTGCAGCCCTACATTCACTTCATGTACCCCCAAAAGGATGGTATATACTAGTAGGATTATGGAATTGATGCCACATCTAGTTGCTGAATTTTATGCTAGAAGGGGTCCAACATGATAGTAGCTCCTGTTTCATGACTTTTGCCATGTCAGTGTACATGGGCTTTGAAAGGATTATGGCCAGATGTATAATTTTTGTATCAAATTGGACTGCACTTATTTTGCCATTCCACTTGTGTAAACCGTACATCTTGGCAGATGCATTTTATTGTGTGTTGAACCTTTGCATCAAAATAAGGAACTTTTTTTTTTCTGCATGTATCCAACAAGCAGTTTGCCATTTTCATTCTTATCATAGAGGTTTGGGTTAAATTTGTTTATCCATCCTTTTTTCAGATTGAGACTTAGAACGTCATACTGCAACTATTGTGGCATTTATGAACATTTGCTTGTGTTGCATTGGAGGCCTACCTACAAAAAACAGACAAAAAGTTTCCTAGCATTGTCTCCTGAAACTACTGCCAAGCATAGATGAGAGCCCATCTCTTACTCAGTACAAGACCTCCATTTAGTAATATCAGGCATATCATAATTTATCAGCCTGCTTTTAAAGTCTTTTCTGTAGCTTCTTTTTAAGAAACAGTGAAACCGAATCCAGATACACCTTTAATAGTGGGAGAACTATTACAATTCTGAGAGGACTTCATTTTACAGAATAAACTTTTTAGAAGTGATGATAAAACATCTGACCCAAGTCACAAAACAATTTCAGAGTAAACACCGGTGTTTAAGGAAAATAAAAACAGCATTTTTATTTATTGGTAAGGACCTATTGAGTATTGATCAGTAGACAGCTACTAGGGACTTTCTTGTACTTGAGAGTACATTTTAAAGCAAGATTTGCGTCAAGAAAATGTACCACATATTTACATCACACATCTGGTGGCTTAAAATATTTGTTCCTAAAAATATAAAAATACAATGAAATTTAAATTTAGGTATTTCTTGAAACTGTATATGGAGGCTTATTGAATCTGAACGGGGGGGTGGGGAGGGGCTAACATGGTTTATTAACATGCCATATTACAGAGATATTCTCTTTTAGAAGTACAACAGGACTAGTTAGCAGACCCAAATTCGAACTGTGTTCTTAAAAGGGATTGTCTAAGATTAGAAAAATCGCGCACCTTTTTAACCGCACCCCCCCCCCCCTTCCCGAGACAGCACCACTCCTGTCTACAGCCGTGTCTGGTATCGCAACCTGGCCCCATAACTTGTTCATATTCAGAAAAAAAAAAAAAAGATACTTCTTGTATATTACACTCTTGAAATGTACAGAAATGTAGTGCTACTGAACACAAAATTTGATGAACAGTAATGCAAAAGGAAAAGAGCACATAAGCCAGTTATTTATTGATGTTCCCATGTATGTAGTATGAACACAATTTCCAAAATTGCAATTATCTTCAATTTTATATCTTTTTTGTGTTTTCATTTGTAGGAATTGGCCAAGTCTTCAACAAAAGCTATATTTTCACACAACTTATAAAAACCTTGATGAAATAGGTTATCTACAGCAGTCAGGAGCCTACATTGAACTGCTTAAGTGTTCTGCAAAGACGCTAGGACAATATATTATAGTACACTTAAATGCTTGTCAATTCCGTAACATTAAAACTGCACATAAAATATGCAGTTTCTGTAGAAATGCATGCTATTTTACAGACATTATATACTGTATGTGAGAACCCAGTCATGCAAACTAAGTGCAGATTAGGGATAGAGTTCTAACACCACAAATTTAAAGGGAATCTTTACTTCTCAATCATGTCTGATGTAATTAACATTACAGAAGACTTTGATCTGCAAGCCAGAAGCAGCCTTTTATGTAGCGGAATTAAGGAGCAAAAGTAATACAAAAAAAAAGCTAATGTGTTCAGCTCTGTACCCAGAAACAAAAATGGAATAAAAATATATTCATGGTCCATTTTAACAGTTTTAATTCTAAACAGTAGAGGGGAAATAGATGCTGGAAAGTATTTCCATAAGGTATTTCAACTGAGAACCATCTTTAAAAATGGCTGAACCAATAACCTCTTTAATATGGAAACATTAATGGAATAAAGTCTACAAAAAGCAACAATGGAATTAAGCCAAACCCCCTCCTTAAAGAATGTGGACATTGTGAAGCCTGATACGCAAGATTTCAATCTTTTGCCTTTTTAGAACCTGTCAATTTCAGTGCATTATATGGTTCAATGTTATGGTCCCACTGGAGTAGGAATATTTAAGTTGTGTCCATTGATTCCAGGTTGGCAGATGAAGTATCTTTTTGGATACTTTCAAATATTGCTGCAAGTTCAGGATTTGAGCTGATCTGAGACTGAAATTCACTCATTAAGGGGCTTTTTTCGGCTTCAGGAATGGTTAAAAGTGCTGCCACGGCTCTCATTGCGGAGCGCTTTAGTTCATCTTGCTTCTCAAATTCTTGTTTCACAGAATTTGCCTTCACCTGCAGATTAACAAAAATTCATTCATTAGCAAAATTCGAAAAAAAATAAACATAGTATAGCAAAACAAAGGACAAAAAAAAAAATATATATATATATATATAAATAAATTTGGTATCGTAGTAACCGTACTGACCCATAAAATAAAGTAATCATGTCATTTTTGCTACAGTGTACACACCATAGAAAAACACACACCCAAAGATGGCAGAATTTAGTTTTTCCCATTTCACTGCACTTAGAATTTTTTCTTTAAGTTTTTCTATAGTACATACAACTCATCCCGCAAAAAACAATCCGTCATACATCTACGTCAATGGTTAAAGAAAAAAGAGTTACAATTTTTTAAAGGGTGGTGGGACCGAAAATGGGGGCGAAAAGGGCATTGTCCTTAAGGGGTTAAGGTATGTTCGCAATGGCAAAGTCCGCATTAGAAAAATGTGATAGATTCCATGGAAATTTGCGTTAGAAAGATACTAATTTTTATGTAGCTTTCGCAAGGACTTGCTGCATATTCGGTTTCAAATAGGCAGCAGCATGTCATTTTTCTAGGATATGGATTTCAAAATCTGCACGAACTACAGCCCCTGAAAACACAAAATATATTTTGAAATTTCGGTGTGAACAAGGCCTTACAGGTAGGCCAAATGCTAGATGTGCAAAGGGATGAATGAAAACAAAGTCTGCATCTCTATTTGTCCGCTCTCCCTGAACTAGTGGGCCAGACTCTAGCTGCTATAAGGTCTCCCATATGCTTCGCACAGAAGAGGAGATCCTGCTCGCCCTTCTCTCTTTAGCACACTCCAAGAATGGAGCAATTATATAGCTGAGAAGTACATCTGTGGATCTAGATCTAGCACTGGAGTGAGACAAAACTCTACATGCTACACCAGCTTCTGTGTGTGTCTCTGCCTCACTCTGCAGCTGGATTTTAGCAGCATGTCAGAGTGAATGCTCAGTGCAGGAGTAGAAGCAGGTGATAAGTGGAGAAAAGGGCATTTTTCTTTGAAAAGATATTACAGTGTTTCTTAAATTTGCTTGTAGCATTAATTTATAGAAAGTTTGTTGAAACAACACTGCCTATTTTAGCTATAGGATATTTTGGTTATAAATAAGTGACCACATGCCTTAATTGTTCCCTTTATATGCAGTTGAGCGAAAATACTTTGTGTGCGTTCACTTTTGATGTAACGTACCTTGGTTGTACAGGTGGCACGCAACGGTTCTACCAATCTATCCAGCCTCTGCAGTACAGCACTTGGACATAAGGTAGACAATCTTACCAACATTAAAAATGTCAGCATCTATACAAGAGAAAAACAAAAATACTTCAATAGTGCTTTAAAAAAATTGATTAAACTCCGCAAAGTACAGAAAGGAAAATAATAGTTGATGCATATTTAAAGAGATTACCTTAATGTCATAATGATCCTTTAAGCCATCTTCTACATGGTTTAAGAATTCAAAGATGTCTAGCCTGTCCAAACAGCTGTCAAGAAGAGTGTACATACACTCAAAGGCTGCTTTCCGAATATCTAGCCCATCATCAACCGTGTGTTTAAAAGGGCCCATTTCCACCTGAAAAAAGATACATGTGAAATGCACTGAAAGAAAAAAGAAAAAAAGGAAAACTATTTAGAAAAGCTTAAAAACACCCTTCACCAACCTCTCTTATTAGCTCCTTTCTGACTTTTGTTTCATTGTAAAGATGGGGAAGCACAGAATCAAGCAAATCTCGAATTAATGATGGCTTGTTGTGAGCTGCAGAATTGAAAGTCACTAGGGCTACTCGTCTCACATTTAAGTCCGGATCCTCCAATGTCTTCAAAAAGTCACCTGTTGCAAAAGAAAGAGTTCATAATGACTCCCTTTATGACCAATTAAGCTTATTATGTAACTAGAGGGCACTATGCAATGCATGCAACGAGACCTCATATAAGCACAACCAAAACTGTAACCTAAAACTGCAAACCAAATACAGTTGTGCGAAATGGAGATGCAAGCAGACTTCAGCATGAATTACTACCTCTGTCTCCGTGAATATACAGATATTCCTGGTCATCGGTATGTTAAGCTTACCAATACAATTTTTCAGCAGGGGATCAATGGGCTGAGGATGGTCAGAAATTGTAAACTTAACAGCAGTTACTACAGAGCTCCGTGCATAGGATGAACCTAGAAGAAATTAAGTTAAAAAAAAAAGAAAATTAGGATTACAAATCCAGACACAAATATAAATTCAATATAACACCAGGCATTACAAGGGAAAGAAAACTGCATCTTGTCTAATCTTTACATCCTCATGCCAATATGTCCTTGAGGACTCGAGACCTGACGATCCTCAGCTGCTACTGAATCCCTGCAGCTCCTGTGCAGGGACACTCATTGCCAACCATTGTACAGGAGAAGCGCCAAAGGGTCTTCTCTTTCTTTGTTTTTGGGATTGGCAGAGCCTCTAAAGGTCAGGCCCCAAATGAGCAGAATGTTATGACATATTGCTAGGATATGCCATACCGTTCCATGCTAGCAACACTTCTTTAAAAGCAGAGAAGACATAATGTATACATCTGGCCATGTCTTGGAGTTGGCATAGCTTGAAAGCTAGCACAAATTGGAGAGTACCAATTCCCTAGTTCAGCACTGGATATAACAATGGATTCCCCACACAGGTCCAATTTTACCAGGTGCAGCAATATAACAATGTCCCAAATCTCCGCCGTGTTCATACAATGTGGATTGTGCTCAACCGGAAACATATATTGTGAAGAGGAGAGCTCCATTCAAAGGTTTTCCAGCTGAGCACAATAAGCATTGTATTAGCTCAGGCACGGAGTGGGGGCACACATCCAACCAACTAAACCAAAGGAGTCTATCAGCTCAAGCAAACACCACCACGGGGGATCCGGCTAGTGATTTAGCTAATTATTAGATAGTCATTTAGCAATAATTAACCATATGGCGTTATGTAAGTGTTTACAAATCGATAAAAACAATATGCATGAGGCAGCCTTGGAGTGATCAAGCTGCAAATAGTTAAGATTTAACCAGAAGAAATTATTCTTGATATTAAAGAGTCTCTCCGGTTTTGGGACAAAATTCTGTCCGGGGACAGGAAGAGTGTATATCTGCAGTTGTTCTCTGCCGCCCCTCTGATGCACTTTCAGGTCTCGTTTTTACCATCCAAGTTGGCTGCAGCAATTTTCTAATTACCTAATGCACACTGTGCACTGCTCTCTGATTGGCCAGTGCTGATCACATGAGCAGATCTGGCCAATAAGAGGATAGGTATAGTGGTACTAGTACTTTTACATTACCAATGCAGTATGGAGATTAGGTGGTCTGAAAGTTGGATTGGCAGATAGGAGGGGCAGCAAAGAATAGCAGCAGCAGGTAATATACACCCCCCACCGCCTCTGGTCCTGGGACAGAATTTTGTCCCAAAACTGGATCATCGCTTTAATAAAAAAAAGCCATACAACACCATTCATTCACAACATACCAGAAATTGCATCAGTAGGACAGATTCTGAAGAACTACATGACTCCTTGTACATTATAGCCATTACTTATACACATACCTGCAGCCAAGTATCCTTTGAGACGTGGTAAAAGTGTCTCCGGATCTATCAACGTCAGCTTGCCCAAGCATTCTGCAACAACATTCCTGGTTCCTTCCTCGGCACATTCAGAGTGTTTAAGTAGTAAAGCCCAGATGTTTTCAACGTATGGCTTAAGGCCTACTACTGATGCGGAGCTTATTATTTCTTTTAAGGAATGAAGTAGAAGGTATTGCCTTTTGGGCTGACTCGTTATCTCTTGTAAGACAAATGGCAGATACTCTGGTAGGTTTCCTACACTGATACTTCCAAGCGCATATGAGGCTGCAGATTTTACTTCTTCACTAGGAGAGGAAAAAGCTTCTAAGATAACAGATTTTAGCTCTAGCTGTCCACTGAGATCAATGTGATGTCCAACTTCACCTAAAGAAAGCAAAGCCAACAGTCGAATTGAATCTGTAGACCTAGAGTTTTTAACGTCTTGGATAAACTGACCAACGACAGCCGGTCCCTCTTTTGGGCATGCCCGAGTAAGTGCTGCTACGCATTTGGCAATAGAATAGTAGGACTGCTTGTGGGTGAGAGCAGTGCTCTGGGCATATACTGGGCCTGTCAGCATACGCAGTAAATCCATATAGCCCAAACTCACAGTTGATGTCACGACTAAGGCTTGGAAAAACTCTAACATTGCACTAAGAGCTCCTCCTTGAAGTAATGGGGACCTCACAAGCCCAATTAGTTCATTAAGGATAGATCCACTAATCTTTGATAGAGAAGATGGATAAACTTTAGCTAAAGTTGTCAGAAAGCTTATTGCCATCTGAGACACGTGCATATCACTTTCACTAATAAGAGGTGGAAGCTCATCCAGCACCGCATCAATCATTGCTGCAGTCAGACTGTCGCTATAATTCTTTATCAAGATATCTAGAGCAGAAAGAGTGCCAAGTTTTAACGCTCTTTGATTCTTCCGGAGAAATGAGGCAAGGATAGGCACTCCTTCTCCCAAAATTGGCCTAAGATCTATTTTCAGGGGAGATCCAGCTATTAATGTTAGAGCTTTCACTGTAGTCAACCGGGTGATCTCATTCTTCAGTCTCTCAAGGAAAATTTGAAGTGTACTGGGGAGATCACTTCCCAAATTATCACCTAGACTACATATTATTTGCCCCATGCAGGAGATTGCCCGTTCCTTTACTTCTTGATCAATATCTGCTGCTTTCAACCTCTTGATTGTACATGTAAACAGATCTTTTATGTATGGAGTTGCATCGAAGGAAGAAGGCTGATCCAGTGGTCTAATGACTTTCACGAGCTGCTGAGTAACTAAGAGGGCTTCGGATGTGATTTTGTAAAATGGATCTCCAACACAGATCACTACAGGTGCCACCAAGGCCTGGACATGTGGGTGGAAGACTTGTGGAGAATGATTGCAGAGGATTACATACAAGCAGGACAAAGCATCTATCTTCAGATTAGAAGAACTTGACTTGTCATTTAATGAAAAGATAATTCCTGAAAGAAACAAAAAGCAAGTAATCAACTTTTAAAATCTTCAGGAGAAAAAAAACTAAACAAAATGCACATTTCAGAGTTCGATAAATACCCTATACCTTGTAGACTGAAGGCTACTACAGCGTGCTAATACAACTAGGAAGTGGGCACTTACCTGGCACAAGAACCGGAACATGTTGTGTCAGAGCCCCAGGCAGCACATTGACCAACTCCGTCAGCATATTAAAACAACACTGCCGGGTCTTCACACTCTTTTCCTTCATTTGTTTATGCAGCGCTTTTACAATGTTCGGTACCTACAGATTATACAACAGAAATATAATATATAGGCAGAAAAGCTCATAAACAAATACACCTCCTCAATTCTAATGCTGGGGTCACACGGGACGGAATTTCAGTCGAATTTCCGCACCGAAAAAACATGAGATTTCAGCAGGATAAAGCGTAGCTTCAAAACCTGCGGCCTTTGGAGCGGCATTCCGCTGCGGCTTTCTCTCCCCATAGAGAGGTCGCTGCAGAAACGAGAAAAGAATTGACATGCTGCAAAATTGAATTCCACGCTACATGTCAGTTTTCGTGTAGCTTGTGGACAAGATTTTTGCAAAATCTCATCCACTTTGCTGGCTAATCCCAGGATTAGGAGCCACGAGCGGAATGGCCGTGCGGACTTGCCACACGGAAATTCTGAAGCAATTCCAGCCAGTGTGAACCCAGCCTTACACTTCAGTGAAGCATTCATATGTCAAAGCATTACAGTATAATGATAAAGATATCTAGTAGAGTGGTATTTGCATTTCAAAGTACTAGATAAGCCATGGTTTACATCTAAAAGTACTTCCAACTTCCCAAGCTACCCAGTCTGTAGTGCCTGTGCTCCCTCTACACATTACTGTTCATAAGCTTGCCAAAAGAAATTGTCATAAAACTTTTGCACAAGTCTCCATCTAACTCTTAGCAAATGAAGTGCCTGCAGCATTTCCACATGGACACCAGTGTATGACACCATTTATGCGCTGTGTAATGGTTATGAACAGTAAAAGGGTTAACGCTCATGGTTTTAAGAATGCTCTTTCGAGACCTGGAGGAACTGATACCAAGCATTCAGTAGCCAGTTCTTATAGCCCAGTGGGCTTCTAGAATATGCTGGAGTTTTCACACTGGCTTCACCAAATAATGATCCTGGATAGCATTATGTATGTATGGGTGAATTAAACATGGCGGGGGTAGGACCAGCACACAGGCAGTGTGGCCAGAACCTCTTTCTGAACGGATCTAGGCATTGGTGCATACAATGGGGTGCAATCTACTAAAAATAATCAAATGAATCTTTGTACTGCTTAAGAAACTGTATATATTTCCAATTGTAGCCACTTACTTCGTTATATGCTATATTAATAGATGGTGAAAGACTGTTTATGTTTTCCAAAGCAGGGATCACAGAGTTTGTTTTAACTTCAACCAGGAACTCTCTAGGTTTATGCAAATAAAATTTAAAGTTGTTGCCTTATTTCTTATTACTGATGGCTTTTCCCCATAAGAGGTCATCAATAGCAGATTAGCAGGGGTCTGCCACTTATAGCCCCTAGTAATCAGCTATTCAATGGAATAGTTGATCAGAGAGAATCTTGAGTGGTGGACCCTAGCCAAACTCCCATTGAAGATGACCTCGCCATCATTGAAGCTAGGTCATCAATAGTAAAAAGTGGGCTTAACTCCTTGAATAACTCTGAAAAGTGACCATACAGAGATTTTTTAAATCTGTCTGGGGAAGGCAAGTTTGCAATCCCTCTGGATAGAACAAGAATGTTTCCATTCCATGACAGCCAGCCAACAGTCTTGACTAGTGAGAAATAGAAGGCATATTAGAGAGCAACTTTATTATACCATTAGCTTTCATCATTCTAAATAATGCTTAATGTGTTTAATATTTTATTACAGAAAATAGAAGGCACCAACCTGGCTCTGCAGCATTGTCAAAGGAGTTTCTCCCTGCTCCATTGCATCTGGGTCACAAAGCCAGCTTTGTACAGGCCTGGTCTGTTTCAGAAGAGATAGATATGCATGAAACACATCAGCCTTAACATTCTCTTCACGTTCTTTGAACCTGGCTATCAACGCCGGAGAGACCGTCTTGTAGAACTCTGGCAGCATCTCATGACGAGTGCTGACCACAGCATCCAGGCACTTAGCAGCGGCACGTCGCACCTTCCAACTCATATCATCATCATCGCTGTACTCATCGTCGCTACCTGCAGCCAGAGAAATATTAGTTTTACACTTTGAAATAAAATTAAACACTGTAATATCAAAAGCAATATAACTTACTGAAGAATTACAATCATCCCAAAATATCACAATTCTGCATTAGTCATACTTGGTTGGTGACTGCGTTAACAGCTATTCATTTTTAATGATGCATTAATAGATAATTTGTAGGAAGAGCTTACAGTGAGCGGGTTAGGTTTTCTCTTAATACATATTAGTATGTAAAACTGGCCTTACAAGGCAGGTTAGAGCTTTACTTTGTAAGTGAAGTGGAAGACAAATGTCAATCTGATTCTCAGCACCGGTTATTTTTTATTTTGAGTCAATATTGGCTTTAACCTCTTGTCAAAATCTGCTGTGCGCAGGGAATGTATGGAGTGGAGTCAGGAGTAGAGCCCGCTCCATACACAGTGGGTGTCAGCTGGCCAAAGCAACCGCGAACAGAGAAGTCCCATAGTGGCTGCTAACCATTTAAATGCTGCCATCAATTTTGACATTTAAATGTCCTGAGCAGTTTGCCTAGAATCTCCTTGCAGGCGGCACTTCAGGGGGTCACAGCAGCCCTGGGCTTTGCGAATTATATTTCTGCCTATTAAGACGAGCCTATGGCACGTCTTAATAGAATGCCTGCAGAAATACAATGCACTGAAATCCTAAAGTATTACAGTGTATTTTTTATAAGCAGTCAAAGACGTTTGCTAGTTCACACCCCTTGGAAACAAAAATAAATAAAATAAAAAGGGAGATTTTTTTTTTCAAGTAAAAACTACTAAAAGTGTGTGTGGGGGGGGGGGGGGGGGGGAACACACAAAAAAAAACCTTTTTCCATATTATAAAAATCTAAAGGAGATGAAAAAAAAATTACCATAAAAAGTCTGATCTATTAAAATAATGCATTATTCATTCCTCACAGTAAACGCCATCAAGAAAAAAAAAAAAGAAGTACTGCCAGAATTTAAGGAAGGAGGGATGGAGGAAGAGGAGAGGGGAGTGAGGATTAAAAAACACGACCCACTTTTACATTATGTGTTTTAAAGAAAGCCTGTTCAGTCCTATGATCAATAATCTAAGTTTAAGGGCTCATCGGACTGGCTCTTCAGAATCAGGAAGTGTGGCTTTCATACTCTGCTACTTCCCCGATCCCTTAAGCTGCGTTCACACTGGACGGAATTCCAGCGGAATTCTTGCGGATTTCCACTGGATGGCCGTTTTCAGTTTGGCCGCAGAGTGTGGGTGAGATTTTTGCAAATTCTCGTCCACTTCGCTGGCTAATCCTGGGATTAGGAGCCGTGTGTGAAATTTCCGTGTGAAAATTCCGCACAGAAATTCCACAGCAAATCCGTCCTGTGTGAAGCCAGCCTTACTGTCCGCATGGGAAGCTGCTGCTGGGTCCTTGCATCTGGCTCATCTCTGCAGTCAGCGTGCACATTTACACACAGTTCTCTAAGTGTACATGTGTAAGGAATGAAAAAATTAGTCTGATATAAGTGCCGAGCAGCAGCTTCTCATGTAGTTAGTAAAGGAACATGAAAGCAGGCAAGTATGAATGTCAAATCCCTGTACTCTGTGGCCTCTATCCTATGAGACTGTAAACTTAAGGTTGTGAAGCTCACAGGACTGAATAGGTTTCCTTTAATGCCAATGCAGTAGTGTCCGATTGATTTGATTAAAACAGAGCACAACACCTTGATCATCATCATCTGCACCATCAGCATCCATCGCATTTTCATCTTCATCCTCATCATCATAGTTATAATTGGGATCATAAGTCAAGTACTTAAGACAGATATTTATAATAGTGGATACATGAGGATATACTTCCTTGGGGCATCTATAAAAAAGAATGAAGCCATGTCATTCTATGCTGGTTAATGCAACCTCTTTCAAAATATACAAAATTAGAACAGTGGAGGGAGTTACCCACTTTGGACCCCTGATATCAGCGAGATCATGTGTGTTCATTGAAATAATGAGCCAATTGATTTGCAAAAAAAAAAAAGAAAACTCCAGGCAAAAACTGATCCTTTATGTCTCATGCAGGTTGGTGAAGGACACAAGGATTTAACCCACTAAGGTCCAAGCGCAATAAATATACAGCGTTTGGTCCCGGTCTTACAGCCCAGCTGATAGTAAAATTACGGCAGGGATTTAAGCTTCCTGCTCTGCAATCAATCAGAGGGCAGGACGGGCTGTCAGCAGTTAGTAACAGCTTTAGTTAGCCCTTTCTGCCTTTTCCTTCCCCAAGTACACAGGGCTCAATGAGCGTTGTGTACTGAAAAGTGGAAGTGTAACTTCCACTACGGGAGCCGCAGGGTCATGTGACCGCCGGGATTTCCTGCTACAGCAGAGCTACAAGGTCACAGAAGACCCTGATCAGCTCTGTCAGTGACTAATGTCACTACAAGGGATATTTTCCCCAGTAACTGTGGCTCCTATGGATGCCTCAGCTACAGTGAGAAAGTGTCAAATAAAAAAACCTAAGAAACATGTGAATGTCCCCCAGAGGTCTTATATGTTGTCATGGGGGACATAGATAGTGAAAAACATAATTACATACATCAGTAAGTAAAAATTACAGAATAAAACAATATATACATAAGAAAGAAAATGACCCAAAGCCGACGCCAACCAAAACAGTTGCTGTATGCGAGCATATTATATATGAAAATGTCCAAAACAAATAGAGGAACCTGTTCCCATAACTTATTTCAGCATAAATATACTAATTGGAAAAAAAAAAAAAAAAGTATAAATGTTAAAAAAATAACATTTTTTTAAAGCTTTTTACCCCCAATAAAACAAACAAAAATAGAGGGAGAAAAAGTTAGTGAAAAGGTTATTTTTAAAAATAGCCCTATATGTCACGGGGAAAAAAATGCAGCAAAAATAATTGTGGTAGCTAAAAGAAAAGAAATAAGGCAGTAAAACCACCACATGGGTAAAATCCCTAAAAAGTATCTGGTCCTTAAGATACAAAACAGCCCGGTCCTTCAAGCGTTAAGATTAAAGATGAGCGAGTATACTCACTAAGGCACTTTACTCGAGCGAGTAGAGCCTTAGCAGAGTATCTCCCCGCTCGCCTCTAAAGTTTCGGGGGCCGCCGCGGGTGACAGGTGAGTTGTGGCGGGGAGCGGGGGGGAAGGGGGGAGAGAGATCTCCCCTCTGTTCCTCCCCGCTCTCCCCCGCCCCCCTGAATCTTTAGAGGTGAGTGGAGAGATACTCGGCTAAGGCACTACTCGAGTAAATTGCCTTAGCGAGTGTACTCGCTCATCTCTAGTTAAGATACATCACAAACAATTGCTGTGTCATATAACGTCCCCTCCGGCCCTGCTCAGGGCAGAACAGTATTAGCTTTTTTTGTTGTAAAATGGGCTCATTTTAACTGAACACATCCTCAAATGAGTTAATGTGGGCCCAAGTATAAAGGCAGGAGTCAAATACCAACTTACAAAACACATTCAAAGCTTACCGTCTAACAAAGGATTCAAACGCCTGAATGCAGTATTCTCTCAACTCATCATCATCAACATTACAGAATTTAACCACAAGAGGAATTATTTTCTCCAAATATTCACCTGCAAGAGGAATTTAATCTTTAGGCAAGGCAATATAGTGAGAAGGTCTATGCAAAACCGATGTTAACAGGCTTTTACTTACCAATCCTATGACCCGCTTGCCTACTGATAGCAGCAATGCATTGTATATAGGTCCTAGTGGTAGACATCGAATCATTTTTGGAAAGCTCTGTCAATAGGTGTTCAATGAGATCAATGAACACAATGTTCCCACAACTCATAACCAGATGACCAAGTGCAATAATAGTTCTTTTCCTTACAGCCAGTCTTGGGCTTGTTAATTGTGGAAGCAAACAGCTCAAAATCGAAGGATGAAAATTAACAAGCAATCCACCCTGTCTGAAGAAAGAAACAAATAGCCAATTTGTATGTGAACTTCCTACACCTCATTTTACGTCAGTACTGAAATACAAGATGCCGTTTGCTTTTCACTGTCGCTGAAAACTTGAGGCCAGTCTCACATGGACAAGTCGTATTCAGCATGCGGGAGCCAGCAACGGAATGCAGCTCAGACTGTGGTCGGCGACCTCGCAGACGTTGTTTTCCTGTGCTGCAGATAACCAAAGACGCACGCCGGCAGTCATGCGCAGTACAGATTAAAAAAAATAAAAAATTGTATTTCAGGCGCCGTCACTAAGTGATAACGTTGGTACCCGCGGCCTATGCGTAATGTCAACTGTGGATGGGCTACGGGTCAGACGGCTTCCATTGACTTCAATGGAAGCCATCCGTATGGATTCCACAGACAAATAGAACTTGCTGCAATTTTAAATTGACTTGCGGAAACTGCAATCACTATTTCCTTATCTCAGCGGATATGCAAATGTTCTATTCTTTCAATGTGTGCGGAATATCGCAGATCATTCGAGCTGGTGACAATCGTGTATTTAGCAATTGAAATCTGGTCACGTGAGACCTGCCTAAAGGAGTTACTGGGAGAAAAACTTGATCCAGCTGTGCTGTCACCTCCTCTCTGGCCGGGTTCTGACACTGTCACATGATATAGACACTTCTTCCCACCTCTATTTGTCAGTGACATCAATGCATGGGACTGACTGGCTCATTTGAATAGCCAAGCCAATCCCTTTCTCCACCTTTGCATCAGCTTTTACGGAGAAGCAAGCTGACAGCTATTGAAACAAGCCAGTCAGCTCCTTGCAATGGAATAATCAATGCCACAGTGGGGGGTGGGGGGGGAGAATTCCCATCATGTGACCCTGTGTCAGACCTGCATTACATAGGTTCTCAACAGCACTATAAGAACCAAGCTCCGCTTGTGGAAGCTATTTTATGTGCACACTTACCCAGGATTAGGACCTCATTAATCCACCAAAGAACATAGAAACCAAAATGGTAAAGCAGCACAAAGGACTCTTTGATCTTCAAGAAGTTTTAATGATAAAAGTTTCAGGCTTTATTGGCTCCAATACACAAGCGAGGTGAGTTGGAGTCAATAAAGCCTGAAACTTTTAGCATGCAAAGATGATCAAAGAGCCATTTGTGCTGCTTTACCATTTTGATTCGTGTGTCAGACCTGGGCTAGAGGTGGAGGCGCCGGCTCCTCCACCAGACTCAAACAGGATCAGATTCATTTTTCCCTTCCAGGAAAACCTGTTTGCTGCTTCAGTCTAGTATGAAGGTCAGCCAGTGTAAATTGTACCTGCTAAGCATATCAGCCATGATGTCCAAGGCTTCCAACTGGACAGACACATCCTCTTGCTTTGCAATAGCACTTGTGAGACGTCCAGTAATTTTTTTGCAGACATTTGCAGCCAAAGCAGATCCTGTGGGATAAAAGACATTAAGTTAATCTCAAAGTTTCTCATTTTCTTAAAAAAAACTCTTTATAAACCAAGCAAAACGTATTAACGCCCCCCAGCAGTTTTGGACAAGCTCAGTTCAATCTGCAGGAAGACATTACAGTTTAGGACAAACTCATTCAAAACTTAAATGGCTGTAGCTCCGGTTCTGCTGGGGCTACCAAAATACTTTCATTTTATAGCTAAGGACCTTGGCTTTAAAATTACACCAAAAGCATGCCAGTAGCCCTTATAGAAGCGGAGCTGCAGGCGTTTGAATTGGAGTCGGGAATACAGAATTTACAGCTTGAATTTTCCTAGTGTGCAGTGCAGAGAAGAAGAGATCAGAGGCAACAGAAGATCTGTAATTCTGTATATGTTAGGACTCCCCTATCAATCATAGAGCATATTTGCTCTCCAATTGTCACATATGGGTTTTTAATTCAAAGAAAGAGTAAAATGACGAGGACTTGCTTATCTAATCACTCCTCTACACCTTTAAGCTTGTAGATGCTGCAGTCATTGTTGACCCTGGCATCTAAATATTTTTACAGGAAAAAAAAAATTGCTTTATGCAAGGATTTAAATATGGACATAACCAAAAAGAAAAAGAAAAAAAAAAAGGACCTTACATACAGTTAGTATTGCCACATCTATAACATCCTGTGCTATAAAATATTACATTTATCAAGCACACTGAATTCCATTAAAAATAAACAATAAAAAGCTGTTTTCTGATCATCTCTCTTCCCCTAAACAGGAATAAATTAGTACTAATAAAAACTACACGTTGTCGCAAAGAAAACAGGTCTGATAGAACTCCAGTGACTAGAAAAAAAACACTCTGGTCATGGACTGTAGTGCAATGCAAAAAGTATTATTGTTTATATTGCACAAACGTGGTACAACATAAAAACCTCTATAAATTTGGCTGTGTCATAATCGCAATGACTTGTAGAATAAGGCCTCCTGCACACGGGTGAAAATTCTGCGGCGGGAATCCCCGCAGAATTTCCGCCAGTACATGCCTGCATATGATTGCATTACAATACGCAATCCTATGCAGACGGCTGCAGTTTGTCTGCGCGAAATCATGCGCAGAAAACAAACCGCGGCATGCTCCATTTCTCACAGAGCCCCACACAGAAACGTCACTCCACGGCCGCCAGCTCCGCTCTACGCCGGCTGCCCGCACATGAAAGAGCCGGAGCGGGTGAGTTCAGCGCTGCTCTCTGCAGGCGCTCGGGTCGGGTCCCACTGCAAGAATTCTCGCAGCCGGATCCGACCCAGCCGTCTGCAGGCGGCCTAAAGGTAGCGATAAGTCAGCAATACTCAGCAGTGATCTGCACATTCTATCTATATCTACATAAGCCGATTGGATGTCGGGGGTAGCTTTTTTAATCTGTTGAAATTGTGTTCATATCATCTATGCTAATTGTCTTTATGTATAATTTGCGCACTAGTATTGCTGGAGCATATATGAGGGTTGATGTTTGCTACTTGTTAATGCTGCTTCAATAGATTTTATTAATGTCAATATAAACCTTTCAAACTAGAAGAATTCATTAGCTTTGTATCCAGCTAAAGAAACTGGGATGAAAACCCTACTGGTCCTTCCTATGCAGTTTGCTGCATGGCAGACAAAACCAGAACGTGGGGTACGTAGAGCCAAACACCATGTGAAATGAGCCTTACTGAACAGAGGAAAACTGCCTGTGTACGTGTCATTGACATAAAAGTTTGCAACTCAACATCTTTACGGGACTAAAGGCCCATTTACACGCAGCGATTATCGCTCAAAATTCGGTCAAACGATTGCAAATGCGCGATCATCATTGTATATAAACACTGCCATTGTTCACTTTTCAGCTGAACGATGTTTTTAAAGTGAGCCTAAAAATCAATCATTCAGCTGGAGAGAGATAACAGGGACCGCACGCTATGTTCTCCACAGGCTTTCGGAGATAACACTGTATTCTGCTGGCAGCCTGTGCAAGAACAATGAACCTGTGTGCAGGGCTCAGGCCACATGCTGTGCTCTGCAAACAGCTCCTGCAGGCCCTTTGACACACAAATGATGATGATAAAGTGTCCATTAACACTTTATGCAAAACGATCGATAAAACTGTCAATCTTTCAATTGTTTGAAAGATTGTCTTTGCGTGTAAATGGGCCTTTACACGATCCCTTTAAACTGATGGAAATGCGTTCCATCCCTCATAACTGGTTTAAGTCATTCTTTTCTTAGTATAGAAAAAAAAGTCAATCAGGAGGCTGGAATCGGCACACGTGACGGGGCGGAGCTACGCGATGATGCTTAGAAGGGGCGGAGCCAGAACGCCGCTGCTGCCGGACAGACCCGAAGGCAGAAGACCCTTCTGCGCAAGCGCGTTTAATCGGGCGATTAGACGCTGAAGTTAGACGGAGCCATGGAGACGGGGACGCCAGCGCAGGGAAGGTAAGTGAATAACTTCTGTATGGCTCATATTTAATGCACGATGTATATTACAAAGTGCATTAATATGGCCATACAGAAGTGTATAACCCCACTTGCTTTCGCGAGACAACCCCTTTAAACGGTTTCTTTTTTACTTAGGTAACTGATGAAGTTCTACAACTTAAACATTTAATCAGGGGCAGCTGTGTGGGAATACATATCCGGCAATATTAAGAAGAAACAAAATGTAAAAATCTAATATTCAAAGTAGTAACTGAATTTTACAGGGATATTCCCATCTCAGGAATCCTATTTTCACAAAACAATGCACTCACCCATAAGATGTTTATTTCCAAAATGCTCCATTCTCCAGATTACAAATCTTGATTCCTCTGCCCTCTGGTTCTTTAAGGCTTGTTGCAAGGAATACAAACCACCTCTTCTACAGAAAGAAACAGAGGAGGTTGCTGCTAGCACACTTTAATTCTGATGGTCGGGCTCTCAGAAGCACATGTGCAGTAACTCCCAGGTCAGCCACCAGATGCAATTGTGCTCTGCCATTTCTTTCAATACAAGTGATGTTTGACTTGTAACGAGCAGTAAATAACCAGAGGGCAGAGGAATCAATAACTGCAATATCTGAAGAACGGAGCATTGTGGAAATAAACATCCTGTAGATGAATGCATTATGCGATTTCAAACACAATAGTAATGTGAATTCTCATTTAATTGCAATAGCAGGAAATCTTTGCAAAGATGGAACAATAGGTCAATGGACTTCTACACAGAAGAGATTGCTAATTACAGTAGCATTGAGAGGAGGGGGAAAAAAAGCAGCAAACACACGTATAAGTTCAACCTCTTCTCCTGCTATGCTGAAGTAGTTTTCAGGGACTCAAAAATATACCCAACAGGCTGGAAATGTAATAAATAACGTTTCAGAACAAACGTATTTGAAGATCCACTCCAAAAACGGCAGGAACACGTCAGTCGCATCTTCTATAGTGACAGCTCCCTCTCCTGTACACACACAAGGAGAGCTGTCCCTGTAGAGGATGCAGGCGGGAAGAGCGCTTGACACTACGACATACATGGCCACGATGTACATACAAGTCATTCTGCCTGTGGATTGAGCAGCATGAACTTAGCAGCAGGTTCCATTGAAGAACACAATTTAATATACCCCTGCCAGGCCAAGGCATTCTAGTCCAGCAAGCAGGCTGCTTTATAGAGGTCACCAACTCACTGGTTATTATAATTAATAGGGGCATCTTTCAACTTCCCCCATTCTAAGACCCCAGCTTGAGTGACAGTTTTGAGCGATCATCTTTGCATAGTCTATAGTAGCTAATTAGCTACTAGAGAGCTATGCAGGTGGAGCGAGACACCGCCGCTATCGCTCGGCAAACAATACAGCTGTTTTGCATAAGCACACAACTGCACTGTTCTCCACGCTTACAGCTCGTGTCCCGCTATGAACTACCAGTGGGACACGAGCTGAAAGAATCTCATCAGCGCTGCCGACTGTGATAACAGGCTGCACTGCTGATAAGAGTTCATCGCTCAATTCTAGAAATCTAGAATAGAGCGAGGAACGAATCGTGCACGATGTCCATGCATTTAGATAACGGTTATCGTTGAAAAGATGGCTTTAAGCAAATTTTGTATCCAAATGGGCCTTAACAGACAGTATTTTCCAAAGTACGTCCACATTCATCAAGTTCCTCTCCGCATAAACCCATCCAGCATTCGTTATTAGGGGAATACTCTTACCGCTGGAAGCCGGTGGAAGCTCTCCAATTACAGTTTTCAGCCCAATGCTGGAAATATCGCGTAGCTGCTCCTTGTCGGACAACATATTAGTGCAGAGAGTGTCCACAATCGTCTCAACTTGATATTCCTTCACTTTACTTACGAGAGGACCGAGACTAAATAGAAGCACAAGCATTTTAAATTTGGATCTGATGAGACATTTGTTTTGTTCTTAATTCTTTGCAACAAGTGAACATATGAAGTCACAAAAAATAAGTGAGATGAGCAAATCTGAAAGGTAAAGCTGGCAAGACAGCTTCCAAGGCTCCTCCTGATCACTCAGGGCTCATTCACATCTACCTTGGAAGTTCAGTTCGCAGCCTCCATCACAGATTTCCATTAAAATCCAGGATGATGTAGTGCAGCATGCAGTACTATTTTGTCTGGGAAAATGCTGGAGGGCATTAACAGGAGCCCAACAAGACATCAATAAAGGGGTTCTCTGGGATTTTCCCTACTGATGGCCTACCTTTAGGATAGGTAATCAATGTTTGATCAGCGGGTGGTCCGCTGCTAGGAATCACCACCGATCGACTGATCCCTGGTTAGTGCAGACCGTGTTAAAAGCAGATAGCGCTGATCATATTGAAGTGGCTTAGTTTGGTACTACGCCTTTGCAGTGGCCACACAGCTAGCTGCTTCTGTCTGCACTGATAGCAGGCCCAGGGATCAGCAGGGTTCCTGAGCAGATCAACTACTGAAAACCAATACTGAGTATAGCTCATCAATAGTAAAAGTCCTGGAGAATCCCTTTTATAGTCAATAGGGTCCATACTGCACTGTTTTGCTCATCACAGGACAGATTAATTCTACCCAGGGATTCCATATTCCTCTCCCATGACAGATCAGGAAAATGAAATCAGTAAGTGGTGATATAAAGGAGTCCTTAATTTGGTCGTTTGACTTTTGTACTCAACATTGTTTTATTCATACATGATATTCTGTTTAGAAAATGATTATCAACAAGCAAAAATCGTATAAAACAATGATCAGATCCATGTTTAGCACTGGTTTATACATCATGTTCTTCATTTAAATTCTAATTCATTTTAATGCATGTTTTTCCACGAGTCACTTCCTGCAAATAGATAACCTATTTTTCAAACACTTGTGCGGGTAGACTGTACCAGCCAAAAAACTATTGGCACCAGCAACATGCAAGAAAATTGTAAGTATTTCACATGCAGCAGATTTGTGGCAGAAATGACTGCAACTGAAAATCAGTTCCATTCATCAAAACCTGGATGTTTTGGCAGAAAGCACTTGGATTTCTGCAAGCCCTAGTCACATGAATGGGACACTCGCAGACATTCCTGCATCAAACCTGCCACATATGAATCTATAGGTGAACACGCAGCAGAAAAATCCACAAGCCCACTTGTGAATTCTGATGCAAATTTGCACGCATACCATGCACAACTTGTGGACAAGTGCGGCGCAGTCTCGGAAAGGACGCAACCTTTTTCAATACTCTGCAATCCCTTGAAAGAGGTTATCCCACCAAAATCCTCCCAAGGAAAGATGATAGATGTCCGATTGCTGGAGTTCCAACCACGGAGATCATCAGTGTTATTAGTAACTGAAGTGGCAGTATGCACGCATGACTACCGTTCCATTATCTTTTATGGGCCTGAAGACATAGCCCAATGACGCTCTTGGCCATCTCCATAGACCTTGAATTGTGGGCTGGTCATGTATAAGCACCAATACTTCATTCACTAGAAGGACTCGGGGTGCATCATGCTTGTAATCCTTGGGGGTCTATAGATTAGCCCCCTGGTGACCATACATTTACCTCCTGCAGACAGCAATGGGAGAAGGCTCCATCTGTATCCCAGTACTTTACAGCCAGGAACAGCATTGCAAGAAACAGGGGAGGAGAACGCTGATTTTCTGAGATCTACTATATGTATATTTCTTATACTGTGACTCCAAGGAGGACGTGACATTGATGGAAGAACTTTTGTGCATTTTTTATATTAAGTGTTGCTTTAACTTCTACATTAACCCCTGTAATGTATAGAATACCCTACTGGATGCTCTATGGAGTCCATGTATATTAGCCACTGTCATACCGCATGTATCAGCAAAATAGAAAAAAAGAAAAGAAAACACATCTACGTTACTTGATGTAACTTACCATTTCACAGCTAGATTTTGAACTTCACCATTCTTGTCTTCCAAAAGCTTTAAAATCATCTTAACGACTTTACGCTCACTGTCATCGTCCAGCTTAATGGAGTCCTTCTGCAGCTCCGTCATTAGGTCATTCGTTGCCATGAATCTACAAAGAAAAGAAAAAGTATGAACAACTGACCACAAAGTAAAGCGCACAGAAAAAAAAACAAAAAAACTCCATAGGGCTCATTTTCCATGGGCATATGTATAAACCGCTGCAGGTCTCTCCGCAGCGTTTTACACATTTTTCAGCCTTACGCTCTGCCGGCAGAGACTGCGTATGGCACTGCACATCACACGCACAGTGACTTTTTTTTATTCCCCGCTCGATGTGTATGGAAATGTACCGTGTATAGACAGCGTATCATACACAGTAAATACAAGTGTATAGGGCTCACACTGCGTACGAATGCAGAGAAATAGAGCATGCCGCGATTTATTTCTTTTGCGTATCAATACGCAGTGTACACACGCCGGTGTGCATGGATCAATGAAAATCCATCGGCTTTTACTGACTCCATTCACCACGTATCACGCGTCTGTGATAGGCAGTAGAAACACAGTTGTGGATATGAGCCCTTTAGGCTGTTGCGAGCAAGTGGATCGTCGTGAAAATCAACATAAAAAGACGTGGATTTTCAGAAGCGGAATTCACACGGAATCTTTCCCACGAGCAATTCGACCGTGTGACCATACCAGTATGAAGAATAGAAGTATTTACTTAAAGGGGTTGTCCCGCGAAAGCAAGTGGGGGTATACACTTCTGTATGGCCATATTAATGCACTTTGTAATATACATCGTGCATTAAATATGAGCCATACAGAAGTTATTCACTTACCTGCTCCGTTGCTAGCGTCCTCGTCTCCATGGTGCCGTCTAATTTCAGCGTCTAATCTCCCGATTAGACGCGCTTGCGCAGTCCGGTCTTCTCCCTGGTGAATGGGGCCGCTCGTGCCGGAGAGCTGCTCCTCGTAGCTCCGCCCCGTCACGTGTGCCGATTCCAGCCAATGAGGAGGCTGGAATCGGCAATGGAACGCACAGAGCCCACGGTGCACCATGGGAGAAGACCTGCGGTCCACCGTGGGTGAAGATCCCGGCGGCCATCTTAGCAAGGTAAGTAAGAAGTCGCCGCAGCGTGGGGATTCGGGTAAGTACTATCCGTTTTTTGGGTTTTTTTACCCCTGCATCGGGTTTGTCTCGCGCTGAACGGGGGGGGGGGGGGGGGGGGGGCCTATTGAAAAAAAAAAAAACCGTTTCGGTGCAGGACAACCCCTTTAACCATACAAGTCTGGACAGCAGACAGGTCCTCTTTGCAGTTGGTACATCTTCCCTACCTAGCATAACCTAAACAGGCCCTAATACAACAGGTGTAAGTAGTCATCAAAAGCAACGAAGAATTCCTAGGCTTCTTGTCCACGGGCGGGGCAATATCCCGCGGCAGATTTCCACCGCATGAGCCGCCACCGGGGAGCAGGAGACAGCTGACGGATCTCCGCACTGAGCCTTTTTGACAGATAGGCTCACCGTGGAGAATCGCAGCAATTCGCAGCATGCTGCGAATTGAATCCTGCGAGCGGAGAATTGCTCTGATTATCCGCTCGTGGACACAGCGGCTGTGCTTTCCATAGCAACGCCGGCAGAATCACGCTCGTAGACATGCAGCCTAAGGCAAGAATCACACAGAGGTTTTCATCATGGGAGATACACCTTGTAACCCCGCAGGTGCTGCCGTCATTGCTGACCGTGGCATCTAAACGTTTTTACAGAAAAAACAAATTTCAAACTATTTGGAAAAAATGTTAAAAGTGAAAAAAAGAAAACCAAAAACCCTACACATAATTGTTATTGCCACACCCATAACATCTAGTACTATAGAATATTACATTAAGCAAGCACAAAAAACAAAATCTAAAAAATAGATGTTTTCTGATCATCTCACTCTACCAAAACAGGAATAAAAAATAAATGTAAACTATTGTGCATACCTGAAAATGGCGCCAATAGAAACTACAAGGTGCCTCGCAAAAAGCAGACCTGATACAGCTCTGTCGACTGAGAAATAAAAATGCTCTGGTCTTGGAACATGCGCCCGTACAAAAAGTCATTTAAATTGCGCAGAAGTGGTAAAAGAGAATAAAATCCCTAGAAATTTGGTGTACTCATGATTGTAATGACTCTTAGAATACCGGTAACAATATTTATACTACACCGCAAAAGCCATGAAATTAAATCACAAAAAAAGGGCAATCTTGTTTTTCCCTATTGCCTCCAGCTAGAAAAAAAATTTGGAAAAAGCCATTTAATATATTATATGTAGCAGAAATGAGTTGCTCTAAAAACTAGAGCTTGTCCCACAAAACACAAGGTGTCCTAAAACTACATTAATGAAAAAAATAAAGGGTTATGACTGCTGAAACACAAAAGGGGATACCATTTACTTAATCTTAAGGTGGAAATTAGTTAGGTCACTTAGGGGTTAAAAATGCGCTTCAGGCGACTGAGTTCTGCATGAAGTATCAGGAGACAAATACAAAATCTACAATAGAAAAGTGACATTTTTTGGGAGGCTCTTAACAATTTTAAGCTAAAAAAAACTGCATGTGTGCTTCTGGCCTAAGAGGACTAAAGCCGATACAATGGCATCGATTCTGTATGGTCTTTACAGTCACCATATAGACCTACTCTAAGGCCTCATGCCCACGGCCGTGTCGGACTCCGCCAGCGGAATAACAGAGTCTGACATGACGCCCCCAAAGACCCCATACTTACCTCTCCGGATCCACCGTGCGAGTCCTGTCTGGTGAGCCAGCGCACACACGCAGTGCAGCGCATGACATGCCGGCGGTGGCGCCTATGCACGTGATATTACTGCTGTGCTCACAGCAGACGTATAGCGTGACGGATGGCTTACATTGACTACAATGGAAGCGTCCGCGGGTTTTCCCACGATTTCTTTAATGCTGCCGAATTCCGCAGCGTGAACATTGAAAGGCAGAAAGCTATTAGGTTCAATAGAACCTAATAGCTGCAGAATAAGGTTTGGTTTTTTTTGCGTGTGCTTCGGCGGTTTTTACTGCCCTTTTTGTGCCCACAAACACTCCCCGATTAAAATGGCTATTTAGCCCAATGACTTTCAGATGTGCTCTTTTTCCAGCAGAATTGCACTGTTTTTCACCCATCTTCTTGCATACTGGGCCTATAGACTTCCATGGGGACCTTTGGTGCACAAAAGTAGAGCATGCTGCGTTTTTTCTTTCACACACGTGAAATGAGCCCCCAAGATACAGAACTGTCGATGAACCCATTGAAGTCAATGTGTTTTATTCTCTGTGTATTGTGCATGCGAATACGCCCGTATGAAGCTGCCCTAACTGGCTGCACAGATAGTTTGTATGGCAGTGTCAGTCCATGAGAAAAATACGTATATGGTACAATGTAATGGGCCATTTACACCGGGCGGTTATCACTCAAAATGTATTCAAAGAAACTCATTTGAGCAATAATCGTACAGTGCAAATGCAGGTTATTAAGTTGACATTTGGTTCTGTGTAAACGCTGCCCGCTCCACACTTCACATAGATGGTGAAGCTCTGAGACAGAAGCTCGCGATCCAGCGGTGATGTCTGTCAGTGTAAATACTCTACGCGAGTGTTAACGACCTTAGCCGTGACGTCAGTGCTCATGCAGTTGTTTACCGGACTGTCATCTCGTGTAAAAGGGACATTAGTTAGTGGGACTTTAGAAAACCACATTCATGGGATGAAACCACGTGCAAATCTGAGGACGAGCTGCAGAAATAACTATCAGCTAGATGCCTTAGGGCACTTTTAGGCCGGGCTCACACGAACAGGTTGGATTTCCCATGCAGGGGGTCCACAGCAGACTGAGCCCGGCCGGTGGCCCTGCATACAGCACTAACCTGCATTGCGTATGAAAGCGGAGGCTCGCAGATAGCAATGCGCAGTAGTTTGTTTTTCTGTTTGTATTTCCCGCGGGTAATCGCAGCCGGTACGCAATGGGCTGCGAGTCAGATGCCTCTGTTGACATCAATAGAGACCGTCTGTGCGGATTTTACATAAAAAAAGAGCATGCTGCGATTTTTCTCTCTCCTCGTGAAATCCGCAATTTGTATCCAGAAGTGCGAAGGAAAATTAGATGTCTTTCAATGTCTGCGTATTACCGCGAAAAACCTGCAAGAACGCCGATTGTGGAATCCGCAATTCTAAACCGATCTTATGAGCCCAGCCTAAGGCCGCCTGCAGCTGCGTCTGCGAGCCCCGCACAGAAATAGAGCATGCCGCGGTTTGTTTGCCACGCGAGGCTTCGTGCGTCCAAACCGCAGCCGTCTGCATAGGATTGCGATTGTTAACGCAATCCTATGCAGGCTTCCAGCGGCGGAAATCCCGCCGCGGAATTTCCGCTCGTGTGCAGGCACCCTAACACGGGGTATCTGCTTTAAAAAAAAAAAAAAAAAACCGCTCAAAAAAGCAATTTACAGCAATAATCATCCCGTGTAAAAGCGGGACCTGGCGGGGTACCGAGCGAGAAGTTGCTCATTATTAATAGTGGCTTTGTTTCAAGTGAGCTTAAATGAAGCAACTAATGGGCAGTGGTTGACCTATCAGGTGAATGGTTGCAGGCGGTCGGAAGGGACCCCCAACGCGCTCCGCATCCATTCACCAAATGACTGTTGCTCCTGTGTAAAGGCATCCTTGCATGCAGAAATACGATGGATTCAACCACTGTCTTGAAACAGGCGAAATCTGCACTAAATGTGTTATGTCCCAGAACCAATAAGTGAGGGTTCAGCAGGTCAGCTTCTGTCCCTTCAGGTCCCAGCTATCATCTGCTGGCTTGTGGAATGTATATGGAGGAGCGTCCCCTCTCCTGACAGGTCTGTATAAGCCCGGCTCACATGAGCGGGTCCGATTCTGCATGCAGGAGGCCCGCAGTGCATTCTGGCTGTGAGCCCCGGAGGTTAAACGGTGTACCTCCTGTAACTGTACTGCGGAGGCTCACAGGCGGTCACACTCACTAGATTTTTTGTATTTCTTGCACTGTCGCATAGTGATGGCGCGGGTACCCACAGTCCATATGCAATGTTTACTGCATATGGACTGTGGGTCTCACAGCCCCTGTTGACAATAATTGAGGCCGTCTGCGCCGATTTTGCAGCAAAATAGAGCACGCTGCGGCTTTTCTTCCGCTTACGGAATACGTAAATCACAGCCACGAACCTGAAATCGAAAATGCATGCCTTTCAACGCCTGCGTTTTACCGTGGATGATAATTACAAAATCCACAATACAAATCCGCCCGTGTGAGGCTGGCCTTACAAAATACTTGTATCCCCATGAAATAATTCGGGAGCCGTTCTTCCTCCTCAGTACAGAATAATGTGACAACTGGGTGCCAGCAGCCCCCCATCCCTCGCCACAGGGTGCCAGCAGCCCCCCATCCCTCGCCACAGGGTGCCAGCAGCCCCCCCATCCCTCGCCACAGGGTGCCAGCAGCCCCCCCATCCCTCGCCACAGGGTGCCAGCAGCCCCCCCATCCCTCGCCACAGGGTGCCAGCAGCCCCCCCATCCCTCGCCACAGGGTGCCAGCAGCCCCCCCATCCCTCGCCACAGGGTGCCAGCAGCCCCCCCATCCCTCGCCACAGGGTGCCAGCAGCCCCCCCATCCCTCGCCACAGGGTGCCAGCAGCCCCCCATCCCTCGCCACAGGGTATCTGCACACAGTCTGACACTACCAGCACTAAACAGTCTATGAAAAGACTTGCAGAGGCCGCTGCGCCTGCACCAAAGCCAAGAGAGCGGCGCAGTCCTTCAGTTACACACAGCGCCTCCAGCTGACCAGAGCTGGAGATGTCAAGCAACAGCACTGCAGATGTGTAGCCAAAGGAACGGCACCAGAGCCCAGACACTGAGGGTGGTGCGATCACCCATTGGGCAGTACAATAGTAATTTACATACCACGCATAATTGGATTTTTTATGGATTTGAAGCAGTGAAGAAAGTACAGATAGATTGATCTGCTAATGGCACATTATGTTTACCGACTACCTGGACATCGAGTAGTACGGCTGGACTGAGGAGGAGAGCAGATGGAAGTTTTCTGCAAGTTGAAACTGCCAATTAAAGGGGTTATTTGAATTAAGTTGTTTGTTTTTTTTAATTAAAGGGGTATGCCAGAACTTTTATTTTTGCTGTCGATGACTGATAGGGATCTTCCCCTCAGACCCCTGCTGATCAGCTAATTCCCAGAGCCGCCTGCAATACCAACTCAGGCTACTGCACAGTGGTCAGCGCTTTCTGTGGCCCCGCGAATCAGCTGATCGGCAGGCATCCGGCGGGGGATCCTAGTCGGTCATCCGTAACATTAATTTTAAAAAGTTACAGATACCTCCTTAAATTCATAATCCCCATGCCAAAATATGCTGCGCTCTATTCACCTCCCGGCACGTCCGGCTGTCCGTCCTCCATGCCTGGTTCAGTTTGACAGGTACGGAATGTCAGACCGCCGCAGCCAATCACAGACCTCAGTGTTGGGGTGCTGAGCCCTGTCATTGGCTGCAGTAGCTTGTGATGTCCCATCCACAGACTGACTGCAGCATGTATACAGGGAGACCCGGCGCTGCGGGAGAGGGAGGTATACAATATGTTATGTTTTAGCACAGGAACACTAATGTAAAAAACAAAAAATTACCTCCCAAAAACCCCTTTAATGTTTTTGGAGCCCTGGTGACGGTCCCTGATGAGAGGGACTGGAGAGATCAGTCCTCCGCCAGTAGACAAGACTGTCAGTGACTGGCGGGCTGTAATCACACAGGAAGGCTTTATGTACAAGTCGGACAAAACTCGCCCAGAAAATGGAACCATCCAAATGGGTTCGTTCACACTTGTACGGCGGGTTTGAAAGAGCGCTCTACTTGGTCAGTGCAGAGGGGCCGTCTGATGCTAAATGCGTCCGAGAGGGCGTTACGCCTGAGATTTCCGGACGTGTATCTCCATTCATTCTGAAAGAAAGCTGCAGAGGGAGCAGGAAAGGTGAACCCTGCAGCCGGACAGACCAAACAGCACCGGGACGGATCACACTGACCCTAACGGGGTCGGCACGCTCTCTGCTCAGCTGCCCCACTTTTGGATGCAGGTGTGAAACCGGCCCGAGCCAAGCTAAGGAGTAATGTCTACTGATGAGCCGGGAGAGGAGTAACCTCATCACTAGCCTATGGCTGCAGTCACTGTATAGGGTGCACCGGCCTGCAGGGTGATGGGATGTACAGGATGTACCGGCCTGCAGTCACTGGATAGGGCGCACCGGCCTGCAGGGTGATGGGATGTACAGGATGTACCGGCCTGCAGTCACTGGATAGGATGCACCGGCCCGCAGGGTGGCGGGATGCACCGGCCTGCAGTGCTGTCCGGGCTGTGCGCTGTGTGCAGCACATGAGGCTCCCGCCGCACACGGCCCGCGCTGGGATGACAGGAGCGGCGCGGGGCTGCAAGGCCGGTAAAATGCTCCCCAGCACATGGCGCACAGCAGCCCGGGGAGGGAGCCCGCACGGCGCCGCGGCCTAGTGAGCGCCTGGCAGTGAGGCCGCACCCCCGTCCTCCGCGCTGCTTCTCGCCGCCTGCAGGTGACCACAGTCCCGCCTCACCTGAAGTCCTTGTCGCTGGACGTCATTTTCTCCAGCAGGTTGGAGATGTGGTACGAGGCGCTCGCCATGATGACGCTGGTGAAGTCTCCCCCGCCGGGGCCCCGTGTCTGGATTCCCCCGCTCCAGCCGCAGACAAGGCTAGTTACAGCGGCAGCAGGCGAGAGGATGGACGTGCGCGCCCACGATACTGCTCCGTGTACGTGCGCGTCCCCGTCTGACCACGCCCAGATCCGCTCCACAAAGCCTCTACGTCAGTTCCCAACCTGGGCGCCGTGGCAACCCTCTGTGCCAGAGCTTCTAGGGTGATCATGGGCAGAGGGAGAGAAGGACACAGGGGAAGGCAGAGAGAGAAGGGCACAGGGGAAGGCAGGAGGGAGAGGAGGGGACAGGGAAGGGCAGGAGACAGAGGGAGAGAAGGGCAGGAGACAGAGAGAGAGAGAGGAGACAGGGGAAGGCAGAGAGAGAAGGGCACAGGGGAAGGCAGGAGGGAGAGGAGGGGACAGGGAAGGGAAGGAGACAGAGGGAGAGAAGGGCAGGAGACAGAGAGAGAGAGAGGAGACAGGGGAAGGCAGAGAGAGAAGGGCACAGGGGAGGCAGGAGACAGAGGGAGAGAAGGGCAGGAGACAGAGAGAGAGAGAGGAGACGGGAGGCAGGAGACAGAGGGAGAGAAGGGCAGGAGACAGAGAGAGAGAGAGAGGAGACGGGAGGCAGGAGACAGAGGGAGAGAAGACAGGGGAGGCAGGAGACAGAGGGAGAGAAGGGGACAGAGAGAGAGAGGAGACAGGGGAAGGCAGGAGACGGGGGAGAGAAGGGGGCAGGGAAGGCAGGAGACAGAGGGAGAGAAAGGGACAGGGAAGGGCAGGAGACAGCGGGAGAGAAGGAGACAGGGAAGGGCAGGAGACAGCCGGAGAGGAAGAGAAGGAAACGGGAGAGAATGAGAGGAGGGTGAAGGGGACAAGAGAGGGAGAGAAAGAGACGGGAGGGAAGGAGACAGAGGAGGGGGAGGGAAGGAGACAGAGGAGGGGGAGGGGAGGAGGGGGAGGGAAGGAGACAGAGGAGGGGGAGAGAAGGAGACAGAGGAGAGGGAGGGAAGGAGACACAGGGGAGGGAGGGCAGGAGACAGAGGAAAGGGAGAGAAGGAGAGGGAGAGAAGGAGACAGGAGAGGGAGAGAAGGAGACAGAGGGGAGGGAGAGAAGGAGACAGAGGGGAGGGAGAGAAGGAGACAGAAGAGGGAAAGAAAAAGACAGGAGAGGGAGAGAAGGAAACGGGAGGGAATGAGATGAGGGAGAGAAGGAAACGGGAGGGAATGAGATGAGGGAGAGAAGGAAACGGGAGGGAATGAGATGAGGGAGAGAAGGAAACGGGAGGGAATGAGATGAGGGAGAGAAGGAAACGGGAGGGAATGAGATGAGGGAGAGAAGGAAACGGGAGGGAATGAGATGAGGCTGAGAAGGAAACGGGAGGGAATGAAATGAGGGAGAGAAGGAAACGGGAAGGAATGAAATGAGGGAGAGAAGGAAACGGGAGGGAATGAGATGAGGAAGAGAAGGAGACAGGAGGGAATGAGACTGAGGGAGAGAAGGAGACAGGAGAAAAGGAAACGGGAGGAAATGAGACTGAGGGAGAGAAGGAGACAGAGGAGAAAAGGAGACGGGAGGGAATTAGATGAGGTAGAGAAGGAGACAGAGGAGAGGGAGAGAAGGAGACGGGAGGGAATGAGATGAGGGAGAAGGAGACAAAGGAGGGAGGAGAGGGAGGGAGAGAAGGAGACGGGATGAAGGGAGGGAAGGAGAAGGAGAGACAGTTTTTTTCAGTGGTGCTGTGAGGTAAAATATTTTTGACAAGCTGTGCCAGGAGCTAAAAAAGTTTGGGTATCACTGCAAATGTAGCAGCGGCCAATAACTGCTTGGTGGAGGGAGGAATGAGACAGCACAGCTTTCTCTCATAGCCTGCCAGTAGGGGGCAGGCCACGGTGTCAGATAAGTGAGGGAAAGTGTAAGGGTGCGCTTAGCAGCATTTATTATCACTTAAACCAGCAAAAGCGAACAATAGTCATTGGGTCTAAACGTGAGCCAACAGCCAACGAGAACCAGTCGCTTTTTCTTCGTTCATCTTATGCAGGCATGAAAACCATAGTTGGCTCGTTCACTTATCGTTCAGTTTAAACAGCGATTGTCCAGTCCTTCTCAGTCACTTGTACAGACAATGTGAACAACTGAACGATTCCTTGTCTGAACGAGCTAAAGATGTATCTGCCTGTATAAACAACTAGCCGGAGCGAACGAGCCAGCAGTGACGTCACTCGCTCTTTCAAGCAAAAATCGGCTCCTCTAAAAGGACCCCAAGTCCCGCGGTGCTGCTCTTGTCTGCGAGGCGAACACTCTGATTGGCTAGGCTAAATAATTGATAGCCCATCCTGAAATGACTTCACTTGGTCATGTGGTGACTGAGAGGACGGCTAATCTCCAGCTAATCCCTGCAGCCCGGAGTGAGAGCTGCTGATATATATGCCTATTCACGTGGCTGATTTTGAAGGGCTTCTCTCACCAGCAGCCCCATAGCGCTCCCTGCCATATTACACAAAATCTGCACGTTTATAAGAGCAAGCATGTATTGAATTTTTGTAAAAACTCCCTTTTAGTAGCTCCTGTGGTATAGGCCCATCAGCCAGCCTTGAGTCACAGAGGCCGGATACACAAGCTCAAGTCATGTCATGTGGTCTTTTATTACAGCCCTCTAGTATTCCGGCACTTGCCATTGACGTCAGCAAAAGAAAGGGCAACATTGAAGACCGTAGATGCAATGGTCGGCCAAAGAAACTTGGTGCAGCAGATGAAAGACACATCGTGCTTACTTCCCTTTGAAAGAGGAAGATGTCCAGCAGTGCTAACAGCTCAGAACTGGCAGAAACCACTGGGATCCAGGAATACCCATCTACTGTTTGGCCACCACTTCAGGCCAGAAGTCTCTAAAAAGCCATGCCTTCGACTAGAAACAACAGCAAGTGACTCAACTATGCAGAAAAACATAGGGACTAGGGTGCAGAAAAATGGCAGCAGGTGCTCTGGACTGATGAGCATTTGAAATATTTGGCTGTAACAGAAGGCAGTTTGTTCGCTGGAGGGCGGTACAGTAATGAGTGTCTGCAGGCAACAGTGAAGGATGGAGGAGAGCTGTACAATTATAAGTGTCTGCAGGCAACAGTGGAGGATTGTGGAGGTTCATTGAGGCTGCAATTCAACAAATGGAGTTGGGGGTTTGGTCAGGATTCATAATGTCCTCAATGCTGAGAAATACACGCAGGCACTTATACATCATGAAATACCATTCACGGCCCAATATCGCCCTCGCCAGTGTACATGCAAGTGCGATGCAATTTTTAAATTTTCCTATTGAAACAACATGCATTTTTTTTATACGTGCGAAAATCGTATGTTCCTCAATGCAGTTTTCTCACAAAAAAAAAAATACACTCACAGGCAAAATCATAGGTTTAAGAGTGCAATATCGATTCGAGTTTCTCAGACTGATATCGCACTCACTGGTATAAATGTAGCCTGAAGAAGAACAAGGAGCTCTGGAAGTGATGATGTGGCCCCCACAGAGCGCTGATCTCATCATCATCGAGTCTGTCTGGGATTTCAAGTAGAGAGAAACATCTGAGCAAGCCTACATCCATAAAAGATCTGTGGTTAGTTCTCCAAGATATTTAGAACTGCCCTGCCGAGTTCCTTCAAAGTTTGTGTGCAATTGTATCTAGAAGAATTGATAAACCTGTAAAGACAAAGGGTGGTCATACCAAATATTGATCTGACATCATAGAATGGTAGATTAAGAAGGGACCTCCAGGGTCATCGGGTCCAACCCCCTGCTCAATGCAGGATCACTAAATCATCCCAGACAGATGTCTGTCCAGCTTCTGTTTGAATACTTCCATTGAAGGAGAACTCACCATCTCCTGTGGTAACCTGTTCCACTCATTGATCACCCTCACTGTCAGAAAGTGTTTTCTAATCCGTGTCTCCTCCCTTTCAGTTTCATCCAATTGCTTCTAGTTTTTCCTTGTGCAAATGAGAATAGGGCTGATCCCTCTGCAATGTGACAGCCCTTCAGATATTTGTAGACAGCTAATAAGTCTCCTCTCAGCCTTCTTTTTTGCAAGCTAAACATTCCCAGATCCTTTAGGACATGATTTGCAGACCGCTCACCATTTTGGTAACTCTTCTCTGAACTTGCTTCAGTTTGTCTATGTCTTTTTTAAAGTGGGGTGCCCAGAACTGGACACAGTATTCCAGATGAGGTATGATTAAGGAAGAGTAGAGGGGGATAATTACCTCACTTGATCTAGACTCTATGCTTCTCTTAATACATCCCAGAATTGTGTTTGCCTTTTTGGCTGCTGCATCACATTGTTGACTCATGTTCAGTATATGATCTATTAGTATACCCAAGTGTTTTTGACATGTGTTGCTGCTTAGCCCAATCCTTCCTATTCTGTATGTGCTTTTTTCAGGTTTTTTGCCCAGATGTAGGATTTTGAATTTCTCCTTGTTAAATGCCATTCTGCTGGTTGCTGCCCACTGTTCAAGCTTTTCTAGATCTTTTTGAATATTCTCCCTTTCTTCCCTGGCGTTAGCTATCCCTCATAGCTTTGTGTCGGCGGCAAATTTGATCAATTTCCCCTCAATTCCCTCCTCTAAATCATTTATAAAAATGTTGAACAACACTGGGCCCAGGACAGAACCTTGTAATACCCCACTTGACACATTCTTCCAATTGGATGTGCAGCCATTTATGAACACTTTTTGAGTACAATCACTCAGGTAGTTGTGAATCCACCTAACAGTTGCCTTGTGAATCCCTCATTTGGTCATTTTTTCAATAGTTAAGATGCATTGTCAAATGCTTTACCAAAGTAAAAACATACTATATCTACCGTATTTTCGGATCAGTCTGTGATTCTGTCATAGAAGAAAATTAGATTTGTATGGCATGACTTGTTTGTTACAAAACCGTGCTGGCTCTGTTTAGTTACTCAATTTTTATCCAAGTACTTGCATACATGCTGTTTAATTTGTTCAAAGATTTTTCCCAGTGTAGAAGTCAAGCTCACAGGTCTGTAGTTTCCTGGATCTACCTTCTTCACTTTTTAGAAGATCGGGACAACATTTGCCCTTTTGCAATCTTCTGAGACATCTCCTGTTTTCCATGAATTTTCAAAGTTTATGGTGAGTGGTTCAGCAATTACCTCTGCTGCTTCCTTTAGTATCCTAGGATGTAATTCATATGAATCTTGAGACTTTAATTCATTTAAGTTAGCTAAGTTGTTATGGCACTCTGACCCCCGAGCGCCAGATGGGGTGCCCTGAACTTCCTGCACCCCACTGTCCCTGCCTACTTGCCTCGGCCCTGGCTAACCCCGAGCGGACAACTGGGCGGCGGTCCCTGCACTGGCTAGGGACCTGGCGACTACCGAGATACAACTAACTAACGGGGAACAGAGTGCCGACAGAAAAGGCAGATGGAATGACCAAACAGAAAAAGACTGCGCTGCAGGCAAACTGGAAAGGACGCTGACTAGCAACTAGGACTGACTGAGACAGGCTGCAGACAGAACTGACTAGAGGCTAACAGAACCAAGCAGGAAACACTGAGCAAAGCAAAGCTGGGAAGGAAACTCACAAGCAAGCTAGGGAACTGACTGAGCAGAACTGCAGACAGGACTGACTAGTTGCTGACAGAACCAATAACTGGCAGAGAGCTCAGGTCACTGCCAGCCTTATGAAGGAAAGACTCCGCCTAGGGGTGGAGAGTGGGAGGAGCCAACTCCCCCCACTCAAGCACAAGAGAGAGGAAGGGATGCGGGCGGCGCCCTACGGGCAGACCTGCCCAAGCCGCCGCACACCGGCCGCCCCACGTCGCCGGGAGAGCCCAGATGTCGCAGCTCCAGGACGCCGGAGCCAACACCGGAGCGGCGCGCGCTGACCGCGGGACCCCGCGCCGCGCTGCATGGTAACATAAGTGTTCCCTCACCATCTCTCTGCTTACAGATAGCCTGCATTCTTTTATTCCCCCAATAGCACAAGGTAGATCAGTTGATGTTACATCTACTTTCTGAAAGAAAACAGATACAAAATAAGAATTTAAAAGTTTGGCTTCTCACCATCATTCTCAACCAATTCACCATTTTCATCCTGTAAGCATCCAATAGCATCTTTGACTTTTCTTTTGCTTTTGGCATACTCCCCAGATCCTTTTTATTGTTTTTAGCCTCTGTTGCAAGCCTCAATTCATTAGCTTTAGCTTTTCTGACACTTGCCCTACAGTTTCTGCAGACCCCATTACATGCTTCTTTAGATATTCCCCCCTCTTTCTATTTGATAAATATATTTTTCTTCTTTTTTAACATGTGTGCAAGTTCTGTGTTCATCCATCCTGGTCTCTTTAACTGCTTCTCCTTCTTCCTTCTTCTATGGATTGTTAACAATTGTGCTTTGAGAATCTCATTTCGCAATATTTCCCAATCTTCTTGGACATTTCTGTCCTTAAGAACCTCCAGCCATTGGATTCTTCCTACCTTCTTTCTGAGTCCATTAAAAATCTGCCTTTCTGAAAGCCAACCTTGTAGTCTGAGTCCTCTCATGTCTTCCTCCCCTTGTTATCCAGAATTCATGGCTAGTATGATCACTGCCTCCTAAGGTCCCAGTCACTCTTACTTCCTCAACCATTTGCTCCCTGTTGGTAAGAATTAGGTCCAAGATAGCAGATTACTTTATTTTATCTTCTACGTTTTGAAAGACAAAGTTGTCAGCAAGAGCAGGTAAGAATTTGTTGGATCCATTACTTTTACCTGAGACAGATTCCCAACAAATGTGTGGATAGTTAAAATCTCCCATGATCACTATGTCATGCTTTTTGAGAGCTTGGCCATCTGATGTAGAAAGAGTTCATCAATATCTTCTGCTTGTCCAGGCGGCCTGTAGTAAATGCCTACAATAGTGTCATTTCTGTTGTTCTCTCCTTGTATTCTTACCCAAACAGTTTCTACAGAACTCCCATGCTCTGAAGCTTGAATCTCTGTGGAGATTAATGTTTTCCTAACACACAATACAACACTTCCTCCTCTTTTATTAGGTCTGTTTCTTATAAATAAGTTGTATCCCTCAAGACTTGTATTCCAATCATGTGTATCATCCCACCAGGTTTCTGTGATGCCTATGACATCATATTTCTCTTCCTGTGTTAGGAGCTCCAATTCTCCTTGTTTGTTTCCCCTGCTCTGTGCATTTGTGTAAAAACATTTACACAATTAAAGGATAGACTAAGCCCCTGTGCAGCCCCTGAGCTCTATGCTCAGGGGAGGATCTAGAGACTGTAAATAACTTCACCCAAGTTTTAGATTAAAGGGGTTGTCCCGCGGCAGCAAGTGGGTCTATACACTTCTGTATGGCCATATTAATGCACTTTGTAATGTACATTGTGCATTAATTATGAGCCATACAGAAGTTATCAAAAGTTTTATACTTACCTGCTCCGTTGCTGGCGTCCTCGTCTCCATGGTGCCGACTAATTTTCGGCCTCCGATGGCCAAATTAGCCGCGCTTGCGCAGTCCGGGTCTTCTGCTCTCTTCAATGCAGCCGCTCGTGCAGAATGCCGGCTCCGTGTAGCTCCGCCCCGTCACGTGCCGATTCCAGCCAATCAGGAGGCTGGAATCGGCAATGGACCGCACAGAAGAGCTGCGGTCCACGGAGGGAGCAGACCCCGGCGGCCATCTTCAGCAGGTGAGTATGAAGACGCCGGACCGCCGGGATTCAGGTAAGCACTCTCCGGTTTGTTTTTTTAACCCCTGCATCGGGGTTGTCTCGCGCCGAACGGGGGGGGGGGGGTTAAAAAAAAAACGTTTCGGCGCGGGACAACCCCTTTAAGTAGCATAGGGAAGATAGAGCATAAGTAAACAAGTTAGTAGCAAGTTCAGGTTAGTGAGTCAGAGATTGTATAGTTATTAGTGCAGTGAGAAGGAAAGATGTAGATAAGAACAGAGAAAATTCGAATAAAGAAAAAGAAGATTATAAAAGAAAACAGGACAGTTAGAGACAGATCCATTCTACAGATCTGAGAGAAGGTTCTAGATACGATGCAAGTATAGAGATCTGTATCTCAAGGGATAGACACAACACATTGATCCCAGGGGGTGGTATCTTCAGTCATCAAATTCTGCATTGCTGTGACTGGTAATTGTATCTGTATTGGGTGTTGTTGTATTTTCCTGAATCTACAAGTAAAAGTGAGTTTTACCTGTTTCACCTTTCCCCAAGTCCTGGAGCTCCTTCGCACTAAGGAACACCTGCACTATGCCACATATTACACCACCCTCTAGGGGAAGAGACTACAACGCCCAACAACTACAAACTTTGTTCATAGTACAACGGTGTGAGAGTGCAACTATCCGTCTGCCCCTCACTCCAGCTTGCTGCGGACTGGTATCACGAACTACCACCACCATCGTCCCCTAATTTTTCACTTGTAGCAGAGCGGATAGGAGTCAGAATTTGTAGCTACCGTGATCCCAAGCTGACATCTCCCAACATCCCTCTTGCTGCGCTAATAAACATCTACATGTGCCCTATTGGTAGCACAAACAATATCCAGAATGTACACCCTTTCTTGCCACGTTCTCTGCAAAAGGTCTACTTTTATGGTAGTAATTATGTCACAGATATAAACTCACAAATCTGGGAGATTCACTGTAGTCGTGAACGCACGGTCCTTCACATAACGCCAGAGGAAGAGATGTAGCAGAGTAGGATCTGGTGAATGGGGCGGCCACTGCCACATGCAATCCAGTAATCTGGAAAGCTGTTATTGGGGGAACTCTGAACACCCATACTTCAATGTGAGAGAAACCCATCGTGCTGGGAGATGATGTTAGGTTGCAAATCGGATACCTGGGGATACAGGAACTTTCAAGATACAGGGGCAGTTATTGTATATTCACTAAACTTAATGGACCAATAATCCTGTCTTTCATTACACCGCACCAAATATTCAATTTTGGGCTGTCTCCGACATGTTCTTTGTAAACATGGGAATCTTCAGTTTCCCATATTTGCACATTATGCCAATTAAAGGTCTATTTAGAAACAATGATTATCGCTCAAAATTCGCTCAAAAGTTGTCTCTTGAGCGATATCGTTGTGTGTAACAGCACTGACGTCGTGCAGTTTTCTTTAAGCAGTCGCTGATCGTTGTCTTTCAGTATGCTGAAAGACAACAATGAGCCTTATCAGGGATACACAGCAGGATACAGCTGATCCTATGGTTTAAGCTTTATCCCACTCCCTAAACACAGGCGGGACCGCTGTGTTCTTCATACTCTACTTGGCGCGCACAGCTGTGTACCAACTGAGAGCTTTGTGAACAGCTGGGGTATGAAGAACACAGCGGTCCAGCTGTGTTCTGCATACCCCACTCGGAGCGCTTGGCTGTATAACAGCCGGGCGCTCCGAGCAGAAAACAGCTGGATGCAGAAGACAAGTGGCCCCGCTTGTCTTCTGTATGCCCCGCTCGGAGCGCAAAGTGATCAATCAAAGTTTGAGTGATCACCTTGTGCTTAAAGGCACACAACGATTATCGCTCAAAAGTCACTCAAAAGATATCTTTTAAGCGATAATCATCGTGTCTAAACCAGACTTTACACATCAGATGACAGATGAAATGTAGCCTTGTCCGAGAACAAGATATTTCCAAGAAAGTGACTGTCAGGCCTCCTTCACACGGGTGACACAATATCGTATCAGTGGCTTGTGCGATATCGCTGCGTTTTCTATCAGGCGATACTGCGATTTTGTGGCGCTACAAAGTCAGACGAATTTGTAGCACCACGTTCGAGGATTTTCGGGGAAGGGCTTGGAATATATGCCCTACCCTGAAAATAAGACCTAACTGCATAAATAAAATAAAAAACACATACATCACCTCTCTGCCGCTGTCTGGCTCCACTGCTTCTTCTCCCTAGTGCCTGGCGCTGTTCTTCAACATCTCTTCTGGACGGTGATTGGAAAATACCTGCCTCCAGGACGTGCTGCTTCTAAATGGCTGAGCACTGTGACACTCAGCCAATCAGTACCAGCGCTCGATGAACCAATATCAGCCTCAGCCATTCATTGAGGTGATGTATGTGGTTCTTTTGAATTTTTCCTGCAGCTAGGGCTTAGTTTAGGGCTTTGACAGTAGGATTTCCTACTGTCAAAGTTGCATCCACCGCACAAAAGACGCGTTTTCGTGCGATGCAACAGAGAGGAAGGCTCCATAGGGAAACATGGGCTACAAAACATTGCAAGTCGCATGCATATTGCGAAACCCATGAGGTTTTTGACTTGCAATGTCACATGCTACAAAACATCGCAAATGTGAAGAAACCCATAGGAAAGCATGGGCTTCACATACATGGGATTTGTAGCACTGTCGCATCGCGAGAAAACTGAGCGACTTTGTTGCCCGTGTGAAGGAGGCCTCAGTGTTGATAGGATCAAATATTTCAGTAGCAAATTCCCGGCTTGTCATCTGGCTTTAGTTGTTGGACAATTTGCCCTTTATAAGGCCATATTTGTAGCCACTTATTCAGTACTCGGTGCACCGTTGTTGGCGGGTACATTGAATTGTCTTGATGCTTGGCAAATTGACTTCGCAAGACTCCACTAAAATCACTATTGAATTTATTGCATTTTCTTATTGGAAACACTATTACGAGCTCCTCCAGACTAGTTTAGAAGACTTCTGGTCACAAGACGCTTCTGGACCCACACCTAATAATTTTCCCATCAGATGCATCTCCTCTGTATACTTTTTGCACTGAGATTATTGATTGTGTTTCAGCATACCACACTGCTTTTTGTGCATTCTGTTGTGGCATTGCCATTTTGCTTGAGCAACCATTCTACTCCATAGCGAGCGAGAACTTTGAAATGAGACAGAATTCATGAGATAAAATAAGTTATTTACAAAAGTTTCTAACAGTAAAACTGTCTTTATTTGCCCATACCAACCAATCACAGCACAGTAAAATGAAAGATGAGCTGTGACTGGTTGCTGGGGGAAAAAATAGTTTGACTATTAGATAGTTTTGATAAATGAGGCTCAAAAGTTCTTCTTTCATCCTAGTGATAATTACATTTCATCAATAATTATAATTTTATCGTGGAAATGTGAGAGGTTTGAATACAACTCCCTGTATGTTCATGTTCCTCAGTTGTGCTGTATGTATGTATGCACTATCAATGCCAGTTGGTAAAAAAAAAAAATCATATTTTGTGACCAATGTATAATGGTTCTGCATGAGAGTACTGTTACTTCCCACAGTGTATTTACAGTGTATAGGAATGATTGTTATACTGACATCTTGTGGGCAATGTGAAAACTACAATTATGCTTTTCTAATTTACATTCATTGTAAAAAAAAATAAAAATCAAGCACCTAGAAGGAGTTCTGAGAATCAAATGGAACTTTACATGTATGCTTGTAACATTGATATAACTAAGTGATTAAAATATCAGAGCAAATGGATTATTTATTGTGGAAAACTTTAAACTTGAAGGGAGGTTGTTTCACCCTGTTGGGCCACCTCCAGCTTGGATGTAAGTTGCGATACGGGTGGGTATGGAGGCATACGGATTCCATATGGTGTCCTGGAGCATATAACTCCATATTTGCTGTAACTGAACCTTTAGATCATGGAAACTCGTAGACTGTTGAAGTTGGTGCCCCAGATGGTCCCATTCATGTTCTATTGGCGATAAATCTGGTGATTGGGCAGGCGACAAATGCGTAACAATGTTGTGGAGACAATATATAGAAACAAGTTCCAGCAGCACATAGAACAAATACCACTCCTGTGGTTTGAACCTTTGGATCAATGCAACAGCCACACATGGACCAGACCACCTCCATTTTATAGTATCACAGATTAAAAGAATGCGGCAGCATCAATGGGTGTAGAAAAAGTAGATCAAAACTTTTATTCTCCCATGGTGAAGAAACAGGCGACGCTTTGATCCCCAAGCTTACTTAAATCACACAGAAGCACTGTTTAAATAGCAAAAAGTTTCTTCAGAAACCACTCACCCAATTTCCGGTTTTCAATAATACAATTATACATTAATATACCTAAAACATATACATACATATAATACATATACAATACATACATATGATTGAGGTCCATGCTGCCTGCTAAGTCCATGACAGGTGTCCGGTATAATGAATAATGCCGGCGTCTCAATATTGTTAGCACGCATACATCCCAAATACCGCGAGACTATGCGCCCGATGAAAAACATGGGTCCATAGCTAACAACGCTAATGCATGACATCAAAGAAATCTCGCAAGACTATAAGCCATGTAGATATACATCGCTCACATCATGAAAACACCTATGTGTTCACACTATTCGGGGGGGAAAAAAGAACTCATCATCAATGCAGACCAATGCATAAAAGCAAAGAACTGCACCAGTCACTCTGGCCCAACCAGAGAATGGCGCTAACGATCCTTATCAAAACAGCACTTATAGCGCCACAAAATGTCCCCAAAGCAAAGAGGGGACACCCGATGTATATATTGCATTAATGTTTACAATCTTGAGATACATATAACCCCCTGCCTATGGTGTATTATGCATGCACAAACTATAAAAAATAGGATGGCACTCCAATTATACCGAACTAATATATATACACACATTACAGAAAAAAATCTAATCAATTATTTAAATATCCACAATACAAAAAAATAATGCTCAAATTTATCCTTTATTATACATAATGAAAAAACAAATATAACAGAACGCCTGGGTAGAAAAAATAAATGAAACAGAACGCCTGGACAGAGACAACCAACAGCATGCAATCCCAACCTAAAAAACAATTAAAAATTAGAACAAGTGCTTACAAATACAACCCATTAGATGCTGTATGCAAAAGGGTAGCCATAGTATGGATTGAATTTTCCCTACTGGTCAGATAAACTAAATAAAAGGCATAAAATGATATTCTAAATTAAGTTCTCCAGGTGCCATCGTATCTAGTTCATATATCCAATATAGTTCCTTTCTTTTCAGAAGTGACTCTCTGTGACCCTCTCTAGGGGATAAAAGAACACAATCTATGACTCGGAATTTCAGCTGATATATCCCATGATTCTTATCCTTGAAGTGTTTAGGTAATGGTAAGTCCTTTATACCCCTTCTGAATTGTGGACTTATGTTTCACTATGCATGTGCGGACCTCCGTTGTGGTCTCGCCTACATAGGTGAGACCACACAGACACATGATCAAATAGATCACGAAACTGGATGTACAGGAAAACCGTTCATGTATAGGATACCTGGTTCCACGGAGGGGATGTCTGAAACTATCACTTTTAAGGAGATTGTTGCAGACCGAACACCCCAAACATGGAAAGTTACCCTTCCTGGGAGTTGACAATGTTCTTTGCATAGGATAACAACCACTATCAAAAAACGCCAGTGTTACCTTATTGCCTATATTAGGACTTCTCTTATAAGCAAACATTGGGAATTTTCCAAAGTTCAGTACGTTTATATTGGCTTCAGTAACTAGTGACCAGTGTCTACGAATGATTGATCCTACTCTTGAACTGAGAGCATTATAGGTAGTAATAAAGGGAATTCTATCATGTACTCTACTACGTGGTTCAGATGTTATTAAATCCTGTTGAGTAAGAGACCTGGCCTTCAATCTTGCCTCATCCAAAAGATGTTTTGGGTATCCTCTCGCTACGAATTTTTCACATATCTGGTTTAAACTGATATGTATCATGTCATTAGTTACTCTACGAACACGTAGAAGTTGACTCCAGGGAAGTGAATTTTTAATTGAGCTCGGATGTGCGCTATCGTACATTAAAAGACTGTTATGATCAGTAGTCTTGGTGTAAAGGTCAGTAATGTTGTGGAGACATTCCTGTGACCCCCTTGTGCATGCTGCCGAGCATTATCCTGCTGCCTCTGGGAAGCTGCCATGAGAGGAACACATGTGGCTGCAGGATGTCCTGAACATATCACTGAGCTGTCATTGTCCCTCATACCGCTACTAGGGGTGACTGTTGTATATGATGACCCCCTGACCATCACACCAGCAGTGGGGGTAGTGTGCAGCTCCACAGCAAAGGCAGGATTGAGACATTCACCCCTAGGTCTTTAGACACAAACGCAGCCGCCATTAGTGCCCAAACTAAACCTGAAATTGTCGCTGAAGACAACCCGGTTTCACTCCGTAGCACTCCAGTTTAGTCGTTCACGACACCACTGCAAACAGAAATGATGGTTGGTGGGTGTCAAAGGCAGTACATATAATGGACGCTGTGAGACCAAATATTCTTCAGCCAAGTGCCTGGAAATGGTTGAACAGACACAGGGGCCTGTACCGATGGTGTCACCTGTCTCTGGCAGACAACTAAACAGCTGGAGTTGCTGATCCCTGATGATCAGACGATCCTCTCTAGTGATGGTCTTTTGAGGGTATCCTGTGCTCGGTTGTCTTGTGTGTCTACCCTCATGCAGCCACTGTTCCCAAGATTTCCTAACAATTTGTCGATACAATCATTTAGTTTCTCACTTTCCAATAATGCACCCCCTCTCAAACTCTGTTAACTGGGTGAAATCTCTTTGATTGCATTGTAAAAGCGTATAATGGTCAACAAACGCTACACAAGCTCTGAGAGCCTTTTTATAAGCAAAGAGTGGAACCATTTTTATGGCCTCAGGTGCCAAGACTGTCCATCTAATCACACCACAACTCTAAAGAAATAACAAACCACAAAAACATAAACATCAACCTGTTTGATAGACTGAACAGTACCGCCAGTCCGCCTACATGTCGAGACCACCGTGCCACGACCCCATCACGGGTAACAAATCAGGTTACTTGCTGGATCCAGCATTTGCCGGACCTGACCGCCATCAGGTGTATCCCATTAGGTATAATGGGATCTGTCTGGCTTCCAACATGCCTCTATTTTGTCTGGGATTTTGTTCTTGATCTACGCCGGAGGCTCTGGTGCATCTGTGAAAAGGGCCTTAACATTATCTTGTGGGTCAGTATGATTACGGTGATATATATAGTTCCTGCTTTGTTTTCACTACCATTACAAATTTTTCAAACATTTTTTTTATTGCTTTTTGATCACTTTTTACACCATTTTGGGGGAAGCGAGTTGGCCAAAATAGAGCAATTCTGTTTAGTTCACCATCTATATATATATAAAGTAGGATGTTTCATGTGTGTATGTGCCACCATAACTCATGAACTCCTGGAGCAATGTCAACCAAACTTGGTACATATATAACTCATCCCATGGGGACAAATTTGGGGGGGGATAAGACAGCCCCACTACCCGTGGGGAGGGGGGGGGGGATGCCGGAATTGCACTTGAGCAGAGCACTTGTGGTTTTTATTTCACAGTCTTTTATTACACAGACGACCTCCTCCCTATCATACACTAATCTATTACACAGACCACCTCCTCCTCCTCAAATACTAATATATTACGCAGACCTCCTGCTCCACACATAATATCTTAGACAACCTCCTCCTCTGCTCCAACTACCACACAGCTTCCCACCAGCACCAAGCCACTATGTACCTCACAGAAATGAGCCCAGCACCCACTCTTATAAAAGCTATCCAAAAGGAAATCTGTGCTGCCCATAGCAACCAAACACAGTGCAGCTTTCATATTACCTCAACAGAATAAAAAATAGCAACCAATCACAGTGCAGCTTTCATTTTACCTCAGCAGTATAACAAGTGAAAGCTGAGCTGTGATTGGTTGCTATTGGCAACAAAAATGACAGGGGAAGTTGGTGAGTTTCGGATTTTTATTTACGCCAGTATTACACAGTTCTCCTGCTTCTCAGATAATAATATTTTACACAGATAACTTCCTCCTCCTAATATACCAATATATTACAAAGACGACCTCCACCTCACGCAGTAAGATATTACACAGACAACCTCCTCCTCATATATCAATATATTACGCAGATGACCTCCTTCTCATATACCAATATATTACACAGACAACCTCCTCATATACCAATATATTACACACACAACCTTCTCATCATGTAGTAAGATATTACACAGACGACCTCCTCCTCATATACCAATGTATTACACACACGACCTCCTCCTCATGCAGTAAGATATTACACAGATGACCTCCTCCTCATGCAGTAAGATATTACACAAATGATCTCCTACTCATATACCAATATTTTACACAGATGACCTCCTCCTCATATACCAATATATTACACAGACGACCTCCTCCTCATATACCAATATATTACACAAACGACCTCCTCCTCATGCAGTAAGATATTACACAGACAACCTCGTCCTCATATACTAATATAATACACAGATGACCTTTTCCTCCTACTATATCAATATATTAAAACAGCATCTATAAATATAAATATATATATATATATATATATATATATGTTTAAATTCTTTTCGTGTCTAAAAATAAAATACATGGGCAACGCCGGGTAATCAGCTAGTGCAGGATAAATAAGTTGATAATTTAAAGGAGTTTTCCAAGTCTGAAACTATTGATGTCATTAATAGCTGATTGGAGGGGATCTGCCACTCAGGTCCCACTGCGATCAGCTCATATCAGGTCAGCTGTCAGTGGGGACAAATCAGGCAGCAGATAGCTGTGCCCGTAGTGCCACGGCCCAGGATGGTAATTGCAAGCACATCTCCCAGTGCATTCTGGTTCTGTCCACACTGACATCTGGCCCAATGTCAGCTGATAGCTGGGGTTTTAAATGGTGCCCCCCCAGCCGTACAACTATTGATAACCTATGGGGATAGGATGATTAATGAGGATAGGTCATCAATAGTAAAGTCCCCAAAAACTCCTTTATAACATATTATGGGCTTGGCCTAAATGCATTCAAAATAATGAGCTAGATTGGAAATAAGCCATTTCCTAGAGTGAAAATACACAAATGAAGGGGGCGTGGCCTAACCGAGGACAGAGACGGACACCATTCCATGAGCTCCGCTCCGACCATAACCTACACAGCTGCCTGTAAAGCAACGGCGGGACCCCACTCTGCTACAGGAACGTACCTGTACCCCTTGGCATCCCGACACGACCCGGTGCAAGACGGCAAAGGCCTCTCCGCAACCGGTGGCCGACTTCTTCTCTGCCCGCAGCAGCAGAAGGGGCCCGGCTACAGCGCTCCCCTCCTCCTCGGACGGACTTCAAAATGCCGCTGGCCACTCATCAGCGGAAAACCCTGGCTCCACTCGGAGAGATGCACGCCGCCCTCTGGCTCTGGGAAAGGTGAGTGAAACATCAGCGGCCATTACACACAGCGCCTCTCCCCTGGCAAAAATGGCGCCCGGCCACATGTCAGCCCCTGGGGACACTTACTCTCTCAGCTAGTCCTGAAAAGAGGAGACCAAGGCTGGAAGAGGCAATAAACACCTCTCTGCCCCCATCCAATCCTGTAGAATTTCTAGACATGGTCCCAACATCAGACCAGCCTGCGTCAGAGGCCTTTATAAAAGAGATGATGCTAGCTCTGAGAAGCACTATGCGTGAGGACCTCCACTTTTTCATCCTCATTCAGCTCCACTATAACTGAAATAGAGGAGAGAACCTCACATATAGAGAATAAAATGGACGAATTGACAAAATCGCATAATATGTTAATTGATGCGCACTATTCTCTGGAGGAGGAGGTGGATCAAATCAAAATGGCAGATCTGGAAGACCGCAACAGACGCAACAATGTTAAATTTAGGGGCATCTCAGAGAAGGTCAGCCCATCAGACCTGAAGGATTTCTTAAAGCAATTAATGAAAAAACTCCTTCCCTCTACCCCAGACCAGGAACTCATTATCGACAGGGGGCATCACCTGCAGAAACCGAAATTCTTACACGACAATATCCCGCGAGACGTTATAGCGCGGATCCATTTCTTTCATGTCAAAGAGGCACTTATGTTCGCGTCTCGTAAAATGATCGATCTGCCTCCACAGTTCTCAAACATCAAACTATTCGTGGACTTATCTGCCGCTACTATACGAGCTAGAAAAGCATTTTCTCGCATAACCACATCCCTTAGGAAGGAAAAGATTCCCTACAAATGGGGTTTCCCCACTAAGCTTATACTACATAAAGAAGGCACCACATACATCTTCAACAAACCAGAAGAAGGAGAAAAGTCCCTTACTGCTTGGGGCTTCCAGATTACTGAGGAACCCCATAACAAACCGTCCAACCAGCGTTCCCGTGAGCCATCTGGAGAAAGTTTGCAACCCCATCCTCCCCGCTGAGTTAAGTATCTCTCCACAAACCTGGAGGTTTAGTTCCTTCTCCCATCAGACGAACTTTTATACCCCCAAATTCCCGCAGGATTTTATGCCTGCGAGAACAGCTCACTATGGGCAGCTGTTCCCAAGAACTCTCAAGCTTATAGTTATCAGAACCAGAAAAAGAGCAACATTTGGCCTTACTGTTCGGCGTTTAAGGCCAGTTATTTTTGTCTTGAATGTTTATGTTACTTTTCCCTCCCTTGCTACAACAATGGTCAGCAAAAATTTAAGGTTCCATAAGAATAACTCGCATCATCCTTCTGCAAAATGTCGATAAAAATATGCTCTCTTAATGCAAAAGGGCTAAATTCCCCCTTCAAGAGGTCAGCAGTCTGGAGAGACGCGATCTATGACAAGGTTGACATTTTATGTCTTCAAGAGTCACACTTTGCGTCTGCTGTGCATCCTCTATTTACCCATAAAAAATTCCCAAAAATATTCCTATCCTGCGCCGAGAAGAAGAGATCGGGGGCTATAATCGCAATTAAAGATACTATTGATCTAACACTTACTGAACAAATTATTGACCCCCAAGGCAGGTTTATAATTTTAGTAGGGCTATTTAATGGTACTTTAATAACCCTAGCCAATCTATATGCTCCAAACTCTTCACAGATTTCTTTTTTGAATAGGATCTTTAAAAAAATTCGTAAAGTCCAAAAAGGCAAACTTATAGTCTGTGGCGATTTTAATATCGTTCCCGATAAAAAACTCGACTCTACCAGTTTAGTTAACAGATTATCCTCCACGCTCTCACCATGGCTCCATAAACAAGCACTCTTTGACTCCTACAGATGCCTCAACTCCTCATCTAGAGAGTATACTTATTACTCCCCCCGCCACAGATCCTTTTCAAGGATCGATCTTTTCCTGGTAGATAAATGGACCCTGGCGGGAATCAGACACGCAGATATAGGCAAGACTACGTGGTCAGACCACTCTCCTATCTATCTCACGCTTGAGTCATCCAAATCTCCCCCGACATTTGGAAACTGGAGAAACAATGTTTCTCTTATGAGACTTCCTGAATTCAACAAGATGATCAAGGAATCCCTAGCTGAGTATTTTTCGCTCAATATGAACCCAAACGTGGATGTCTTCTCCATATGGTGTGCCCATAAGGCATTCATGAGGGGTATACTAATCAAGATCAGCTCCCATCATAAGAAAAAGAAACAACTCCAAATAAGTAACGGAGCAAAACATCCAGGTCTCTTCCTCCATTGAGCTGCACAGGGAATTAATGTCTCTACATCATAAACTCCGCCAGGAACTAATAGAAGATTATGTCAAAACTTTAAGTTTCTCCAAAATGAATTACTATACGGCGTATAATAAACCTTCCAGACTAATGGCTAGGATAATAAAACAACGCCAAGCACCATCTAAAATTCCATTTTTGGTTAAACAGGATGGAACGGAAGAGAAAGTAACGCATCCCCAAGACATAGCGGATGAATTTAGCCTCTTCTATTCCAACTTATATAATTTGAACAAAGACGGTTCCACTCCTCAACCAGACATCCATCAAATCAACAATTTACTGGAGAAGGTAAACCTCCCCATTATCGCGAAGGATCAACTAAAATCGCTAAATACTCCTATCTCCTCTTTGGAGATTTTGGAAACAATTAAGACGTTGAAGGCACACAAGGCCCCGGGTCCGGATGGCTTCTCAAACGAATATTATAAGGACTTCGCTCCGGACCTGGCGCCTTGTCTTGCTGAAACATTCAACAAAGCGATATCTAGTGGCAGACTTCCAGAGGAAATGTTGAGAGCCACCATAGTCACAATCCCTGGTAAAACCCTGAATTCCCCAGCAAATTTTCGGCCCATTTCCCTATTAAATAGTGATACAAAGATCTATTCAAAATTACTAGCCTAGCGCTTACTAAAATCCTCCCACAAATAGTCCATAGTGACCAAGTGGGCTTTACCAGGGGAAGACAGGCGACAGATGGCACCAGGAGAGTACTGAATCTTGCGGCAATGACGGAGGCGAAACATACAACATCTATTCTACTGGCTTTAGACGCTGAAAAAGCCTTTGATAGGCTCAACTGGGAGTTCGCCTTCGCCACCTTGGAAAGATTTGGCTTCCAGGGAAATATCCTTAAGGCCATTCGGGCTCTCTATGGCGCCAGGGTCCTAGTTGACGGGGTTCTCTCAAAATCCTTCCAAATTACCAATGGTACCCGTCAGGGATGTCCATTATCCCCATTATTATTCACGCTCGTTATGGAGCCTCTGGCAGAGGCGATTAGACTTAACACAAATATTAAGGGGATCTCGGCTGGCTCCAGGCAGCATAAAATAAGCCTTTTTGCAGACGATGTCCTGCTCCTCCTCACGGATCCCATCACATCCCTAAGAGAAGTGTATAACATAATCGAAGAATTTAGTAAAGTGTCATATTATAAATTAAATATAGACTAATCTCAAATACTCGCCATCAATATAGACAATCCCCTAAAGCTTAGCATTCAAGAAGTGTTCCCATTCCAATGGGGGGAAAACACTATTCCATACTTGGGAATAAAAATCTGTGTTCCTCTAGTCAATACTATTCCAGTGAACCTGTCGTCCTTATTATCCTACCTCCAAGAGGAACTAGGGTCCCTTGCGAAGAAAGAGCTGTCGTAGATGGGTATAGTTACACTTTATAAAATGTTGATTCTTCCCAAAATCTGGTATATTTTCCATACAATTACCCTTCCAATTCCCAGGCTGGAAGTTTCAAAGCTTCAAAAACAACTCTTGGATTTTATTTGGGGGGGGGGGGGGGGGAAAGACCAAGGGTCGCCGCCTCTATACTCTACCTTAATAGAAGACAGGGAGGTTTGGGGGTGCCAAATTTATGGTCATATTCCATGCATCCAATATCAACCAAACTAGACACTGGCTGAAATCACCGCCAAGACCAAGCTGGCTCCAAAGCGAGACCCAGCTTAACGACAGTAAGCTCATCCGCTCTCTTCTCTTGGCTTCCCTACTATCCTCCCTCTCCTCGCCCACGCCCCCAATTCACAAACCTCATTCTATTTCCCCACCCATCCAGGCTTCATTAGACTCATGGATCTGGTTGGCTCAGAGTACCAGTCTTCGCACCGGGAAAGCAATTGAATATATCCCAATCTCTACCCTTGAATTTCTCATCCCTAACTTACACCTAGGGGGGTGGATGGAGAAAGGAATTACAAATTTAGATGATGTGTTATCAGATGATGACATTCTGCCATTCCAGACTCTGATGGAGAGGTTCGATTTGCCTTCGGGAGAGGTGTTCAGATATCTCCAAATACGGTCCTTACTGCAATCAGCCAAAATCGGGAAAGTAAAGTTGTCAAATGATCTTCTGAGAATTCTCAATGGCTCTTCCCCGGCGTCTCGCTCCCAGGTGAGAATCTGCTACGATATGCTCTCGGGTGATATGAGAGATACAAAACGTGCTCATATTCTCAACTGGGAGAGAGATATAGGCAGGAGATTATTGGTCTCAAGGAAATGGAAAGCTGCTAACGCTCCTACCATTCTGGAACTAAAACAGACACCCTCTGACCATAATACATATGAAAAATTATATGCCCTGAAAAATGGAGGCTATGCGAAATACCGAAATAAATGGAACCCATGGATACAAACCTATCCGATCTAACACCTATTAGCTGACAACATATATCCCTTTTCCCGCTCCTCTCCCCCCCCCCCTCAACCCCAATGTTACTTTACTGTTTGTTATTGGTTCAAATTGAAGGAAGTAATGTACAAAGGCAACTATAATTTTCAATTTAAACAGGTTTAATCCACTCTTTGCTGCATGGTTAACATCTTCCTTCCACAGGTTACAGATATGGACTATAAAAGGACTTTATAAAAGGGAAGTCATACAAATCTGTTTTATTGTAAACAAATCCATCCTAATGGACTCATGCATGCTTACATAAACAACTAATGTATGTCCTGTATGTATTCATTAAAAATTAATAAAGAACAAATTGAAGAAAAAAAAAACACACAAATGAAGTCAAACTTTATTGATTTTTTTTTAAATTGAGATCGTTTTTATTGAAATTATTTTTCTGAATACAATTACACTTTAATTTCATGCACACATATAATAAAAAAAAGCAACTAAGTCCTCACCTTCTCTCCTCTCTACCTCACCTCTCCAAATCCCATCAGCTTTTCTACGATAGCTTAATGCAACCAAAACGCAATGTGAACTATCCATTATATATATAAGACCATCTTCCCCAAATTTCCTTAAACGTAGGTTCCGTTTAGATGAGATGATTTATTATTTGAATGAGCGAACGTAGACAGATACATCGTTGGCTCATTCAAACAAGAAATCGCTGTACAAGTGAATGAGAACGATAAGTGAATGAGCCAATTATGATTTTTACGCCTGCAGAAAATAGACGACCAACAAAAAGTGAGCGATTATTGTTCGTCATTTGGTCGTTGGCTGCGTTTACATTGAATGATTATTATCATTCACTTTTGCTTGTTTGAACGATTTTTTGGGACAATAATCCTTTTTTCCAAAAGAGCCCTCTATCAAACAGACTCTTTTTTTTATATATCCCTCTTTCTAAATATATAACCTCTCTTATCTTTGTGACAAAATCTTCTATTGTCCGCTTCCGTGCGTCATACAATGCTCTCTGAATTCCCAAAACAGTATGCCCATCAATTCCTTCAACAATATACAAGTTCTGGGATTAAGACCAATATAGACAAGATATTTTTTAAATTATCTCTAGTAATCCATTCCAAAATCACACTGTTTTACTAAGTCCCAGAGTATATGCATTAAATTTTCACCATCCCCGTAACATTATGGACAGTCTGATTTTAATCTATTACCCATCATAGACCGCCTGCACATGGTTGGATTCCGCATGCAGCATCCAACAGCAGAATCTGGCCCTGGCAGAAGCAGCATCTGTGTCTACCTGCTTTCTTTCACCTTCATCTATACTGCGGATGGTCCGCACGGCTCGACATCAGACATGCGCAGTACAGATTTTTTTCTTTAAACCCCTGCTTTTCGCCAGGTGATGGTGTGGAATCCACGACCTTTCTGTAATGTCAATTGCGGAAGGGCCGCAGATCAGATGGCTTCTATTAACTTCAATGGAAGCCGTCCACGTGGAATCCGTGCGAAAATGGGGCATGCTGCGATTTTTACTCCGTTAGCAGAAACCGCAATTAGTTTCTGCTTGTTTGCAGGAAGAATCACTTTTCCATAGCATGCTATGGACAGCATTTGCTGCGGAAGCCAGAGGCGGACACTCACCCCGGATTCCGCAATGCATATCCACCTGTGTGCAGGCAGCTTTAAACAACTTTTATGAAATACGGTAAACTCTATGCACTAAATACAATTGTTATAGTCATTGGCTTTCATATAGAGATATCACTGGAATAATATGATACACTACGGGCCATTTATCTAATGGCCTAAATCTTTTTCCCAATTTTCCTTTCCTTTTTTGGGAATTGCTGTAAATAGTAAGAAAGCATCTGTCTATATAAATAAGATATTATACCCTTTGAAGCTCCAGAATGTCTTCCCCAATGGTTTATTTCAGCCATTCCTCAAAAGTCACAAATTATTTCTACTTAGTCTATTTTCCATATTGCAAAGTACGAATAGACTGCTCACATATAGTAATTGTATTCTACATAGGAACAATTTTTTTCTTCCAGTTCATAACATGTCTCTGCTTTAGGCAATCTTTTAGTAACCTTTTGCAAATTGTGTAAATTCAAAATTCTCTTTCAGGATACCAAACCTAAGCAGAGAGGGAATCCACAACAGTATTGCTTTTAGTTATCCACACCACTAGCTTATGCTAAAATGGCTGGTATAATAGTATTTGCAGAAGCAGATGAAACAGATGAAGTATATAAAAGAGGGCCATGCTTACCCTTCTCAGCAGAGGAGGCAAATACAGCTGTAGATGTTTCATGAGTATTTCTTAGCGGGGTTGCAGGAGGAATTGAATGAGCAAATTCCACGAACCTGTTGCCGCATTGCAGAATCTCCAGTAAAGCAATCAAAATGATTAAAGCGTTTCGCATGATCACCCCCTCCCCCCCCCCCGCTCAATATTCGATATTGTTGCCTCCAGTGTTGCATGGATTCCATCATGAGATCCCATACTCACCTCTCCGGTTCTGCCGCGAGTGTCTCGTCCGGTGAGCATGACGCGCTGGCACTGGGCTGTGACGCGGATTCCCACGATACTTCCGCTGTGCTCACAGCGGATGTATTGTGGGATGGACGGCTTCCATTGTGTTTTTCCGCACAGAATAGAATATGCGATTTTCCCCCGAGTGGAAAATTGCAGTTGATTTCCACTCATGGGCAGGGGAGAATCGTGTAAAGCAACATGTCTATGGATGGACATTGCTGCGGAATTCTCGATTTCCGCAGCGATAATCTATCTGTGGGCATAGGGCCTTAGGTTGCCTCTCTGACACATCCTAGATCTCTACTGTTTAAATTCATATATCACATTGTACTTTGATATTCAATATCTTATCAAACCTTCTTGTTTTGGATTTGAGAAACCAAATAAAAAGATGTTGTTGAACGTTGGTTTACACACAGTGTTTTTCAGAAAAATATCTCATTTTTAGTGACATTTTCAAAGTGTTTAAAACATATTTAGCAGCAAGAATTGCTGGAGCCTGATGTTAGCTGTAGATCAATAGAGAAATCTGAAAGGCACTACAAAAAGTACAGTTTTTTTTTTTCACTTGTTAGAGTTTTTGGGGCCAGTGTTGTTTTTTTCTTGTAATAGCAGTAGGCTGTAGGTTTGGCATTGTTTTCTGTCATTTCTGCATAGGAGTATTTGTTGGCAGAAAAAAAAACACCAGAAAAAATGCATATAAAAATGTGTGAATAGAAAATCACGACTAGAGATGAGCGAGCATGCTCGGATAAGGCAGTTACTCGAGCGAGCATTGCTCTTCTCGAGTAACTGCATTCTTGTCTGAGCTGGCTGGGGGGGAGGGGGGGTGGGAGGGAGCCGGGGGGAGAGTGAGAGAGATCTCTCTCTCCCCCTCGCTAACCCCCGCTCACCCCGCCGCCCCCGAGCCTGCTCGGACGAGAATGCAGTTACTCTGGAAGAGAGATGCTTGCTCGAGTAACTGCCTTATCCGAGCATGCTCGCTCATCTTTAATCACGACCCAAAAATGCCTTTAAGGCTGCCTTCTCACAAGGCAGAAGCTATACAAGCATTCCCCAACAGAATACCCACAAATATTCCACAAGAATTCCACGGTAGCCAAATTTGAAGCTCAGGGTGCGGATTTAGTCAGGTTTTCACATGCGGAAGAGCTCAAATTCACCCCGTATAAAAACAAAAGTGAGTCAACTTTCCTTCAGTGCCTGCAAAATTCTGAATTATACAGTAAGCTACAAGATATAGGGTGACGAACATAATACCGATTTCAGGGTTCTAGCCCTTTGCCCAGATATTACTGGTGGCAGCCCTTTTTAAAGATCCGAACATTCATCTGTGACAGTTTCTATAGATATACCAAGTATCTCTCCTGCTGGTTTCTCCCTTTTGTTCCAGCAGCAGAATTGTAATTGTAACATATTTATCTGACCGCGCGCTCTCCCACACTAAGGCCATTTTCCTCTATTCAGGCATTGCATAGAAAGCTCAACGTTTGTTGAAAATTATTCATTACGATGTCAGAAAGACTCCCATATCAGTGATTACTACGGGAAGCTGTGGGTTGTACTTTCAGCAGTCATTGTTTCAAAAGTTATTCTTCTCTAAACCAGTTTTAGTCAGTGGCTGCTTCTTATTAATTTGCTTCGGATAAGCCTATTTGGACGTGCTTTTCCATTTCACTGATAAGTCCCGAAATGTCAAATGGTTGTCACCAGGGATACATATCAAAATGGGAAACAATGTTCAGCCACAGCTTAGTCAGATATTTATTCCAAAGAATTACCAGTGCGGCGAGGAGTCATAATCGACTGATTAACATGAAACTGTCACTTCTGCTATTTTCAGTGAGGCTGAGGTTAGTGTTGCTGGAAATCTAAGAGTGTATATATATATATATATATATATATATATATATATATATATATATATATATATATGTATATATATATATATATATATATATATATGTATATATATATATATATATATATATATATATATATATATATATATATACACACACACACTCTTTGTCAAAGGAATCAAGCCCCTAGAAGGAGTTGTCGTTTTGCTGCAAAACTCAGCATGCAGTTACATCTCAGGCAGGCATGTAAATGATTGGAGTTGTGGTGTAATTAGATGAACAGACTTGCCACCTGAGGCCCTAAAAGTGGTTGCAGCATTGGCCTATAGGCTGTCAAAGGCTACTTGTGTGCTGCGGACCTCTTTTTCCGCTTGTGTAGAGCTTGTTGCTTCTACGTCTCAGTCAAAGAGATTTCACCCACTTAACTGAGTTTAAGAGGAGACACATTATTGGAATTCGAGAAGCTGGATGGTTTTATCGACAAATTGCCCGCCGCCTTGGCCATTCTGACTTGACTGTTAGGAAGCGTTGGGACCAGTGGATGCGTAATGGCACGCACACAAGGTAACTGCACTCAGGACGCCCTTGACAGACCAGTAGTAAACAGGATCATCTAATTGTCCGACAAGCAGCACTGTTTTGTTGTCCACTATCCAGAGACAGGTGGCACAATTGTTACAACCATTTTCAAAGCGCTTCATTGAAGGACATTTGGCTTCACAATACACATTACATGTACTGCCTTTGACACCCCCCCCCCCCCCCCACCGCCGCATCTATTTCCAGTGGTGTCGTGAGTGACAAAACTGGATTACTACAGAGTGGAACCAGGTTGTCTTCAGCAACAAATCCAGGTTTAGTTTGGGCACAGATGACGACCATGTTTGTGTCTTCAGACCTTGGGCTGAGCGCCTCGATCCTGTCTTTACTATGGAGTGGCATACTGCCCCCATGCCTGTGTGATGGTCTGGGGGCATCATATATGACTGTTGGTCAACCCTAGTAGTGGTACAAGGGATAATAACAACTCAATGACATGTTCAAGACATCTTGCAGCCACATATGTTGTCATGGCGGCTTCCAAGAGGCATTTTCCAGCAGAATAATGCTCGGCCGCACACAGCAAGGGTGTCACAAGCATGTCTCCCCCAACATTGCCACACTTCTATGGCCTGCCCAATGTCATATTTATTGCCAACAGAACATAGATTGGACTATCTGGGATGCCAATTTCGACAGCCTACGAGTTTGCACAATCTAGAGGCTCAGTTACAGCAAATATGGACCGATATGCTGCAGGATACCATACAGAACATGTATATATCCATGCCCGCCCGTATCACATCATGTTTTCTAGCTTGATACGGGCCCACAGAGCACTAGAACCTCCATGCCCGCCCATATCAAATCTTGTATCCAAGCTACAGGCAGTACAACAGGGTACTAGAGCCTCCATGCCCGCCCATATCATTTCTTGTATCCAAGCTAGAGGCGGTACAACAGAGTACTAGAGCCTGCATGCTCGTCTGTATCACATCTTATATCCAAGCTAGAGGCGGTGCAACAGGGAACTAGAGCCTCCATGCCTGCCTGTATCACATCTTATATCCAAGCTAGAGGCGGTACAACAGGGTACTAGAGCCTCCATGCCCGCCCGTATCACGTCTTGTATCCAAGCTAGAGGAGGTACAACAGGCAACTAGAGCCTCCATGCCCGCCCGTATCACATCTTGTATCCAAGCTAGAGGCGGTACAACAGAGTACTAGAGCCTGCATGCTCGTCTGTATCACATCTTGTATCCAAGCTAGAGGAGGTACAACAGGGTACTAGAGCCTCCATGCCCGTTCTTATCACATCTTGTATCCAAGCTAGAGGCAGTACAACAGGGTACTAGAGCCTCCATGCCCTTCCTTATCACATCTTGTATCCAAGCTGGAGGTGGTACAACAGAGTACTAGAGCCTCCATGCCCTTCCGTACCACATCTTGTATGCAAGCTAGAGGCGGTACAGCAGGGTACTAGAACCTCCATGCCGGCTCGTATCACATCTTGTATCCAAGCCAGAGTCACTACAGCAGGGTACTAGAGCCTACCTTCAAGGGGTCAGTTTTCAAATATAAATTATCCATTTGCTCTGATATTGTAATCACTTATATCAATGTTACAATCACACAGAGAAATGTTCACTCCATTCCAACAACATCTTCTAGCTGCTTGTTTTTTACAGTTAGTGTAAAATATATACATATATAATGTCTAAAAAGTGACCCTTAATTTCTTGTAGTTTGACATCTACAACACTAGATGATTCTAGGAAGAAGATGCTGTTGGTTGTTACACCCTAAATACAAATTGATTCAATTCGCTAATCCTGTCCACGATACCTGTGAGTAAAGATATTTGTTAAGAATTTTGAATGAGTTGTTCAGGAATTCACTACATTAGGCACAGCCTCAGAAAAAAAGCATAGCTCTTCTAAGTTTCAGGTTGTTAAAGGGTTAGTAGCAATTCCAAACATCACCTATGCCTCCAGTAGGTCTAAGTTACGTGAATTTCATACTGGAAGGGAAGTAGTAAATTAAATAAAACTGCATCTATAATTGTAGTGTAGAGAAGAACTACTATGTGGATCCTGGTATTTCTACTAATGTCTCATGTCCAAGTCACTGCAGGTAATCCCACATGGATTCCGCCCGTGCCCGTGGCCAGTGAGCCCTGCTTACCTCATTTCCCTGGCAGTGGCGTCCGCGCGGATCCCTCCACCTCCATCAGACATGTGCATTCCAGTTTCTTTTTTATAAATTTCCTGCTTTTCCGCGGACCCGTAGCACATCCGTAGTGTCAGCTGCGGGTGTGCCGTATATCAGACAGCTTCCATTGACTTCAATGGAAGCCGTCCCTGCGGGATCTGCAGAGAAATGGAGCATGCTGCGATTTGTTTTCCGGACCAAAAGGTCTGCAAATCAATTCCGCCTGCTTTTAATCCATTTGCGGACGGCCTTGCTTCTTTATGGGCAGCTTGATTTGAGAATCTTCCACGTGGATTCCGCAAATCAAATTTGCCCGTGAGCATTGGGCCTAAATCCCTGCTTCGGCTTTCTTTAGACACAGTTTTTGAGGCTTGGAAAAAATGTCATGTATTTTGAAAGGTTTTTGGTTGGTATTTTTTCTATGAACCATGCATTTTTTAAAGTTTTTTTTTACCTATAGATAAGTCTATGGGAAAACGCATGGAAAAAAAACACCAAACCTAGAAGATAGTACATTTTTAAAAAAGCACTACAGGCCCCCCAAAAATAGCACCAAGGGCTTCTACCTACTAGCGTTTTTTTTAACACTACGATATCGCAGCATTTTTTTCAATTGCACTTTCTAATGTTTAAATCGCATCGCACAAAAATCGCGAAAGCACAAACTTGCGATTTCTATGTAATGCGATTTTAACATTAGAAAGTCCCATTTGAAAAAATGCAGAGGTATCACAGCGTTAAAAAAACACTAGTAGGTAGAAGCCCCAAGTGTGACAAAAAAAGGTAGCAGGAAAATGTTTGTACTGCATTTCATAACTTCCTATTAATCTACAAGTAACATCTGGCTGCAACATTTTTGCATAAGGCCTCCTGCGCTGCTGCCTCTGTACTGCGCATATGCCGACCAGCACTCCGGCCGGCACATGCGCAGCAGAGGAGAAGACGATGGAGAGGTAAGCCAGGGTCACCGGCTGGGCATCGGGTCGAACTCCGCTGTGGGAATTCCACATGCGGGGTCTGACCCGCCCATGTGCAGACAGCCTATTACTGATAGTGGGAAGGCGGCTTTATATGAACAGCAGTGCATGTACAGAATCATAGTTCATCTAGGGAATTTTTCAGCAGCCTTTGATAAATTACTTAAATCAGATTCTTATTATAATTTGTAAATGAAAAAATGCATTTTTTTTCCTTTCGTTACTAACCATATTAAAAAAATCTTGAAATACTCCAGTTTTCACACTGGTCACTAGAGCACCGAGAATAGACTGATGCTTCCAGTCTTGTGTAGGTTAACTGTCAGCTTTTCTATTTTGTCTCCAGCAAATTTATGGGTGCTACAGGGAGCACCCACAGCTCTGGATTGGATGCCAGCTACACACCTTCCCTGAGCTGATGATATTTTGGTAAGGCGCTTTTCTGGGTCCTGCTCTGCTAACTTCCGGCCTGTGGGGTATGTTCCTCCTTCACCTCCTAGGCCCGCTGGACTATTTAGTCCAAAACACTTTCCCCACGCTGTCCGCCAACGGTGTTCCTCCAGACTCCGCTGTTGAGACGTTGGCTGCCTGACCCTGTGGAGGAACCCGCTCACCGCTGCACTCCGCCAACGGTGTTCCTTTGGACCCCGCTGTCAGGACGCCGGACGCCTACCACTGTGGAAGAGCCCACTCCTTGCTGTGTCCAAGTTAGGACTGCTGCTAGGTGCGGGGCGACGGGGACATGTCCCAGTTGGCGGAGAACATGAAGAGAGAGACAGCGCGTGGCCGCCTTCAGCGGTTGAGTACTACCCCCAGCACGCATTTTGGCTTATATGGCATTCCACGGGGGTCACTATTAGTGCAGGAGCCGGAAGGGGAGAACGGAGAGTGGCTGCGGGGGTGAGTGTCAGTGCAGGAGGCACGAGGGGAGAAGGGAGACTGGCTGCCACAGTGACAGTAGCTGGGAGGGGAAAGGATTGCAGAGGGATAAATCCATAGAGAACTTCCAGACAGACCATCAGCCAATAGGAAGCTAGGGGAGTGCCAGGGGGTGTCAACTCCATCTAAGGCCGGTCAGCCCCTAGCTTCCGGTGTCAACAAGATACACCAGTGCCAAAATGTATCTCTATCATTAGAGTGCAGACCATTTAAAAGGAATTCTGTCACCTAAAACTTGGATCTTAACTGATCCTACTGAATGATGTGGAATGTGCAGTCAATTCTAGCATTTTTTCTCTTTACAGTGACTCCAGTTTCCCAGAATTACCTTTCTGGAACCACATGCTTGGTATGCAAATTAGCTGTAACTGGTATGATGGGCGTTTCATTTGCAGAACTGGTCTGGGCTCTCTCCCCTTCATTGTCTCAAAACATGCCCTTGACTGATGTCTCCAGCTCCCTTGAGGGCATGCACCACACTTTCAGAATCAGCGCATGTGCACCGACATTCCCTGCTATGACCATTTTGCTTGCTGACATATGTTGCAACTCAGCTTTACTCCCTGTGAAGCTGGACACAGAAAGGCCCATGCACATGATGTCAGTGATCAAGATGACTGGAGCAGGGACATCAATATGTATGTACAGAATCTGGAAGTGTGGCCCATGCACAGTGGGTGGAAAGTATAGCGTATACAGCTTCAGGGAGCTGGAGATGCCAGTAAGGAGCCAATGTACGTGTTTTGAAATGATGGAGTGGCAGAGAACCTAGACCAATCCTGCAAATGAAACGTCCATCACATGGGTCTCGTATAGCTAATTTGCATGGCATAAATAGCTTGAAAACTGCAGTTTTTAGGGATTTTAATCACTTTGAAGAGAAGAAATGCTACTATTAGAATTGTCTGCATATCCCACATCTTTGGGAAGGATTAGTTTGGGATTAGAGATGAGCGAGTGTACTCGGTAAGGACAGATACTCGAATGAGTATCGTCCTTACTGAGTACCTGCCTGCCTGCGGGGAGCGGCGGGGGAGAACGGGAGGTAGATCTCTCTCTCTCACCCCCCCCCCCCCCCCGCTCCCTCCTGCTTACTCCCGCAACACAGCGCTCACCCATGCCAGCACCCGAATCTTTGCGGGCAAGCAGGCAAGTACTCGCTTGAATATCTGTCCTTACCGAGTACGCTCACTCATCTCTATTTGGGATGCTAACTTTACTTGAAAATAAGTAAGATGAACAATACCTCTGCAGCATCACCTATTGCAAGGCAGTATTCCTTCAAATCAATGCCTGACCCCTTAAGCAAGTCTTTTAAACAATGATTGGGAATAGGAACGCAAGCCAGAATCCATACACAGACAGCTGTTTCGGGGTGTTTGCCCCTCATCAGTGTGCAGTAGGTTTCTGGCTAGTGAGCAAAGTTAACTTTTTATGGTAATTTTATAGAAGCCCTTGATTAAAGTATCACTATAATCAGGGTCGGATTAGTAATTTTAAGTGGCCCTGGAAAAAAATCCATTTTGTAGGTGGGTTTAAATTGGCAGAGGGCAGGGCCAACACAAGTAGATGGGGTCTAATAATTCTGTCAATCTATGCCTAAAAATATAACATACTGAGACCTATGAGCAAGGATATAGCTACTATAATAATGGCCCCTCATGCCAAGGGAGTAGTAATATGGTGGCTATATCCTTGTCTGTAAGCAGCATTATTACAGTAACTATTCTTCTCCATACAAAGTAGAATCACTACCTCTGCCTGGAAAGCAGCCAGGACAGACAGTCAGCAACAATCATCACCTGCTGCATTGTGCTAAACATTATTTCTTGCAGCTTATCAAGATCTTTCTCATTGTTCCTCTCTGGTGGGCAGCAGGCGGCAGAAAGCATCAGAGGCAGATCTAGCAGACATGCAATTGTAAGCTCCTTATGGATAAGAATATAAACTATTGTAAAACTAGCTGTACAAAAACATAACTACCTATGAACACATGTAGTGCCCTATTCGGTGGTATAAGAAGTACTTTATGTTATAAATGCACATCTCCACCCACAGTATAATCTATAGAGATGATCCACAGCACTGCTAGCCTTCCAGAATAATCATCAGTGTAAACGCTGCAAGCCTAAAAGATGGACTACAAAGACTCCATTTTGTCTCTTCACTTGTCTATTATAATACTTAGCTACACATATATATATTGTAGCAAGGGGGTACTCTTGCCTCGGGATCGCTAACCTCTCATACCAGATATGGCGCACCACACGAGTTAACACGGCTCAGGAATAGCGCATGTCTTTGTCTGGCTCCTGCCAGCGTTTATTTCACAGCACGTTACAGCACAGCAAACCACATCAATGTCCATAAGCACCCCAACTTGGGTGGGAGTCCAGGGGCATCATCCCTGTCGGACTCTTGCCTTTCCAGGCCACCAGCCTCCGCTCTGCTTGGGTGAGTCCAGGGGCGTCATCCCTATCGGACTCTTGCCTTTTTAGGCCACCAGCCTGCAGCACCTCCCTATGCTGCGCTGGCCCTCTCTCTCTCCTTGGGTGAGTCCAGGGGCGTCATCCCTGTCGGACTCTTGCCTTTCCAGGCCATCAGCCTGCAGCACCTCACTCTGCTGCGCTGGTCCTCTCTCTCTATCTTTGACAGGAACTGGCTTTTATCTGGTTCTTGCTCCACCCTTTTGTTAACCCTCACACCAGAAGTCCTGTCTCTGGCCCTCTACAGGCCATTCTGTGTACTGCACTACTATATATATATATATATATATATATATATATATATATATGTATATTTGTATGGTTTTCTAATCTTCACTGTATGGTTTCTAACCTTCACTTAGAAATATGCTAGATTTCACCTTAACTAATGCAGCTGGAGAAATTGATTGGGACCACCACAAAGTTTCCTGTACTGTGTTCTTATCTTAAGATGTCCTGCCAAAACTCACTAACGAACTTCAGAGGATGTATCTCAAGGCTACACATCTGGGGAGAGAAGGACACTTTGATAAGAAACTGATGTATTAAGAAACCAATATTAATTGTTTTTTTTAAATTGTATTTGGCATAAAGCCACCTTCTTTGTAAACTCCTATAAAGATTGAGCACATTGTGCAATAAACCAGAATGCATTTCACATAGCTACCCGTCTGTGTGTGTGTGCATTGCTCTTGACCGGTCAAGTCATATCACTCTAATTTGAAGCCCAGCAGCATATAGGGAATCCATTGAATTTCCCTAACATCAGCATACATCAGCGATCTACCTTAGGCTGGTCTCACAATTCAGCAATCAGTTATAATTAGTATCTTAATGCCAATATGAGAAATCTTTAGTATGTGATTTTAATGTATTTAAGAAGATTGATTTATTTTAAGCTTATTAAGCATCTGCCTTTTGTTTGTGCTTCTGTTCATTCTCTTCATATGAGTATTATTTGCTTGCAGACAATTTTCTACGCACCTCATTGCAGATTTACAACTGATAAGTGAACTAAAAATGTGGTGGAGTATTTCAGCTCATTGGCTTTCATATAAAGCACTTTATTATCCTGATCGTGTTAACAAGAAGGATTTTAGAATAATTTCCTATTACAATATTGACAACACTGTTCTTACCTGCTATTTTCATTTTCCTTATCAACATTTGTGTTTCGTTCATGCAATAAGACTTTGTTCTAGTGTTCTTCACAAAACTGTGATCCATCAACTAGACGTTTGCACACATATCATTAATAAAAAGGTTGTATACAAGTTAGGCAGGCCTTAGTCATTTGACAAGAACCCATAGAAAGTTCTATATCAAAATAAGGAACACTATCTGTGTCAGCACCAGTAGCTACAGATTTACAGGCAGCCTGCTGCACTTTTTAAAGGCATTTGTCATTTTAAAAAGTTTGAGCACTATTTTGTTTTCTTTGTGTTTTATCTAGGTTCGATCTTTTCTCCTTGAGCCCCTACAGTCTGGCTTCCGCCCCCTACACTCGACGGAAACCGCCCTGACTAAAGTGTCCAACGATCTCCTGATGGCCAAATCGAGGAGCGATTACTCCCTACTAGAGATGAGCGAACGTACTCGGTAAGACCGATTTCGCAATCAAGCACCACGATTTTCAAGTACGTCACTACTCAGGTGAAAAGTACTCGGGGTCGCCGGGGGGCGGGGCGTAGCGTGGTGGAGCCCCCCGCTCACCCACAGCGCCCCCGAGTACTTTTCACCCGATTGGTGAAGTACTCGAAAATCGCGGTGCTCGATTGCGAAATCGGCCTTACCGAGTACGTTCGCTTATCTCTACTCCCTACTGATCCTCCTTGATCTCTCTGCAGCATTTGACACTGTTGACCACAATCTCCTCCTTAGTATGCCTCACTCCATTGGACTAAAGGACACTGCCCTCTCCTGGTTCTCCTCCTACCTATCTGACTCCTCCTTCAGGGGGGCTTCACACGAGCGTGTTTTTGTGCGTACATAGGTGCGTACCTATGTACGCGCAAAAACTTGTGTGTATAGAGGTCGGTGCATTGCCTTCAAAGGGGTCGCGGCTGCTGCCGGCGGCTCCATTGAAGGCAATGGTCTGCTGGCACCCCTGAATTGTTTTTCAGGGAAGAGCTTTACATATAAACTCTTCCCTGAAAAACAAGAATTTAAGTGTAAAAAAATAAATACTTACCTGTCCGCCGCTGCTGTGTCCCCACGGGGATAAAGAACATCATCCCCAGCAAGGAAAATGAATTCCCTGCTGCACCTGCCACATCTGTGACAGGTGGAGCAAAGGAATTCTTCATCCCTGCGGGCAATAAAGAATGCCCAACTACAGCTGTCACAGATGACAGCTGCTGTAGGGGATCCAGCTGCCGGCATCCTGTAATTGTTTTTCAAGAAAGGGCTTTAAATATAAGCCCTTTCCTAAAAAACAAGAAAAAATAGTGATAAAAAAAAAATACTTACCTTTCTTCAGCTGCTAGGGCTCAGCCACGTCCAGCCGACTCTTCTCCTGCACTGCTCTAAGGAGTATTCAGCAGTCTAGGATTTTAAATCCCTGCCTGCTGAACAGGCTGCCTTTGATTGGCTGAGCACTGTGACCAATCAGAGGCAGCTCACAGCTATTGAATGACAGCTGATTGGTCCCTGCGCTCAGCCAATCAGAGGCAGAACTCACATATTTATTTTTCTTGTTTTTTAGGGAAGAGCTCTTCAGGGAAATTGGCATCACTTTAGGTCTTTAAGGAGTGGAGTTCAAACTGGCTCAGCATCAAAAGGGCTCCGGTGCTAATGGCGTTACAAGCGTGTCAATTTTCTAGACCATTAGACTGAGTTAAATGTATTTAACAACAAGTATGCAGTCTTTCAGTAAATGCACACATGGTGTTAAAAAATATTCCAGCGCACCTCCAACCCCTTCCGCCGGCCATTCCCTCTCCAGAATTGGTGAAATTCTCACACCAACATCACCTATCAAGTAATTCTAATGGAGACAATGTCCTCCGCCAGTTTCCCCAAACATTGAGGGGCCGCTCAAAGGAAGGGGGCAGTCGGGCCGGAGCCGCAGACGGTTGTCTCCATCCTGTATTTCTTTTCACTTCTCATCCTCACTGTCATTTCTTCCATATACATATACCAATACAATTAACATACTAAGACACTGCATCATTAATATCGCACAAACATCTCTCTAAAACATTTTGGGCTATGGATTCCTCGCTTAAAAATTATTGATATGCATTTAATTTCGCCTGTGAGGTGCTAACGCACAGAGTCCACTCCTGCTCGGGAAAATTGGTATCATTCTAGCTTTTTAAGGAGCGGAGTCCAAACTGCCTCAACATCACAAGGGCGTCCGTGCTGATCGAGTTACAAGCGTGCCAATTTTCTAGACCATTAGACTGAGTTAAATGTATTTAACAACAAGTATGCAGTCTTTCAGTACATGCACACATGGTGTTAAAAAACAACGGCGCACCTCCAACCCCTTCCGCCAGCCATTCCATCTCCAGAATTAGTCTACTTCTCACACCAACATCACCTATCAACTAGGTAAAAAAAAACAAAGGGCCTGATGGTCTAGAAACTTGACAGTCCAGCATGTAAGCGTCATCAATCGGTCTATTCATGCAAAGCTTACCAACATAAATACAGTTCGCCCATGAGGTGCTAATGCACAGAATACGATCCATAGAACTCAACACTCGACCTATGGGAGGTAGTGGAATTCAAGGAGTGGAGACCAAACTGCATTAGCATCACAAGGGGGCCAATTCTAATGGAGACAATGTCCTCCACCTGTTTCCCAAAACATTGAGCAGCCACTCAAAGGAAAGGGGCAGTCGGGCCGGAGCCGCAGACGGTTGTCTCCATCCTGTATTTATTTTCACTTCTCATCATCACTGTCATTTCTTCCCTATATATACCAATACAATTAACATACTAAGGCACTGCATCATTAATATCGCATAAACATCTCTCTAAAATATTTTCGGCTATAGATTCCTCACCAGAAACTTATTGATATGTATTTAATTTCGCCCGTGAGGTGCTAATGCAGAGAGTCTACTCCTGTTTGGGGAAATTGGTATCATTCTAGCTTTTTAAAGAGCGGAGTCCAAACTGCCCCAGCATCACAAAGGCGTCCGTGCTGATCGAGTTACAAGCGTGCCAATTTTCTAGACCATTAGACTGAGTTAAATGTATTTAACAACAAGTATGCAGTCTGTTAGTACATGCACACATGGTGTTAAAAAAAAAACGGCGCACTCCAACCTCTTCCGCCGGCCATTCCATAGAATCAACATAGAATTCAACACTCGACCTATGGAAGGTAGTGGAATTCAGGGAGTGGAGACCAAACTGCATTAGCATCACAAGGGGGCCAATTCTAATGGAGACAATGTCCTCCACCTGTTTCCCAAAACATTGAGGAGCTGCTCAAAGGAAAAGGGCAGTCGGGCCGGAGCCGCAGACGGTTGTCTCCATCCTGTATTTATTTTAACTTCTCATCTGCACTGTCATTTCTTCACTATGTATAAAAATGCAATTAATATACTAACCGTGCTGATGGTGTTACGGGCATGTCAATTTTCTAGACCATTAGACTGAGTTAAATGTATTTAACAACAAGTATGCAGTCTTTCAGTACATGCACACATGGTGTTAAAAAACAACGGCGCACCTCCAACCCCTTCCGCCGGCCCTTCCATCTCCAGAATTGGTGTACTTCTCACACCAACATCACCTATCAACTAGGTAAAAAATAGCAAACAGCCTAATGGTCAAGAAAATTTGGCAGTCCAGCATGCAAGCATCAACCGCTTGTTTACGCAAAACTTACCAACATAAATACAGTTCGCCCATGGGGTGCTAATGCACAGAAAACTCTCCATAGAACTCTGCACTCGACCTTTAGGAGGTAGTGGAATTCAAGCAGAAAACTCTCTGTAGAATTCAGCACTCCTACTACCGGAGGTAGTGGAATTCAAGGAAAGGAGCCCAAACTGCATTAGCATCACAAGGGGGCCAATTGTAAAGGAGACAATGTCCTCCGCCCGTTCCCCAAACATAGAGGGGCCGCTCAAAAGAAAGGGGCAGTCGGGCCGGAGCCGTAGACGGTTGTCTCCATCCTGTATTTATTTTCACTTCTCATCCTCACTGTCATTTCTTCCCTATATATACCAATACAATTAACATACTAAGACACTGCATCAATAATATCGCACAAACGTCTCTCTAAAAATTTTGGGCTATTGATTTCTCGCTTAAAACTTATTTATATGCATTTAATTTTGCCCGTGAGGTGCTAACGCAGAGAGTCCACTCCTGTTCAGGGAAATTGGTATCACTCTAGCTTTTTATGGAGTGGAGTCCAAACTGCCTCAACATCACAAGGGCGCCCGTGCTGATGGTGTTACAAGCGTACCAATTTTCTAGACCACTAGACTGAGTTTAATGTAATTAACAACAAGCATGCAGTCTTTCAGTACATGCACACACGGTGTTAAAAAACAACGGCGCACCTCCAACCCCTTCCGCCGGCCATTCCATCTCCAGAATTGGTGTACGTCTCACACCAACATCACCTATCAACTAGGTGAAAAAAAAAACAAAGGGCCTGATGGTCTAGAAACTTGACAGTCCAGCATGTAAGCATCATCAATCGGTCTATTCATGCAAAACTTACCAACATAAATACAGTTCGCCCGTGAGGTGCTAATGCACAGAATACTATCCGTAGAACTCAACACTCGACCTATGGAAGGTAGTGGAATTCAAGGAGTGGAGACCAAACTGCATTAGCATCACAAGGGGGCCAATTCTAATGGAGACAATGTCCTCCACCTGTTTCCCAAAACATTGAGGAGCCGCTCAAAGGAAAGGGGCAGTCGGGCCGGAGCCGCAGACGGTTGTCTCCATCCTGTATTTATTTTTACTTCCCATCTGCACTGTCATTTCTTCACTATGTATAAAAATGCAATTAATATACTAACCGTGCTGATGGTGTTACGGGCATGTCAATTTTCTAGACCATTAGACTGAGTTAAATGTATTTAACAACAAGTATGCAGTCTTTGAGTACATGCACACATGGTGTTAAAAAACAACGGCGCACCTCCAACCCCTTCCGCCGGCCATTCCATCTCCAGAATTGGTGTACTTCTCACACCAACATCACCTATCAACTAGGTATAAAAAAACAAAGGGCCTGATGGTCTAGAAACTTGACAGTCCAGCATGTAAGCGTCATCAATCGGTCTATTCATGCTAAACTTACCAACATAAATACAGTTCGCCCGTGAGGTGCTAATGCACAGAATACTATCCGTAGAACTCAACACTCGACCTATGGAAGGTAGTGGAATTCAAGGAGTGGAGACCAAACTGCATTAGCATCACAAGGGGGCCAATTCTAATGGAGACAATGTCCTCCGCCCGTTTCCCCAGACATTGAGAGGCCGCTCAAAAGAAAGGGGCAGTCGGGCCGGAGCCTCAGACGGTTTTCTCCATCCTGTATTTATTTTCACTTCTCATCATCACTGTCATTTCTTCCCTATATATACCAATACAATTAACATACTAAGGCACTGCATCATTAATATCGCACAGACATCTCTCTAAAACATTTTTGGTTATAGATTCCTCACCTGAAACTTATTGATATGTATTTAATTTCGCCCGTGAGGTGCTAACGCAGAGAGTCTACTCCTGTTTGGGGAAATTGGTATCATTCTAGCTTTTTAAGGAGCGGAGTCCAAACTGCCCCAGCATCACAAGGGCGTCCGTGCTGATCGAGTTACAAGCGTGCCAATTTTCTAGACCATTAGACTGAGTTAAATGTATTTAACAACAAGTATGCAGTCTTTTAGTACATGCACACATGGTGTTAAAAAAAAAAAACGGCGCACCTCCAACCCCTTCCGCCGGCCATTCCATCTCCAGAATTGGTGTACTTCTCCTCACACCAACATCACCTATCAACTAGGTAAAAAATAGCAAACAGCCTAATGGTCAGAAAATTTGGCAGTCCAGCATGCAAGCATCAACCGCTTGTTTACGCAAAACTTACCAACATAAATACAGTTCGCCCGTGAGGTGCTAATGCACAGAAAACTCTCCATAGAACTCTGCACTCGACCTTTAGGAGGTAGTGGAATTCAAGCAGAAAACTCTCTGTAGAATTCAGCACTCCTACTACCGGAGGTAGTGGAATTCAAGGAAAGGAGCCCAAACTGCATTAGCATCACAAGGGGGCCAATTGTAAAGGAGACAATGTCCTCCGCCCGTTCCCCAAACATAGAGGGGCCGCTCAAAAGAAAGGGGCAGTCGGCCCGGAGCCGTAGACGGTTGTCTCCATCCTGTATTTATTTTCACTTCTCATCCTCACTGTCATTTCTTCCCTATATATACCAATACAATTAACATACTAAGACACTGCATCAATAATATCGCACAAACATCTCTCTAATAATTTTGGGCTATTGATTTCTCGCTTAAAACTTATTTATAAGCATTTAATTTTGCCCGTGTGGTGCTAACGCAGAGAGTCCGCTCCTATTCAGGGAAATTGGTATCACTCTAGCTTTTTATGGAGTGGAGTCCAAACTGCCTCAACATCACAAGGGCACCCGTGCTGATGGTGTTACATGCGTACCAATTTTCTAGACCACTGGACTGAGTTTAATGTAATTAACAACAAGTATGCAGTCTTTCAGTACATGCACACATGGTGTTAAAAAACAACGGCGCACCTCCAACCCCTTCCGCCGGCCATTCCATCTCCAGAATTGGTGTACGTCTCACACCAACATCACCTATCAACTAGGTGAAAAAAAATAACAAAGGGCCTGATGGTCTAGAAACTTGACAGTCCAGCATGTAAGCATCATCAATCGGTCTATTCATGCTAAACTTACCAACATAAATACAGTTCGCCCGTGAGGTGCTAATGCACAGAATACTATCCGTAGAACTCAACACTCGACCTATGGAAGGTAGTGGAATTCAAGGAGTGGAGACCAAACTGCATTAGCATCACAAGGGGGCCAATTCTAATGGAGACAATGTCCTCCACCTGTTTCCCAAAACATTGAGGAGCCGCTCAAAGGAAAGGGGCAGTCGGGCCGGAGCCGCAGACGGTTGTCTCCATCCTGCATTTATTTTTATTTCTCATCTACACTGTTATTTCTTCACTATGTATAAAAATGCAATTAATATACTAACCGTGCTGATGGTGTTACGGGCGTACCACTTTTCTAGACCATTAGACTGAGTTAAATGTATTTAACAACAAGTATACAATCTTTCAGTACATGCACACATGGTGTGAAAAAACAACGGCGCACCTCCAACCCCTTCCGCCGGCCATTCCATCTCCAGAATTGGTGTACGTCTCACACCAACATCACCTATCAACTAGGTGAAAAAAAAAACAAAGGGCCTGATGGTCTAGAAACTTGACAGTCCAGCATGTAAGCATCATCAATCGGTCTATTCATGCTAAACTTACCAACATAAATACAGTTCGCCCGTGAGGTGCTAATGCACAGAATACTATCCTTAGAACTCAACACTCGACCTATGGAAGGTAGTGGAATTCAAGGAGTGGAGACCAAACTGCATTAGCATCACAAGGGGGCCAATTCTAATGGAGACAATGTCCTCCACCTGTTTCCCAAAACATTGAGGAGCCGCTCAAAGGAAAGGGGCAGTCGGGCCGGAGCCGCAGACGGTTGTCTCCATCCTGTATTTATTTTTACTTCTCATCTGCACTGTTATTTCTTCACTATGTATAAAAATGCAATTAATATACTAACCGTGCTGATGGTGTTACGGGCATGTCAATTTTCTAGACCATTAGACTGAGTTAAATGTATTTAACAACAAGTATGCAGTCTTTCAGTACATGCACACATGGTGTTAAAAAACAACGGCGCACCTCCAACCCCTTCCGCCGGCCATTCCATCTCCAGAATTGGTGTACTTCTCACACCAACATCACCTATCAACTAGGTCAAAAAAAACAAAGGGCCTGATGGTCTAGAAACTTGACAGTCTAGCATGTAAGCATCATCAATCGGTCTATTCATGCAAAACTTACCAACATAAATACAGTTCGCCCGTGAGGTGCTAATGCACAGAATACTATCCGTAGAACTCAACACTCGACCTATGGAAGGTAGTGGAATTCAAGGAGTGGAGACCAAACTGCATTAGCATCACAAGGGGGCCAATTCTAATGGAGACAACGTCCTCCGCCCGTTTCCCCAAACATTGAGAGGCCGCTCAAAAGAAAGGGGCAGTCGGGCCGGAGCCTCAGACGGTTTTCTCCATCCTGTATTTATTTTCACTTCTCATCATCACTGTCTTTTCTTCCCTATATATACCAATACAATTAACATACTAAGGCACTGCATCATTAATATCGCACAGACATCTCTCTAAAACATTTTCGGTTATAGATTCCTCACCTGAAACTTATTGATATGTATTTAATTTCGCCCGTGAGGTGCTAACGCAGAGAGTCTACTCCTGTTTGGGGAAATTGGTATCATTCTAGCTTTTTAAGGAGCGGAGTCCAAACTGCCCCAGCATCACAAAGGCGTCCGTGCTGATCGAGTTACAAGCGTGCCAATTTTCTAGACCATTAGACTGAGTTAAATGTATTTAACAACAAGTATGCAGTCTTTTAGTACATGCACACATGGTGTTAAAAAAAAAACGGCGCACCTCCAACCCCTTCCGCCGGCCATTCCATCTCCAGAATTGGTGTACTTCTCCTCACACCAACATCACCTATCAACTAGGTAAAAAATAGCAAACAGCCTAATGGTCAAGAAAATTTGGCAGTCCAGCATGCAAGCATCAACCGCTTGTTTACGCAAAACTTACCAACATAAATACAGTTCGCCCGTGAGGTGCTAATGCACAGAAAACTCTCCATAGAACTCTGCACTCGACCTTTAGGAGGTAGTGGAATTCAAGCAGAAAACTCTCTGTAGAATTCAGCACTCCTACTACCGGAGGTAGTGGAATTCAAGGAAAGGAGCCCAAACTGCATTAGCATCACAAGGGGGCCAACTGTAAAGGAGACAATGTCCTCCGCCTGTTCCCCAAACATAGAGGGGCCGCTCAAAAGAAAGGGGCCGTCGGGCCGGAGCCGTAGACGGTTGTCTCCATCCTGTATTTATTTTCACTTCTCATCCTCACTGTCATTTCTTCCCTATATATACCAATACAATTAACATACTAAGACACTGCATCAATAATATCGCACAAACATCTCTCTAATAATTTTGGGCTATTGATTTCTCGCTTAAAACTTATTTATATGCATTTAATTTTGCCCGTGAGGTGCTAACGCAGAGAGTCCACTCCTGTTCAGGGAAATTGGTATCACTCTAGCTTTTTATGGAGTGGAGTCCAAACTGCCTCAACATCACAAGGGCACCCGTGCTGATGGTGTTACATGCGTACCAATTTTCTAGACCACTAGACTGAGTTTAATGTAATTCACAACAAGTATGCAGTCTTTCAGTACATGCACACATGGTGTTAAAAAACAACGACGCACCTCCAACCTCTTCCGCCGGCCATTCCATCTCCAGAATTGGTGTACGTCTCACACCAACATCACCTATCAACTAGGTGAAAAAAAAAACAAAGGGCCTGATGGTCTAGAAACTTGACAGTCCAGCATGTAAGCATCATCAATCGGTCTATTCATGCTAAACTTACCAACATAAATACAGTTCGCCCGTGAGGTGCTAATGCACAGAATACTATCCGTAGAACTCAACACTCGACCTATGGAAGGTAGTGGAATTCAAGGAGTGGAGACCAAACTGCATTAGCATCACAAGGGGGCCAATTCTAATGGAGACAATGTCCTCCACCTGTTTCCCAAAACATTGAGGAGCCGCTCAAAGGAAAGGGGCAGTCGGGCCGGAGCCGCAGACGGTTGTCTCCATCCTGTATTTATTTTTACTTCCCATCTGCACTGTCATTTCTTCACTATGTATAAAAATGCAATTAATATACTAACCGTACTGATGGTGTTACAAGCATGTCAATTTTCTAGACCATTAGACTGAGTTAAATGTATTTAACAACAAGTATGCAGTCTTTCAGTACATGCACACATGGTGTTAAAAAACAACGGCGCACCTCCAACCCCTTCCGCCGGCCATTCCATCTCCAGAATTGGTGTACTTCTCACACCAACATCACCTATCAACTAAGTAAAAAAAAAACAAAGGGCCTGATGGTCTAGAAACTTGACAGTCCAGCATGTAAGCGTCATCAATCGGTCTATTCATGCTAAACTTACCAACATAAATACAGTTCGCCCGTGAGGTGCTAATGCACAGAGTACTATCCGTAGAACTCAACACTCGACCCATGGAAGGTAGTGGAATTCAAGGAGTGGAGACCAAACTGCATTAGCATCACAAGGGGGCCAATTCTAATGGACACAATGTCCTCCGCCCGTTTCCCAAAACATTGAGAGGCCGCTCAAAAGAAAGGGGCAGTCGGGCCGGAGCCTCAGACGGTTTTCTCCATCCTGTATTTATTTTCACTTCTCATCATCACTGTCATTTCTTCCCTATATATACCAATACAATTAACATACTAAGGCACTGCATCATTAATATCGCACAGACATCTCTCTAAAACATTTTCGGTTATAGATTCCTCACCTGAAACTTATTGATATGTATTTAATTTCGCCCGTGAGGTGCTAACGCAGAGAGTCTACTCCTGTTTGGGGAAATTGGTATCATTCTAGCTTTTTAAGGAGCGGAGTCCAAACTGCCCCAGCATCACAAAGGCGTCCGTGCTGATCGAGTTACAAGCGTGCCAATTTTCTAGACCATTAGACTGAGTTAAATGTATTTAACAACAAGTATGCAGTCTTTTAGTACATGCACACATGGTGTTAAAAAAAAAAACGGCGCACCTCCAACCCCTTCCGCCGGCCATTCCATCTCCAGAATTGGTGTACTTCTCCTCACACCAACATCACCTATCAACTAGGTAAAAAATAGCAAACAGCCTAATGGTCAAGAAAATTTGGCAGTCCAGCATGCAAGCATCAACCGCTTGTTTACGCAAAACTTACCAACATAAATACAGTTCGCCCGTGAGGTGCTAATGCACAGAAAACTCTCCATAGAACTCTGCACTCGACCTTTAGGAGGTAGTGGATTTCAAGCAGAAAACTCTCTGTAGAATTCAGCACTCCTACTACCGGAGGTAGTGGAATTCAAGGAAAGGAGCCCAAACTGCATTAGCATCACAAGGGGACCAATTGTAAAGGAGACAATGTCCTCCGCCCGTTCCCCAAACATAGAGGGGCTGCTCAAAAGAAAGGGGCCGTCGGGCCGGAGCCATAGACGGTTGTCTCCATCCTGTATTTATTTTCACTTCTCATCCTCACTGTCATTTCTTCCCTATATATACCAATACAATTAACATACTAAGACACTGCATCAATAATATCGCACAAACATCTCTCTAAAAATTTTGGGCTATTGATTTCTCGCTCAAAACATATTTATATGCATTTAATTTTGCCCGTGAGGTGCTAACGCAGAGAGTCCACTCCTGTTCAGGGAAATTGGTATCACTCTAGCTTTTTATGGAGTGGAGTCCAAACTGCCTCAACATCACAAGGGCACCCGTGCTGATGGTGTTACAAGCGTACCAATTTTCTAGACCACTAGACTGAGTTTAATGTAATTAACAACAAGTATGCAGTCTTTCAGTACATGCACACATGGTGTTAAAAAACAACGGCGCACCTCCAACCCCTTCCGCCGGCCATTCCATCTCCAGAATTGGTGTACGTCTCACACCAACATCACCTATCAACTAGGTGAAAAAAAAAACAAAGGGCCTGATGGTCTAGAAACTTGACAGTCCAGCATGTAAGCATCATCAATCGGTCTATTCATGCTAAACTTACCAACATAAATACAGTTCGCCCGTGAGGTGCTAATGCACAGAATACTATCCTTAGAACTCAACACTCGACCTATGGAAGGTAGTGGAATTCAAGGAGTGGAGACCAAACTGCATTAGCATCACAAGGGGGCCAATTCTAATGGAGACAATGTCCTCCACCTGTTTCCCAAAACATTGAGGAGCCGCTCAAAGGAAAGGGGCAGTCGGGCCGGAGCCGCAGACGGTTGTCTCCATCCTGTATTTATTTTTACTTCTCATCTGCACTGTTATTTCTTCACTATGTATAAAAATGCAATTAATATACTAACCGTGCTGATGGTGTTACGGGCATGTCAATTTTCTAGACCATTAGACTGAGTTAAATGTATTTAACAACAAGTATGCAGTCTTTCAGTACATGCACACATGGTGTTAAAAAACAACGGCGCACCTCCAACCCCTTCCGCCGGCCATTCCATCTCCAGAATTGGTGTACTTCTCACACCAACATCACCTATCAACTAGGTCAAAAAAAACAAAGGGCCTGATGGTCTAGAAACTTGACAGTCTAGCATGTAAGCATCATCAATCGGTCTATTCATGCAAAACTTACCAACATAAATACAGTTCGCCCGTGAGGTGCTAATGCACAGAATACTATCCGTAGAACTCAACACTCGACCTATGGAAGGTAGTGGAATTCAAGGAGTGGAGACCAAACTGCATTAGCATCACAAGGGGGCCAATTCTAATGGAGACAACGTCCTCCGCCCGTTTCCCCAAACATTGAGAGGCCGCTCAAAAGAAAGGGGCAGTCGGGCCGGAGCCTCAGACGGTTTTCTCCATCCTGTATTTATTTTCACTTCTCATCATCACTGTCTTTTCTTCCCTATATATACCAATACAATTAACATACTAAGGCACTGCATCATTAATATCGCACAGACATCTCTCTAAAACATTTTCGGTTATAGATTCCTCACCTGAAACTTATTGATATGTATTTAATTTCGCCCGTGAGGTGCTAACGCAGAGAGTCTACTCCTGTTTGGGGAAATTGGTATCATTCTAGCTTTTTAAGGAGCGGAGTCCAAACTGCCCCAGCATCACAAAGGCGTCCGTGCTGATCGAGTTACAAGCGTGCCAATTTTCTAGACCATTAGACTGAGTTAAATGTATTTAACAACAAGTATGCAGTCTTTTAGTACATGCACACATGGTGTTAAAAAAAAAACGGCGCACCTCCAACCCCTTCCGCCGGCCATTCCATCTCCAGAATTGGTGTACTTCTCCTCACACCAACATCACCTATCAACTAGGTAAAAAATAGCAAACAGCCTAATGGTCAAGAAAATTTGGCAGTCCAGCATGCAAGCATCAACCGCTTGTTTACGCAAAACTTACCAACATAAATACAGTTCGCCCGTGAGGTGCTAATGCACAGAAAACTCTCCATAGAACTCTGCACTCGACCTTTAGGAGGTAGTGGAATTCAAGCAGAAAACTCTCTGTAGAATTCAGCACTCCTACTACCGGAGGTAGTGGAATTCAAGGAAAGGAGCCCAAACTGCATTAGCATCACAAGGGGGCCAACTGTAAAGGAGACAATGTCCTCCGCCTGTTCCCCAAACATAGAGGGGCCGCTCAAAAGAAAGGGGCCGTCGGGCCGGAGCCGTAGACGGTTGTCTCCATCCTGTATTTATTTTCACTTCTCATCCTCACTGTCATTTCTTCCCTATATATACCAATACAATTAACATACTAAGACACTGCATCAATAATATCGCACAAACATCTCTCTAATAATTTTGGGCTATTGATTTCTCGCTTAAAACTTATTTATATGCATTTAATTTTGCCCGTGAGGTGCTAACGCAGAGAGTCCACTCCTGTTCAGGGAAATTGGTATCACTCTAGCTTTTTATGGAGTGGAGTCCAAACTGCCTCAACATCACAAGGGCACCCGTGCTGATGGTGTTACATGCGTACCAATTTTCTAGACCACTAGACTGAGTTTAATGTAATTCACAACAAGTATGCAGTCTTTCAGTACATGCACACATGGTGTTAAAAAACAACGACGCACCTCCAACCTCTTCCGCCGGCCATTCCATCTCCAGAATTGGTGTACGTCTCACACCAACATCACCTATCAACTAGGTGAAAAAAAAAACAAAGGGCCTGATGGTCTAGAAACTTGACAGTCCAGCATGTAAGCATCATCAATCGGTCTATTCATGCTAAACTTACCAACATAAATACAGTTCGCCCGTGAGGTGCTAATGCACAGAATACTATCCGTAGAACTCAACACTCGACCTATGGAAGGTAGTGGAATTCAAGGAGTGGAGACCAAACTGCATTAGCATCACAAGGGGGCCAATTCTAATGGAGACAATGTCCTCCACCTGTTTCCCAAAACATTGAGGAGCCGCTCAAAGGAAAGGGGCAGTCGGGCCGGAGCCGCAGACGGTTGTCTCCATCCTGTATTTATTTTTACTTCCCATCTGCACTGTCATTTCTTCACTATGTATAAAAATGCAATTAATATACTAACCGTACTGATGGTGTTACAAGCATGTCAATTTTCTAGACCATTAGACTGAGTTAAATGTATTTAACAACAAGTATGCAGTCTTTCAGTACATGCACACATGGTGTTAAAAAACAACGGCGCACCTCCAACCCCTTCCGCCGGCCATTCCATCTCCAGAATTGGTGTACTTCTCACACCAACATCACCTATCAACTAAGTAAAAAAAAAACAAAGGGCCTGATGGTCTAGAAACTTGACAGTCCAGCATGTAAGCGTCATCAATCGGTCTATTCATGCTAAACTTACCAACATAAATACAGTTCGCCCGTGAGGTGCTAATGCACAGAGTACTATCCGTAGAACTCAACACTCGACCCATGGAAGGTAGTGGAATTCAAGGAGTGGAGACCAAACTGCATTAGCATCACAAGGGGGCCAATTCTAATGGACACAATGTCCTCCGCCCGTTTCCCAAAACATTGAGAGGCCGCTCAAAAGAAAGGGGCAGTCGGGCCGGAGCCTCAGACGGTTTTCTCCATCCTGTATTTATTTTCACTTCTCATCATCACTGTCATTTCTTCCCTATATATACCAATACAATTAACATACTAAGGCACTGCATCATTAATATCGCACAGACATCTCTCTAAAACATTTTCGGTTATAGATTCCTCACCTGAAACTTATTGATATGTATTTAATTTCGCCCGTGAGGTGCTAACGCAGAGAGTCTACTCCTGTTTGGGGAAATTGGTATCATTCTAGCTTTTTAAGGAGCGGAGTCCAAACTGCCCCAGCATCACAAAGGCGTCCGTGCTGATCGAGTTACAAGCGTGCCAATTTTCTAGACCATTAGACTGAGTTAAATGTATTTAACAACAAGTATGCAGTCTTTTAGTACATGCACACATGGTGTTAAAAAAAAAAACGGCGCACCTCCAACCCCTTCCGCCGGCCATTCCATCTCCAGAATTGGTGTACTTCTCCTCACACCAACATCACCTATCAACTAGGTAAAAAATAGCAAACAGCCTAATGGTCAAGAAAATTTGGCAGTCCAGCATGCAAGCATCAACCGCTTGTTTACGCAAAACTTACCAACATAAATACAGTTCGCCCGTGAGGTGCTAATGCACAGAAAACTCTCCATAGAACTCTGCACTCGACCTTTAGGAGGTAGTGGAATTCAAGCAGAAAACTCTCTGTAGAATTCAGCACTCCTACTACCGGAGGTAGTGGAATTCAAGGAAAGGAGCCCAAACTGCATTAGCATCACAAGGGGGCCAATTGTAAAGGAGACAATGTCCTCCGCCTGTTCCCCAAACATAGAGGGGCCGCTCAAAAGAAAGGGGCCGTCGGGCCGGAGCCGTAGACGGTTGTCTCCATCCTGTATTTATTTTCACTTCTCATCCTCACTGTCATTTCTTCCCTATATATACCAATACAATTAACATACTAAGACACTGCATCAATAATATCGCACAAACATCTCTCTAATAATTTTGGGCTATTGATTTCTCGCTTAAAACTTATTTATATGCATTTAATTTTGCCCGTGAGGTGCTAACGCAGAGAGTCCACTCCTGTTCAGGGAAATTGGTATCACTCTAGCTTTTTATGGAGTGGAGTCCAAACTGCCTCAACATCACAAGGGCACCCGTGCTGATGGTGTTACATGCGTACCAATTATCTAGACCACTAGACTGAGTTTAATGTAATTCACAACAAGTATGCAGTCTTTCAGTACATGCACACATGGTGTTAAACAACAACGGCGCACCTCCAACCCCTTCCGCCGGCCATTCCATCTCCAGAATTGGTGTACGTCTCACACCAACATCACCTATCAACTAGGTGAAAAAAAAAACAAAGGGCCTGATGGTCTAGAAACTTGACAGTCCAGCATGTAAGCATCATCAATCGGTCTATTCATGCTAAATTTACCAACATAAATACAGTTCGCCCGTGAGGTGCTAATGCACAGAATACTATCCGTAGAACTCAACACTCGACCTATGGAAGGTAGTGGAATTCAAGGAGTGGAGACCAAACTGCATTAGCATCACAAGGGGGCCAATTCTAATGGAGACAATGTCCTCCACCTGTTTCCCAAAACATTGAGGAGCCGCTCAAAGGAAAGGGGCAGTCGGGCCGGAGCCGCAGACGGTTGTCTCCATCCTGTATTTATTTTTACTTCTCATCTGCACTGTTATTTCTTCACTATGTATAAAAATGCAATTAATATACTAACCGTGCTGATGGTGTTACGGGCATGTCAATTTTCTAGACCATTAGACTGAGTTAAATGTATTTAACAACAAGTATGCAGTCTTTCAGTACATGCACACATGGTGTTAAAAAACAACGGCGCACCTCCAACCCCTTCCGCCGGCCATTCCATCTCCAGAATTGGTGTACTTCTCACACCAACATCACCTATCAACTAGGTCAAAAAAAACAAAGGGCCTGATGGTCTAGAAACTTGACAGTCCAGCATGTAAGCATCATCAATCGGTCTATTCATGCTAAACTTACCAACATAAATACAGTTCGCCCGTGAGGTGCTAATGCACAGAATACTATCCGTAGAACTCAACACTCGACCTATGGAAGGTAGTGGAATTCAAGGAGTGGAGACCAAACTGCATTAGCATCACAAGGGGGCCAATTCTAATGGAGACAACGTCCTCCGCCCGTTTCCCCAAACATTGAGAGGCCGCTCAAAAGAAAGGGGCAGTCGGGCCGGAGCCTCAGACGGTTTTCTCCATCCTGTATTTATTTTCACTTCTCATCATCACTGTCATTTCTTCCCTGTATATACCAATACAATTAACATACTAAGGCACTGCATCATTAATATCGCACAGACATCTCTCTAAAACATTTTTGATTATAGATTCCTCACCTGAAACTTATTGATATGTATTTAATTTCGCCCGTGAGGTGCTAATGCAGAGAGTCTACTCCTGTTTGGGGAAATTGGTATCATTCTAGCTTTTTAAGGAGCGGAGTCCAAACTGCCCCAGCATCACAAAGGCGTCCGTGCTGATCGAGTTACAAGCGTGCCAATTTTCTAGACCATTAGACTGAGTTAAATGTATTTAACAACAAGTATGCAGTCTTTTAGTACATGCACACATGGTGTTAAAAAAAAAAACGGCGCACCTCCAACCCCTTCCGCCGGCCATTCCATCTCCAGAATTGGTGTACTTCTCCTCACACCAACATCACCTATCAACTAGGTAAAAAATAGCAAACAGCCTAATGGTCAAGAAAATTTGGCAGTCCAGCATGCAAGCGTCAACCGCTTGTTTACGCAAAACTTACCAACATAAATACAGTTCGCCCGTGAGGTGCTAATGCACAGAAAACTCTCCATAGAACTCTGCACTCGACCTTTAGGAGGTAGTTGAATTCAAGCAGAAAACTCTCTGTAGAATTCAGCACTCCTACTACCGGAGGTAGTGGAATTCAAGGAAAGGAGCCCAAACTGCATTAGCATCACAAGGGGGCCAATTGTAAAGGAGACAATGTCCTCCGCCTGTTCCCCAAACATAGAGGGGCCGCTCAAAAGAATGGGGCCGTCGGGCCGGAGCCGTAGACGGTTGTCTCCATCCTGTATTTATTTTCACTTCTCATCCTCACTGTCATTTCTTCCCTATATATACCAACACAATTAACATACTAAGACACTGCATCAATAATATCGCACAAACATCTCTCTAAAAATTTTGGGCTATTGATTTCTCACTTAAAACTTATTTATATGCATTTAATTTTGCCCGTGAGGTGCTAACGCAGAGAGTCCACTCCTGTTCAGGGAAATTGGTATCACTCTAGCTTTTTACGGAGTGGAGTCCAAACTGCCTCAACATCACAAGGGCACCCGTGCTGATGGTGTTACATGCGTACCAATTTTCTAGACCACTAGACTGAGTTTAATGTAATTAACAACAAGTATGCAGTCTTTCAGTACATGCACACATGGTGTTAAAAAACAACGGCGCACCTCCAACCCCTTCCGCCGGCCATTCCATCTCCAGAATTGGTGTACGTCTCACACCAACATCACCTATCAACTAGGTGAAAAAAAAAACAAAGGGCCTGATGGTCTAGAAACTTGACAGTCCAGCATGTAAGCATCATCAATCGGTCTATTCATGCTAAACTTACCAACATAAATACAGTTCGCCCGTGAGGTGCTAATGCACAGAATACTATCCGTAGAACTCAACACTCGACCTATGGAAGGTAGTGGAATTCAAGGAGTGGAGACCAAACTGCATTAGCATCACAAGGGGGCCAATTCTAATGGAGACAATGTCCTCCACCTGTTTCCCAAAACATTGAGGAGCCGCTCAAAGGAAAGGGGCAGTCGGGCCGGAGCTGCAGACGGTTGTCTCCATCCTGTATTTATTTTTACTTCTCATCTGCACTGTCATTTCTTCACTATGTATAAAAATGCAATTAATATACTAACCGTGCTGATGGTGTTACGGGCATGTCAATTTTCTAGACCATTAGACTGAGTTAAATGTATTTAACAACAAGTATGCAGTCTTTCAGTACATGCACACATGGTGTTAAAAAACAACGGCGCACCTCCAACCCCTTCCGCCGGCCATTCCATCTCCAGAATTGGTGTACTTCTCACACCAACATCACCTATCAACTAGGTCAAAAAAAACAAAGGGCCTGATGGTCTAGAAACTTGACAGTCCAGCATGTAAGCATCATCAATCGGTCTATTCATGCTAAACTTACCAACATAAATACAGTTCGCCCGTGAGGTGCTAATGCACAGAATACTATCCGTAGAACTCAACACTCGACCTATGGAAGGTAGTGGAATTCAAGGAGTGGAGACCAAACTGCATTAGCATCACAAGGGGGCCAATTCTAATGGAGACAACGTCCTCCGCCCGTTTCCCCAAACATTGAGAGGCCGCTCAAAAGAAAGGGGCAGTCGGGCCGGAGCCTCAGACGGTTTTCTCCATCCTGTATTTATTTTCACTTCTCATCATCACTGTCATTTCTTCCCTATATATACCAATACAATTAACAGACTAAGGCACTGCATCATTAATATCGCACAGACATCTCTCTAAAACATTTTCGGTTATAGATTCCTCACCTGAAACTTATTGATATGTATTTAATTTCGCCCGTGAGGTGCTAACGCAGAGAGTCTACTCCTGTTTGGGGAAATTGGTATCATTCTAGCTTTTTAAGGAGCGGAGTCCAAACTGCCCCAGCATCACAAAGGCGTCCGTGCTGATCGAGTTACAAGCGTGCCAATTTTCTAGACCATTAGACTGACTTAAATGTATTTAACAACAAGTATGCAGTCTTTTAGTACATGCACACATGGTGTTAAAAAAAAAAACGGCGCACCTCCAACCCCTTCCGCCGGCCATTCCATCTCCAGAATTGGTGTACTTCTCCTCACACCAACATCACCTATCAACTAGGTAAAAAATAGCAAACAGCCTAATGGTCAAGAAAATTTGGCAGTCCAGCATGCAAGCATCAACCGCTTGTTTACGCAAAACTTTCCAACATAAATACAGTTCGCCCGTGAGGTGCTAATGCACAGAAAACTCTCCATAGAACTCTGCACTCGACCTTTAGGAGGTAGTGGAATTCAAGCAGAAAACTCTCTGTAGAATTCAGCACTCCTACTACCGGAGGTAGTGGAATTCAAGGAAAGGAGCCCAAACTGCATTAGCATCACAAGGGGGCCAATTGTAAAGGAGACAATGTCCTCCGCCTGTTCCCCAAACATAGAGGGGCCGCTCAAAAGAAAGGGGCCGTCGGGCCGGAGCCGTAGACGGTTGTCTCCATCCTGTATTTATTTTCACTTCTCATCCTCACTGTCATTTCTTCCCTATATATACCAATACAATTAACATACTAAGACACTGCATCAATAATATCGCACAAACATCTCTCTAATAATTTTGGGCTATTGATTTCTCGCTTAAAACTTATTTATATGCATTTAATTTTGCCCGTGAGGTGCTAACGCAGAGAGTCCACTCCTGTTCAGGGAAATTGGTATCACTCTAGCTTTTTATGGAGTGGAGTCCAAACTGCCTCAACATCACAAGGGCACCCGTGCTGATGGTGTTACATGCGTACCAATTTTCTAGACCACTAGACTGAGTTTAATGTAATTCACAACAAGTATGCAGTCTTTCAGTACATGCACACATGGTGTTAAAAAACAACGGCGCACCTCCAACCCCTTCCGCCGGCCATTCCATCTCCAGAATTGGTGTACGTCTCACACCAACATCACCTATCAACTAGGTGAAAAAAAAAACAAAGGGCCTGATGGTCTAGAAACTTGACAGTCCAGCATGTAAGCATCATCAATCGGTCTATTCATGCTAAACTTACCAACATAAATACAGTTCGCCCGTGAGGTGCTAATGCACAGAATACTATCCGTAGAACTCAACACTCGACCTATGGAAGGTAGTGGAATTCAAGGAGTGGAGACCAAACTGCATTAGCATCACAAGGGGGCCAATTCTAATGGAGACAATGTCCTCCACCTGTTTCCCAAAACATTGAGGAGCCGCTCAAAGGAAAGGGGCAGTCGGGCCGGAGCCGCAGACGGTTGTCTCCATCCTGTATTTATTTTTACTTCTCATCTGCACTGTTATTTCTTCACTATGTATAAAAATGCAATTAATATACTAACCGTGCTGATGGTGTTACGGGCATGTCAATTTTCTAGACCATTAGACTGAGTTAAATGTATTTAACAACAAGTATGCAGTCTTTCAGTACATGCACACATGGTGTTAAAAAACAACGGCGCACCTCCAACCCCTTCCGCCGGCCATTCCATCTCCAGAATTGGTGTACTTCTCACACCAACATCACCCATCAACTAGGTCAAAAAAAACAAAGGGCCTGATGGTCTAGAAACTTGACAGTCCAGCATGTAAGCGTCATCAATCGGTCTATTCATGCAAAACTTACCAACATAAATACAGTTCGCCCGTGAGGTGCTAATGCACAGAATACTATCCGTAGAACTCAACACTCGACCTATGGAAGGTAGTGGAATTCAAGGAGTGGAGACCAAACTGCATTAGCATCACAAGGGGGCCAATTCTAATGGAGACAACGTCCTCCGCCCGTTTCCCCAAACATTGAGAGGCCGCTCAAAAGAAAGGGGCAGTCGGGCCAGAGCCTCAGACGGTTTTCTCCATCCTGTATTTATTTTCACTTCTCATCATCACTGTCATTTCTTCCCTATATATACCAATACAATTAACATACTAAGGCACTGCATCATTAAAGGGGTTGTCCCGAGGCAGCAAGTGGGGTTATACACTTCTGTATGGCCATAATAATGCACTTTGTAATATACATTGTGCATTAATTATGAGCCATACAGAAGTTATAAAAAGTTTTATACTTACCTGCTCCGTTGCTGGCGTCCTCGTTCCCATGGAGCCCGACTAATTTTCGGCCTCCGATGGCCAAATTAGCCGCGCTTGCGCAGTCCGGGTCTTCTGTAATCTTCTATGGAGCCGCTCGTGCCAGAGAGCGGCTCCGTGTAGCTCCGCCCCGTCACGTGCCGATTCCAGCCAATCAGGAGGCTGGAATCGGCAGTGGACCGCACAGAAGAGCTGCGGTCCACGAAGGCAGAGGATCCCGGCGGCCATCTTCAGCGGTAAGTATTGAAGTCACCGGAGCGCGGGGATTAAGGTAAGCGCTCCGGTAAACTTCCTTTACTTCCCTGCATCGGGGTTGTCTCGCGCCGAACGGGGGGGGGGTTGAAAAAAAAAAAAACCCGTTTCGGCGCGGGACAACCCCTTTAATATCGCACAGACATCTCTCTAAAACATTTTCGGTTATAGATTCCTCACCTGAAACTTATTGATATGTATTTAATTTCGCCCGTGAGGTGCTAACGCAGAGAGTCTACTCCTGTTTGGGGAAATTGGTATCATTCTAGCTTTTTAAGGAGCGGAGTCCAAACTGCCCCAGCATCACAAGGGCGTCCGAGCTGATCGAGTTACAAGCCTGCCAATTTTCTAGACCATTAGACTGAGTTAAATGTATTTAACAACAATTATGCAGTCTTTTAGTACATGCACACATGGTGTTAAAAAAAAAACGGCGCACCTCCAACCCCTTCCGCCGGCCATTCCATCTCCAGAATTGGTGTACTTCTCCTCACACCAACGTCACCTATCAACTAGGTAAAAAATAGCAAACAGCCTAATGGTCAAGAAAATTTGGCAGTCCAGCATGCAAGCATCAACCGCTTGTTTACGCAAAACTTACCAACATAAATACAGTTCGCCCGTGAGGTGCTAATGCACAGAAAACTCTCCATAGAACTCTGCACTCGACCTTTAGGAGGTAGTTGAATTCAAGCAGAAAACTCTCTGTAGAATTCAGCACTCCTACTACTGGAGGTAGTGGAATTCAAGGAAAGGAGCCCAAACTGCATTAGCATCACAAGGGGGCCAATTGTAAAGGAGACAATGTCCTCCGCCCGTTCCCCAAACATAGAGGGGCCGCTCAAAAGAAAGGGGCAGTCGGGCCGGAGCCGTAGACGGTTGTCTCCATCCTGTATTTATTTTCACTTCTCATCCTCACTGTCATTTCTTCCCTATATATACCAATACAATTAACATACTAAGACACTGCATCAATAATATCGCACAAACATCTCTCTAAAAATTTTGGGCTATTGATTTCTCACTTAAAACTTATTTATATGCATTTAATTTTGCCCGTGAGGTGCTAACGCAGAGAGTCCACTCCTGTTCAGGGAAATTGGTATCACTCTAGCTTTTTACGGAGTGGAGTCCAAACTGCCTCAACATCACAAGGGCACCCGTGCTGATGGTGTTACATGCGTACCAATTTTCTAGACCACTAGACTGAGTTTAATGTAATTAACAACAAGTATGCAGTCTTTCAGTACATGCACACATGGTGTTAAAAAACAACGGCGCACCTCCAACCCCTTCCGCCGGCCATTCCATCTCCAGAATTGGTGTACGTCTCACACCAACATCACCTATCAACTAGGTGAAAAAAAAAACAAAGGGCCTGATGGTCTAGAAACTTGACAGTCCAGCATGTAAGCATCATCAATCGGTCTATTCATGCTAAACTTACCAACATAAATACAGTTCGCCCGTGAGGTGCTAATGCACAGAATACTATCCGTAGAACTCAACACTCGACCTATGGAAGGTAGTGGAATTCAAGGAGTGGAGACCAAACTGCATTAGCATCACAAGGGGGCCAATTCTAATGGAGACAATGTCCTCCACCTGTTTCCCAAAACATTGAGGAGCCGCTCAAAGGAAAGGGGCAGTCGGGCCGGAGCTGCAGACGGTTGTCTCCATCCTGTATTTATTTTTACTTCTCATCTGCACTGTCATTTCTTCACTATGTATAAAAATGCAATTAATATACTAACCGTGCTGATGGTGTTACGGGCATGTCAATTTTCTAGACCATTAGACTGAGTTAAATGTATTTAACAACAAGTATGCAGTCTTTCAGTACATGCACACATGGTGTTAAAAAACAACGGCGCACCTCCAACCCCTTCCGCCGGCCATTCCATCTCCAGAATTGGTGTACTTCTCACACCAACATCACCTATCAACTAGGTCAAAAAAAACAAAGGGCCTGATGGTCTAGAAACTTGACAGTCCAGCATGTAAGCATCATCAATCGGTCTATTCATGCTAAACTTACCAACATAAATACAGTTCGCCCGTGAGGTGCTAATGCACAGAATACTATCCGTAGAACTCAACACTCGACCTATGGAAGGTAGTGGAATTCAAGGAGTGGAGACCAAACTGCATTAGCATCACAAGGGGGCCAATTCTAATGGAGACAACGTCCTCCGCCCGTTTCCCCAAACATTGAGAGGCCGCTCAAAAGAAAGGGGCAGTCGGGCCGGAGCCTCAGACGGTTTTCTCCATCCTGTATTTATTTTCACTTCTCATCATCACTGTCATTTCTTCCCTATATATACCAATACAATTAACAGACTAAGGCACTGCATCATTAATATCGCACAGACATCTCTCTAAAACATTTTCAGTTATAGATTCCTCACCTGAAACTTATTGATATGTATTTAATTTCGCCCGTGAGGTGCTAACGCAGAGAGTCTACTCCTGTTTGGGGAAATTGGTATCATTCTAGCTTTTTAAGGAGCGGAGTCCAAACTGCCCCAGCATCACAAAGGCGTCCGTGCTGATCGAGTTACAAGCGTGCCAATTTTCTAGACCATTAGACTGACTTAAATGTATTTAACAACAAGTATGCAGTCTTTTAGTACATGCACACATGGTGTTAAAAAAAAAAACGGCGCACCTCCAACCCCTTCCGCCGGCCATTCCATCTCCAGAATTGGTGTACTTCTCCTCACACCAACATCACCTATCAACTAGGTAAAAAATAGCAAACAGCCTAATGGTCAAGAAAATTTGGCAGTCCAGCATGCAAGCATCAACCGCTTGTTTACGCAAAACTTACCAACATAAATACAGTTCGCCCGTGAGGTGCTAATGCACAGAAAACTCTCCATAGAACTCTGCACTCGACCTTTAGGAGGTAGTGGAATTCAAGCAGAAAACTCTCTGTAGAATTCAGCACTCCTACTACCGGAGGTAGTGGAATTCAAGGAAAGGAGCCCAAACTGCATTAGCATCACAAGGGGGCCAATTGTAAAGGAGACAATGTCCTCCGCCCGTTCCCCAAACATAGAGGGGCCGCTCAAAAGAAAGGGGCCGTCGGGCCGGAGCCGTAGACGGTTGTCTCCATCCTGTATTTATTTTCACTTCTCAATTCACTGTCATTTCTTCCCTATATATACCAATACAATTAACATACTAAGACACTGCATCAATAATATCGCACAAACATCTCTTTAATAATTTTGGGCTATTGATTTCTCGCTTAAAACTTATTTATATGCATTTAATTTTGCCCGTGAGGTGCTAACGCAGAGAGTCCACTCCTGTTCAGGGAAATTGGTATCACTCTAGCTTTTTATGGAGTGGAGTCCAAACTGCCTCAACATCACAAGGGCACCCGTGCTGATGGTGTTACATGCGTACCAATTTTCTAGACCACTAGACTGAGTTTAATGTAATTCACAACAAGTATGCAGTCTTTCAGTACATGCACACATGGTGTTAAAAAACAACGGCGCACCTCCAACCCCTTCCGCCGGCCATTCCATCTCCAGAATTGGTGTACGTCTCACACCAACATCACCTATCAACTAGGTGAAAAAAAAAACAAAGGGCCTGATGGTCTAGAAACTTGACAGTCCAGCATGTAAGCATCATCAATCGGTCTATTCATGCTAAACTTACCAACATAAATACAGTTCGCCCGTGAGGTGCTAATGCACAGAATACTATCCGTAGAACTCAACACTCGACCTATGGAAGGTAGTGGAATTCAAGGAGTGGAGACCAAACTGCATTAGCATCACAAGGGGGCCAATTCTAATGGAGACAATGTCCTCCACCTGTTTCCCAAAACATTGAGGAGCCGCTCAAAGGAAAGGGGCAGTCGGGCCGGAGCCGCAGACGGTTGTCTCCATCCTGTATTTATTTTTACTTCTCATCTGCACTGTTATTTCTTCACTATGTATAAAAATGCAATTAATATACTAACCGTGCTGATGGTGTTACGGGCATGTCAATTTTCTAGACCATTAGACTGAGTTAAATGTATTTAACAACAAGTATGCAGTCTTTCAGTACATGCACACATGGTGTTAAAAAACAACGGCGCACCTCCAACCCCTTCCGCCGGCCATTCCATCTCCAGAATTGGTGTACTTCTCACACCAACATCACCTATCAACTAGGTCAAAAAAAACAAAGGGCCTGATGGTCTAGAAACTTGACAGTCTAGCATGTAAGCATCATCAATCGGTCTATTCATGCAAAACTTACCAACATAAATACAGTTCGCCCGTGAGGTGCTAATGCACAGAATACTATCCGTAGAACTCAACACTCGACCTATGGAAGGTAGTGGAATTCAAGGAGTGGAGACCAAACTGCATTAGCATCACAAGGGGGCCAATTCTAATGGAGACAACGTCCTCCGCCCGTTTCCCCAAACATTGAGAGGCCGCTCAAAAGAAAGGGGCAGTCGGGCCGGAGCCTCAGACGGTTTTCTCCATCCTGTATTTATTTTCACTTCTCATCATCACTGTCATTTCTTCCCTATATATACCAATACAATTAACATACTAAGGCACTGCATCATTAAAGGGGTTGTCCCGAGGCAGCAAGTGGGGTTATACACTTCTGTATGGCCATAATAATGCACTTTGTAATATACATTGTGCATTAATTATGAGCCATACAGAAGTTATAAAAAGTTTTATACTTACCTGCTCCGTTGCTGGCGTCCTCGTTCCCATGGAGCCCGACTAATTTTCGGCCTCCGATGGCCAAATTAGCCGCGCTTGCGCAGTCCGGGTCTTCTGTAATCTTCTATGGAGCCGCTCGTGCCAGAGAGCGGCTCCGTGTAGCTCCGCCCCGTCACGTGCCGATTCCAGCCAATCAGGAGGCTGGAATCGGCAGTGGACCGCACAGAAGAGCTGCGGTCCACGAAGGCAGAGGATCCCGGCGGCCATCTTCAGCGGTAAGTATTGAAGTCACCGGAGCGCGGGGATTAAGGTAAGCGCTCCGGTAAACTTCCTTTACTTCCCTGCATCGGGGTTGTCTCGCGCCGAACGGGGGGGGGGTTGAAAAAAAAAAAAACCCGTTTCGGCGCGGGACAACCCCTTTAATATCGCACAGACATCTCTCTAAAACATTTTCGGTTATAGATTCCTCACCTGAAACTTATTGATATGTATTTAATTTCGCCCGTGAGGTGCTAACGCAGAGAGTCTACTCCTGTTTGGGGAAATTGGTATCATTCTAGCTTTTTAAGGAGCGGAGTCCAAACTGCCCCAGCATCACAAGGGCGTCCGAGCTGATCGAGTTACAAGCCTGCCAATTTTCTAGACCATTAGACTGAGTTAAATGTATTTAACAACAATTATGCAGTCTTTTAGTACATGCACACATGGTGTTAAAAAAAAAACGGCGCACCTCCAACCCCTTCCGCCGGCCATTCCATCTCCAGAATTGGTGTACTTCTCCTCACACCAACGTCACCTATCAACTAGGTAAAAAATAGCAAACAGCCTAATGGTCAAGAAAATTTGGCAGTCCAGCATGCAAGCATCAACCGCTTGTTTACGCAAAACTTACCAACATAAATACAGTTCGCCCGTGAGGTGCTAATGCACAGAAAACTCTCCATAGAACTCTGCACTCGACCTTTAGGAGGTAGTTGAATTCAAGCAGAAAACTCTCTGTAGAATTCAGCACTCCTACTACCGGAGGTAGTGGAATTCAAGGAAAGGAGCCCAAACTGCATTAGCATCACAAGGGGGCCAATTGTAAAGGAGACAATGTCCTCCGCCCGTTCCCCAAACATAGAGGGGCCGCTCAAAAGAAAGGGGCAGTCGGGCCGGAGCCGTAGACGGTTGTCTCCATCCTGTATTTATTTTCACTTCTCATCCTCACTGTCATTTCTTCCCTATATATACCAATACAATTAACATACTAAGACACTGCATCAATAATATCGCACAAACATCTCTCTAAAAATTTGGGGCTATTGATTTCTCGCTTAAAACTTATTTATATGCATTTAATTTTGCCCGTGAGGTGCTAACGCAGAGAGTCCACTCCTGTTCAGGGAAATTGGTATCACTCTAGCTTTTTATGGAGTGGAGTCCAAACTGCCTCAACATCACAAGGGCACCCGTGCTGATGGTGTTACATGCGTACCAATTTTCTAGACCACTAGACTGAGTTTAATGTAATTCACAACAAGTATGCAGTCTTTCAGTACATGCACACATGGTGTTAAAAAACAACGGCGCACCTCCAACCCCTTCCGCCGGCCATTCCATCTCCAGAATTGGTGTACGTCTCACACCAACATCACCTATCAACTAGGTGAAAAAAAAAACAAAGGGCCTGATGGTCTAGAAACTTGACAGTCCAGCATGTAAGCATCATCAATCGGTCTATTCATGCTAAACTTACCAACATAAATACAGTTCGCCCGTGGGGTGCTAATGCACAGAATACTATCCGTAGAACTCAACACTCGACCTATGGAAGGTAGTGGAATTCAAGGAGTGGAGACCAAACTGCATTAGCATCACAAGGGGGCCAATTCTAATGGAGACAATGTCCTCCACCTGTTTCCCAAAACATTGAGGAGCCGCTCAAAGGAAAGGGGCAGTCGGGCCGGAGCCGCAGACGGTTGTCTCCATCCTGTATTTATTTTTACTTCTCATCTGCACTGTTATTTCTTCACTATGTATAAAAATGCAATTAATATACTAACCGTGCTGATGGTGTTACGGGCATGTCAATTTTCTAGACCATTAGACTGAGTTAAATGTATTTAACAACAAGTATGCAGTCTTTCAGTACATGCACACATGGTGTTAAAAAACAACGGCGCACCTCCAACCCCTTCCGCCGGCCATTCCATCTCCAGAATTGGTGTACTTCTCACACCAACACCACCTATCAACTAGGTCAAAAAAAACAAAGGGCCTGATGGTCTAGAAACTTGACAGTCCAGCATGTAAGCATCATCAATCGGTCTATTCATGCTAAACTTACCAACATAAATACAGTTCGCCCGTGAGGTGCTAATGCACAGAGTACTATCCGTAGAACTCAACACTCGACCTATGGAAGGTAGTGGAATTCAAGGAGTGGAGACCAAACTGCATTAGCATCACAAGGGGGCCAATTCTAATAGAGACAACGTCCTCCGCCCGTTTCCCTAAACATTGAGAGGCCGCTCAAAAGAAAGGGGCAGTCGGGCCGGAGCCTTAGACGGTTTTCTCCATCCTGTATTTATTTTCACTTCTCATCATCACTGTCATTTCTTCCCTATATATACCAATACAATTAACATACTAAGGCACTGCATCATTAATATCGCACAGACATCTCTCTAAAACATTTTCGGTTATAGATTCCTCACCTGAAACTTATTGATATGTATTTAATTTCGCCCGTGAGGTGCTAACGCAGAGAGTCTACTCCTGTTTGGGGAAATTGGTATCATTCTAGCTTTTTAAGGAGCGGAGTCCAAACTGCCCCAGCATCACAAAGGCGTCCGTGCTGATCGAGTTACAAGCGTGCCAATTTTCTAGACCATTAGACTGAGTTAAATGTATTTAACAACAAGTATGCAGTCTTTTAGTACATGCACACATGGTGTTAAAAAAAAAAACGGCGCACCTCCAACCCCTTCCGCCGGCCATTCCATCTCCAGAATTGGTGTACGTCTCACACCAACATCACCTATTAACTAGGTAAAAAATAGCAAACAGCCTAATGGTCAAGAAAATTTGGCAGTCCAGCATGCAAGCATCAACCGCTTGTTTACGCAAAACTTACCAACATAAATACAGTTCGCCCGTGAGGTGCTAATGCACAGAAAACTCTCCATAGAACTCTGCACTCGACCTTTAGGAGGTAGTGGAATTCAAGCAGAAAACTCTCTGTAGAATTCAGCACTCCTACTACCGGAGGTAGTGGAATTCAAGGAAAGGAGCCCAAACTGCATTAGCATCACAAGGGGGCCAATTGTAAAGGAGACAATGTCCTCCGCCTGTTCCCCAAACATAGAGGGGCCGCTCAAAAGAAAGGGGCCGTCGGGCCGGAGCCGTAGACGGTTGTCTCCATCCTGTATTTATTTTCACTTCTCATCCTCACTGTCATTTCTTCCCTATATATACCAATACAATTAACATACTAAGACACTGCATCAATAATATCGCACAAACATCTCTCTAATAATTTTGGGCTATTGATTTCTCGCTTAAAACTTATTTATATGCATTTAATTTTGCCCGTGAGGTGCTAACGCAGAGAGTCCACTCCTGTTCAGGGAAATTGGTATCACTCTAGCTTTTTATGGAGTGGAGTCCAAACTGCCTCAACATCACAAGGGCACCCGTGCTGATGGTGTTACATGCGTACCAATTTTCTAGACCACTAGACTGAGTTTAATGTAATTCACAACAAGTATGCAGTCTTTCAGTACATGCACACATGGTGTTAAAAAACAACGGCGCACCTCCAACCCCTTCCGCCGGCCATTCCATCTCCAGAATTGGTGTACGTCTCACACCAACATCACCTATCAACTAGGTAAAAAAAAACAAAGGGCCTGATGGTCTAGAAACTTGACAGTCCAGCATGTAAGCGTCATCAATCGGTCTATTCATGCTAAACTTACCAACATAAATACAGTTCGCCCGTGAGGTGCTAATGCACAGAATACTATCCGTAGAACTCAACACTCAACCTATGGAAGGTAGTGGAATTCAAGGAGTGGAGACCAAACTGCATTAGCATCACAAGGGGGCCAATTCTAATGGAGACAATGTCCTCCACCTGTTTCCCAAAACATTGAGGAGCCGCTCAAAGGAAAGGGGCAGTCGGGCCGGAGCCGCAGACGGTTGTCTCCATCCTGTATTTATTTTTACTTCTCATCTGCACTGTTATTTCTTCACTATGTATAAAAATGCAATTAATATACTAACCGTGCTGATGGTGTTACGGGCATGTCAATTTTCTAGACCATTAGACTGAGTTAAATGTATTTAACAACAAGTATGCAGTCTTTCAGTACATGCACACATGGTGTTAAAAAACAACGGCGCACCTCCAACCCCTTCCGCCGGCCATTCCATCTCCAGAATTGGTGTACTTCTCACACCAACACCACCTATCAACTAGGTCAAAAAAACAAAGGGCCTGATGGTCTAGAAACTTGACAGTCCAGCATGTAAGCATCATCAATCGGTCTATTCATGCTAAACTTACCAACATAAATACAGTTCGCCCGTGAGGTGCTAATGCACAGAGTACTATCCGTAGAACTCAACACTCGACCTATGGAAGGTAGTGGAATTCAAGGAGTGGAGACCAAACTGCATTAGCATCACAAGGGGGCCAATTCTAATGGAGACAACGTCCTCCGCCCGTTTCCCTAAACATTGAGAGGCCGCTCAAAAGAAAGGGGCAGTCGGGCCGGAGCCTTAGACGGTTTTCTCCATCCTGTATTTATTTTCACTTCTCATCATCACTGTCATTTCTTCCCTATATATACCAATACAATTAACATACTAAGGCACTGCATCATTAATATCGCACAGACATCTCTCTAAAACATTTTCGGTTATAGATTCCTCACCTGAAACTTATTGATATGTATTTAATTTCGCCCGTGAGGTGCTAACGCAGAGAGTCTACTCCTGTTTGGGGAAATTGGTATCATTCTAGCTTTTTAAGGAGCGGAGTCCAAACTGCCCCAGCATCACAAAGGCGTCCGTGCTGATCGAGTTACAAGCGTGCCAATTTTCTAGACCATTAGACTGAGTTAAATGTATTTAACAACAAGTATGCAGTCTTTTAGTACATGCACACATGGTGTTAAAAAAAAAAACGGCGCACCTCCAACCCCTTCCGCCGGCCATTCCATCTCCAGAATTGGTGTACTTCTCCTCACACCAACATCACCTATCAACTAGGTAAAAAATAGCAAACAGCCTAATGGTCAAGAAAATTTGGCAGTCCAGCATGCAAGCATCAACCGCTTGTTTACGCAAAACTTACCAACATAAATACAGTTCGCCCGTGAGGTGCTAATGCAATGAAAACTCTCCATAGAACTCTGCACTCGACCTTTAGGAGGTAGTGGAATTCAAGCAGAAAACTCTCTGTAGAATTCAGCACTCCTACTACCGGAGGTAGTGGAATTCAAGGAAAGGAGCCCAAACTGCATTAGCATCACAAGGGGGCCAATTGTAAAGGAGACAATGTCCTCCGCCTGTTCCCCAAACATAGAGGGGCCGCTCAAAAGAAAGGGGCCGTCGGGCCGGAGCTGTAGACGGTTGTCTCCATCCTGTATTTATTTTCACTTCTCATCCTCACTGTCATTTCTTCCCTATATATACCAATACAATTAACATACTAAGGCACTGCATCATTAATATCGCACAAACATCTCTCTAATAATTTTGGGCTATTGATTTCTCGCTTAAAACTTATTTATATGCATTTAATTTTGCCCGTGAGGTGCTAACGCAGAGAGTCCACTCCTGTTCAGGGAAATTGGTATCACTCTAGCTTTTTATGGAGTGGAGTCCAAACTGCCTCAACATCACAAGGGCACCCGTGCTGATGGTGTTACATGCGTACCAATTTTCTAGACCACTAGACTGAGTTTAATGTAATTCACAACAAGTATGCAGTCTTTCAGTACATGCACACATGGTGTTAAAAAACAACGGCGCACCTCCAACCCCTTCCGCCGGCCATTCCATCTCCAGAATTGGTGTACGTCTCACACCAACATCACCTATCAACTAGGTGAAAAAAAAAACAAAGGGCCTGATGGTCTAGAAACTTGACAGTCCAGCATGTAAGCATCATCAATCGGTCTATTCATGCTAAACTTACCAACATAAATACAGTTCGCCCGTGAGGTGCTAATGCACAGAATACTATCCGTAGAACTCAACACTCGACCTATGGAAGGTAGTGGAATTCAAGGAGTGGAGACCAAACTGCATTAGCATCACGAGGGGGCCAATTCTAATGGAGACAATGTCCTCCACCTGTTTCCCAAAACATTGAGGAGCCGCTCAAAGTAAAGGGGCAGTCGGGCCGGAGCCGCAGACGGTTGTCTCCATCCTGTATTTATTTTTACTTCTCATCTGCACTGTTATTTCTTCACTATGTATAAAAATGCAATTAATATACTAACCGTGCTGATGGTGTTACGGGCATGTCAATTTTCTAGACCATTAGACTGAGTTAAATGTATTTAACAACAAGTATGCAGTCTTTCAGTACATGCACACATGGTGTTAAAAAACAACGGCGCACCTCCAACCCCTTCCGCCGGCCATTCCATCTCCAGAATTGGTGTACTTCTCACACCAACACCACCTATCAACTAGGTCAAAAAAAACAAAGGGCCTGATGGTCTAGAAACTTGACAGTCCAGCATGTAAGCATCATCAATCGGTCTATTCATGCTAAACTTACCAACATAAATACAGTTCGCCCGTGAGGTGCTAATGCACAGAGTACTATCCGTAGAACTCAACACTCGACCTATGGAAGGTAGTGGAATTCAAGGAGTGGAGACCAAACTGCATTAGCATCACAAGGGGGCCAATTCTAATGGAGACAACGTCCTCCGCCCGTTTCCCTAAACATTGAGAGGCCGCTCAAAAGAAAGGGGCAGTCGGGCCGGAGCCTTAGACGGTTTTCTCCATCCTGTATTTATTTTCACTTCTCATCATCACTGTCATTTCTTCCCTATATATACCAATACAATTAACATACTAAGGCACTGCATCATTAATATCGCACAGACATCTCTCTAAAACATTTTCGGTTATAGATTCCTCACCTGAAACTTATTGATATGTATTTAATTTCGCCCGTGAGGTGCTAACGCAGAGAGTCTACTCCTGTTTGGGGAAATTGGTATCATTCTAGCTTTTTAAGGAGCGGAGTCCAAACTGCCCCAGCATCACAAAGGCGTCCGTGCTGATCGAGTTACAAGCGTGCCAATTTTCTAGACCATTAGACTGAGTTAAATGTATTTAACAACAAGTATGCAGTCTTTTAGTACATGCACACATGGTGTTAAAAAAAAAAACGGCGCACCTCCAACCCCTTCCGCCGGCCATTCCATCTCCAGAATTGGTGTACTTCTCCTCACACCAACATCACCTATCAACTAGGTAAAAAATAGCAAACAGCCTAATGGTCAAGAAAATTTGGCAGTCCAGCATGCAAGCATCAACCGCTTGTTTACGCAAAACTTACCAACATAAATACAGTTCGCCCGTGAGGTGCTAATGCACAGAAAACTCTCCATAGAACTCTGCACTCGACCTTTAGGAGGTAGTGGAATTCAAGCAGAAAACTCTCTGTAGAATTCAGCACTCCTACTACCGGAGGTAGTGGAATTCAAGGAAAGGAGCCCAAACTGCATTAGCATCACAAGGGGGCCAATTGTAAAGGAGACAATGTCCTCCGCCTGTTCCCCAAACATAGAGGGGCCGCTCAAAAGAAAGGGGCCGTCGGGCCGGAGCCGTAGACGGTTGTCTCCATCCTGTATTTATTTTCACTTCTCATCCTCACTGTCATTTCTTCCCTATATATACCAATACAATTAACATACTAAGACACTGCATCAATAATATCGCACAAACATCTCTCTAATAATTTTGGGCTATTGATTTCTCGCTTAAAACTTATTTATATGCATTTAATTTTGCCCGTGAGGTGCTAACGCAGAGAGTCCACTCCTGTTCAGGGAAATTGGTATCACTCTAGCTTTTTATGGAGTGGAGTCCAAACTGCCTCAACATCACAAGGGCACCCGTGCTGATGGTGTTACATGCGTACCAATTTTCTAGACCACTAGACTGAGTTTAATGTAATTCACAACAAGTATGCAGTCTTTCAGTACATGCACACATGGTGTTAAAAAACAACGGCGCACCTCCAACCCCTTCCGCCGGCCATTCCATCTCCAGAATTGGTGTACGTCTCACACCAACATCACCTATCAACTAGGTGAAAAAAAAAACAAAGGGCCTGATGGTCTAGAAACTTGACAGTCCAGCATGTAAGCATCATCAATCGGTCTATTCATGCTAAACTTACCAACATAAATACAGTTCGCCCATGAGGTGCTAATGCACAGAATACTATCCGTAGAACTCAACACTCGACCTATGGAAGGTAGTGGAATTCAAGGAGTGGAGACCAAACTGCATTAGCATCACAAGGGGGCCAATTCTAATGGAGACAATGTCCTCCACCTGTTTCCCAAAACATTGAGGAGCCGCTCAAAGGAAAGGGGCAGTCGGGCCGGAGCCGCAGACGGTTGTCTCCATCCTGTATTTATTTTTACTTCTCATCTGCACTGTTATTTCTTCACTATGTATAAAAATGCAATTAATATACTAACCGTGCTGATGGTGTTACGGGCATGTCAATTTTCTAGACCATTAGACTGAGTTAAATGTATTTAACAACAAGTATGCAGTCTTTCAGTACATGCACACATGGTGTTAAAAAACAACGGCGCACCTCCAACCCCTTCCGCCGGCCATTCCATCTCCAGAATTGGTGTACGTCTCACACCAACATCACCTATCAACTAGGTGAAAAAAAAAACAAAGGGCCTGATGGTCTAGAAACTTGACAGTCCAGCATGTAAGCATCATCAATCGGTCTATTCATGCTAAACTTACCAACATAAATACAGTTCGCCCGTGAGGTGCTAATGCACAGAATACTATCCGTAGAACTCAACACTCGACCTATGGAAGGTAGTGGAATTCAAGGAGTGGAGACCAAACTGCATTAGCATCACAAGGGGGCCAATTCTAATGGAGACAATGTCCTCCACCTGTTTCCCAAAACATTGAGGAGCCGCTCAAAGGAAAGGGGCAGTCGGGCCGGAGCCGCAGACGGTTGTCTCCATCCTGTATTTATTTTCACTTCTCATCTGCACTGTTATTTCTTCACTATGTATAAAAATGCAATTAATATACTAACCGTGCTGATGGTGTTACGGGCATGTCAATTTTCTAGACCATTAGACTGAGTTAAATGTATTTAACAACAAGTATGCAGTCTTTCAGTACATGCACACATGGTGTTAAAAAACAACGGCGCACCTCCAACCCCTTCCGCCGGCCATTCCATCTCCAGAATTGGTGTACTTCTCACACCAACACCACCTATCAACTAGGTCAAAAAAAACAAAGGGCCTGATGGTCTAGAAACTTGACAGTCCAGCATGTAAGCATCATCAATCGGTCTATTCATGCTAAACTTACCAACATAAATACAGTTCGCCCGTGAGGTGCTAATGCACAGAGTACTATCCGTAGAACTCAACACTCGACCTATGGAAGGTAGTGGAATTCAAGGAGTGGAGACCAAACTGCATTAGCATCACAAGGGGGCCAATTCTAATGGAGACAACATCCTCCGCCCGTTTCCCTAAACATTGAGAGGCCGCTCAAAAGAAAGGGGCAGTCGGGCCGGAGCCTCAGACGGTTTTCTCCATCCTGTATTTATTTTCACTTCTCATCATCACTGTCATTTCTTCCCTATATATACCAATACAATTAACATACTAAGGCACTGCATCATTAATATCGCACAGACATCTCTCTAAAACATTTTCGGTTATAGATTCCTCACCTGAAACTTATTGATATGTATTTAATTTCGCCCGTGAGGTGCTAACGCAGAGAGTCTACTCCTGTTTGGGGAAATTGGTATCATTCTAGCTTTTTAAGGAGCGGAGTCCAAACTGCCCCAGCATCACAAAGGCGTCCGTGCTGATCGAGTTACAAGCGTGCCAATTTTCTAGACCATTAGACTGAGTTAAATGTATTTAACAACAAGTATGCAGTCTTTTAGTACATGCACACATGGTGTTAAAAAAAAAAACGGCGCACCTCCAACCCCTTCCGCCGGCCATTCCATCTCCAGAATTGGTGTACTTCTCCTCACACCAACATCACCTATCAACTAGGTAAAAAATAGCAAACAGCCTAATGGTCAAGAAAATTTGGCAGTCCAGCATGCAAGCATCAACCGCTTGTTTACGCAAAACTTACCAACATAAATACAGTTCGCCCGTGAGGTGCTAATGCACAGAAAACTCTCCATAGAACTCTGCACTCGACCTTTAGGAGGTAGTGGAATTCAAGCAGAAAACTCTCTGTAGAATTCAGCACTCCTACTACCGGAGGTAGTGGAATTCAAGGAAAGGAGCCCAAACTGCATTAGCATCACAAGGGGGCCAATTGTAAAGGAGACAATGTCCTCCGCCTGTTCCCCAAACATAGAGGGGCCGCTCAAAAGAATGGGGCCATCGGGCCGGAGCCGTAGACGGTTGTCTCCATCCTGTATTTATTTTCACTTCTCATCCTCACTGTCATTTCTTCCCTATATATACCAATACAATTAACATACTAAGACACTGCATCAATAATATCGCACAAACATCTCTCTAATAATTTTGGGCTATTGATTTCTCGCTTAAAACTTATTTATATGCATTTAATTTTGCCCGTGAGGTGCTAACGCACAGAGTCCACTCCTGTTCAGGGAAATTGGTATCACTCTAGCTTTTTATGGAGTGGAGTCCAAACTGCCTCAACATCACAAGGGCACCCGTGCTGATGGTGTTACATGCGTACCAATTTTCTAGACCACTAGACTGAGTTTAATGTAATTCACAACAAGTATGCAGTCTTTCAGTACATGCACACATGGTGTTAAAAAACAACGGCGCACCTCCAACCCCTTCCGCCGGCCATTCCATCTCCAGAATTGGTGTACGTCTCACACCAACATCACCTATCAACTAGGTGAAAAAAAAAACAAAGGGCCTGATGGTCTAGAAACTTGACAGTCCAGCATGTAAGCATCATCAATCGGTCTATTCATGCTAAACTTACCAACATAAATACAGTTCGCCCGTGAGGTGCTAATGCACAGAATACTATCCGTAGAACTCAACACTCGACCTATGGAAGGTAGTGGAATTCAAGGAGTGGAGACCAAACTGCATTAGCATCACAAGGGGGCCAATTCTAATGGAGACAATGTCCTCCACCTGTTTCCCAAAACATTGAGGAGCCGCTCAAAGGAAAGGGGCAGTCGGGCCGGAGCCGCAGACGGTTGTCTCCATCCTGTATTTATTTTTACTTCTCATCTGCACTGTTTTTTCTTCACTATGTATAAAAATGCAATTAATATACTAACCGTGCTGATGGTGTTACAAGCATGTCAATTTTCTAGACCATTAGACTGAGTTAAATGTATTTAACAACAAGTATGCAGTCTTTCAGTACATGCACACATGGTGTTAAAAAACAACGGCGCACCTCCAACCCCTTCCGCCGGCCATTCCATCTCCAGAATTGGTGTACTTCTCACACCAACATCACCTATCAACTAGGTCAAAAAAAACAAAGGGCCTGATGGTCTAGAAACTTGACAGTCCAGCATGTAAGCGTCATCAATCGGTCTATTCATGCAAAACTTACCAACATAAATACAGTTCGCCCGTGAGGTGCTAATGCACAGAATACTATCCGTAGAACTCAACACTCGACCTATGGAAGGTAGTGGAATTCAAGGAGTGGAGACCAAACTGCATTAGCATCACAAGGGGGCCAATTCTAATGGAGACAACGTCCTCCGCCCGTTTCCCCAAACATTGAGAGGCCGCTCAAAAGAAAGGGGCAGTCGGGCCGGAGCCTCAGACGGTTTTCTCCATCCTGTATTTATTTTCACTTCTCATCATCACTGTCATTTCTTCCCTATATATACCAATACAATTAACATACTAAGGCACTGCATCATTAATATCGCACAGACATCTCTCTAAAACATTTTCGGTTATAGATTCCTCACCTGAAACTTATTGATATGTATTTAATTTTGCCCGTGAGGTGCTAACGCAGAGAGTCTACTCCTGTTTGGGGAAATTGGTATCATTCTAATTTTTTAAGGAGCGGAGTCCAAACTGCCCCAGCATCACAAGGGCGTCCGAGCTGATCGAGTTACAAGCCTGCCAATTTTCTAGACCATTAGACTGAGTTAAATGTATTTAACAACATGTATGCAGTCTTTTAGTACATGCACACATGGTGTTAAAAAAAAAATCGGCGCACCTCCAACCCCTTCCGCCGGCCATTCCATCTCCAGAATTGGTGTACTTCTCCTCACACCAACATCACCTATCAACTAGGTAAAAAATAGCAAACAGCCTAATGGTCAAGAAAATTTGGCAGTCCAGCATGCAAGCATCAACCGCTTGTTTACGCAAAACTTACCAACATAAATACAGTTCGCCCGTGAGGTGCTATTGCACAGAAAACTCTCCATAGAACTCTGCACTCGACCTTTAGGAGGTAGTGGAATTCAAGCAGAAAACTCTCTGTAGAATTCAGCACTCCTACTACCGGAGGTAGTGGAATTCAAGGAAAGGAGCCCAAACTGCATTAGCATCACAAGGGGGCCAATTGTAAAGGAGACAATGTCCTCCGCCCGTTCCCCAAACATAGAGGGGCCGCTCAAAAGAAAGGGGCCGTCGGGCCGGAGCCGTAGACGGTTGTCTCCATCCTGTATTTATTTTCACTTCTCATCCTCAGTCATTTCTTCCCTATATATACCAATACAATTAACATACTAAGACACTGCATCAATAATAACGCACAAACATCTCTCTAAAAATTTTGGGCTATTGATTTCTCGCTTAAAACTTATTTATATGCATTTAATTTGGCCCGTGAGGTGCTAACGCAGAGAGTCCGCTCCTGTTCAGGGAAATTGGTATCACTCTAGCTTTTTATGGAGTGGAGTCCAAACTGCCTCAACATCACAAGGGCACCTGTGCTGATGGTGTTACATGCGTACCAATTTTCTAGACCACTAGACTGAGTTTAATGTAATTCACAACAAGTATGCAGTCTTTCAGTACATGCACACATGGTGTTAAAAAACAATGGCGCACCTCCAACCCCTTCCGCCGGCCATTCCATCTCCAGAATTGGTGTACGTCTCACACCAACATCACCTATCAACTAGGTGAAAAAAAAAACAAAGGGCCTGATGGTCTAGAAACTTGACAGTCCAGCATGTAAGCATCATCAATCGGTCTATTCATGCTAAACTTACCAACATAAATACAGTTCGCCCGTGAGGTGCTAATGCACAGAATACTATCCGTAGAACTCAACACTCGACCTATGGAAGGTAGTGGAATTCAAGGAGTGGAGACCAAACTGCATTAGCATCACAAGGGGGCCAATTCTAATGGAGACAATGTCCTCCACCTGTTTCCCAAAACATTGAGGAGCCGCTCAAAGGAAAGGGGCAGTCGGGCCGGAGCCGCAGACGGTTGTCTCCATCCTGTATTTATTTTCACTTCTCATCTGCACTGTTATTTCTTCACTATGTATAAAAATGCAATTAATATACTAACCGTGCTGATGGTGTTACGGGCATGTCAATTTTCTAGACCATTAGACTGAGTTAAATGTATTTAACAACAAGTATGCAGTCTTTCAGTACATGCACACATGGTGTTAAAAAACAACGGCGCACCTCCAACCCCTTCCGCCGGCCATTCCATCTCCAGAATTGGTGTACTTCTCACACCAACACCACCTATCAACTAGGTAAAAAAAAACAAAGGGCCTGATGGTCTAGAAACTTGACAGTCCAGCATGTAAGCATCATCAATCGGTCTATTCATGCTAAACTTACCAACATAAATACAGTTCGCCCGTGAGGTGCTAATGCACAGAGTACTATCCGTAGAACTCAACACTCGACCTATGGAAGGTAGTGGAATTCAAGGAGTGGAGACCAAACTGCATTAGCATCACAAGGGGGCCAATTCTAATGGAGACAACGTCCTCCGCCCGTTTCCCTAAACATTGAGAGGCCGCTCAAAAGAAAGGGGCAGTCGGGCCGGAGCCTCAGACGGTTTTCTCCATCCTGTATTTATTTTCACTTCTCATCATCACTGTCATTTCTTCCCTATATATACCAATACAATTAACATACTAAGGCACTGCATCATTAATATCGCACAGACATCTCTCTAAAACATTTTCGGTTATAGATTCCTCACCTGAAACTTATTGATATGTATTTAATTTCGCCCGTGAGGTGCTAACGCAGAGAGTCTACTCCTGTTTGGGGAAATTGGTATCATTCTAGCTTTTTAAGGAGCGGAGTCCAAACTGCCCCAGCATCACAAGGGCGTCCGTGCTGATCGAGTTACAAGCGTGCCAATTTTCTAGACCATTAGACTGAGTTAAATGTATTTAACAACAAGTATGCAGTCTTTTAGTACATGCACACATGGTGTTAAAAAAAAAAACGGCGCACCTCCAACCCCTTCCGCCGGCCATTCCATCTCCAGAATTGGTGTACTTCTCCTCACACCAACATCACCTATCAACTAGGTAAAAAATAGCAAACAGCCTAATGGTCAAGAAAATTTGGCAGTCCAGCATGCAAGCATCAACCGCTTGTTTACGCAAAACTTACCAACATAAATACAGTTCGCCCGTGAGGTGCTAATGCACAGAAAACTCTCCATAGAACTCTGCACTCGACCTTTAGGAGGTAGTGGAATTCAAGCAGAAAACTCTCTGTAGAATTCAGCACTCCTACTACCGGAGGTAGTGGAATTCAAGGAAAGGAGCCCAAACTGCATTAGCATCACAAGGGGGCCAATTGTAAAGGAGACAATGTCCTCCGCCTGTTCCCCAAACATAGAGGGGCCGCGCAAAAGAATGGGGCCATCGGGCCGGAGCCGTAGACGGTTGTCTCCATCCTGTATTTATTTTCACTTCTCATCCTCACTGTCATTTCTTCCCTATATATACCAATACAATTAACATACTAAGACACTGCATCAATAATATCGCACAAACATCTCTCTAATAATTTTGGGCTATTGATTTCTCGCTTAAAACTTATTTATATGCATTTAATTTTGCCCGTGAGGTGCTAACGCACAGAGTCCACTCCTGTTCAGGGAAATTGGTATCACTCTAGCTTTTTATGGAGTGGAGTCCAAACTGCCTCAACATCACAAGGGCACCCGTGCTGATGGTGTTACATGCGTACCAATTTTCTAGACCACTAGACTGAGTTTAATGTAATTCACAACAAGTATGCAGTCTTTCAGTACATGCACACATGGTGTTAAAAAACAACGGCGCACCTCCAACCCCTTCCGCCGGCCATTCCATCTCCAGAATTGGTGTACGTCTCACACCAACATCACCTATCAACTAGGTGAAAAAAAAAACAAAGGGCCTGATGGTCTAGAAACTTGACAGTCCAGCATGTAAGCATCATCAATCGGTCTATTCATGCTAAACTTACCAACATAAATACAGTTCGCCCGTGAGGTGCTAATGCACAGAATACTATCCGTAGAACTCAACACTCGACCTATGGAAGGTAGTGGAATTCAAGGAGTGGAGACCAAACTGCATTAGCATCACAAGGGGGCCAATTCTAATGGAGACAATGTCCTCCACCTGTTTCCCAAAACATTGAGGAGCCGCTCAAAGGAAAGGGGCAGTCGGGCCGGAGCCGCAGACGGTTGTCTCCATCCTGTATTTATTTTTACTTCTCATCTGCACTGTTTTTTCTTCACTATGTATAAAAATGCAATTAATATACTAACCGTGCTGATGGTGTTACAAGCATGTCAATTTTCTAGACCATTAGACTGAGTTAAATGTATTTAACAACAAGTATGCAGTCTTTCAGTACATGCACACATGGTGTTAAAAAACAACGGCGCACCTCCAACCCCTTCCGCCGGCCATTCCATCTCCAGAATTGGTGTACTTCTCACACCAACATCACCTATCAACTAGGTCAAAAAAAACAAAGGGCCTGATGGTCTAGAAACTTGACAGTCCAGCATGTAAGCGTCATCAATCGGTCTATTCATGCAAAACTTACCAACATAAATACAGTTCGCCCGTGAGGTGCTAATGCACAGAATACTATCCGTAGAACTCAACACTCGACCTATGGAAGGTAGTGGAATTCAAGGAGTGGAGACCAAACTGCATTAGCATCACAAGGGGGCCAATTCTAATGGAGACAACGTCCTCCGCCCGTTTCCCCAAACATTGAGAGGCCGCTCAAAAGAAAGGGGCAGTCGGGCCGGAGCCTCAGACGGTTTTCTCCATCCTGTATTTATTTTCACTTCTCATCATCACTGTCATTTCTTCCCTATATATACCAATACAATTAACATACTAAGGCACTGCATCATTAATATCGCACAGACATCTCTCTAAAACATTTTCGGTTATAGATTCCTCACCTGAAACTTATTGATATGTATTTAATTTTGCCCGTGAGGTGCTAACGCAGAGAGTCTACTCCTGTTTGGGGAAATTGGTATCATTCTAATTTTTTAAGGAGCGGAGTCCAAACTGCCCCAGCATCACAAGGGCGTCCGAGCTGATCGAGTTACAAGCCTGCCAATTTTCTAGACCATTAGACTGAGTTAAATGTATTTAACAACATGTATGCAGTCTTTTAGTACATGCACACATGGTGTTAAAAAAAAAATCGGCGCACCTCCAACCCCTTCCGCCGGCCATTCCATCTCCAGAATTGGTGTACTTCTCCTCACACCAACATCACCTATCAACTAGGTAAAAAATAGCAAACAGCCTAATGGTCAAGAAAATTTGGCAGTCCAGCATGCAAGCATCAACCGCTTGTTTACGCAAAACTTACCAACATAAATACAGTTCGCCCGTGAGGTGCTATTGCACAGAAAACTCTCCATAGAACTCTGCACTCGACCTTTAGGAGGTAGTGGAATTCAAGCAGAAAACTCTCTGTAGAATTCAGCACTCCTACTACCGGAGGTAGTGGAATTCAAGGAAAGGAGCCCAAACTGCATTAGCATCACAAGGGGGCCAATTGTAAAGGAGACAATGTCCTCCGCCCGTTCCCCAAACATAGAGGGGCCGCTCAAAAGAAAGGGGCCGTCGGGCCGGAGCCGTAGACGGTTGTCTTCATCCTGTATTTATTTTCACTTCTCATCCTCAGTCATTTCTTCCCTATATATACCAATACAATTAACATACTAAGACACTGCATCAATAATAACGCACAAACATCTCTCTAAAAATTTTGGGCTATTGATTTCTCGCTTAAAACTTATTTATATGCATTTAATTTGGCCCGTGAGGTGCTAACGCAGAGAGTCCGCTCCTGTTCAGGGAAATTGGTATCACTCTAGCTTTTTATGGAGTGGAGTCCAAACTGCCTCAACATCACAAGGGCACCCGTGCTGATGGTGTTACATGCGTACCAATTTTCTAGACCACTAGACTGAGTTTAATGTAATTCACAACAAGTATGCAGTCTTTCAGTACATGCACACATGGTGTTAAAAAACAACGGCGCACCTCCAACCCCTTCCGCCGGCCATTCCATCTCCAGAATTGGTGTACGTCTCACACCAACATCACCTATCAACTAGGTGAAAAAAAAAACAAAGGGCCTGATGGTCTAGAAACTTGACAGTCCAGCATGTAAGCATCATCAATCGGTCTATTCATGCTAAACTTACCAACATAAATACAGTTCGCCCGTGAGGTGCTAATGCACAGAATACTATCCGTAGAACTCAACACTCGACCTATGGAAGGTAGTGGAATTCAAGGAGTGGAGACCAAACTGCATTAGCATCACAAGGGGGCCAATTCTAATGGAGACAATGTCCTCCACCTGTTTCCCAAAACATTGAGGAGCCGCTCAAAGGAAAGGGGCAGTCGGGCCGGAGCCGCAGACGGTTGTCTCCATCCTGTATTTATTTTCACTTCTCATCTGCACTGTTATTTCTTCACTATGTATAAAAATGCAATTAATATACTAACCGTGCTGATGGTGTTACGGGCATGTCAATTTTCTAGACCATTAGACTGAGTTAAATGTATTTAACAACAAGTATGCAGTCTTTCAGTACATGCACACATGGTGTTAAAAAACAACGGCGCACCTCCAACCCCTTCCGCCGGCCATTCCATCTCCAGAATTGGTGTACTTCTCACACCAACACCACCTATCAACTAGGTCAAAAAAAACAAAGGGCCTGATGGTCTAGAAACTTGACAGTCCAGCATGTAAGCATCATCAATCGGTCTATTCATGCTAAACTTACCAACATAAATACAGTTCGCCCGTGAGGTGCTAATGCACAGAGTACTATCCGTAGAACTCAACACTCGACCTATGGAAGGTAGTGGAATTCAAGGAGTGGAGACCAAACTGCATTAGCATCACAAGGGGGCCAATTCTAATGGAGACAACGTCCTCCGCCCGTTTCCCTAAACATTGAGAGGCCGCTCAAAAGAAAGGGGCAGTCGGGCCGGAGCCTCAGACGGTTTTCTCCATCCTGTATTTATTTTCACTTCTCATCATCACTGTCATTTCTTCCCTATATATACCAATACAATTAACATACTAAGGCACTGCATCATTAATATCGCACAGACATCTCTCTAAAACATTTTCGGTTATAGATTCCTCACCTGAAACTTATTGATATGTATTTAATTTCGCCCGTGAGGTGCTAACGCAGAGAGTCTACTCCTGTTTGGGGAAATTGGTATCATTCTAGCTTTTTAAGGAGCGGAGTCCAAACTGCCCCAGCATCACAAAGGCGTCCGTGCTGATCGAGTTACAAGCGTGCCAATTTTCTAGACCATTAGACTGAGTTAAATGTATTTAACAACAAGTATGCAGTCTTTTAGTACATGCACACATGGTGTTAAAAAAAAAAACGGCGCACCTCCAACCCCTTCCGCCGGCCATTCCATCTCCAGAATTGGTGTACTTCTCCTCACACCAACATCACCTATCAACTAGGTAAAAAATAGCAAACAGCCTAATGGTCAAGAAAATTTGGCAGTCCAGCATGCAAGCATCAACCGCTTGTTTACGCAAAACTTACCAACATAAATACAGTTCGCCCGTGAGGTGCTAATGCACAGAAAACTCTCCATAGAACTCTGCACTCGACCTTTAGGAGGTAGTGGAATTCAAGCAGAAAACTCTCTGTAGAATTCAGCACTCCTACTACCGGAGGTAGTGGAATTCAAGGAAAGGAGCCCAAACTGCATTAGCATCACAGGGGGGCCAATTGTAAAGGAGACAATGTCCTCCGCCTGTTCCCCAAACATAGAGGGGCCGCTCAAAAGAAAGGGGCCGTCGGGCCGGAGCCGTAGACGGTTGTCTCCATCCTGTATTTATTTTCACTTCTCATCCTCACTGTCATTTCTTCCCTATATATACCAATACAATTAACATACTAAGACACTGCATCAATAATATCGCACAAACATCTCTCTAATAATTTTGGGCTATTGATTTCTCGCTTAAAACTTATTTATATGCATTTAATTTTGCCCGTGAGGTGCTAACGCAGAGAGTCCACTCCTGTTCAGGGAAATTGGTATCACTCTAGCTTTTTATGGAGTGGAGTCCAAACTGCCTCAACATCACAAGGGCACCTGTGCTGATGGTGTTACATGCGTACCAATTTTCTAGACCACTAGACTGAGTTTAATGTAATTCACAACAAGTATGCAGTCTTTCAGTACATGCACACATGGTGTTAAAAAACAATGGCGCACCTCCAACCCCTTCCGCCGGCCATTCCATCTCCAGAATTGGTGTACGTCTCACACCAACATCACCTATCAACTAGGTGAAAAAAAAAACAAAGGGCCTGATGGTCTAGAAACTTGACAGTCCAGCATGTAAGCATCATCAATCGGTCTATTCATGCTAAACTTACCAACATAAATACAGTTCGCCCGTGAGGTGCTAATGCACAGAATACTATCCGTAGAACTCAACACTCGACCTATGGAAGGTAGTGGAATTCAAGGAGTGGAGACCAAACTGCATTAGCATCACAAGGGGGCCAATTCTAATGGAGACAATGTCCTCCACCTGTTTCCCAAAACATTGAGGAGCCGCTCAAAGGAAAGGGGCAGTCGGGCCGGAGCCGCAGACGGTTGTCTCCATCCTGTATTTATTTTCACTTCTCATCTGCACTGTTATTTCTTCACTATGTATAAAAATGCAATTAATATACTAACCGTGCTGATGGTGTTACGGGCATGTCAATTTTCTAGACCATTAGACTGAGTTAAATGTATTTAACAACAAGTATGCAGTCTTTCAGTACATGCACACATGGTGTTAAAAAACAACGGCGCACCTCCAACCCCTTCCGCCGGCCATTCCATCTCCAGAATTGGTGTACTTCTCACACCAACACCACCTATCAACTAGGTCAAAAAAAACAAAGGGCCTGATGGTCTAGAAACTTGACAGTCCAGCATGTAAGCATCATCAATCGGTCTATTCATGCTAAACTTACCAACATAAATACAGTTCGCCCGTGAGGTGCTAATGCACAGAGTACTATCCGTAGAACTCAACACTCGACCTATGGAAGGTAGTGGAATTCAAGGAGTGGAGACCAAACTGCATTAGCATCACAAGGGGGCCAATTCTAATGGAGACAACGTCCTCCGCCCGTTTCCCCAAACATTGAGAGGCCGCTCAAAAGAAAGGGGCAGTCGGGCCGGAGCCTCAGACGGTTTTCTCCATCCTGTATTTATTTTCACTTCTCATCATCACTGTCATTTCTTTCCTATATATACCAATACAATTAACATACTAAGGCACTGCATCATTAATATCGCACAGACATCTCTCTAAAACATTTTCGGTTATAGATTCCTCACCTGAAACTTATTGATATGTATTTAATTTTGCCCGTGAGGTGCTAACGCAGAGAGTCTACTCCTGTTTGGGGAAATTGGTATCATTCTAATTTTTTAAGGAGCGGAGTCCAAACTGCCCCAGCATCACAAGGGCGTCCGAGCTGATCGAGTTACAAGCCTGCCAATTTTCTAGACCATTAGACTGAGTTAAATGTATTTAACAACATGTATGCAGTCTTTTAGTACATGCACACATGGTGTTAAAAAAAAAATCGGCGCACCTCCAACCCCTTCCGCCGGCCATTCCATCTCCAGAATTGGTGTACTTCTCCTCACACCAACATCACCTATCAACTAGGTAAAAAATAGCAAACAGCCTAATGGTCAAGAAAATTTGGCAGTCCAGCATGCAAGCATCAACCGCTTGTTTACGCAAAACTTACCAACATAAATACAGTTCGCCCGTGAGGTGCTATTGCACAGAAAACTCTCCATAGAACTCTGCACTCGACCTTTAGGAGGTAGTGGAATTCAAGCAGAAAACTCTCTGTAGAATTCAGCACTCCTACTACCAGAGGTAGTGGAATTCAAGGAAAGGAGCCCAAACTGCATTAGCATCACAAGGGGGCCAATTGTAAAGGAGACAATGTCCTCCGCCTGTTCCCCAAACATAGAGGGGCCGCTCAAAAGAAAGGGGCCGTCGGGCCGGAGCCGTAGACGGTTGTCTCCATCCTGTATTTATTTTCACTTCTCATCCTCAGTCATTTCTTCCCTATATATACCAATACAATTAACATACTAAGACACTGCATCAATAATATCGCACAAACATCTCTCTAAAAATTTTGGGCTATTGATTTCTCGCTTAAAACTTATTTATATGCATTTAATTTGGCCCGTGAGGTGCTAACGCAGAGAGTCCGCTCCTGTTCAGGGAAATTGGTATCACTCTAGCTTTTTATGGAGTGGAGTCCAAACTGCCTCAACATCACAAGGGCACCCGTGCTGATGGTGTTACATGCGTACCAATTTTCTAGACCACTAGACTGAGTTTAATGTAATTAACAACAAGTATGCAGTCTTTCAGTACATGCACACATGGTGTTAAAAAACAACGGCGCACCTCCAACCCCTTCCGCCGGCCATTCCATCTCCAGAATTGGTGTACGTCTCACACCAACATCACCTATCAACTAGGTGAAAAAAAAAACAAAGGGCCTGATGGTCTAGAAACTTGACAGTCCAGCATGTAAGCATCATCAATCGGTCTATTCATGCTAAACTTACCAACATAAATACAGTTGGCCCGTGAGGTGCTAATGCACAGAATACTATCCGTAGAACTCAACACTCGACCTATGGAAGGTTGTGGAATTCAGGGAGTGGAGACCAAACTGCATTAGCATCACAAGGGGGCCAATTCTAATGGAGACAATGTCCTCCGCCCGTTTCCCCAAACATTGAGAGGCCGCTCAAAAGAAAGGGGCAGTCGGGCCGGAGCCTCAGACGGTTTTCTCCATCCTGTATTTATTTTCACTTCTCATCATCACTGTCATTTCTTCCCTGTATATACCAATACAATTAACATACTAAGGCACTGCATCATTAATATCGCACAGACATCTCTCTAAAACATTTTTGATTATAGATTCCTCACCTGAAACTTATTGATATGTATTTAATTTCGCCCGTGAGGTGCTAATGCAGAGAGTCTACTCCTGTCTGGGGAAATTGGTATCATTCTAGCTTTTTAAGGAGCGGAGTCCAAACTGCCCCAGCATCACAAAGGCGTCCGTGCTGATCGAGTTACAAGCGTGCCAATTTTCGAGACCATTAGACTGAGTTAAATGTATTTAACAACAAGTATGCAGTCTTTCAGTACATGCACACATGGTGTTAAAAAACAACGGCGCACCTCCAACCCCTTCCGCCGGTCATTCCATCTCCAGAATTGGTGTACTTCTCCTCACACCAACATCACCTATCAACTAGGTTAAAAATAGCAAACAGCCTAATGGTCAAGAAAATTTGGCAGTCCAGCATGCAAGCATCAACCGCTTGTTTACGCAAAACTTACCAACATAAATACAGTTCGCCCGTGAGGTGCTAATGCACAGAAAACTCTCCATAGAACTCTGCACTCGACCTTTAGGAGGTAGTGGAATTCAAGCAGAAAACTCTCTGTAGAATTCAGCACTCCTACTACCGGAGGTAGTGGAATTCAAGGAAAGGAGCCCAAACTGCATTAGCATCACAAGGGGGCCAATTGTAAAGGAGACAATGTCCTCCGCCTGTTCCCCAAACATAGAGGGGCCGCTCAAAAGAAAGGGGCCGTCGGGCCGGAGCCGTAGACGGTTGTCTCCATCCTGTATTTATTTTCACTTCTCATCCTCACTGTCATTTCTTCCCTATATATACCAATACAATTAACATACTAAGACACTGCATCAATAATATCGCACAAACATCTCTCTAATAATTTTGGGCTATTGATTTCTCGCTTAAAACTTATTTATATGCATTTAATTTTGCCCGTGAGGTGCTAACGCAGAGAGTCCACTCCTGTTCAGGGAAATTGGTATCACTCTAGCTTTTTATGGAGTGGAGTCCAAACTGCCTCAACATCACAAGGGCACCCGTGCTGATGGTGTTACATGCGTACCAATTTTCTAGACCACTAGACTGAGTTTAATGTAATTCACAACAAGTATGCAGTCTTTCAGTACATGCACACATGGTGTTAAAAAACAATGGCGCACCTCCAACCCCTTCCGCCGGCCATTCCATCTCCAGAATTGGTGTACGTCTCACACCAACATCACCTATCAACTAGGTGAAAAAAAAAACAAAGGGCCTGATGGTCTAGAAACTTGACAGTCCAGCATGTAAGCATCATCAATCGGTCTATTCATGCTAAACTTACCAACATAAATACAGTTCGCCCGTGAGGTGCTAATGCACAGAATACTATCCGTAGAACTCAACACTCGACCTATGGAAGGTAGTGGAATTCAAGGAGTGGAGACCAAACTGCATTAGCATCACAAGGGGGCCAATTCTAATGGAGACAATGTCCTCCACCTGTTTCCCAAAACATTGAGGAGCCGCTCAAAGGAAAGGGGCAGTCGGGCCGGAGCCGCAGACGGTTGTCTCCATCCTGTATTTATTTTTACTTCTCATCTGCACTGTTATTTCTTCACTATGTATAAAAATGCAATTAATATACTAACCGTGCTGATGGTGTTACGGGCATGTCAATTTTCTAGACCATTAGACTGAGTTAAATGTATTTAACAACAAGTATGCAGTCTTTCAGTACATGCACACACGGTGTTAAAAAACAACGGCGCACCTCCAACCCCTTCCGCGGGCCATTCCATCTCCAGAATTGGTGTACTTCTCACACCAACACCACCTATCAACTAGGTCAAAAAAAACAAAGGGCCTGATGGTCTAGAAACTTGACAGTCCAGCATGTAAGCATCATCAATCGGTCTATTCATGCTAAACTTACCAACATAAATACAGTTCGCCCGTGAGGTGCTAATGCACAGAGTACTATCCGTAGAACTCAACACTCGACCTATGGAAGGTAGTGGAATTCAAGGAGTGGAGACCAAACTGCATTAGCATCACAAGGGGGCCAATTCTAATGGAGACAACGTCCTCCGCCCGTTTCCCTAAACATTGAGAGGCCGCTCAAAAGAAAGGGGCAGTCGGGCCGGAGCCTCAGACGGTTTTCTCCATCCTGTATTTATTTTCACTTCTCATCATCACTGTCATTTCTTCCCTATATATACCAATACAATTAACATACTAAGGCACTGCATCATTAATATCGCACAGACATCTCTCTAAAACATTTTCGGTTATAGATTCCTCACCTGAAACTTACTGATATGTATTTAATTTCGCCCGTGAGGTGCTAACGCAGAGAGTCTACTCCTGTTTGGGGAAATTGGTATCATTCTAGCTTTTTAAGGAGCGAAGTCCAAACTGCCCCAGCATCACAAGGGCGTCCGTGCTGATCGAGTTACAAGCGTGCCAATTTTCTAGACCATTAGACTGAGTTAAATGTATTTAACAACAAGTATGCAGTCTTTTAGTACATGCACACATGGTGTTAAAAAATAAAACGGCGCACCTCCAACCACTTCCGCCGGCCATTCCATCTCCAGAATTGGTGTACTTCTCCTCACACCAACATCACCTATCAACTAGGTAAAAAATAGCAAACAGCCTAATGGTCAAGAAAATTTGGCAGTCCAGCATGCAAGCATCAACCGCTTGTTTACGCAAAACTTACCAACATAAATACAGTTCGCCCGTGAGGTGCTAATGCACAGAAAACTCTCCATAGAACTCTGCACTCGACCTTTAGGAGGTAGTGGAATTCAAGCAGAAAACTCTCTGTAGAATTCAGCACTCCTACTACCGGAGGTAGTGGAATTCAAGGAAAGGAGCCCAAACTGCATTAGCATCACAAGGGGGCCAATTGTAAAGGAGACAATGTCCTCCGCCTGTTCCCCAAACATAGAGGGGCCGCTCAAAAGAAAGGGGCCATCGGGCCGGAGCCGTAGACGGTTGTCTCCATCCTGTATTTATTTTCACTTCTCATCCTCACTGTCATTTCTTCCCTATATATACCAATACAATTAACATACTAAGACACTGCATCAATAATATCGCACAAACATCTCTCTAATAATTTTGGGCTATTGATTTCTCGCTTAAAACTTATTTATATGCATTTAATTTTGCCCGTGAGGTGCTAACGCACAGAGTCCACTCCTGTTCAGGGAAATTGGTATCACTCTAGCTTTTTATGGAGTGGAGTCCAAACTGCCTCAACATCACAAGGGCACCCGTGCTGATGGTGTTACATGCGTACCAATTTTCTAGACCACTAGACTGAGTTTAATGTAATTCACAACAAGTATGCAGTCTTTCAGTACATGCACACATGGTGTTAAAAAACAACGGCGCACCTCCAACCCCTTCCGCCGGCCATTCCATCTCCAGAATTGGTGTACGTCTCACACCAACATCACCTATCAACTAGGTGAAAAAAAAAACAAAGGGCCTGATGGTCTAGAAACTTGACAGTCCAGCATGTAAGCATCATCAATCGGTCTATTCATGCTAAACTTACCAACATAAATACAGTTCGCCCGTGAGGTGCTAATGCACAGAATACTATCCGTAGAACTCAACACTCGACCTATGGAAGGTAGTGGAATTCAAGGAGTGGAGACCAAACTGCATTAGCATCACAAGGGGGCCAATTCTAATGGAGACAACGTCCTCCGCCCGTTTCCCCAAACATTGAGAGGCCGCTCAAAAGAAAGGGGCAGTCGGGCCGGAGCCTCAGACGGTTTTCTCCATCCTGTATTTATTTTCACTTCTCATCATCACTGTCATTTCTTCCCTGTATATACCAATACAATTAACATACTAAGGCACTGCATCATTAATATCGCACAGACATCTCTCTAAAACATTTTTGATTATAGATTCCTCACCTGAAACTTATTGATATGTATTTCATTTTGCCCGTGAGGTGCTAACGCAGAGAGTCTACTCCTGTTTGGGGAAATTGGTATCATTCTAGCTTTTTAAGGAGCGGAGCCAAAATGCCCCAGCATCACAAGGGCGTCCGTGCTGATCGAGTTACAAGCGTGCCAATTTTCTAGACCATTAGACTGAGTTAAATGTATTTAACAACAAGTATGCAGTCTTTTAGTACATGCACACATGGTGTTAAAAAACAACGGCGCACCTCCAACCCCTTCCACCGGCCATTCCATCTCCAGAATTGGTGTACTTCTCCTCACACCAACATCACCTATCAACTAGGTAAAAAATAGCAAACAGCCTAATGGTCAAGAAAATTTGGCAGTCCAGCATGCAAGCATCAACCGCTTGTTTACGCAAAACTTACCAACATAAATACAGTTCGCCCGTGAGGTGCTAATGCACAGAAAACTCTCCATAGAACTCTGCACTCGACCTTTAGGAGGTAGTGGAATTCAAGCAGAAAACTCTCTGTAGAATTCAGCACTCCTACTACCGGAGGTAGTGGAATTCAAGGAAAGGAGCCCAAACTGCATTAGCATCACAAGGGGGCCAATTGTAAAGGAGACAATGTCCTCCGCCTGTTCCCCAAACATAGAGGGGCCGCTCAAAAGAAAGGGGCCGTCGGGCCGGAGCCGTAGACGGTTGTCTCCATCCTGTATTTATTTTCACTTCTCATCCTCACTGTCATTTCTTCCCTATATATACCAATACAATTAACATACTAAGACACTGCATCAATAATATCGCACAAACATCTCTCTAATAATTTTGGGCTATTGATTTCTCGCTTAAAACTTATTTATATGCATTTAATTTTGCCCGTGAGGTGCTAACGCAGAGAGTCCACTCCTGTTCAGGGAAATTGGTATCACTCTAGCTTTTTATGGAGTGGAGTCCAAACTGCCTCAACATCACAAGGGCACCCGTGCTGATGGTGTTACATGCGTACCAATTTTCTAGACCACTAGACTGAGTTTAATGTAATTCACAACAAGTATGCAGTCTTTCAGTACATGCACACATGGTGTTAAAAAACAATGGCGCACCTCCAACCCCTTCCGCCGGCCATTCCATCTCCAGAATTGGTGTACGTCTCACACCAACATCACCTATCAACTAGGTGAAAAAAAAAACAAAGGGCCTGATGGTCTAGAAACTTGACAGTCCAGCATGTAAGCATCATCAATCGGTCTATTCATGCTAAACTTACCAACATAAATACAGTTCGCCCGTGAGGTGCTAATGCACAGAATACTATCCGTAGAACTCAACACTCGACCTATGGAAGGTAGTGGAATTCAAGGAGTGGAGACCAAACTGCATTAGCATCACAAGGGGGCCAATTCTAATGGAGACAATGTCCTCCACCTGTTTCCCAAAACATTGAGGAGCCGCTCAAAGGAAAGGGGCAGTCGGGCCGGAGCCGCAGACGGTTGTCTCCATCCTGTATTTATTTTTACTTCTCATCTGCACTGTTATTTCTTCACTATGTATAAAAATGCAATTAATATACTAACCGTGCTGATGGTGTTACGGGCATGTCAATTTTCTAGACCATTAGACTGAGTTAAATGTATTTAACAACAAGTATGCAGTCTTTCAGTACATGCACACATGGTGTTAAAAAACAACGGCGCACCTCCAACCCCTTCCGCCGGCCATTCCATCTCCAGAATTGGTGTACTTCTCACACCAACACCACCTATCAACTAGGTCAAAAAAAACAAAGGGCCTGATGGTCTAGAAACTTGACAGTCCAGCATGTAAGCATCATCAATCGGTCTATTCATGCTAAACTTACCAACATAAATACAGTTCGCCCGTGAGGTGCTAATGCACAGAGTACTATCCGTAGAACTCAACACTCGACCTATGGAAGGTAGTGGAATTCAAGGAGTGGAGACCAAACTGCATTAGCATCACAAGGGGGCCAATTCTAATGGAGACAACGTCCTCCGCCCGTTTCCCTAAACATTGAGAGGCCGCTCAAAAGAAAGGGGCAGTCGGGCCGGAGCCTCAGACGGTTTTCTCCATCCTGTATTTATTTTCACTTCTCATCATCACTGTCATTTCTTCCCTATATATACCAATACAATTAACATACTAAGGAACTGCATCATTAATATCGCACAGACATCTCTCTAAAACATTTTCGGTTATAGATTCCTCACCTGAAACTTACTGATATGTATTTAATTTCGCCCGTGAGGTGCTAACGCAGAGAGTCTACTCCTGTTTGGGGAAATTGGTATCATTCTAGCTTTTTAAGGAGCGAAGTCCAAACTGCCCCAGCATCACAAGGGCGTCCGTGCTGATCGAGTTACAAGCGTGCCAATTTTCGAGACCATTAGACTGAGTTAAATGTATTTAACAACAAGTATGCAGTCTTTTAGTACATGCACACATGGTGTTAAAAAAAAAACGGCGCACCTCCAACCACTTCCGCCGGCCATTCCATCTCCAGAATTGGTGTACTTCTCCTCACACCAACATCACCTATCAACTAGGTAAAAAATAGCAAACAGCCTAATGGTCAAGAAAATTTGGCAGTCCAGCATGCAAGCATCAACCGCTTGTTTACGCAAAACTTACCAACATAAATACAGTTCGCCCGTGAGGTGCTAATGCACAGAAAACTCTCCATAGAACTCTGCACTCGACCTTTAGGAGGTAGTGGAATTCAAGCAGAAAACTCTCTGTAGAATTCAGCACTCCTACTACCGGAGGTAGTGGAATTCAAGGAAAGGAGCCCAAACTGCATTAGCATCACAAGGGGGCCAATTGTAAAGGAGACAATGTCCTCCGCCTGTTCCCCAAACATAGAGGGGCCGCTCAAAAGAAAGGGGCCATCGGGCCGGAGCCGTAGACGGTTGTCTCCATCCTGTATTTATTTTCACTTCTCATCCTCACTGTCATTTCTTCCCTATATATACCAATACAATTAACATACTAAGACACTGCATCAATAATATCGCACAAACATCTCTCTAATAATTTTGGGCTATTGATTTCTCGCTTAAAACTTATTTATATGCATTTAATTTTGCCCGTGAGGTGCTAACGCACAGAGTCCACTCCTGTTCAGGGAAATTGGTATCACTCTAGCTTTTTATGGAGTGGAGTCCAAACTGCCTCAACATCACAAGGGCACCCGTGCTGATGGTGTTACATGCGTACCAATTTTCTAGACCACTAGACTGAGTTTAATGTAATTCACAACAAGTATGCAGTCTTTCAGTACATGCACACATGGTGTTAAAAAACAACGGCGCACCTCCAACCCCTTCCGCCGGCCATTCCATCTCCAGAATTGGTGTACGTCTCACACCAACATCACCTATCAACTAGGTGAAAAAAAAAACAAAGGGCCTGATGGTCTAGAAACTTGACAGTCCAGCATGTAAGCATCATCAATCGGTCTATTCATGCTAAACTTACCAACATAAATACAGTTCGCCCGTGAGGTGCTAATGCACAGAATACTATCCGTAGAACTCAACACTCGACCTATGGAAGGTAGTGGAATTCAAGGAGTGGAGACCAAACTGCATTAGCATCACAAGGGGGCCAATTCTAATGGAGACAACGTCCTCCGCCCGTTTCCCCAAACATTGAGAGGCCGCTCAAAAGAAAGGGGCAGTCGGGCCGGAGCCTCAGACGGTTTTCTCCATCCTGTATTTATTTTCACTTCTCATCATCACTGTCATTTCTTCCCTATATATACCAATACAATTAACATACTAAGGCACTGCATCATTAATATCGCACAGACATCTCTCTAAAACATTTTCGGTTATAGATTCCTCACCTGAAACTTATTGATATGTATTTAATTTCGCCCGTGAGGTGCTAACGCAGAGAGTCTACTCCTGTTTGGGGAAATTGGTATCATTCTAGCTTTTTAAGGAGCGGAGTCCAAACTGCCCCAGCATCACAAAGGCGTCCGTGCTGATCGAGTTACAAGCGTGCCAATTTTCTAGACCATTAGACTGAGTTAAATGTATTTAACAACAAGTATGCAGTCTTTTAGTACATGCACACATGGTGTTAAAAAAAAAAACGGCGCACCTCCAACCCCTTCCGCCGGCCATTCCATCTCCAGAATTGGTGTACTTCTCCTCACACCAACATCACCTATCAACTAGGTAAAAAATAGCAAACAGCCTAATGGTCAAGAAAATTTGGCAGTCCAGCATGCAAGCATCAACCGCTTGTTTACGCAAAACTTACCAACATAAATACAGTTCGCCCGTGAGGTGCTAATGCACAGAAAACTCTCCATAGAACTCTGCACTCGACCTTTAGGAGGTAGTGGAATTCAAGCAGAAAACTCTCTGTAGAATTCAGCACTCCTACTACCGGAGGTAGTGGAATTCAAGGAAAGGAGCCCAAACTGCATTAGCATCACAAGGGGGCCAATTGTAAAGGAGACAATGTCCTCCGCCTGTTCCCCAAACATAGAGGGGCCGCTCAAAAGAAAGGGGCCGTCGGGCCGGAGCCGTAGACGGTTGTCTCCATCCTGTATTTATTTTCACTTCTCATCCTCACTGTCATTTCTTCCCTATATATACCAATACAATTAACATACTAAGACACTGCATCAATAATATCGCACAAACATCTCTCTAATAATTTTGGGCTATTGATTTCTCGCTTAAAACTTATTTATATGCATTTAATTTTGCCCGTGAGGTGCTAACGCAGAGAGTCCACTCCTGTTCAGGGAAATTGGTATCACTCTAGCTTTTTATGGAGTGGAGTCCAAACTGCCTCAACATCACAAGGGCACCCGTGCTGATGGTGTTACATGCGTACCAATTTTCTAGACCACTAGACTGAGTTTAATGTAATTCACAACAAGTATGCAGTCTTTCAGTACATGCACACATGGTGTTAAAAAACAATGGCGCACCTCCAACCCCTTCCGCCGGCCATTCCATCTCCAGAATTGGTGTACGTCTCACACCAACATCACCTATCAACTAGGTGAAAAAAAAAACAAAGGGCCTGATGGTCTAGAAACTTGACAGTCCAGCATGTAAGCATCATCAATCGGTCTATTCATGCTAAACTTACCAACATAAATACAGTTCGCCCGTGAGGTGCTAATGCACAGAATACTATCCGTAGAACTCAACACTCGACCTATGGAAGGTAGTGGAATTCAAGGAGTGGAGACCAAACTGCATTAGCATCACAAGGGGGCCAATTCTAATGGAGACAATGTCCTCCACCTGTTTCCCAAAACATTGAGGAGCCGCTCAAAGGAAAGGGGCAGTCGGGCCGGAGCCGCAGACGGTTGTCTCCATCCTGTATTTATTTTTACTTCTCATCTGCACTGTTATTTCTTCACTATGTATAAAAATGCAATTAATATACTAACCGTGCTGATGGTGTTACGGGCATGTCAATTTTCTAGACCATTAGACTGAGTTAAATGTATTTAACAACAAGTATGCAGTCTTTCAGTACATGCACACATGGTGTTAAAAAACAACGGCGCACCTCCAACCCCTTCCGCCGGCCATTCCATCTCCAGAATTGGTGTACTTCTCACACCAACACCACCTATCAACTAGGTCAAAAAAAACAAAGGGCCTGATGGTCTAGAAACTTGACAGTCCAGCATGTAAGCATCATCAATCGGTCTATTCATGCTAAACTTACCAACATAAATACAGTTCGCCCGTGAGGTGCTAATGCACAGAGTACTATCCGTAGAACTCAACACTCGACCTATGGAAGGTAGTGGAATTCAAGGAGTGGAGACCAAACTGCATTAGCATCACAAGGGGGCCAATTCTAATGGAGACAACGTCCTCCGCCCGTTTCCCTAAACATTGAGAGGCCGCTCAAAAGAAAGGGGCAGTCGGGCCGGAGCCTCAGACGGTTTTCTCCATCCTGTATTTATTTTCACTTCTCATCATCACTGTCATTTCTTCCCTATATATACCAATACAATTAACATACTAAGGCACTGCATCATTAATATCGCACAGACATCTCTCTAAAACATTTTCGGTTATAGATTCCTCACCTGAAACTTACTGATATGTATTTAATTTCGCCCGTGAGGTGCTAACGCAGAGAGTCTACTCCTGTTTGGGGAAATTGGTATCATTCTAGCTTTTTAAGGAGCGAAGTCCAAACTGCCCCAGCATCACAAGGGCGTCCGTGCTGATCGAGTTACAAGCGTGCCAATTTTCTAGACCATTAGACTGAGTTAAATGTATTTAACAACAAGTATGCAGTCTTTTAGTACATGCACACATGGTGTTAAAAAAAAAAACGGCGCACCTCCAACCACTTCCGCCGGCCATTCCATCTCCAGAATTGGTGTACTTCTCCTCACACCAACATCACCTATCAACTAGGTAAAAAATAGCAAACAGCCTAATGGTCAAGAAAATTTGGCAGTCCAGCATGCAAGCATCAACCGCTTGTTTACGCAAAACTTACCAACATAAATACAGTTCGCCCGTGAGGTGCTAATGCACAGAAAACTCTCCATAGAACTCTGCACTCGACCTTTAGGAGGTAGTGGAATTCAAGCAGAAAACTCTCTGTAGAATTCAGCACTCCTACTACCGGAGGTAGTGGAATTCAAGGAAAGGAGCCCAAACTGCATTAGCATCACAAGGGGGCCAATTGTAAAGGAGACAATGTCCTCCGCCTGTTCCCCAAACATAGAGGGGCCGCTCAAAAGAAAGGGGCCATCGGGCCGGAGCCGTAGACGGTTGTCTCCATCCTGTATTTATTTTCACTTCTCATCCTCACTGTCATTTCTTCCCTATATATACCAATACAATTAACATACTAAGACACTGCATCAATAATATCGCACAAACATCTCTCTAATAATTTTGGGCTATTGATTTCTCGCTTAAAACTTATTTATATGCATTTAATTTTGCCCGTGAGGTGCTAACGCAGAGAGTCCACTCCTGTTCAGGGAAATTGGTATCACTCTAGCTTTTTATGGAGTGGAGTCCAAACTGCCTCAACATCACAAGGGCACCCGTGCTGATGGTGTTACATGCGTACCAATTTTCTAGACCACTAGACTGAGTTTAATGTAATTCACAACAAGTATGCAGTCTTTCAGTACATGCACACATGGTGTTAAAAAACAACGGCGCACCTCCAACCCCTTCCGCCGGCCATTCCATCTCCAGAATTGGTGTACGTCTCACACCAACATCACCTATCAACTAGGTGAAAAAAAAAACAAAGGGCCTGATGGTCTAGAAACTTGACAGTCCAGCATGTAAGCATCATCAATCGGTCTATTCATGCTAAACTTACCAACATAAATACAGTTCGCCCGTGAGGTGCTAATGCACAGAATACTATCCGTAGAACTCAACACTCGACCTATGGAAGGTAGTGGAATTCAAGGAGTGGAGACCAAACTGCATTAGCATCACAAGGGGGCCAATTCTAATGGAGACAACGTCCTCCGCCCGTTTCCCCAAACATTGAGAGGCCGCTCAAAAGAAAGGGGCAGTCGGGCCGGAGCCTCAGACGGTTTTCTCCATCCTGTATTTATTTTCACTTCTCATCATCACTGTCATTTCTTCCCTATATATACCAATACAATTAACATACTAAGGCACTGCATCATTAATATCGCACAGACATCTCTCTAAAACATTTTCGGTTATAGATTCCTCACCTGAAACTTATTGATATGTATTTAATTTTGCCCGTGAGGTGCTAACGCAGAGAGTCTACTCCTGTTTGGGGAAATTGGTATCATTCTAGCTTTTTAAGGAGCGGAGTCCAAACTGCCCCAGCATCACAAGGGCGTCCGAGCTGATCGAGTTACAAGCCTGCCAATTTTCTAGACCATTAGACTGAGTTAAATGTATTTAACAACAAGTATGCAGTCTTTTAGTACATGCACACATGGTGTTAAAAAAAAAATCGGCGCACCTCCAACCCCTTCCGCCGGCCATTCCATCTCCAGAATTGGTGTACTTCTCCTCACACCAACATCACCTATCAACTAGGTAAAAAATAGCAAACAGCCTAATGGTCAAGAAAATTTGGCAGTCCAGCATGCAAGCATCAACCGCTTGTTTACGCAAAACTTACCAACATAAATACAGTTCGCCCGTGAGGTGCTATTGCACAGAAAACTCTCCATAGAACTCTGCACTCGACCTTTAGGAGGTAGTGGAATTCAAGCAGAAAACTCTCTGTAGAATTCAGCACTCCTACTACCGGAGGTAGTGGAATTCAAGGAAAGGAGCCCAAACTGCATTAGCATCACAAGGGGGCCAATTGTAAAGGAGACAATGTCCTCCGCCCGTTCCCCAAACATAGAGGGGCCGCTCAAAAGAAAGGGGCCGTCGGGCCGGAGCCGTAGACGGTTGTCGCCATCCTGTATTTATTTTCACTTCTCATCCTCAGTCATTTCTTCCCTATATATACCAATACAATTAACATACTAAGACACTGCATCAATAATATCGCACAAACATCTCTCTAAAAATTTTGGGCTATTGATTTCTCGCTTAAAACTTATTTATATGCATTTAATTTGGCCCGTGAGGTGCTAACGCAGAGAGTCCGCTCCTGTTCAGGGAAATTGGTATCACTCTAGCTTTTTATGGAGTGGAGTCCAAACTGCCTCAACATCACAAGGGCACCCGTGCTGATGGTGTTACATGCGTACCAATTTTCTAGACCACTAGACTGAGTTTAATGTAATTAACAACAAGTATGCAGTCTTTCAGTACATGCACACATGGTGTTAAAAAACAACGGCGCACCTCCAACCCCTTCCGCCGGCCATTCCATCTCCAGAATTGGTGTACGTCTCACACCAACATCACCTATCAACTAGGTGAAAAAAAAAACAAAGGGCCTGATGGTCTAGAAACTTGACAGTCCAGCATGTAAGCATCATCAATCGGTCTATTCATGCTAAACTTACCAACATAAATACAGTTGGCCCGTGAGGTGCTAATGCACAGAATACTATCCGTAGAACTCAACACTCGACCTATGGAAGGTTGTGGAATTCAGGGAGTGGAGACCAAACTGCATTAGCATCACAAGGGGGCCAATTCTAATGGAGACAATGTCCTCCGCCCGTTTCCCCAAACATTGAGAGGCCGCTCAAAAGAAAGGGGCAGTCGGGCCGGAGCCTCAGACGGTTTTCTCCATCCTGTATTTATTTTCACTTCTCATCATCACTGTCATTTCTTCCCTGTATATACCAATACAATTAACATACTAAGGCACTGCATCATTAATATCGCACAGACATCTCTCTAAAACATTTTTGATTATAGATTCCTCACCTGAAACTTATTGATATGTATTTAATTTCGCCCGTGAGGTGCTAATGCAGAGAGTCTACTCCTGTCTGGGGAAATTGGTATCATTCTAGCTTTTTAAGGAGCGGAGTCCAAACTGCCCCAGCATCACAAAGGCGTCCGTGCTGATCGAGTTACAAGCGTGCCAATTTTCGAGACAATTAGACTGAGTTAAATGTATTTAACAACAAGTATGCAGTCTTTTAGTACATGCACACATGGTGTTAAAAAACAACGGCGCACCTCCAACCCCTTCCGCCGGTCATTCCATCTCCAGAATTGGTGTACTTCTCCTCACACCAACATCACCTATTAACTAGGTAAAAAATAGCAAACAGCCTAATGGTCAAGAAAATTTGGCAGTCCAGCATGCAAGCATCAACCGCTTGTTTACGCAAAACTTACCAACATAAATACAGTTCGCCCGTGAGGTGCTAATGCACAGAAAACTCTCCATAGAACTCTGCACTCGACCTTTAGGAGGTAGTGGAATTCAAGCAGAAAACTCTCTGTAGAATTCAGCACTCCTACTACCGGAGGTAGTGGAATTCAAGGAAAGGAGCCCAAACTGCATTAGCATCACAAGGGGGCCAATTGTAAAGGAGACAATGTCCTCCGCCTGTTCCCCAAACATAGAGGGGCCGCTCAAAAGAAAGGGGCCGTCGGGCCGGAGCCGTAGACGGTTGTCTCCATCCTGTATTTATTTTCACTTCTCATCCTCACTGTCATTTCTTCCCTATATATACCAATACAATTAACATACTAAGACACTGCATCAATAATATCGCACAAACATCTCTCTAATAATTTTGGGCTATTGATTTCTCGCTTAAAACTTATTTATATGCATTTAATTTTGCCCGTGAGGTGCTAACGCAGAGAGTCCACTCCTGTTCAGGGAAATTGGTATCACTCTAGCTTTTTATGGAGTGGAGTCCAAACTGCCTCAACATCACAAGGGCACCCGTGCTGATGGTGTTACATGCGTACCAATTTTCTAGACCACTAGACTGAGTTTAATGTAATTCACAACAAGTATGCAGTCTTTCAGTACATGCACACATGGTGTTAAAAAACAATGGCGCACCTCCAACCCCTTCCGCCGGCCATTCCATCTCCAGAATTGGTGTACGTCTCACACCAACATCACCTATCAACTAGGTGAAAAAAAAAACAAAGGGCCTGATGGTCTAGAAACTTGACAGTCCAGCATGTAAGCATCATCAATCGGTCTATTCATGCTAAACTTACCAACATAAATACAGTTCGCCCGTGAGGTGCTAATGCACAGAATACTATCCGTAGAACTCAACACTCGACCTATGGAAGGTAGTGGAATTCAAGGAGTGGAGACCAAACTGCATTAGCATCACAAGGGGGCCAATTCTAATGGAGACAATGTCCTCCACCTGTTTCCCAAAACATTGAGGAGCCGCTCAAAGGAAAGGGGCAGTCGGGCCGGAGCCGCAGACGGTTGTCTCCATCCTGTATTTATTTTCACTTCTCATCTGCACTGTTATTTCTTCACTATGTATAAAAATGCAATTAATATACTAACCGTGCTGATGGTGTTACGGGCATGTCAATTTTCTAGACCATTAGACTGAGTTAAATGTATTTAACAACAAGTATGCAGTCTTTCAGTACATGCACACATGGTGTTAAAAAACAACGGCGCACCTCCAACCCCTTCCGCCGGCCATTCCATCTCCAGAATTGGTGTACTTCTCACACCAACACCACCTATCAACTAGGTCAAAAAAAACAAAGGGCCTGATGGTCTAGAAACTTGACAGTCCAGCATGTAAGCATCATCAATCGGTCTATTCATGCTAAACTTACCAACATAAATACAGTTCGCCCGTGAGGTGCTAATGCACAGAGTACTATCCGTAGAACTCAACACTCGACCTATGGAAGGTAGTGGAATTCAAGGAGTGGAGACCAAACTGCATTAGCATCACAAGGGGGCCAATTCTAATGGAGACAACGTCCTCCGCCCGTTTCCCTAAACATTGAGAGGCCGCTCAAAAGAAAGGGGCAGTCGGGCCGGAGCCTCAGACGGTTTTCTCCATCCTGTATTTATTTTCACTTCTCATCATCACTGTCATTTCTTCCCTATATATACCAATACAATTAACATACTAAGGCACTGCATCATTAATATCGCACAGACATCTCTCTAAAACATTTTCGGTTATAGATTCCTCACCTGAAACTTATTGATATGTATTTAATTTCGCCCGTGAGGTGCTAACGCAGAGAGTCTACTCCTGTTTGGGGAAATTGGTATCATTCTAGCTTTTTAAGGAGCGGAGTCCAAACTGCCCCAGCATCACAAAGGCGTCCGTGCTGATCGAGTTACAAGCGTGCCAATTTTCTAGACCATTAGACTGAGTTAAATGTATTTAACAACAAGTATGCAGTCTTTTAGTACATGCACACATGGTGTTAAAAAAAAAAACGGCGCACCTCCAACCCCTTCCGCCGGCCATTCCATCTCCAGAATTGGTGTACTTCTCCTCACACCAACATCACCTATCAACTAGGTAAAAAATAGCAAACAGCCTAATGGTCAAGAAAATTTGGCAGTCCAGCATGCAAGCATCAACCGCTTGTTTACGCAAAACTTACCAACATAAATACAGTTCGCCCGTGAGGTGCTAATGCACAGAAAACTCTCCATAGAACTCTGCACTCGACCTTTAGGAGGTAGTGGAATTCAAGCAGAAAACTCTCTGTAGAATTCAGCACTCCTACTACCGGAGGTAGTGGAATTCAAGGAAAGGAGCCCAAACTGCATTAGCATCACAAGGGGGCCAATTGTAAAGGAGACAATGTCCTCCGCCTGTTCCCCAAACATAGAGGGGCCGCTCAAAAGAAAGGGGCCGTCGGGCCGGAGCCGTAGACGGTTGTCTCCATCCTGTATTTATTTTCACTTCTCATCCTCACTGTCATTTCTTCCCTATATATACCAATACAATTAACATACTAAGACACTGCATCAATAATATCGCACAAACATCTCTCTAATAATTTTGGGCTATTGATTTCTCGCTTAAAACTTATTTATATGCATTTAATTTTGCCCGTGAGGTGCTAACGCAGAGAGTCCACTCCTGTTCAGGGAAATTGGTATCACTCTAGCTTTTTATGGAGTGGAGTCCAAACTGCCTCAACATCACAAGGGCACCCGTGCTGATGGTGTTACATGCGTACCAATTTTCTAGACCACTAGACTGAGTTTAATGTAATTCACAACAAGTATGCAGTCTTTCAGTACATGCACACATGGTGTTAAAAAACAATGGCGCACCTCCAACCCCTTCCGCCGGCCATTCCATCTCCAGAATTGGTGTACGTCTCACACCAACATCACCTATCAACTAGGTGAAAAAAAAAACAAAGGGCCTGATGGTCTAGAAACTTGACAGTCCAGCATGTAGACATCATCAATCGGTCTATTCATGCTAAACTTACCAACATAAATACAGTTCGCCCGTGAGGTGCTAATGCACAGAATACTATCCGTAGAACTCAACACTCGACCTATGGAAGGTAGTGGAATTCAAGGAGTGGAGACCAAACTGCATTAGCATCACAAGGGGGCCAATTCTAATGGAGACAATGTCCTCCACCTGTTTCCCAAAACATTGAGGAGCCGCTCAAAGGAAAGGGGCAGTCGGGCCGGAGCCGCAGACGGTTGTCTCCATCCTGTATTTATTTTTACTTCTCATCTGCACTGTTATTTCTTCACTATGTATAAAAATGCAATTAATATACTAACCGTGCTGATGGTGTTACGGGCATGTCAATTTTCTAGACCATTAGACTGAGTTAAATGTATTTAACAACAAGTATGCAGTCTTTCAGTACATGCACACATGGTGTTAAAAAACAACGGCGCACCTCCAACCCCTTCCGCCGGCCATTCCATCTCCAGAATTGGTGTACTTCTCACACCAACACCACCTATCAACTAGGTCAAAAAAAACAAAGGGCCTGATGGTCTAGAAACTTGACAGTCCAGCATGTAAGCATCATCAATCGGTCTATTCATGCTAAACTTACCAACATAAATACAGTTCGCCCGTGAGGTGCTAATGCACAGAGTACTATCCGTAGAACTCAACACTCGACCTATGGAAGGTAGTGGAATTCAAGGAGTGGAGACCAAACTGCATTAGCATCACAAGGGGGCCAATTCTAATGGAGACAACGTCCTCCGCCCGTTTCCCTAAACATTGAGAGGCCGCTCAAAAGAAAGGGGCAGTCGGGCCGGAGCCTCAGACGGTTTTCTCCATCCTGTATTTATTTTCACTTCTCATCATCACTGTCATTTCTTCCCTATATATACCAATACAATTAACATACTAAGGCACTGCATCATTAATATCGCACAGACATCTCTCTAAAACATTTTCGGTTATAGATTCCTCACCTGAAACTTATTGATATGTATTTAATTTCGCCCGTGAGGTGCTAACGCAGAGAGTCTACTCCTGTTTGGGGAAATTGGTATCATTCTAGCTTTTTAAGGAGCGAAGTCCAAACTGCCCCAGCATCACAAGGGCGTCCGTGCTGATCGAGTTACAAGCGTGCCAATTTTCTAGACCATTAGACTGAGTTAAATGTATTTAACAACAAGTATGCAGTCTTTTAGTACATGCACACATGGTGTTAAAAAAAAAAACGGCGCACCTCCAACCCCTTCCGCCGGCCATTCCATCTCCAGAATTGGTGTACTTCTCCTCACACCAACATCACCTATCAACTAGGTAAAAAATAGCAAACAGCCTAATGGTCAAGAAAATTTGGCAGTCCAGCATGCAAGCATCAACCGCTTGTTTACGCAAAACTTACCAACATAAATACAGTTCGCCCGTGAGGTGCTAATGCACAGAAAACTCTCCATAGAACTCTGCACTCGACCTTTAGGAGGTAGTGGAATTCAAGCAGAAAACTCTCTGTAGAATTCAGCACTCCTACTACCGGAGGTAGTGGAATTCAAGGAAAGGAGCCCAAACTGCATTAGCATCACAAGGGGCCCAATTGTAAAGGAGACAATGTCCTCCGCCTGTTCCCCAAACATAGAGGGGCCGCTCAAAAGAAAGGGGCCATCGGGCCGGAGCCGTAGACGGTTGTCTCCATCCTGTATTTATTTTCACTTCTCATCCTCACTGTCATTTCTTCCCTATATATACCAATACAATTAACATACTAAGACACTGCATCAATAATATCGCACAAACATCTCTCTAATAATTTTGGGCTATTGATTTCTCGCTTAAAACTTATTTATATGCATTTAATTTTGCCCGTGAGGTGCTAACGCACAGAGTCCACTCCTGTTCAGGCAAATTGGTATCACTCTAGCTTTTTATGGAGTGGAGTCCAAACTGCCTCAACATCACAAGGGCACCCGTGCTGATGGTGTTACATGCGTACCAATTTTCTAGACCACTAGACTGAGTTTAATGTAATTCACAACAAGTATGCAGTCTTTCAGTACATGCACACATGGTGTTAAAAAACAACGGCGCACCTCCAACCCCTTCCGCCGGCCATTCCATCTCCAGAATTGGTGTACGTCTCACACCAACATCACCTATCAACTAGGTGAAAAAAAAACCAAAGGGCCTGATGGTCTAGAAACTTGACAGTCCAGCATGTAAGCATCATCAATCGGTCTATTCATGCTAAACTTACCAACATAAATACAGTTCGCCCGTGAGGTGCTAATGCACAGAATACTATCCGTAGAACTCAACACTCGACCTATGGAAGGTAGTGGAATTCAAGGAGTGGAGACCAAACTGCATTAGCATCACAAGGGGGCCAATTCTAATGGAGACAATGTCCTCCACCTGTTTCCCAAAACATTGAGGAGCCGCTCAAAGGAAAGGGGCAGTCGGGCCGGAGCCGCAGACGGTTGTCTCCATCCTGTATTTATTTTTACTTCTCATCTGCACTGTTATTTCTTCACTATGTATAAAAATGCAATTAATATACTAACCGTGCTGATGGTGTTACGGGCATGTCAATTTTCTAGACCATTAGACTGAGTTAAATGTATTTAACAACAAGTATGCAGTCTTTCAGTACATGCACACATGGTGTTAAAAAACAACGGCGCACCTCCAACCCCTTCCGCCGGCCATTCCATCTCCAGAATTGGTGTACTTCTCACACCAACATCACCTATCAACTAGGTCAAAAAAAACAAAGGGCCTGATGGTCTAGAAACTTGACAGTCCAGCATGTAAGCATCATCAATCGGTCTATTCATGCTAAACTTACCAACATAAATACAGTTCGCCCGTGAGGTGCTAATGCACAGAATACTATCCGTAGAACTCAACACTCGACCTATGGAAGGTAGGGGAATTCAAGGAGTGGAGACCAAACTGCATTAGCATCACAAGGGGGCCAATTCTAATGGAGACAACGTCCTCCGCCGGTTTCCCCAAACATTGAGAGGCCGCTTAAAAGAAAGGGGCAGTCGGGCCGGAGCCTCAGACGGTTTTCTCCATCCTGTATTTATTTTCACTCCTCATCATCACTGTCATTTCTTCCCTATATATACCAATACAATTAACAGACTAAGGCACTGCATCATTAATATCGCACAGACATCTCTCTAAAACATTTTCGGTTATAGATTCCTCACCTGAAACTTATTGATATGTATTTAATTTTGCCCGTGAGGTGCTAACGCAGAGAGTCTACTCCTGTTTGGGGAAATTGGTATCATTCTAGCTTTTTAAGGAGCGGAGTCCAAACTGCCCCAGCATCACAAAGGCGTCCGTGCTGATCGAGTTACAAGCGTGCCAATTTTCTAGACCATTAGACTGAGTTAAATGTATTTAACAACAAGTATGCAGTCTTTTAGTACATGCACACATGGTGTTAAAAAAAAAAACGGCGCACCTCCAACCCCTTCCGCCGGCCATTCCATCTCCAGAATTGGTGTACTTCTCCTCACACCAACATCACCTATCAACTAGGTAAAAAATAGCAAACAGCCTAATGGTCAAGAAAATTTGGCAGTCCAGCATGCAAGCATCAACCGCTTGTTTACGCAAAACTTACCAACATAAATACAGTTCGCCCGTGAGGTGCTAATGCACAGAAAACTCTCCATAGAACTCTGCACTCGACCTTTAGGAGGTAGTGGAATTCAAGCAGAAAACTCTCTGTAGAATTCAGCACTCCTACTACCGGAGGTAGTGGAATTCAAGGAAAGGAGCCCAAACTGCATTAGCATCACAAGGGGCCCAATTGTAAAGGAGACAATGTCCTCCGCCTGTTCCCCAAACATAGAGGGGCCGCTCAAAAGAAAGGGGCCATCGGGCCGGAGCCGTAGACGGTTGTCTCCATCCTGTATTTATTTTCACTTCTCATCCTCACTGTCATTTCTTCCCTATATATACCAATACAATTAACATACTAAGACACTGCATCAATAATATCGCACAAACATCTCTCTAATAATTTTGGGCTATTGATTTCTCGCTTAAAACTTATTTATATGCATTTAATTTTGCCCGTGAGGTGCTAACGCACAGAGTCCACTCCTGTTCAGGCAAATTGGTATCACTCTAGCTTTTTATGGAGTGGAGTCCAAACTGCCTCAACATCACAAGGGCACCCGTGCTGATGGTGTTACATGCGTACCAATTTTCTAGACCACTAGACTGAGTTTAATGTAATTCACAACAAGTATGCAGTCTTTCAGTACATGCACACATGGTGTTAAAAAACAACGGCGCACCTCCAACCCCTTCCGCCGGCCATTCCATCTCCAGAATTGGTGTACGTCTCACACCAACATCACCTATCAACTAGGTGAAAAAAAAACCAAAGGGCCTGATGGTCTAGAAACTTGACAGTCCAGCATGTAAGCATCATCAATCGGTCTATTCATGCTAAACTTACCAACATAAATACAGTTCGCCCGTGAGGTGCTAATGCACAGAATACTATCCGTAGAACTCAACACTCGACCTATGGAAGGTAGTGGAATTCAAGGAGTGGAGACCAAACTGCATTAGCATCACAAGGGGGCCAATTCTAATGGAGACAATGTCCTCCACCTGTTTCCCAAAACATTGAGGAGCCGCTCAAAGGAAAGGGGCAGTCGGGCCGGAGCCGCAGACGGTTGTCTCCATCCTGTATTTATTTTTACTTCTCATCTGCACTGTTATTTCTTCACTATGTATAAAAATGCAATTAATATACTAACCGTGCTGATGGTGTTACGGGCATGTCAATTTTCTAGACCATTAGACTGAGTTAAATGTATTTAACAACAAGTATGCAGTCTTTCAGTACATGCACACATGGTGTTAAAAAACAACGGCGCACCTCCAACCCCTTCCGCCGGCCATTCCATCTCCAGAATTGGTGTACTTCTCACACCAACATCACCTATCAACTAGGTAAAAAAAAACAAAGGGCCTGATGGTCTAGAAACTTGACAGTCCAGCATGTAAGCATCATCAATCGGTCTATTCATGCTAAACTTACCAACATAAATACAGTTCGCCCGTGAGGTGCTAATGCACAGAATACTATCCGTAGAACTCAACACTCGACCTATGGAAGGTAGGGGAATTCAAGGAGTGGAGACCAAACTGCATTAGCATCACAAGGGGGCCAATTCTAATGGAGACAACGTCCTCCGCCCGTTTCCCCAAACATTGAGAGGCCGCTCAAAAGAAAGGGGCAGTCGGGCCGGAGCCTCAGACGGTTTTCTCCATCCTGTATTTATTTTCACTCCTCATCATCACTGTCATTTCTTCCCTATATATACCAATACAATTAACAGACTAAGGCACTGCATCATTAATATCGCACAGACATCTCTCTAAAACATTTTCGGTTATAGATTCCTCACCTGAAACTTATTGATATGTATTTAATTTTGCCCGTGAGGTGCTAACGCAGAGAGTCTACTCCTGTTTGGGGAAATTGGTATCATTCTAGCTTTTTAAGGAGCGGAGTCCAAACTGCCCCAGCATCACAAAGGCGTCCGTGCTGATCGAGTTACAAGCGTGCCAATTTTCTAGACCATTAGACTGAGTTAAATGTATTTAACAACAAGTATGCAGTCTTTTAGTACATGCACACATGGTGTTAAAAAAAAAAACGGCGCACCTCCAACCCCTTCCGCCGGCCATTCCATCTCCAGAATTGGTGTACTTCTCCTCACACCAACATCACCTATCAACTAGGTAAAAAATAGCAAACAGCCTAATGGTCAAGAAAATTTGGCAGTCCAGCATGCAAGCATCAACCGCTTGTTTACGCAAAACTTACCAACATAAATACAGTTCGCCCGTGAGGTGCTAATGCACAGAATACTATCCGTAGAACTCAACACTCGACCTTTAGGAGGTAGTGGAATTCAAGCAGAAAACTCTCTGTAGAATTCAGCACTCCTACTACCGGAGGTAGTGGAATTCAAGGAAAGGAGCCCAAACTGCATTAGCATCACAAGGGGGCCAATTGTAAAGGAGACAATGTCCTCCGCCCGCTCCCCAAACATAGAGGGGCCGCTCAAAAGAAAGGAGCCGTCGGGCCGGAGCCGTAGACGGTTGTCTCCATCCTGTATTTATTTTCACTTCTCATCCTCACTGTCATTTCTTCACTATATATACCAATACAATTAACATACTAAGACACTGCATCAATAATATCGCACAAACATCTCTCTAATAATTTTGGGCTATTGATTTCTCGCTTAAAACTTATTTATATGCATTTAATTTTGCCCGTGAGGTGCTAACGCAGAGAGTCCACTCCTGTTCAGGGAAATTGGTATCACTCTAGCTTTTTATGGAGTGGAGTCCAAACTGCCTCAACATCACAAGGGCACCCGTGCTGATGGTGTTACATGCGTACCAATTTTCTAGACCACTAGACTGAGTTTAATGTAATTCACAACAAGTATGCAGTCTTTCAGTACATGCACACATGGTGTTAAAAAACAATGGCGCACCTCCAACCCCTTCCGCCGGCCATTCCATCTCCAGAATTGGTGTACGTCTCACACCAACATCACCTATCAACTAGGTGAAAAAAAAAACAAAGGGCCTGATGGTCTAGAAACTTGACAGTCCAGCATGTAAGCATCATCAATCGGTCTATTCATGCTAAACTTACCAACATAAATACAGTTCGCCCGTGAGGTGCTAATGCACAGAATACTATCCGTAGAACTCAACACTCGACCTATGGAAGGTAGTGGAATTCAAGGAGTGGAGACCAAACTGCATTAGCATCACAAGGGGGCCAATTCTAATGGAGACAATGTCCTCCACCTGTTTCCCAAAACATTGAGGAGCCGCTCAAAGGAAAGGGGCAGTCGGGCCGGAGCCGCAGACGGTTGTCTCCATCCTGTATTTATTTTTACTTCCCATCTGCACTGTTATTTCTTCACTATGTATAAAAATGCAATTAATATACTAACCGTGCTGATGGTGTTACGGGCATGTCAATTTTCTAGACCATTAGACTGAGTTAAATGTATTTAACAACAAGTATGCAGTCTTTCAGTACATGCACACATGGTGTTAAAAAACAACGGCGCACCTCCAACCCCTTCCGCCGGCCATTCCATCTCCAGAATTGGTGTACTTCTCACACCAACACCACCTATCAACTAGGTCAAAAAAAACAAAGGGCCTGATGGTCTAGAAACTTGACAGTCCAGCATGTAAGCATCATCAATCGGTCTATTCATGCTAAACTTACCAACATAAATACAGTTCGCCCGTGAGGTGCTAATGCACAGAGTACTATCCGTAGAACTCAACACTCGACCTATGGAAGGTAGTGGAATTCAAGGAGTGGAGACCAAACTGCATTAGCATCACAAGGGGGCCAATTCTAATGGAGACAACGTCCTCTGCCCGTTTCCCCAAACATTGAGAGGCCGCTCAAAAGAAAGGGGCAGTCGGGCCGGAGCCTCAGGCGGTTTTCTCCATCCTGTATTTATTTTCACTTCTCATCATCACTGTCATTTCTTCCCTATATATACCAATACAATTAACATACTAAGGCACTGCATCATTAATATCGCACAGACATCTCTCTAAAACATTTTCGGTTATAGATTCCTCACCTGAAACTTATTGATATGTATTTAATTTCGCCCGTGAGGTGCTAACGCAGAGAGTCTACTCCTGTTTGGGGAAATTGGTATCATTCTAGCTTTTTAAGGAGCGGAGTCCAAACTGCCCCAGCATCACAAAGGCGTCCGTGCTGATCGAGTTACAAGCGTGCCAATTTTCTAGACCATTAGACTGAGTTAAATGTATTTAACAACAAGTATGCAGTCTTTTAGTACATGCACACATGGTGTTAAAAAAAAAAACGGCGCACCTCCAACCCCTTCCGCCGGCCATTCCATCTCCAGAATTGGTGTACGTCTCACACCAACATCACCTATCAACTAGGTGAAAAAAAAAACAAAGGGCCTGATGGTCTAGAAACTTGACAGTCCAGCATGTAAGCATCATCAATCGGTCTATTCATGCTAAACTTACCAACATAAATACAGTTCGCCCGTGAGGTGCTAATGCACAGAATACTATCCGTAGAACTCAACACTCGACCTATGGAAGGTAGTGGAATTCAAGGAGTGGAGACCAAACTGCATTAGCATCACAAGGGGGCCAATTCTAATGGAGACAATGTCCTCCACCTGTTTCCCAAAACATTGAGGAGCCGCTCAAAGGAAAGGGGCAGTCGGGCCGGAGCCGCAGACGGTTGTCTCCATCCTGTATTTATTTTCACTTCTCATCTGCACTGTTATTTCTTCACTATGTATAAAAATGCAATTAATATACTAACCGTGCTGATGGTGTTACGGGCATGTCAATTTTCTAGACCATTAGACTGAGTTAAATGTATTTAACAACAAGTATGCAGTCTTTCAGTACATGCACACATGGTGTTAAAAAACAACGGCGCACCTCCAACCCCTTCCGCCGGCCATTCCATCTCCAGAATTGGTGTACTTCTCACACCAACACCACCTATCAACTAGGTCAAAAAAAACAAAGGGCCTGATGGTCTAGAAACTTGACAGTCCAGCATGTAAGCATCATCAATCGGTCTATTCATGCTAAACTTACCAACATAAATACAGTTCGCCCGTGAGGTGCTAATGCACAGAGTACTATCCGTAGAACTCAACACTCGACCTATGGAAGGTAGTGGAATTCAAGGAGTGGAGACCAAACTGCATTAGCATCACAAGGGGGCCAATTCTAATGGAGACAACGTCCTCCGCCCGTTTCCCTAAACATTGAGAGGCCGCTCAAAAGAAAGGGGCAGTCGGGCCGGAGCCTTAGACGCTTTTCTCCATCCTGTATTTATTTTCACTTCTCATCATCACTGTCATTTCTTCCCTATATATACCAATACAATTAACATACTAAGGCACTGCATCATTAATATCGCACAGACATCTCTCTAAAACATTTTCGGTTATAGATTCCTCACCTGAAACTTATTGATATGTATTTAATTTCGCCCGTGAGGTGCTAACGCAGAGAGTCTACTCCTGTTTGGGGAAATTGGTATCATTCTAGCTTTTTAAGGAGCGGAGTCCAAACTGCCCCAGCATCACAAAGGCGTCCGTGCTGATCGAGTTACAAGCGTGCCAATTTTCTAGACCATTAGACTGAGTTAAATGTATTTAACAACAAGTATGCAGTCTTTTAGTACATGCACACATGGTGTTAAAAAAAAAAACGGCGCACCTCCAACCCCTTCCGCCGGCCATTCCATCTCCAGAATTGGTGTACTTCTACTCACACCAACATCACCTATCAACTAGGTAAAAAATAGCAAACAGCCTAATGGTCAAGAAAATTTGGCAGTCCAGCATGCAAGCATCAACCGCTTGTTTACGCAAAACTTACCAACATAAATACAGTTCGCCCGTGAGGTGCTAATGCACAGAAAACTCTCCATAGAACTCTGCACTCGACCTTTAGGAGGTAATGGAATTCAAGCAGAAAACTCTCTGTAGAATTCAGCACTCCTACTACAGGAGGTAGTGGAATTCAAGGAAAGGAGCCCAAACTGCATTAGCATCACAAGGGGGCCAATTGTAAAGGAGACAATGTCCTCCGCCTGTTCCCCAAACATAGAGGGGCCGCTCAAAAGAAAGGGGCCGTCGGGCCGGAGCCGTACACGGTTGTCTCCATCCTGTATTTATTTTCACTTCTCATCCTCACTGTCATTTCTTCCCTATATATACCAATACAATTAACATACTAAGACACTGCATCAATAATATCGCACAAACATCTCTCTAATAATTTTGGGCTATTGATTTCTCGCTTAAAACTTATTTATATGCATTTAATTTTGCCCGTGAGGTGCTAACGCAGAGAGTCCACTCCTGTTCAGGGAAATTGGTATCACTCTAGCTTTTTATGGAGTGGAGTCCAAACTGCCTCAACATCACAAGGGCACCCGTGCTGATGGTGTTACATGCGTACCAATTTTCTAGACCACTAGACTGAGTTTAATGTAATTCACAACAAGTATGCAGTCTTTCAGTACATGCACACATGGTGTTAAAAAAAAACGGCGCACCTCCAACCCCTTCCGCCGGCCATTCCATCTCCAGAATTGGTGTACGTCTCACACCAACATCACCTATCAACTAGGTGAAAAAAAAAACAAAGGGCCTGATGGTCTAGAAACTTGACAGTCCAGCATGTAAGCATCATCAATCGGTCTATTCATGCTAAACTTACCAACATAAATACAGTTCGCCCGTGAGGTGCTAATGCACAGAATACTATCCGTAGAACTCAACACTCGACCTATGGAAGGTAGTGGAATTCAAGGAGTGGAGACCAAACTGCATTAGCATCACAAGGGGGCCAATTCTAATGGAGACAATGTCCTCCACCTGTTTCCCAAAACATTGAGGAGCCGCTCAAAGGAAAGGGGCAGTCGGGCCGGAGCCGCAGACGGTTGTCTCCATCCTGTATTTATTTTTACTTCTCATCTGCACTGTTATTTCTTCACTATGTATAAAAATGCAATTAATATACTAACCGTGCTGATGGTGTTACGGGCATGTCAATTTTCTAGACCATTAGACTGAGTTAAATGTATTTAACAACAAGTATGCAGTCTTTCAGTACATGCACACATGGTGTTAAAAAACAACGGCGCACCTCCAACCCCTTCCGCCGGCCATTCCATCTCCAGAATTGGTGTACTTCTCACACCAACATCACCTATCAACTAGGTCAAAAAAAACAAAGGGCCTGATGGTCTAGAAACTTGACAGTCCAGCATGTAAGCATCATCAATCGGTCTATTCATGCTAAACTTACCAACATAAATACAGTTCGCCCGTGAGGTGCTAATGCACAGAGTACTATCCGTAGAACTCAACACTCGACCTATGGAAGGTAGTGGAATTCAAGGAGTGGAGACCAAACTGCATTAGCATCACAAGGGGGCCAATTCTAATGGAGACAACGTCCTCCGCCCGTTTCCCTAAACATTGAGAGGCCGCTCAAAAGAAAGGGGCAGTCGGGCCGGAGCCTCAGACGGTTTTCTCCATCCTGTATTTATTTTCACTTCTCATCATCACTGTCATTTCTTCCCTATATATACCAATACAATTAACATACTAAGGCACTGCATCATTAATATCGCACAGACATCTCTCTAAAACATTTTCGGTTATAGATTCCTCACCTGAAACTTATTGATATGTATTTAATTTCGCCCGTGAGGTGCTAACGCAGAGAGTCTACTCCTGTTTGGGGAAATTGGTATCATTCTAGCTTTTTAAGGAGCGGAGTCCAAACTGCCCCAGCATCACAAGGGCGTCCGTGCTGATCGAGTTACAAGCGTGCCAATTTTCTAGACCATTAGACTGAGTTAAATGTATTTAACAACAAGTATGCAGTCTTTTAGTACATGCACACATGGTGTTAAAAAAAAAAACGGCGCACCTCCAACCCCTTCCGCCGGCCATTCCATCTCCAGAATTGGTGTACTTCTCCTCACACCAACATCACCTATCAACTAGGTAAAAAATAGCAAACAGCCTAATGGTCAAGAAAATTTGGCAGTCCAGCATGCAAGCATCAACCGCTTGTTTACGCAAAACTTACCAACATAAATACAGTTCGCCCGTGAGGTGCTAATGCACAGAAAACTCTCCATAGAACTCTGCACTCGACCTTTAGGAGGTAGTGGAATTCAAGCAGAAAACTCTCTGTAGAATTCAGCACTCCTACTACCGGAGGTAGTGGAATTCAAGGAAAGGAGCCCAAACTGCATTAGCATCACAAGGGGCCCAATTGTAAAGGAGACAATGTCCTCCGCCTGTTCCCCAAACATAGAGGGGCCGCTCAAAAGAAAGGGGCCATCGGGCCGGAGCCGTAGACGGTTGTCTCCATCCTGTATTTATTTTCACTTCTCATCCTCACTGTCATTTCTTCCCTATATATACCAATACAATTAACATACTAAGACACTGCATCAATAATATCGCACAAACATCTCTCTAATAATTTTGGGCTATTGATTTCTCGCTTAAAACTTATTTATATGCATTTAATTTTGCCCGTGAGGTGCTAACGCACAGAGTCCACTCCTGTTCAGGCAAATTGGTATCACTCTAGCTTTTTATGGAGTGGAGTCCAAACTGCCTCAACATCACAAGGGCACCCGTGCTGATGGTGTTACATGCGTACCAATTTTCTAGACCACTAGACTGAGTTTAATGTAATTCACAACAAGTATGCAGTCTTTCAGTACATGCACACATGGTGTTAAAAAACAACGGCGCACCTCCAACCCCTTCCGCCGGCCATTCCATCTCCAGAATTGGTGTACGTCTCACACCAACATCACCTATCAACTAGGTGAAAAAAAAACCAAAGGGCCTGATGGTCTAGAAACTTGACAGTCCAGCATGTAAGCATCATCAATCGGTCTATTCATGCTAAACTTACCAACATAAATACAGTTCGCCCGTGAGGTGCTAATGCACAGAATACTATCCGTAGAACTCAACACTCGACCTATGGAAGGTAGTGGAATTCAAGGAGTGGAGACCAAACTGCATTAGCATCACAAGGGGGCCAATTCTAATGGAGACAATGTCCTCCACCTGTTTCCCAAAACATTGAGGAGCCGCTCAAAGGAAAGGGGCAGTCGGGCCGGAGCCGCAGACGGTTGTCTCCATCCTGTATTTATTTTTACTTCTCATCTGCACTGTTATTTCTTCACTATGTATAAAAATGCAATTAATATACTAACCGTGCTGATGGTGTTACGGGCATGTCAATTTTCTAGACCATTAGACTGAGTTAAATGTATTTAACAACAAGTATGCAGTCTTTCAGTACATGCACACATGGTGTTAAAAAACAACGGCGCACCTCCAACCCCTTCCGCCGGCCATTCCATCTCCAGAATTGGTGTACTTCTCACACCAACATCACCTATCAACTAGGTAAAAAAAAACAAAGGGCCTGATGGTCTAGAAACTTGACAGTCCAGCATGTAAGCATCATCAATCGGTCTATTCATGCTAAACTTACCAACATAAATACAGTTCGCCCGTGAGGTGCTAATGCACAGAATACTATCCGTAGAACTCAACACTCGACCTATGGAAGGTAGGGGAATTCAAGGAGTGGAGACCAAACTGCATTAGCATCACAAGGGGGCCAATTCTAATGGAGACAACGTCCTCCGCCCGTTTCCCCAAACATTGAGAGGCCGCTCAAAAGAAAGGGGCAGTCGGGCCGGAGCCTCAGACGGTTTTCTCCATCCTGTATTTATTTTCACTCCTCATCATCACTGTCATTTCTTCCCTATATATACCAATACAATTAACAGACTAAGGCACTGCATCATTAATATCGCACAGACATCTCTCTAAAACATTTTCGGTTATAGATTCCTCACCTGAAACTTATTGATATGTATTTAATTTTGCCCGTGAGGTGCTAACGCAGAGAGTCTACTCCTGTTTGGGGAAATTGGTATCATTCTAGCTTTTTAAGGAGCGGAGTCCAAACTGCCCCAGCATCACAAAGGCGTCCGTGCTGATCGAGTTACAAGCGTGCCAATTTTCTAGACCATTAGACTGAGTTAAATGTATTTAACAACAAGTATGCAGTCTTTTAGTACATGCACACATGGTGTTAAAAAAAAAAACGGCGCACCTCCAACCCCTTCCGCCGGCCATTCCATCTCCAGAATTGGTGTACTTCTCCTCACACCAACATCACCTATCAACTAGGTAAAAAATAGCAAACAGCCTAATGGTCAAGAAAATTTGGCAGTCCAGCATGCAAGCATCAACCGCTTGTTTACGCAAAACTTACCAACATAAATACAGTTCGCCCGTGAGGTGCTAATGCACAGAAAACTCTCCATAGAACTCTGCACTCGACCTTTAGGAGGTAGTGGAATTCAAGCAGAAAACTCTCTGTAGAATTCAGCACTCCTACTACCGGAGGTAGTGGAATTCAAGGAAAGGAGCCCAAACTGCATTAGCATCACAAGGGGCCCAATTGTAAAGGAGACAATGTCCTCCGCCTGTTCCCCAAACATAGAGGGGCCGCTCAAAAGAAAGGGGCCATCGGGCCGGAGCCGTAGACGGTTGTCTCCATCCTGTATTTATTTTCACTTCTCATCCTCACTGTCATTTCTTCCCTATATATACCAATACAATTAACATACTAAGACACTGCATCAATAATATCGCACAAACATCTCTCTAATAATTTTGGGCTATTGATTTCTCGCTTAAAACTTATTTATATGCATTTAATTTTGCCCGTGAGGTGCTAACGCACAGAGTCCACTCCTGTTCAGGCAAATTGGTATCACTCTAGCTTTTTATGGAGTGGAGTCCAAACTGCCTCAACATCACAAGGGCACCCGTGCTGATGGTGTTACATGCGTACCAATTTTCTAGACCACTAGACTGAGTTTAATGTAATTCACAACAAGTATGCAGTCTTTCAGTACATGCACACATGGTGTTAAAAAACAACGGCGCACCTCCAACCCCTTCCGCCGGCCATTCCATCTCCAGAATTGGTGTACGTCTCACACCAACATCACCTATCAACTAGGTGAAAAAAAAACCAAAGGGCCTGATGGTCTAGAAACTTGACAGTCCAGCATGTAAGCATCATCAATCGGTCTATTCATGCTAAACTTACCAACATAAATACAGTTCGCCCGTGAGGTGCTAATGCACAGAATACTATCCGTAGAACTCAACACTCGACCTATGGAAGGTAGTGGAATTCAAGGAGTGGAGACCAAACTGCATTAGCATCACAAGGGGGCCAATTCTAATGGAGACAATGTCCTCCACCTGTTTCCCAAAACATTGAGGAGCCGCTCAAAGGAAAGGGGCAGTCGGGCCGGAGCCGCAGACGGTTGTCTCCATCCTGTATTTATTTTTACTTCTCATCTGCACTGTTATTTCTTCACTATGTATAAAAATGCAATTAATATACTAACCGTGCTGATGGTGTTACGGGCATGTCAATTTTCTAGACCATTAGACTGAGTTAAATGTATTTAACAACAAGTATGCAGTCTTTCAGTACATGCACACATGGTGTTAAAAAACAACGGCGCACCTCCAACCCCTTCCGCCGGCCATTCCATCTCCAGAATTGGTGTACTTCTCACACCAACATCACCTATCAACTAGGTAAAAAAAAACAAAGGGCCTGATGGTCTAGAAACTTGACAGTCCAGCATGTAAGCATCATCAATCGGTCTATTCATGCTAAACTTACCAACATAAATACAGTTCGCCCGTGAGGTGCTAATGCACAGAATACTATCCGTAGAACTCAACACTCGACCTATGGAAGGTAGGGGAATTCAAGGAGTGGAGACCAAACTGCATTAGCATCACAAGGGGGCCAATTCTAATGGAGACAACGTCCTCCGCCCGTTTCCCCAAACATTGAGAGGCCGCTCAAAAGAAAGGGGCAGTCGGGCCGGAGCCTCAGACGGTTTTCTCCATCCTGTATTTATTTTCACTCCTCATCATCACTGTCATTTCTTCCCTATATATACCAATACAATTAACAGACTAAGGCACTGCATCATTAATATCGCACAGACATCTCTCTAAAACATTTTCGGTTATAGATTCCTCACCTGAAACTTATTGATATGTATTTAATTTTGCCCGTGAGGTGCTAACGCAGAGAGTCTACTCCTGTTTGGGGAAATTGGTATCATTCTAGCTTTTTAAGGAGCGGAGTCCAAACTGCCCCAGCATCACAAAGGCGTCCGTGCTGATCGAGTTACAAGCGTGCCAATTTTCTAGACCATTAGACTGAGTTAAATGTATTTAACAACAAGTATGCAGTCTTTTAGTACATGCACACATGGTGTTAAAAAAAAAAACGGCGCACCTCCAACCCCTTCCGCCGGCCATTCCATCTCCAGAATTGGTGTACTTCTCCTCACACCAACATCACCTATCAACTAGGTAAAAAATAGCAAACAGCCTAATGGTCAAGAAAATTTGGCAGTCCAGCATGCAAGCATCAACCGCTTGTTTACGCAAAACTTACCAACATAAATACAGTTCGCCCGTGAGGTGCTAATGCACAGAATACTATCCGTAGAACTCAACACTTGACCTTTAGGAGGTAGTGGAATTCAAGCAGAAAACTCTCTGTAGAATTCAGCACTCCTACTACCGGAGGTAGTGGAATTCAAGGAAAGGAGCCCAAACTGCATTAGCATCACAAGGGGGCCAATTGTAAAGGAGACAATGTCCTCCGCCCGCTCCCCAAACATAGAGGGGCCGCTCAAAAGAAAGGAGCCGTCGGGCCGGAGCCGTAGACGGTTGTCTCCATCCTGTATTTATTTTCACTTCTCATCCTCACTGTCATTTCTTCACTATATATACCAATACAATTAACATACTAAGACACTGCATCAATAATATCGCACAAACATCTCTCTAATAATTTTGGGCTATTGATTTCTCGCTTAAAACTTATTTATATGCATTTAATTTTGCCCGTGAGGTGCTAACGCAGAGAGTCCACTCCTGTTCAGGGAAATTGGTATCACTCTAGCTTTTTATGGAGTGGAGTCCAAACTGCCTCAACATCACAAGGGCACCCGTGCTGATGGTGTTACATGCGTACCAATTTTCTAGACCACTAGACTGAGTTTAATGTAATTCACAACAAGTATGCAGTCTTTCAGTACATGCACACATGGTGTTAAAAAACAATGGCGCACCTCCAACCCCTTCCGCCGGCCATTCCATCTCCAGAATTGGTGTACGTCTCACACCAACATCACCTATCAACTAGGTGAAAAAAAAAACAAAGGGCCTGATGGTCTAGAAACTTGACAGTCCAGCATGTAAGCATCATCAATCGGTCTATTCATGCTAAACTTACCAACATAAATACAGTTCGCCCGTGAGGTGCTAATGCACAGAATACTATCCGTAGAACTCAACACTCGACCTATGGAAGGTAGTGGAATTCAAGGAGTGGAGACCAAACTGCATTAGCATCACAAGGGGGCCAATTCTAATGGAGACAATGTCCTCCACCTGTTTCCCAAAACATTGAGGAGCCGCTCAAAGGAAAGGGGCAGTCGGGCCGGAGCCGCAGACGGTTGTCTCCATCCTGTATTTATTTTTACTTCCCATCTGCACTGTTATTTCTTCACTATGTATAAAAATGCAATTAATATACTAACCGTGCTGATGGTGTTACGGGCATGTCAATTTTCTAGACCATTAGACTGAGTTAAATGTATTTAACAACAAGTATGCAGTCTTTCAGTACATGCACACATGGTGTTAAAAAACAACGGCGCACCTCCAACCCCTTCCGCCGGCCATTCCATCTCCAGAATTGGTGTACTTCTCACACCAACACCACCTATCAACTAGGTCAAAAAAAACAAAGGGCCTGATGGTCTAGAAACTTGACAGTCCAGCATGTAAGCATCATCAATCGGTCTATTCATGCTAAACTTACCAACATAAATACAGTTCGCCCGTGAGGTGCTAATGCACAGAGTACTATCCGTAGAACTCAACACTCGACCTATGGAAGGTAGTGGAATTCAAGGAGTGGAGACCAAACTGCATTAGCATCACAAGGGGGCCAATTCTAATGGAGACAACGTCCTCTGCCCGTTTCCCCAAACATTGAGAGGCCGCTCAAAAGAAAGGGGCAGTCGGGCCGGAGCCTCAGACGGTTTTCTCCATCCTGTATTTATTTTCACTTCTCATCATCACTGTCATTTCTTCCCTATATATACCAATACAATTAACATACTAAGGCACTGCATCATTAATATCGCACAGACATCTCTCTAAAACATTTTCGGTTATAGATTCCTCACCTGAAACTTATTGATATGTATTTAATTTCGCCCGTGAGGTGCTAACGCAGAGAGTCTACTCCTGTTTGGGGAAATTGGTATCATTCTAGCTTTTTAAGGAGCGGAGTCCAAACTGCCCCAGCATCACAAAGGCGTCCGTGCTGATCGAGTTACAAGCGTGCCAATTTTCTAGACCATTAGACTGAGTTAAATGTATTTAACAACAAGTATGCAGTCTTTTAGTACATGCACACATGGTGTTAAAAAAAAAAACGGCGCACCTCCAACCCCTTCCGCCGGCCATTCCATCTCCAGAATTGGTGTACTTCTCCTCACACCAACATCACCTATCAACTAGGTAAAAAATAGCAAACAGCCTAATGGTCAAGAAAATTTGGCAGTCCAGCATGCAAGCATCAACCGCTTGTTTACGCAAAACTTACCAACATAAATACAGTTCGCCCGTGAGGTGCTAATGCACAGAAAACTCTCCATAGAACTCTGCACTCGACCTTTAGGAGGTAGTGGAATTCAAGCAGAAAACTCTCTGTAGAATTCAGCACTCCTACTACCGGAGGTAGTGGAATTCAAGGAAAGGAGCCCAAACTGCATTAGCATCACAAGGGGGCCAATTGTAAAGGAGACAATGTCCTCCGCCTGTTCCCCAAACATAGAGGGGCCGCTCAAAAGAAAGGGGCCGTCGGGCCGGAGCCGTACACGGTTGTCTCCATCCTGTATTTATTTTCACTTCTCATCCTCACTGTCATTTCTTCCCTATATATACCAATACAATTAACATACTAAGACACTGCATCAATAATATCGCACAAACATCTCTCTAATAATTTTGGGCTATTGATTTCTCGCTTAAAACTTATTTATATGCATTTAATTTTGCCCGTGAGGTGCTAACGCAGAGAGTCCACTCCTGTTCAGGGAAATTGGTATCACTCTAGCTTTTTATGGAGTGGAGTCCAAACTGCCTCAACATCACAAGGGCACCCGTGCTGATGGTGTTACATGCGTACCAATTTTCTAGACCACTAGACTGAGTTTAATGTAATTCACAACAAGTATGCAGTCTTTCAGTACATGCACACATGGTGTTAAAAAAAAACGGCGCACCTCCAACCCCTTCCGCCGGCCATTCCATCTCCAGAATTGGTGTACGTCTCACACCAACATCACCTATCAACTAGGTGAAAAAAAAAACAAAGGGCCTGATGGTCTAGAAACTTGACAGTCCAGCATGTAAGCATCATCAATCGGTCTATTCATGCTAAACTTACCAACATAAATACAGTTCGCCCGTGAGGTGCTAATGCACAGAATACTATCCGTAGAACTCAACACTCGACCTATGGAAGGTAGTGGAATTCAGGGAGTGGAGACCAAACTGCATTAGCATCACAAGGGGGCCAATTCTAATGGAGACAATGTCCTCCACCTGTTTCCCAAAACATTGAGGAGCCGCTCAAAGGAAAGGGGCAGTCGGGCCGGAGCCGCAGACGGTTGTCTCCATCCTGTATTTATTTTTACTTCCCATCTGCACTGTTATTTCTTCACTATGTATAAAAATGCAATTAATATACTAACCGTGCTGATGGTGTTACGGGCATGTCAATTTTCTAGACCATTAGACTGAGTTAAATGTATTTAACAACAAGTATGCAGTCTTTCAGTACATGCACACATGGTGTTAAAAAACAACGGCGCACCTCCAACCCCTTCCGCCGGCCATTCCATCTCCAGAATTGGTGTACTTCTCACACCAACACCACCTATCAACTAGGTCAAAAAAAACAAAGGGCCTGATGGTCTAGAAACTTGACAGTCCAGCATGTAAGCATCATCAATCGGTCTATTCATGCTAAACTTACCAACATAAATACAGTTCGCCCGTGAGGTGCTAATGCACAGAGTACTATCCGTAGAACTCAACACTCGACCTATGGAAGGTAGTGGAATTCAAGGAGTGGAGACCAAACTGCATTAGCATCACAAGGGGGCCAATTCTAATGGAGACAACGTCCTCCGCCCGTTTCCCTAAACATTGAGAGGCCGCTCAAAAGAAAGGGGCAGTCGGGCCGGAGCCTCAGACGCTTTTCTCCATCCTGTATTTATTTTCACTTCTCATCATCACTGTCATTTCTTCCCTATATATACCAATACAATTAACATACTAAGGCACTGCATCATTAATATCGCACAGACATCTCTCTAAAACATTTTCGGTTATAGATTCCTCACCTGAAACTTATTGATATGTATTTAATTTCGCCCGTGAGGTGCTAACGCAGAGAGTCTACTCCTGTTTGGGGAAATTGGTATCATTCTAGCTTTTTAAGGAGCGGAGTCCAAACTGCCCCAGCATCACAAAGGCGTCCGTGCTGATCGAGTTACAAGCGTGCCAATTTTCTAGACCATTAGACTGAGTTAAATGTATTTAACAACAAGTATGCAGTCTTTTAGTACATGCACACATGGTGTTAAAAAAAAAAACGGCGCACCTCCAACCCCTTCCGCCGGCCATTCCATCTCCAGAATTGGTGTACTTCTCCTCACACCAACATCACCTATCAACTAGGTAAAAAATAGCAAACAGCCTAATGGTCAAGAAAATTTGGCAGTCCAGCATGCAAGCATCAACCGCTTGTTTACGCAAAACTTACCAACATAAATACAGTTCGCCCGTGAGGTGCTAATGCACAGAAAACTCTCCATAGAACTCTGCACTCGACCTTTAGGAGGTAGTGGAATTCAAGCAGAAAACTCTCTGTAGAATTCAGCACTCCTACTACAGGAGGTAGTGGAATTCAAGGAAAGGAGCCCAAACTGCATTAGCATCACAAGGGGGCCAATTGTAAAGGAGACAATGTCCTCCGCCTGTTCCCCAAACATAGAGGGGCCGCTCAAAAGAAAGGGGCCGTCGGGCCGGAGCCGTACACGGTTGTCTCCATCCTGTATTTATTTTCACTTCTCATCCTCACTGTCATTTCTTCCCTATATATACCAATACAATTAACATACTAAGACACTGCATCAATAATATCGCACAAACATCTCTCTAATAATTTTGGGCTATTGATTTCTCGCTTAAAACTTATTTATATGCATTTAATTTTGCCCGTGAGGTGCTAACGCAGAGAGTCCACTCCTGTTCAGGGAAATTGGTATCACTCTAGCTTTTTATGGAGTGGAGTCCAAACTGCCTCAACATCACAAGGGCACCCGTGCTGATGGTGTTACATGCGTACCAATTTTCTAGACCACTAGACTGAGTTTAATGTAATTCACAACAAGTATGCAGTCTTTCAGTACATGCACACATGGTGTTAAAAAAAAACGGCGCACCTCCAACCCCTTCCGCCGGCCATTCCATCTCCAGAATTGGTGTACGTCTCACACCAACATCACCTATCAACTAGGTGAAAAAAAAAACAAAGGGCCTGATGGTCTAGAAACTTGACAGTCCAGCATGTAAGCATCATCAATCGGTCTATTCATGCTAAACTTACCAACATAAATACAGTTCGCCCGTGAGGTGCTAATGCACAGAATACTATCCGTAGAACTCAACACTCGACCTATGGAAGGTAGTGGAATTCAAGGAGTGGAGACCAAACTGCATTAGCATCACAAGGGGGCCAATTCTAATGGAGACAATGTCCTCCACCTGTTTCCCAAAACATTGAGGAGCCGCTCAAAGGAAAGGGGCAGTCGGGCCGGAGCCGCAGACGGTTGTCTCCATCCTGTATTTATTTTTACTTCTCATCTGCACTGTTATTTCTTCACTATGTATAAAAATGCAATTAATATACTAACCGTGCTGATGGTGTTACGGGCATGTCAATTTTCTAGACCATTAGACTGAGTTAAATGTATTTAACAACAAGTATGCAGTCTTTCAGTACATGCACACATGGTGTTAAAAAACAACGGCGCACCTCCAACCCCTTCCGCCGGCCATTCCATCTCCAGAATTGGTGTACTTCTCACACCAACATCACCTATCAACTAGGTCAAAAAAAACAAAGGGCCTGATGGTCTAGAAACTTGACAGTCCAGCATGTAAGCATCATCAATCGGTCTATTCATGCTAAACTTACCAACATAAATACAGTTCGCCCGTGAGGTGCTAATGCACAGAGTACTATCCGTAGAACTCAACACTCGACCTATGGAAGGTAGTGGAATTCAAGGAGTGGAGACCAAACTGCATTAGCATCACAAGGGGGCCAATTCTAATGGAGACAACGTCCTCCGCCCGTTTCCCTAAACATTGAGAGGCCGCTCAAAAGAAAGGGGCAGTCGGGCCGGAGCCTCAGACGCTTTTCTCCATCCTGTATTTATTTTCACTTCTCATCATCACTGTCATTTCTTCCCTATATATACCAATACAATTAACATACTAAGGCACTGCATCATTAATATCGCACAGACATCTCTCTAAAACATTTTCGGTTATAGATTCCTCACCTGAAACTTATTGATATGTATTTAATTTCGCCCGTGAGGTGCTAACGCAGAGAGTCTACTCCTGTTTGGGGAAATTGGTATCATTCTAGCTTTTTAAGGAGCGGAGTCCAAACTGCCCCAGCATCACAAAGGCGTCCGTGCTGATCGAGTTACAAGCGTGCCAATTTTCTAGACCATTAGACTGAGTTAAATGTATTTAACAACAAGTATGCAGTCTTTTAGTACATGCACACATGGTGTTAAAAAAAAAAACGGCGCACCTCCAACCCCTTCCGCCGGCCATTCCATCTCCAGAATTGGTGTACTTCTCCTCACACCAACATCACCTATCAACTAGGTAAAAAATAGCAAACAGCCTAATGGTCAAGAAAATTTGGCAGTCCAGCATGCAAGCATCAACCGCTTGTTTACGCAAAACTTACCGACATAAATACAGTTCGCCCGTGAGGTGCTAATGCACAGAAAACTCTCCATAGAACTCTGCACTCGACCTTTAGGAGGTAGTGGAATTCAAGCAGAAAACTCTCTGTAGAATTCAGCACTCCTACTACCAGAGGTAGTGGAATTCAAGGAAAGGAGCCCAAACTGCATTAGCATCACAAGGGGGCCAATTGTAAAGGAGACAATGTCCTCCGCCTGTTCCCCAAACATAGAGGGGCCGCTCAAAAGAAAGGGGCCGTCGGGCCGGAGCCGTAGACGGTTGTCTCCATCCTGTATTTATTTTCACTTCTCATCCTCACTGTCATTTCTTCCCTATATATACCAATACAATTAACATACTAAGACACTGCATCAATAATATCGCACAAACATCTCTCTAATAATTTTGGGCTATTGATTTCTCGCTTAAAACTTATTTATATGCATTTAATTTTGCCCGTGAGGTGCTAATGCAGAGAGTCCACTCCTGTTCAGGGAAATTGGTATCACTCTAGCTTTTTATGGAGTGGAGTCCAAACTGCCCCAACATCACAAGGGCACCCGTGCTGATGGTGTTACATGCGTACCAATTTTCTAGACCACTAGACTGAGTTTAATGTAATTCACAACAAGTATGCAGTCTTTCAGTACATGCACACATGGTGTTAAAAAACAACGGCGCACCTCCAACCCCTTCCGCCGGCCATTCCATCTCCAGAATTGGTGTACGTCTCACACCAACATCACCTATCAACTAGGTGAAAAAAAAAACAAAGGGCCTGATGGTCTAGAAACTTGACAGTCCAGCATGTAAGCATCATCAATCGGTCTATTCATGCTAAACTTACCAACATAAATACAGTTCGCCCGTGAGGTGCTAATGCACAGAATACTATCCGTAGAACTCAACACTCGACCTATGGAAGGTAGTGGAATTCAGGGAGTGGAGACCAAACTGCATTAGCATCACAAGGGGGCCAATTCTAATGGAGACAATGTCCTCCACCTGTTTCCCAAAACATTGAGGAGCCGCTCAAAGGAAAGGGGCAGTCGGGCCGGAGCCGCAGACGGTTGTCTCCATCCTGTATTTATTTTTACTTCCCATCTGCACTGTTATTTCTTCACTATGTATAAAAATGCAATTAATATACTAACCGTGCTGATGGTGTTACGGGCATGTCAATTTTCTAGACCATTAGACTGAGTTAAATGTATTTAACAACAAGTATGCAGTCTTTCAGTACATGCACACATGGTGTTAAAAAACAACGGCGCACCTCCAACCCCTTCCGCCGGCCATTCCATCTCCAGAATTGGTGTACTTCTCACACCAACACCACCTATCAACTAGGTCAAAAAAAACAAAGGGCCTGATGGTCTAGAAACTTGACAGTCCAGCATGTAAGCATCATCAATCGGTCTATTCATGCTAAACTTACCAACATAAATACAGTTCGCCCGTGAGGTGCTAATGCACAGAGTACTATCCGTAGAACTCAACACTCGACCTATGGAAGGTAGTGGAATTCAAGGAGTGGAGACCAAACTGCATTAGCATCACAAGGGGGCCAATTCTAATGGAGACAACGTCCTCCGCCCGTTTCCCTAAACATTGAGAGGCCGCTCAAAAGAAAGGGGCAGTCGGGCCGGAGCCTCAGACGCTTTTCTCCATCCTGTATTTATTTTCACTTCTCATCATCACTGTCATTTCTTCCCTATATATACCAATACAATTAACATACTAAGGCACTGCATCATTAATATCGCACAGACATCTCTCTAAAACATTTTCGGTTATAGATTCCTCACCTGAAACTTATTGATATGTATTTAATTTCGCCCGTGAGGTGCTAACGCAGAGAGTCTACTCCTGTTTGGGGAAATTGGTATCATTCTAGCTTTTTAAGGAGCGGAGTCCAAACTGCCCCAGCATCACAAAGGCGTCCGTGCTGATCGAGTTACAAGCGTGCCAATTTTCTAGACCATTAGACTGAGTTAAATGTATTTAACAACAAGTATGCAGTCTTTTAGTACATGCACACATGGTGTTAAAAAAAAAAACGGCGCACCTCCAACCCCTTCCGCCGGCCATTCCATCTCCAGAATTGGTGTACTTCTCCTCACACCAACATCACCTATCAACTAGGTAAAAAATAGCAAACAGCCTAATGGTCAAGAAAATTTGGCAGTCCAGCATGCAAGCATCAACCGCTTGTTTACGCAAAACTTACCAACATAAATACAGTTCGCCCGTGAGGTGCTAATGCACAGAAAACTCTCCATAGAACTCTGCACTCGACCTTTAGGAGGTAGTGGAATTCAAGCAGAAAACTCTCTGTAGAATTCAGCACTCCTACTACAGGAGGTAGTGGAATTCAAGGAAAGGAGCCCAAACTGCATTAGCATCACAAGGGGGCCAATTGTAAAGGAGACAATGTCCTCCGCCTGTTCCCCAAACATAGAGGGGCCGCTCAAAAGAAAGGGGCCGTCGGGCCGGAGCCGTACACGGTTGTCTCCATCCTGTATTTATTTTCACTTCTCATCCTCACTGTCATTTCTTCCCTATATATACCAATACAATTAACATACTAAGACACTGCATCAATAATATCGCACAAACATCTCTCTAATAATTTTGGGCTATTGATTTCTCGCTTAAAACTTATTTATATGCATTTAATTTTGCCCGTGAGGTGCTAACGCAGAGAGTCCACTCCTGTTCAGGGAAATTGGTATCACTCTAGCTTTTTATGGAGTGGAGTCCAAACTGCCTCAACATCACAAGGGCACCCGTGCTGATGGTGTTACATGCGTACCAATTTTCTAGACCACTAGACTGAGTTTAATGTAATTCACAACAAGTATGCAGTCTTTCAGTACATGCACACATGGTGTTAAAAAAAAACGGCGCACCTCCAACCCCTTCCGCCGGCCATTCCATCTCCAGAATTGGTGTACGTCTCACACCAACATCACCTATCAACTAGGTGAAAAAAAAAACAAAGGGCCTGATGGTCTAGAAACTTGACAGTCCAGCATGTAAGCATCATCAATCGGTCTATTCATGCTAAACTTACCAACATAAATACAGTTCGCCCGTGAGGTGCTAATGCACAGAATACTATCCGTAGAACTCAACACTCGACCTATGGAAGGTAGTGGAATTCAAGGAGTGGAGACCAAACTGCATTAGCATCACAAGGGGGCCAATTCTAATGGAGACAATGTCCTCCACCTGTTTCCCAAAACATTGAGGAGCCGCTCAAAGGAAAGGGGCAGTCGGGCCGGAGCCGCAGACGGTTGTCTCCATCCTGTATTTATTTTTACTTCTCATCTGCACTGTTATTTCTTCACTATGTATAAAAATGCAATTAATATACTAACCGTGCTGATGGTGTTACGGGCATGTCAATTTTCTAGACCATTAGACTGAGTTAAATGTATTTAACAACAAGTATGCAGTCTTTCAGTACATGCACACATGGTGTTAAAAAACAACGGCGCACCTCCAACCCCTTCCGCCGGCCATTCCATCTCCAGAATTGGTGTACTTCTCACACCAACATCACCTATCAACTAGGTCAAAAAAAACAAAGGGCCTGATGGTCTAGAAACTTGACAGTCCAGCATGTAAGCATCATCAATCGGTCTATTCATGCTAAACTTACCAACATAAATACAGTTCGCCCGTGAGGTGCTAATGCACAGAGTACTATCCGTAGAACTCAACACTCGACCTATGGAAGGTAGTGGAATTCAAGGAGTGGAGACCAAACTGCATTAGCATCACAAGGGGGCCAATTCTAATGGAGACAACGTCCTCCGCCCGTTTCCCTAAACATTGAGAGGCCGCTCAAAAGAAAGGGGCAGTCGGGCCGGAGCCTCAGACGCTTTTCTCCATCCTGTATTTATTTTCACTTCTCATCATCACTGTCATTTCTTCCCTATATATACCAATACAATTAACATACTAAGGCACTGCATCATTAATATCGCACAGACATCTCTCTAAAACATTTTCGGTTATAGATTCCTCACCTGAAACTTATTGATATGTATTTAATTTCGCCCGTGAGGTGCTAACGCAGAGAGTCTACTCCTGTTTGGGGAAATTGGTATCATTCTAGCTTTTTAAGGAGCGGAGTCCAAACTGCCCCAGCATCACAAAGGCGTCCGTGCTGATCGAGTTACAAGCGTGCCAATTTTCTAGACCATTAGACTGAGTTAAATGTATTTAACAACAAGTATGCAGTCTTTTAGTACATGCACACATGGTGTTAAAAAAAAAAACGGCGCACCTCCAACCCCTTCCGCCGGCCATTCCATCTCCAGAATTGGTGTACTTCTCCTCACACCAACATCACCTATCAACTAGGTAAAAAATAGCAAACAGCCTAATGGTCAAGAAAATTTGGCAGTCCAGCATGCAAGCATCAACCGCTTGTTTACGCAAAACTTACCGACATAAATACAGTTCGCCCGTGAGGTGCTAATGCACAGAAAACTCTCCATAGAACTCTGCACTCGACCTTTAGGAGGTAGTGGAATTCAAGCAGAAAACTCTCTGTAGAATTCAGCACTCCTACTACCAGAGGTAGTGAAATTCAAGGAAAGGAGCCCAAACTGCATTAGCATCACAAGGGGGCCAATTGTAAAGGAGACAATGTCCTCCGCCTGTTCCCCAAACATAGAGGGGCCGCTCAAAAGAAAGGGGCCGTCGGGCCGGAGCCGTAGACGGTTGTCTCCATCCTGTATTTATTTTCACTTCTCATCCTCACTGTCATTTCTTCCCTATATATACCAATACAATTAACATACTAAGACACTGCATCAATAATATCGCACAAACATCTCTCTAATAATTTTGGGCTATTGATTTCTCGCTTAAAACTTATTTATATGCATTTAATTTTGCCCGTGAGGTGCTAATGCAGAGAGTCCACTCCTGTTCAGGGAAATTGGTATCACTCTAGCTTTTTATGGAGTGGAGTCCAAACTGCCCCAACATCACAAGGGCACCCGTGCTGATGGTGTTACATGCGTACCAATTTTCTAGACCACTAGACTGAGTTTAATGTAATTCACAACAAGTATGCAGTCTTTCAGTACATGCACACATGGTGTTAAAAAACAACGGCGCACCTCCAACCCCTTCCGCCGGCCATTCCATCTCCAGAATTGGTGTACGTCTCACACCAACATCACCTATCAACTAGGTGAAAAAAAAAACAAAGGGCCTGATGGTCTAGAAACTTGACAGTCCAGCATGTAAGCATCATCAATCCGTCTATTCATGCTAAATTTACCAACATAAATACAGTTCGCCCGTGAGGTGCTAATGCACAGAATACTATCCGTAGAACTCAACACTCGACCTATGGAAGGTAGTGGAATTCAAGGAGTGGAGACCAAACTGCATTAGCATCACAAGGGGGCCAATTCTAATGGAGACAATGTCCTCCACCTGTTTCCCAAAACATTGAGGAGCCGCTCAAAGGAAAGGGGCAGTCGGGCCGGAGCCGCAGACGGTTGTCTCCATCCTGTATTTATTTTTACTTCTGATCTGCACTGTTATTTCTTCACTATGTATAAAAATGCAATTAATATACTAACCGTGCTGATGGTGTTACGGGCATGTCAATTTTCTAGACCATTAGACTGAGTTAAATGTATTTAACAACAAGTATGCAGTCTTTCAGTACATGCACACATGGTGTTAAAAAACAACGGCGCACCTCCAACCCCTTCCGCCGGCCATTCCATCTCCAGAATTGGTGTACATCTCACACCAACATCACCTATCAACTAGGTGAAAAAAAAAACAAAGGGCCTGATGGTCTAGAAACTTGACAGTCCAGCATGTAAGCATCATCAATCGGTCTATTCATGCTAAACTTACCAACATAAATACAGTTCGCCCGTGAGGTGCTAATGCACAGAATACTATCCGTAGAACTCAACACTCGACCTATGGAAGGTAGTGGAATTCAAGGAGTGGAGACCAAACTGCAGTAGCATCACAAGGGGGCCAATTCTAATGGAGACAATGTCCTCCACCTGTTTCCCAAAACACTGAGGAGCCGCTCAAAGGAAAGCGGCAGTCGGGCCGGAGCCGCAGACGATTGTCTCCATCCTGTATTTATTTTTACTTCTCATCATCACTGTCATTTCTTCCCTATATATACCAATACAATTAACATACTAAGGCACTGCATCATTAATATCGCACAGACATCTCTCTAAAACATTTTTGGTTATAGATTCCTCACCTGAAACTTATTGATATGTATTTAATTTCGCCCGTGAGGTGCTAACGCAGAGAGTCTACTCCTGTTTGGGGAAATTGATATCATTCTAGCTTTTTAAGGAGCGGAGTCCAAACTGCCCCAGCATCACAAAGGCGTCCGTGCTGATCGAGTTACAAGCGTGCCAATTTTCTAGACCATTAGACTGAGTTAAATGTATTTAACAACAAGTATGCAGTCTTTTAGTACATGCACACATGGTGTTAAAAAAAAAAACGGCGCACCTCCAACCCCTTCCGCCGGCCATTCCATCTCCAGAATTGGTGTACTTCTCCTCACACCAACATCACCTATCAACTAGGTAAAAAATAGCAAACAGCCTAATGGTCAAGAAAATTTGGCAGTCCAGCATGCAAGCATCAACCGCTTGTTTACGCAAAACTTACCAACATAAATACAGTTCGCCCGTGAGGTGCTAATGCACAGAATACTATCCGTAGAACTCAACACTCGACCTTTAGGAGGTAGTGGAATTCAAGCAGAAAACTCTCTGTAGAATTCAGCACTCCTACTACCGGAGGTAGTGGAATTCAAGGAAAGGAGCCCAAACTGCATTAGCATCACAAGGGGGCCAATTGTAAAGGAGACAATGTCCTCCGCCCGCTCCCCAAACATAGAGGGGCCGCTCAAAAGAAAGGAGCCGTCGGGCCGGAGCCGTAGACGGTTGTCTCCATCCTGTATTTATTTTCACTTCTCATCCTCACTGTCATTTCTTCACTATATATACCAATACAATTAACATACTAAGACACTGCATCAATAATATCGCACAAACATCTCTCTAATAATTTTGGGCTATTGATTTCTCGCTTAAAACTTATTTATATGCATTTAATTTTGCCCGTGAGGTGCTAACGCAGAGAGTCCACTCCTGTTCAGGGAAATTGGTATCACTCTAGCTTTTTATGGAGTGGAGTCCAAACTGCCTCAACATCACAAGGGCACCCGTGCTGATGGTGTTACATGCGTACCAATTTTCTAGACCACTAGACTGAGTTTAATGTAATTCACAACAAGTATGCAGTCTTTCAGTACATGCACACATGGTGTTAAAAAACAATGGCGCACCTCCAACCCCTTCCGCCGGCCATTCCATCTCCAGAATTGGTGTACGTCTCACACCAACATCACCTATCAACTAGGTGAAAAAAAAAACAAAGGGCCTGATGGTCTAGAAACTTGACAGTCCAGCATGTAAGCATCATCAATCGGTCTATTCATGCTAAACTTACCAACATAAATACAGTTCGCCCGTGAGGTGCTAATGCACAGAATACTATCCGTAGAACTCAACACTCGACCTATGGAAGGTAGTGGAATTCAAGGAGTGGAGACCAAACTGCATTAGCATCACAAGGGGGCCAATTCTAATGGAGACAATGTCCTCCACCTGTTTCCCAAAACATTGAGGAGCCGCTCAAAGGAAAGGGGCAGTCGGGCCGGAGCCGCAGACGGTTGTCTCCATCCTGTATTTATTTTTACTTCCCATCTGCACTGTTATTTCTTCACTATGTATAAAAATGCAATTAATATACTAACCGTGCTGATGGTGTTACGGGCATGTCAATTTTCTAGACCATTAGACTGAGTTAAATGTATTTAACAACAAGTATGCAGTCTTTCAGTACATGCACACATGGTGTTAAAAAACAACGGCGCACCTCCAACCCCTTCCGCCGGCCATTCCATCTCCAGAATTGGTGTACTTCTCACACCAACACCACCTATCAACTAGGTCAAAAAAAACAAAGGGCCTGATGGTCTAGAAACTTGACAGTCCAGCATGTAAGCATCATCAATCGGTCTATTCATGCTAAACTTACCAACATAAATACAGTTCGCCCGTGAGGTGCTAATGCACAGAGTACTATCCGTAGAACTCAACACTCGACCTATGGAAGGTAGTGGAATTCAAGGAGTGGAGACCAAACTGCATTAGCATCACAAGGGGGCCAATTCTAATGGAGACAACGTCCTCTGCCCGTTTCCCCAAACATTGAGAGGCCGCTCAAAAGAAAGGGGCAGTCGGGCCGGAGCCTCAGACGGTTTTCTCCATCCTGTATTTATTTTCACTTCTCATCATCACTGTCATTTCTTCCCTATATATACCAATACAATTAACATACTAAGGCACTGCATCATTAATATCGCACAGACATCTCTCTAAAACATTTTCGGTTATAGATTCCTCACCTGAAACTTATTGATATGTATTTAATTTCGCCCGTGAGGTGCTAACGCAGAGAGTCTACTCCTGTTTGGGGAAATTGGTATCATTCTAGCTTTTTAAGGAGCGGAGTCCAAACTGCCCCAGCATCACAAAGGCGTCCGTGCTGATCGAGTTACAAGCGTGCCAATTTTCTAGACCATTAGACTGAGTTAAATGTATTTAACAACAAGTATGCAGTCTTTTAGTACATGCACACATGGTGTTAAAAAAAAAAACGGCGCACCTCCAACCCCTTCCGCCGGCCATTCCATCTCCAGAATTGGTGTACTTCTCCTCACACCAACATCACCTATCAACTAGGTAAAAAATAGCAAACAGCCTAATGGTCAAGAAAATTTGGCAGTCCAGCATGCAAGCATCAACCGCTTGTTTACGCAAAACTTACCAACATAAATACAGTTCGCCCGTGAGGTGCTAATGCACAGAAAACTCTCCATAGAACTCTGCACTCGACCTTTAGGAGGTAGTGGAATTCAAGCAGAAAACTCTCTGTAGAATTCAGCACTCCTACTACCAGAGGTAGTGAAATTCAAGGAAAGGAGCCCAAACTGCATTAGCATCACAAGGGGGCCAATTGTAAAGGAGACAATGTCCTCCGCCTGTTCCCCAAACATAGAGGGGCCGCTCAAAAGAAAGGGGCCGTCGGGCCGGAGCCGTAGACGGTTGTCTCCATCCTGTATTTATTTTCACTTCTCATCCTCACTGTCATTTCTTCCCTATATATACCAATACAATTAACATACTAAGACACTGCATCAATAATATCGCACAAACATCTCTCTAATAATTTTGGGCTATTGATTTCTCGCTTAAAACTTATTTATATGCATTTAATTTTGCCCGTGAGGTGCTAATGCAGAGAGTCCACTCCTGTTCAGGGAAATTGGTATCACTCTAGCTTTTTATGGAGTGGAGTCCAAACTGCCCCAACATCACAAGGGCACCCGTGCTGATGGTGTTACATGCGTACCAATTTTCTAGACCACTAGACTGAGTTTAATGTAATTCACAACAAGTATGCAGTCTTTCAGTACATGCACACATGGTGTTAAAAAACAACGGCGCACCTCCAACCCCTTCCGCCGGCCATTCCATCTCCAGAATTGGTGTACGTCTCACACCAACATCACCTATCAACTAGGTGAAAAAAAAAACAAAGGGCCTGATGGTCTAGAAACTTGACAGTCCAGCATGTAAGCATCATCAATCCGTCTATTCATGCTAAATTTACCAACATAAATACAGTTCGCCCGTGAGGTGCTAATGCACAGAATACTATCCGTAGAACTCAACACTCGACCTATGGAAGGTAGTGGAATTCAAGGAGTGGAGACCAAACTGCATTAGCATCACAAGGGGGCCAATTCTAATGGAGACAATGTCCTCCACCTGTTTCCCAAAACATTGAGGAGCCGCTCAAAGGAAAGGGGCAGTCGGGCCGGAGCCGCAGACGGTTGTCTCCATCCTGTATTTATTTTTACTTCCCATCTGCACTGTTATTTCTTCACTATGTATAAAAATGCAATTAATATACTAACCGTGCTGATGGTGTTACGGGCATGTCAATTTTCTAGACCATTAGACTGAGTTAAATGTATTTAACAACAAGTATGCAGTCTTTCAGTACATGCACACATGGTGTTAAAAAACAACGGCGCACCTCCAACCCCTTCCGCCGGCCATTCCATCTCCAGAATTGGTGTACTTCTCACACCAACACCACCTATCAACTAGGTCAAAAAAAACAAAGGGCCTGATGGTCTAGAAACTTGACAGTCCAGCATGTAAGCATCATCAATCGGTCTATTCATGCTAAACTTACCAACATAAATACAGTTCGCCCGTGAGGTGCTAATGCACAGAGTACTATCCGTAGAACTCAACACTCGACCTATGGAAGGTAGTGGAATTCAAGGAGTGGAGACCAAACTGCATTAGCATCACAAGGGGGCCAATTCTAATGGAGACAACGTCCTCTGCCCGTTTCCCCAAACATTGAGAGGCCGCTCAAAAGAAAGGGGCAGTCGGGCCGGAGCCTCAGACGGTTTTCTCCATCCTGTATTTATTTTCACTTCTCATCATCACTGTCATTTCTTCCCTATATATACCAATACAATTAACATACTAAGGCACTGCATCATTAATATCGCACAGACATCTCTCTAAAACATTTTCGGTTATAGATTCCTCACCTGAAACTTATTGATATGTATTTAATTTCGCCCGTGAGGTGCTAACGCAGAGAGTCTACTCCTGTTTGGGGAAATTGGTATCATTCTAGCTTTTTAAGGAGCGGAGTCCAAACTGCCCCAGCATCACAAAGGCGTCCGTGCTGATCGAGTTACAAGCGTGCCAATTTTCTAGACCATTAGACTGAGTTAAATGTATTTAACAACAAGTATGCAGTCTTTTAGTACATGCACACATGGTGTTAAAAAAAAAAACGGCGCACCTCCAACCCCTTCCGCCGGCCATTCCATCTCCAGAATTGGTGTACTTCTCCTCACACCAACATCACCTATCAACTAGGTAAAAAATAGCAAACAGCCTAATGGTCAAGAAAATTTGGCAGTCCAGCATGCAAGCATCAACCGCTTGTTTACGCAAAACTTACCGACATAAATACAGTTCGCCCGTGAGGTGCTAATGCACAGAAAACTCTCCATAGAACTCTGCACTCGACCTTTAGGAGGTAGTGGAATTCAAGCAGAAAACTCTCTGTAGAATTCAGCACTCCTACTACCAGAGGTAGTGAAATTCAAGGAAAGGAGCCCAAACTGCATTAGCATCACAAGGGGGCCAATTGTAAAGGAGACAATGTCCTCCGCCTGTTCCCCAAACATAGAGGGGCCGCTCAAAAGAAAGGGGCCGTCGGGCCGGAGCCGTAGACGGTTGTCTCCATCCTGTATTTATTTTCACTTCTCATCCTCACTGTCATTTCTTCCCTATATATACCAATACAATTAACATACTAAGACACTGCATCAATAATATCGCACAAACATCTCTCTAATAATTTTGGGCTATTGATTTCTCGCTTAAAACTTATTTATATGCATTTAATTTTGCCCGTGAGGTGCTAATGCAGAGAGTCCACTCCTGTTCAGGGAAATTGGTATCACTCTAGCTTTTTATGGAGTGGAGTCCAAACTGCCCCAACATCACAAGGGCACCCGTGCTGATGGTGTTACATGCGTACCAATTTTCTAGACCACTAGACTGAGTTTAATGTAATTCACAACAAGTATGCAGTCTTTCAGTACATGCACACATGGTGTTAAAAAACAACGGCGCACCTCCAACCCCTTCCGCCGGCCATTCCATCTCCAGAATTGGTGTACGTCTCACACCAACATCACCTATCAACTAGGTGAAAAAAAAAACAAAGGGCCTGATGGTCTAGAAACTTGACAGTCCAGCATGTAAGCATCATCAATCCGTCTATTCATGCTAAATTTACCAACATAAATACAGTTCGCCCGTGAGGTGCTAATGCACAGAATACTATCCGTAGAACTCAACACTCGACCTATGGAAGGTAGTGGAATTCAAGGAGTGGAGACCAAACTGCATTAGCATCACAAGGGGGCCAATTCTAATGGAGACAATGTCCTCCACCTGTTTCCCAAAACATTGAGGAGCCGCTCAAAGGAAAGGGGCAGTCGGGCCGGAGCCGCAGACGGTTGTCTCCATCCTGTATTTATTTTTACTTCTGATCTGCACTGTTATTTCTTCACTATGTATAAAAATGCAATTAATATACTAACCGTGCTGATGGTGTTACGGGCATGTCAATTTTCTAGACCATTAGACTGAGTTAAATGTATTTAACAACAAGTATGCAGTCTTTCAGTACATGCACACATGGTGTTAAAAAACAACGGCGCACCTCCAACCCCTTCCGCCGGCCATTCCATCTCCAGAATTGGTGTACATCTCACACCAACATCACCTATCAACTAGGTGAAAAAAAAAACAAAGGGCCTGATGGTCTAGAAACTTGACAGTCCAGCATGTAAGCATCATCAATCGGTCTATTCATGCTAAACTTACCAACATAAATACAGTTCGCCCGTGAGGTGCTAATGCACAGAATACTATCCGTAGAACTCAACACTCGACCTATGGAAGGTAGTGGAATTCAAGGAGTGGAGACCAAACTGCAGTAGCATCACAAGGGGGCCAATTCTAATGGAGACAATGTCCTCCACCTGTTTCCCAAAACACTGAGGAGCCGCTCAAAGGAAAGCGGCAGTCGGGCCGGAGCCGCAGACGATTGTCTCCATCCTGTATTTATTTTTACTTCTCATCATCACTGTCATTTCTTCCCTATATATACCAATACAATTAACATACTAAGGCACTGCATCATTAATATCGCACAGACATCTCTCTAAAACATTTTTGGTTATAGATTCCTCACCTGAAACTTATTGATATGTATTTAATTTCGCCCGTGAGGTGCTAACGCAGAGAGTCTACTCCTGTTTGGGGAAATTGATATCATTCTAGCTTTTTAAGGAGCGGAGTCCAAACTGCCCCAGCATCACAAAGGCGTCCGTGCTGATCGAGTTACAAGCGTGCCAATTTTCTAGACCATTAGACTGAGTTAAATGTATTTAACAACAAGTATGCAGTCTTTTAGTACATGCACACATGGTGTTAAAAAAAAAAACGGCGCACCTCCAACCCCTTCCGCCGGCCATTCCATCTCCAGAATTGGTGTACTTCTCCTCACACCAACATCACCTATCAACTAGGTAAAAAATAGCAAACAGCCTAATGGTCAAGAAAATTTGGCAGTCCAGCATGCAAGCATCAACCGCTTGTTTACGCAAAACTTACCAACATAAATACAGTTCGCCCGTGAGGTGCTAATGCACAGAATACTATCCGTAGAACTCAACACTCGACCTTTAGGAGGTAGTGGAATTCAAGCAGAAAACTCTCTGTAGAATTCAGCACTCCTACTACCGGAGGTAGTGGAATTCAAGGAAAGGAGCCCAAACTGCATTAGCATCACAAGGGGGCCAATTGTAAAGGAGACAATGTCCTCCGCCCGCTCCCCAAACATAGAGGGGCCGCTCAAAAGAAAGGAGCCGTCGGGCCGGAGCCGTAGACGGTTGTCTCCATCCTGTATTTATTTTCACTTCTCATCCTCACTGTCATTTCTTCACTATATATACCAATACAATTAACATACTAAGACACTGCATCAATAATATCGCACAAACATCTCTCTAATAATTTTGGGCTATTGATTTCTCGCTTAAAACTTATTTATATGCATTTAATTTTGCCCGTGAGGTGCTAACGCAGAGAGTCCACTCCTGTTCAGGGAAATTGGTATCACTCTAGCTTTTTATGGAGTGGAGTCCAAACTGCCTCAACATCACAAGGGCACCCGTGCTGATGGTGTTACATGCGTACCAATTTTCTAGACCACTAGACTGAGTTTAATGTAATTCACAACAAGTATGCAGTCTTTCAGTACATGCACACATGGTGTTAAAAAACAATGGCGCACCTCCAACCCCTTCCGCCGGCCATTCCATCTCCAGAATTGGTGTACGTCTCACACCAACATCACCTATCAACTAGGTGAAAAAAAAAACAAAGGGCCTGATGGTCTAGAAACTTGACAGTCCAGCATGTAAGCATCATCAATCGGTCTATTCATGCTAAACTTACCAACATAAATACAGTTCGCCCGTGAGGTGCTAATGCACAGAATACTATCCGTAGAACTCAACACTCGACCTATGGAAGGTAGTGGAATTCAAGGAGTGGAGACCAAACTGCATTAGCATCACAAGGGGGCCAATTCTAATGGAGACAATGTCCTCCACCTGTTTCCCAAAACATTGAGGAGCCGCTCAAAGGAAAGGGGCAGTCGGGCCGGAGCCGCAGACGGTTGTCTCCATCCTGTATTTATTTTTACTTCCCATCTGCACTGTTATTTCTTCACTATGTATAAAAATGCAATTAATATACTAACCGTGCTGATGGTGTTACGGGCATGTCAATTTTCTAGACCATTAGACTGAGTTAAATGTATTTAACAACAAGTATGCAGTCTTTCAGTACATGCACACATGGTGTTAAAAAACAACGGCGCACCTCCAACCCCTTCCGCCGGCCATTCCATCTCCAGAATTGGTGTACTTCTCACACCAACACCACCTATCAACTAGGTCAAAAAAAACAAAGGGCCTGATGGTCTAGAAACTTGACAGTCCAGCATGTAAGCATCATCAATCGGTCTATTCATGCTAAACTTACCAACATAAATACAGTTCGCCCGTGAGGTGCTAATGCACAGAGTACTATCCGTAGAACTCAACACTCGACCTATGGAAGGTAGTGGAATTCAAGGAGTGGAGACCAAACTGCATTAGCATCACAAGGGGGCCAATTCTAATGGAGACAACGTCCTCTGCCCGTTTCCCCAAACATTGAGAGGCCGCTCAAAAGAAAGGGGCAGTCGGGCCGGAGCCTCAGACGGTTTTCTCCATCCTGTATTTATTTTCACTTCTCATCATCACTGTCATTTCTTCCCTATATATACCAATACAATTAACATACTAAGGCACTGCATCATTAATATCGCACAGACATCTCTCTAAAACATTTTCGGTTATAGATTCCTCACCTGAAACTTATTGATATGTATTTAATTTCGCCCGTGAGGTGCTAACGCAGAGAGTCTACTCCTGTTTGGGGAAATTGGTATCATTCTAGCTTTTTAAGGAGCGGAGTCCAAACTGCCCCAGCATCACAAAGGCGTCCGTGCTGATCGAGTTACAAGCGTGCCAATTTTCTAGACCATTAGACTGAGTTAAATGTATTTAACAACAAGTATGCAGTCTTTTAGTACATGCACACATGGTGTTAAAAAAAAAAACGGCGCACCTCCAACCCCTTCCGCCGGCCATTCCATCTCCAGAATTGGTGTACTTCTCCTCACACCAACATCACCTATCAACTAGGTAAAAAATAGCAAACAGCCTAATGGTCAAGAAAATTTGGCAGTCCAGCATGCAAGCATCAACCGCTTGTTTACGCAAAACTTACCAACATAAATACAGTTCGCCCGTGAGGTGCTAATGCACAGAAAACTCTCCATAGAACTCTGCACTCGACCTTTAGGAGGTAGTGGAATTCAAGCAGAAAACTCTCTGTAGAATTCAGCACTCCTACTACCGGAGGTAGTGGAATTCAAGGAAAGGAGCCCAAACTGCATTAGCATCACAAGGGGGCCAATTGTAAAGGAGACAATGTCCTCCGCCTGTTCCCCAAACATAGAGGGGCCGCTCAAAAGAAAGGGGCCGTCGGGCCGGAGCCGTACACGGTTGTCTCCATCCTGTATTTATTTTCACTTCTCATCCTCACTGTCATTTCTTCCCTATATATACCAATACAATTAACATACTAAGACACTGCATCAATAATATCGCACAAACATCTCTCTAATAATTTTGGGCTATTGATTTCTCGCTTAAAACTTATTTATATGCATTTAATTTTGCCCGTGAGGTGCTAACGCAGAGAGTCCACTCCTGTTCAGGGAAATTGGTATCACTCTAGCTTTTTATGGAGTGGAGTCCAAACTGCCTCAACATCACAAGGGCACCCGTGCTGATGGTGTTACATGCGTACCAATTTTCTAGACCACTAGACTGAGTTTAATGTAATTCACAACAAGTATGCAGTCTTTCAGTACATGCACACATGGTGTTAAAAAAAAACGGCGCACCTCCAACCCCTTCCGCCGGCCATTCCATCTCCAGAATTGGTGTACGTCTCACACCAACATCACCTATCAACTAGGTGAAAAAAAAAACAAAGGGCCTGATGGTCTAGAAACTTGACAGTCCAGCATGTAAGCATCATCAATCGGTCTATTCATGCTAAACTTACCAACATAAATACAGTTCGCCCGTGAGGTGCTAATGCACAGAATACTATCCGTAGAACTCAACACTCGACCTATGGAAGGTAGTGGAATTCAAGGAGTGGAGACCAAACTGCATTAGCATCACAAGGGGGCCAATTCTAATGGAGACAATGTCCTCCACCTGTTTCCCAAAACATTGAGGAGCCGCTCAAAGGAAAGGGGCAGTCGGGCCGGAGCCGCAGACGGTTGTCTCCATCCTGTATTTATTTTTACTTCTCATCTGCACTGTTATTTCTTCACTATGTATAAAAATGCAATTAATATACTAACCGTGCTGATGGTGTTACGGGCATGTCAATTTTCTAGACCATTAGACTGAGTTAAATGTATTTAACAACAAGTATGCAGTCTTTCAGTACATGCACACATGGTGTTAAAAAACAACGGCGCACCTCCAACCCCTTCCGCCGGCCATTCCATCTCCAGAATTGGTGTACTTCTCACACCAACACCACCTATCAACTAGGTCAAAAAAAACAAAGGGCCTGATGGTCTAGAAACTTGACAGTCCAGCATGTAAGCATCATCAATCGGTCTATTCATGCTAAACTTACCAACATAAATACAGTTCGCCCGTGAGGTGCTAATGCACAGAGTACTATCCGTAGAACTCAACACTCGACCTATGGAAGGTAGTGGAATTCAAGGAGTGGAGACCAAACTGCATTAGCATCACAAGGGGGCCAATTCTAATGGAGACAACGTCCTCCGCCCGTTTCCCTAAACATTGAGAGGCCGCTCAAAAGAAAGGGGCAGTCGGGCCGGAGCCTCAGACGCTTTTCTCCATCCTGTATTTATTTTCACTTCTCATCATCACTGTCATTTCTTCCCTATATACACCAATACAATTAACATACTAAGGCACTGCATCATTAATATCGCACAGACATCTCTCTAAAACATTTTCGGTTATAGATTCCTCACCTGAAACTTATTGATATGTATTTAATTTCGCCCGTGAGGTGCTAACGCAGAGAGTCTACTCCTGTTTGGGGAAATTGGTATCATTCTAGCTTTTTAAGGAGCGGAGTCCAAACTGCCCCAGCATCACAAAGGCGTCCGTGCTGATCGAGTTACAAGCGTGCCAATTTTCTAGACCATTAGACTGAGTTAAATGTATTTAACAACAAGTATGCAGTCTTTTAGTACATGCACACATGGTGTTAAAAAAAAAACGGCGCACCTCCAACCCCTTCCGCCGGCCATTCCATCTCCAGAATTGGTGTACTTCTCCTCACACCAACATCACCTATCAACTAGGTAAAAAATAGCAAACAGCCTAATGGTCAAGAAAATTTGGCAGTCCAGCATGCAAGCATCAACCGCTTGTTTACGCAAAACTTACCAACATAAATACAGTTCGCCCGTGAGGTGCTAATGCACAGAAAACTCTCCATAGAACTCTGCACTCGACCTTTAGGAGGTAATGGAATTCAAGCAGAAAACTCTCTGTAGAATTCAGCACTCCTACTACAGGAGGTAGTGGAATTCAAGGAAAGGAGCCCAAACTGCATTAGCATCACAAGGGGGCCAATTGTAAAGGAGACAATGTCCTCCGCCTGTTCCCCAAACATAGAGGGGCCGCTCAAAAGAAAGGGGCCGTCGGGCCGGAGCCGTACACGGTTGTCTCCATCCTGTATTTATTTTCACTTCTCATCCTCACTGTCATTTCTTCCCTATATATACCAATACAATTAACATACTAAGACACTGCATCAATAATATCGCACAAACATCTCTCTAATAATTTTGGGCTATTGATTTCTCGCTTAAAACTTATTTATATGCATTTAATTTTGCCCGTGAGGTGCTAACGCAGAGAGTCCACTCCTGTTCAGGGAAATTGGTATCACTCTAGCTTTTTATGGAGTGGAGTCCAAACTGCCTCAACATCACAAGGGCACCCGTGCTGATGGTGTTACATGCGTACCAATTTTCTAGACCACTAGACTGAGTTTAATGTAATTCACAACAAGTATGCAGTCTTTCAGTACATGCACACATGGTGTTAAAAAAAAACGGCGCACCTCCAACCCCTTCCGCCGGCCATTCCATCTCCAGAATTGGTGTACGTCTCACACCAACATCACCTATCAACTAGGTGAAAAAAAAAACAAAGGGCCTGATGGTCTAGAAACTTGACAGTCCAGCATGTAAGCATCATCAATCGGTCTATTCATGCTAAACTTACCAACATAAATACAGTTCGCCCGTGAGGTGCTAATGCACAGAATACTATCCGTAGAACTCAACACTCGACCTATGGAAGGTAGTGGAATTCAAGGAGTGGAGACCAAACTGCATTAGCATCACAAGGGGGCCAATTCTAATGGAGACAATGTCCTCCACCTGTTTCCCAAAACATTGAGGAGCCGCTCAAAGGAAAGGGGCAGTCGGGCCGGAGCCGCAGACGGTTGTCTCCATCCTGTATTTATTTTTACTTCTCATCTGCACTGTTATTTCTTCACTATGTATAAAAATGCAATTAATATACTAACCGTGCTGATGGTGTTACGGGCATGTCAATTTTCTAGACCATTAGACTGAGTTAAATGTATTTAACAACAAGTATGCAGTCTTTCAGTACATGCACACATGGTGTTAAAAAACAACGGCGCACCTCCAACCCCTTCCGCCGGCCATTCCATCTCCAGAATTGGTGTACTTCTCACACCAACATCACCTATCAACTAGGTCAAAAAAAACAAAGGGCCTGATGGTCTAGAAACTTGACAGTCCAGCATGTAAGCATCATCAATCGGTCTATTCATGCTAAACTTACCAACATAAATACAGTTCGCCCGTGAGGTGCTAATGCACAGAGTACTATCCGTAGAACTCAACACTCGACCTATGGAAGGTAGTGGAATTCAAGGAGTGGAGACCAAACTGCATTAGCATCACAAGGGGGCCAATTCTAATGGAGACAACGTCCTCCGCCCGTTTCCCTAAACATTGAGAGGCCGCTCAAAAGAAAGGGGCAGTCGGGCCGGAGCCTCAGACGCTTTTCTCCATCCTGTATTTATTTTCACTTCTCATCATCACTGTCATTTCTTCCCTATATATACCAATACAATTAACATACTAAGGCACTGCATCATTAATATCGCACAGACATCTCTCTAAAACATTTTCGGTTATAGATTCCTCACCTGAAACTTATTGATATGTATTTAATTTCGCCCGTGAGGTGCTAACGCAGAGAGTCTACTCCTGTTTGGGGAAATTGGTATCATTCTAGCTTTTTAAGGAGCGGAGTCCAAACTGCCCCAGCATCACAAAGGCGTCCGTGCTGATCGAGTTACAAGCGTGCCAATTTTCTAGACCATTAGACTGAGTTAAATGTATTTAACAACAAGTATGCAGTCTTTTAGTACATGCACACATGGTGTTAAAAAAAAAAACGGCGCACCTCCAACCCCTTCCGCCGGCCATTCCATCTCCAGAATTGGTGTACTTCTCCTCACACCAACATCACCTATCAACTAGGTAAAAAATAGCAAACAGCCTAATGGTCAAGAAAATTTGGCAGTCCAGCATGCAAGCATCAACCGCTTGTTTACGCAAAACTTACCGACATAAATACAGTTCGCCCGTGAGGTGCTAATGCACAGAAAACTCTCCATAGAACTCTGCACTCGACCTTTAGGAGGTAGTGGAATTCAAGCAGAAAACTCTCTGTAGAATTCAGCACTCCTACTACCGGAGGTAGTGGAATTCAAGGAAAGGAGCCCAAACTGCATTAGCATCACAAGGGGGCCAATTGTAAAGGAGACAATGTCCTCCGCCTGTTCCCCAAACATAGAGGGGCCGCTCAAAAGAAAGGGGCAGTCGGGCCGGAGCCGTAGACGGTTGTCTCCATCCTGTATTTATTTTCACTTCTCATCCTCACTGTCATTTCTTCCCTATATATACCAATACAATTAACATACTAAGACACTGCATCAATAATATCGCACAAACATCTCTCTAAAAATTTTGGGCTATTGATTTCTCGCTTAAAACTTATTTATATGCATTTAATTTTGCCCGTGAGGTGCTAACGCAGAGAGTCCACTCCTGTTCAGGGAAATTGGTATCACTCTAGCTTTTTATGGAGTGGAGTCCAAACTGCCTCAACATCACAAGGGCACCCGTGCTGATGGTGTTACATGCGTACCAATTTTCTAGACCACTAGACTGAGTTTAATGTAATTCACAACAAGTATGCAGTCTTTCAGTACATGCACACATGGTGTTAAAAAACAACGGCGCACCTCCAACCCCTTCCGCCGGCCATTCCATCTCCAGAATTGGTGTACGTCTCACACCAACATCACCTATCAACTAGGTGAAAAACAAAACAAAGGGCCTGATGGTCTAGAAACTTGACAGTCCAGCATATAAGCATCATCAATCGGTCTATTCATGCTAAACCTACCAACATAAATACAGTTCACCCGTGAGGTGCTAATGCACAGAATACTATCCGTAGAACTCAACACTCGACCTATGGAAGGTAGTGGAATTCAAGGAGTGGAGACCAAACTGCATTAGCATCACAAGGGGGCCAATTCTAATGGAGACAATGTCCTCCACCTGTTTCCCAAAACATTGAGGAGCCGCTCAAAGGAAAGGGGCAGTCGGGCCGGAGCCGCAGACGGTTGTCTCCATCCTGTATTTATTTTTACTTCTGATCTGCACTGTTATTTCTTCACTATGTATAAAAATGCAATTAATATACTAACCGTGCTGATGGTGTTACGGGCATGTCAATTTTCTAGACCATTAGACTGAGTTAAATGTATTTAACAACAAGTATGCAGTCTTTCAGTACATGCACACATGGTGTTAAAAAACAACGGCGCACCTCCAACCCCTTCCGCCGGCCATTCCATCTCCAGAATTGGTGTACATCTCACACCAACATCACCTATCAACTAGGTGAAAAAAAAAACAAAGGGCCTGATGGTCTAGAAACTTGACAGTCCAGCATGTAAGCATCATCAATCGGTCTATTCATGCTAAACTTACCAACATAAATACAGTTCGCCCGTGAGGTGCTAATGCACAGAATACTATCCGTAGAACTCAACACTCGACCTATGGAAGGTAGTGGAATTCAAGGAGTGGAGACCAAACTGCAGTAGCATCACAAGGGGGCCAATTCTAATGGAGACAATGTCCTCCACCTGTTTCCCAAAACATTGAGGAGCCGCTCAAAGGAAAGCGGCAGTCGGGCCGGAGCCGCAGACGATTGTCTCCATCCTGTATTTATTTTTACTTCTCATCTGCACTGTCATTTCTTCCCTATATATACCAATACAATTAACATACTAAGGCACTGCATCATTAATATCGCACAGACATCTCTCTAAAACATTTTTGGTTATAGATTCCTCACCTGAAACTTATTGATATGTATTTAATTTCGCCCGTGAGGTGCTAACGCAGAGAGTCTACTCCTGTTTGGGGAAATTGATATCATTCTAGCTTTTTAAGGAGCGGAGTCCAAACTGCCCCAGCATCACAAAGGCGTCCGTGCTGATCGAGTTACAAGCCTGCCAATTTTCTAGACCATTAGACTGAGTTAAATGTATTTAACAACAAGTATGCAGTCTTTTAGTACATGCACACATGGTGTTAAAAAAAAAAAACGGCGCACCTCCAACCCCTTCCGCCGGCCATTCCATCTCCAGAATTGGTGTACTTCTCACACCAACATCACCTATCAACTAGGTCCAAAATAGCAAACAGCCTAATGGTCAAGAAAATTTGGCAGTCCAGCATGTAAGGATCAACCGCTTGTTTACGCAAAACTTACCAACATAAATACAGTTCGCCTGTGAGGTGCTAATGCACAGAAAACTCTCCATAGAACTCTGCACTCAACGTTTGAGAGGTAGTGGAATTCAAGCAGAAAACTCTCTGTAGAACTCAGCACTCCTACTACCAGAGGTAGTGGAATTCAAGGAAAGGAGCCCAAACTGCATTAGCATCACAAGGGGGCCAATTGTAAAGGAGGCAATGTCCTCCGCCCGTTCCCCAAACATAGAGGGGCCGCTCAAAAGAAAGGGGCAGTCGGGCCGGAGCCGTAGACGGTTGTCTCTATCCTGTATTTATTTTCACTTCTCATCCTCACTGTCATTTCTTCCCTATATATACCAATACAATTAACATACTAAGACACTGCATCAATAATATCGCACAAACATCTCTCTAAAAATTTTGGGCTATTGATTTCTCACTTAAAACTTATTTATATGCATTTAATTTTGCCCGTGAGGTGCTAACGCAGAGAGTCCACTCCTGTTCAGGGAAATTGGTATCACTCTAGCTTTTTATGGAGTGGAGTCCAAACTGCCTTAGCATCACAAGGGCGCCTGTGCTGATGGTGTTACATGCGTACCAATTTTCTAGACCACTAGACTGAGTTTAATGTAATTAACAACAAGTATGCAGCCTTTCAGTACATGCACACATGGTGTTAAAAAACAACGGCGCACCTCCAACCCCTTCTGCCGGCCATTCCATCTCCAGAATTGGTGTACGTCTCACACCAACATCACCTATCAACTAGGTGAAAAAAAAACAAAGGGCCTGATGGTCTAGAAACTTGACAGTCCAGCATGTAAGCATCATCAATCGGTCTATTCATGCTAAACTTACCAACATAAATACAGTTCGCCCGTGAGGTGCTAATGCACAGAAAACTCTCCGTAGAACTCAACACTCGACCTATGGAAGGTAGTGGAATTCAGGGAGTGGAGACCAAACTGCATTAGCATCACAAGGGGGCCAATTCTAATGGAGACAATGTCCTCCACCTGTTTCCCAAAACATTGAGGAGCCGCTCAAAGGAAAGGGGCAGTCGGGCCGGAGCCGCAGACGGTTGTCTCCATCCTGTATTTATTTTTACTCTCATCATAATTAGATTATACGGTCTGCAAGTGTAATTGACAGCTTCATAAATTGTTGTAAATCTTCCTCCAAATATGGTCCCAAAGTCTGCGAATTTATGTCAGAAAACCATTTCATTTTTTTGACAAATTTACTGCATATTTTTTCTCTATAAGATATTTCTATCAGGTATAAATTATCAGGTTAGAGATGCATAATTGTCTTCCTTGCACTGTACCATTTTTACTTAAAGATGTCTACTGGGCAAATAATATTTATGACCTTTCCTCAAATACTTGATCGAGTGAGGTCCGTCATTCGGGACCCCAACCGATCAGCTGATTGTTTTCCCACTGACAGCATCGCAAATACACGGGTGTCGGAGCGGAAGCAATGGAAGTCTCTACTACAATCCCTGTGAAGAGTCTGGCGCTTGTAACTGCAGACGTGGCTCCTATTTATTTCAGTGAGAGCTGCGCTTGCAGTTACAAGTGTCGGCCACTACACATAGGTCGGAGCAGAGACTTCCTCTCTGACTACTGTGTATTTGCAGGACCGTCAGCGGGCGCACTATTAGCTGATCAGTTGGGGTCCCGAATGATGGACCCCAGCCAATCAATAGCATTCTCCCTGGAAAACCCCTTTAATAGTATATAGCTTTTAGAGGAAATATCATATGATGATGGATTTAAATTAATAAACTAATGAACAGAGAGCATCAGCTTTGTAATTATTTATCTAGGAATGGCCGTGGCATAGAGGGGACTCTTTGTATCAAATAGCTTGAGAAAATTACTGCCACATACAGGGGCGTAGCTAAAAGCTTATGGACCTGGGTGCAAAAGCTTATCTTGGGGCCCCCCAGCTTCTCTTAACCCCTTAATGCAGAGGCATAACTTGAAGCTTCTTGACCCCAATGCAAAACCTGTAAAAAGGCCCCAACTATACTTCTTTATTTATAGTACTGGGCTCGCTATATGGAGAAGAAAGGCCTTATGAACCGCCTAAATGTTTCTGGGCCCGGGTGTCACCGCATCCCCTGCATCCCCTATAGTTATGCCAGTGGTCACATAGAAACATGTCACAATTTCAGTGGATTCTCCAGTGGGCCCTAGCCTCAATCAGTATTGAAGACTAGTGGCTTTAATTTCCATTGGGCCTGTCTCCTCCCTAAATACTATGTGCTTTGTAGCCCTAGTACTGCTTCCTCTGGTGGTCTCTGTAGCATGTGTCCAGTGGGTTAGAGCTTGTTCACATGTCCCATTGGGCCCTGGTACAAAGTCCCCCCACACACACACTTCTTCCCCCACATGGAACTTTTATTTACCACGAAATCGCGATTTTGCGCGATCGCGATTTTAACATTGCAAGTCCCATAGACCCCTGCAGAAAAAAAAATGCTGCGAATTTCGCAGTGAAAAAAGCTGCAGTGGGTAGTCACCCTTACCCTGGAAAACTGGGAGCATTTAATTGATAGATTCCCCCCATAGCTTTTAGCTCTAATGTAAAATAATATTTATATGTAGATCAAGAGATTATACATATGTAACCGTCTATCTTGCGCCAATCCTATTTTAAACAATATATTTTTCTGCATTGTACATCAAGACTGGTTGTTCAACCGTGAATCAAGTTATGTGATGTTGTGATTGACATACGCAGGTCTCACAGCAGAAACTGTCAATTATAATACCCAACAGCTCTAAATACACTACAACATTTTACTCTGACCGGATACTACTCTGCAACAATTGCAAAAACTAAGGATCATAACTAGAGATGAGCGAGCACCAAAATGCTCGGGTGCTCGTTACTCTGGACGAACTTTTCGCAATGCTCGAGGGTTCGTTTCGAGTAACGAACCCCATTGAAGTCAATGGGCGACTGGAGCATTTTTGTATATCGCCGATGCTCGCTAAGGTTTTCGTTTGTGAAAATCTGGGCAATTCAAGAAAGTGATGGGAACGACACAGCAACGGATAGGGCAGGCGAGGGGCTACATGTTGGGCTGCATCTCAAGTTCCCAGGTCCCACTATTAAGCCACAATAGCGGCAAGAGTGGGCCCTCCCCCCCCCCGCACTGTCAGCATAAAGATCGTTCTCCTCTGCCATAGCTGTAACAGCTGTGGCAGAGAAGAACGATGTTTGCCCATTGAATTCAATGGAGCCGGCAATACAGCAGGTTCCACTGAAAGCAATGGGCTGCCGGCGATCGCGGGATGAATTGTCGGGAAGGGCTTAAATATATAAGCCCTTCCCTGCAATTCATCCAGAAATGTGTTACAATAAAAATATATACCGGCGTATAAGGCGACGGGGCGTATAAGACGACCCCCCAACTGTCACCTTATACGCCGGCAATACAATGGAGCAAAGAATAAAAATCATTACTCACTTCTCCTGGCGTTCTGCGGTGCTCCTGCAGGCTGTCGCTCCCTCCTGGTCCCCGGCAGAGCATTGCTTTCTGGACGCAGGGCTTGAAATCCCTGCCTCCAGAAACACACGTGCCTTCAGCCAATCACAGCCATTCAATGACATCATTGTCATTGGCTGTGATTGGCTGAAGGCACGTGTGTTTCTGGAGGCGGGGATTTAAAGCCCTTCGTAGAGAAAGCAATGCTCTGCCGGGGACCAGGAGGGAGCGACAGCCTGCAGCAGTGCCGCAGAATGCCAGGAGAAGTGAGTAATGATTTTTATTCTTTGCTCCACTGTATTGCCGGCGTATAAGGTGACAGTTGGGGGTTCGTCTTATACGCCCCGTCGCCTTATACGCCGGTATATATTTTTATTGTAACACATTTCTGGATGAATTGCAGGGAAGGGCTTATATATTTAAGCCCTTCCCGACAATTCATCCTGCGATCGCCGGCAGCCCATTGCTTTCAATGGAGGCGGCTGTATTGCCGGCTCCATTGAATTCAATGGGCAAACATCGTTCTTCTCTGCCACAGCTGTTACAGCTGTGGCAGAGAAGAATGATTTGTCTTCTATATGTTCTCAATGGGGTTGGCGCTGCTGCCGCCGGCCCCATTGAGCGCATATAGAGAAGAGAACAGAAATCGCAGATCGCACATAGGTGCGATCTGCGATTTCTATGGCCTAAGAAGGACCGTTGGGGTTCTTGAAACCTAAAATCACTCCTAACACTCTCCCTATAGCAGCTCCGGCATCAACAACACTTTCCCTGAACTATGTCAGAATGCATTTGTGGCGAGCCGCGGGAGGGGCAGATTTTAATACTCGGGTGACACCTGATCTCGCCAGCCACTCACTGCAGGGGGGTGGTATAGGGCTTGAACGTTGCAGAGGGAAGTTGTAATGCCTTCCCTGTCTTTCTATTGGCCAGAAAAGCGCGCAAATTTCTCAGGGAAGAAAATGAAAGTAACCCGAACACCACGTGGTACTCGTTACGAGTAACGAGCATCTCGAACACCCTAATACTCGAACGAGTATCAAGCTCGGACGAGTATGCTCGCTCATCTCTAATCATAACCTTAACTATAAAACAATAATCTATGAAGCAGAAAAGAGGGTGGGGGAGGGGTTCGTCATCTAAGCTAATTTTGAAGAGTTTCTAGTCTGGAGACTATTATTTATTAGTAATCGACGTGTTTCTAAAGACTGTTTGAGAGACCTCAAGTATCTGGAGGTACTATGTTAGAGGATGAGGGAGACTGGAGGAGTCTAAATGATGTGGTATGGCCGTCTGGTTGTTTTTTAAATTCGATCCAAGGTGACCAGGTGTTCAAGAATTTAGTTCTGTTACCGTTCTCCCAGCTCAGGCGCTCCTCAAAGCGAAAAATGTGATGGATTTTGTTTTCCCACTGGGCTAGAGAGGCCGGGGGGGGGGGGGGGGGAGGGGGGTGATTGTTTCGCCACATTAGGGGAATGAGTAGTATATGTGAGAGGTTAAGCCCGTGGGTGGATCGATCCCTGCAGCCCCTGGTACGCAGGGTCCCGGGTTTTTTACGGGCATACCACACCATGTGGCGATTGAATCAGTAAATAATTTAAAAGAATTCAATAATTATGCAGTACAGTTAAAGGAATTTATCATTTGGTGTGTAGATTTTTTATTAAAACATCATTTTTTTTTCTTTGACAATAATTTTTATTTGCAGATTTCGGGAGCTCCTATGGGCTCCAGGTTCTCCCCGACAATAGCAAATTTGGTAATGAGTTGATGGGAGAGTATGTTTATTTTTTCAGATAATAATCCTTTTTTTTAGCCACATGGTGTGGTATGCTCGGTACATAGATGACATTGTCATCATCTGGGAGGATAACATGGGAGATAGTGCAGTCACAGTGGAGATGGGAAAGTTTATAGGATTCATTAATGACATCACGTTAAATCTCCATTTCACTTACATGAAAAAAAACGAAGTACCACTTTTGGATTTGGTATTAACGGGTAATAGTGAGACAGGTGAAATCATGACAAGTTTATGCAGGAAACCAACAACTTGAAATACCATTTTGCACGCTGCCAGTGAACACCCGGGGCACATGATTGAAGCAATTCCTATGGGGGAGTTTATAAGGGCCAAAAGAGCTTGCTCTAATCCACAGACATATGATACAGTAAACAATTAAACTTATCTGAGATTGCAGGAACGGGGCTATAAAAAAAATCTACCCTTGACATGTAAAAAAGTTGACAAATATAAAAAAGAAGATCTTTTAAAGGAAAAAAACAAATGAGTGTGAGGAAGAACAAAAATAGTATATAGTTTTTTCAACAACATATAACAACAATTTTTTTGACATTAAAAAGCTTTTTTTTAGATTTTTACCAATCTTACGACAGGAGGAAACCCTCAACAAAATAATAGATGAGGGTATTTTGTTTGTAGCAAAAAAGAATAAAAATCTAGGGGACTTTTTGTCTCCGAGTCTATACACTTCTAATAGAAACAAACCGCATTGGATGACATATAAAGGTTTTTTCAAATGTGGGACTTCTCATTGGAATGTTTGTCAGATCGCGTTGAAAAAAGATAGATTCAAAAATAGTGAAGGGAACAAAGAATATAGTATAAAAAGTTTTATTAACTGTAACTGAAAATGTTGTTTATGTAATTACATGCACTGCATGCAACCTTTACTATGTTGGATGGACCACAAGAAATGTTAAAATGCGTATTGCATAACATGTAAGGCAAATAAAAAGTTCTAATTCAAGTAGTTCAGGAGCAATCAGACATTTCGTGGAGGCACACTCGGGTAACATAAGTGATTTTATTTACAATAAATCATTGTGATGGTTTGGTTACATCACCCCCTAGAGGACATTTGTTGAAAAGTATGTCAGAAAGCTGTCATACTACACATTGGCCACTAGATGGAGAATTGCCCAAATTGACGATCTCCCTACCTAGAATATGAGCTTCTCCCACTTCTAGCGCTCCTCCTCCCATGGATCGGAGTTGGTCCCTCTGCTTCTAGCTGTAGTTCCGATGCTGGATGATCAGTGTGTGGCTCTTCCTTTCACGATAGGACTCACTGTGCTCACAATTTGCACTTGTCATGATATAGAATCTAACTCTATTGTGACATAACAACTGCAGGGGATTCCACAGTGGGCCCAGCCTCAATCACTGCACTGAGTTATATAGTAAGAGGAATCCTATGGATTTTCAGCATAGACAATCTACAGCGTTTCCAGTATTAGCCGTGCGGATGAGATTTTAAAAATCTAGTCCAAATGGTGGCGAAAAATTCCACCCGGAATCATCAGCAGAAACGTCACAATGTCAGTGCTACATCTGCAGCATGTGAATTGATTGCTGCAGATTTGACTTTTTCATCAGTGGTAAAGATGGTGGAAAATTGTAACTTTTTTGGGAGAGTATGGCGCTAAACTTTGTGATACAATTTTATGCCAAATAATGGGGAGCATTTATTCTCTCTGTAGTTTTTAGCAATAACATAAAATACAATAATTCTATAGAGATCGATATATACAGATAAACAGGCTATAGATACACAGCCGTCTATATCACACCGTTCCTTCTGTACCAAGAACACAGTACAAAGCAGTCATGGTAAATAGCAGCTGACAATGGAATCCGTAAAGGAATTGATGAATAATTGGCATTGGCTTTGTGATGATTTTCTTAGGAATGGCCGTTGAGGGAAGGGGGCATTTCTGTATGGAAAACCTCGCTAGAACAACTGTCACAGAAACGTGTAGCAAAAATCATTGTGATGGCGGGGTTACATCACCCCCTATGGGACATTTGTGGTAAAGCATGTCAGAAAGCTGTTATACTGCACATTGGCCACTAGATGGAAGATTTCCTTAAATTGACGATCTCCCTACCTAGAATATGAGCTTCTCTCACTTCTAGCGCTCCTCCTCCCGCAGATCGGAGTTGGTCCCTCTGCTTCTAGCTGTAGTTCCGCTGCTGGATGATCGGCGTGTGGCTCTTCCTTTCAGGGTTGGACTAACTGTGCTCACAATTTGCACTTGTCATGTTATAGAATCTAACTCTATTGTGACGTCACGACTGCAGGGGATTCCACAGTGGGCCCAGCCTCAATCACTGCACTGAGTTATATAGTAAGAGGAATGCTTATAAACAGAAAATCCACAGCATTTATAGTGGAACTGTTTTTAACCCCTTAGTGACCAAGTCTGTTTGAGCCTTAATGACCAGGCCAAATCTTAGAAATCTGACATGTGTCACTTTAACATAGAATAACTCCGTAAAGGTTTTGCATATCCAAGTGATTCTGACATTGTCTTTTTGCCACATATTGTATTTCATTTAGGTGGGAAAAATAGACCAATAGAATTTGTGGATATTTAATAAAAGCGCCAAAAAATTGTCATTTTCAACGGCAATATCTCAAATATGTGCAAACATACTGTACACATTTATTATAAGACATATATTACCATTTACCATCTGTTTACTTTATTCTGAGGCACATTGGAAAAACTCTTGTTTTAACCATTTAGGAGACGTACAAATTTAACATTAATTATTACAATTTTGAGGAACATTTTGATTTCCTACACCAAACCAAGATTGCAAAGGCTCATAGGTGTCAGAATGATAAATACCCCCACAAATGACCCCATTTAAAAAATGCACATCTTAATATATTCACTGAGGGGTGTCATAAGTATTTTGACCCCACAGTGTTTTTTTCAGGAGTTAATGCAATTTAGAGGAGAAAAAAATAAAATGTCAAATTTTTGCAAATATGCCATTTTAAAGACATTTCTATAGTGCACATGAAAATGATGATTTACACCCCAAAATGGATACCGTTGTTTGTTCTTTGTTCATAAACATGCCCATTGTGGCCCTAATCTTATGTCTGTATGCGCCACGGGGCCCAAAACAAAAGGAGCAGCCGATGGCCTTCAGAACAGACGTTTTGCTTGAAGGTGTTTTAGGCCCCATTGCCCACTTGTAGACCCTTGAGCGGCGAAAACGATGGAGAACCCCCACAAATGACCCCATTTTGACCCCACAGTTTTTGAATGAAGCTAAGCAAAGCAGAAGAAAGAGATTACGATTTTCATTTTTTGGCAATTGTGTCATTTTAAAAAATGGGTTTTTTTTGTGCAGCACATAAAATGAAGACTTTACCCCAAAATGGATACCCCTGTTTGTCCTGTGTTCAGGAACATACCCATTGTAACCCCAATCTGCTTACAGGACACATGGCTAGGCCTACAATGGAGGGAACACCCTTTGGCTTTCAGGGCACAACTGAATAAATTCTAGGCCGGGTCACTGTTGTACTCTTGGAGTAATCTCATCAGAATGCCCACTGGGTGGGTAGCAAGAGTCCTGAATTTTCTCTATTTGTAGATTTGTGTAAATGTGGATTGCTGTAAAACCGGTCATTAGCAATGCGTTTGTAGCCTTTTCCAACATCATGAATCTCTGTGACATATCTTATGAGGTCTTCTGAAAGGTTTTTGCATTGAGGTATGGTTCAGACTAACCAGTCTTCTGAGATAAACAGATTTGTCAGTAACTAAACTGTGTGTCCCTTTATTTAATGAACAGAGTACTGATTGAACATTTCCAATCTACTCAATTGTAACACTTTTGGCCAATTACCTCTTGGATAAGTCATTAACAGGGTTTTCCATGAAATCACGTTATCCCCTATCCACAGTATGGTGAATAGGTGATTGGTGAAGGTCCAACTACTGGGACCATCATTGATATCAAGAAAGGGTGTTTGGTGTGTCCAGGATTGAATTGAGTGGTGGTCATACATGTGCGCTGCCACTCCATTCATTTCAGTGGGACTGCCAGCAGTAGCCAAGTGCTTGGATGGGATCGTGGCGGTCCAAGCTGTCAGACCCCCATTGATCAGCAAGTTATCTCCTATCCTAACACTGAGCTTCACTTAATTTGTCTCCTTGCTCTGTGGATGTGCTAAATAAAAGACATGAATGATACAATTGTTTGTGTGCTATTACTTTAGTTAAATTGTGTTTATTTATTATTGTGGCTTACATAACAATCACACTGCATGTTACTAGTAAGGCCGAATGCACACGGCCAGGTCGGATTCCGCATGTGGGATACAGCAGCAGAATCCAACCCGGTGACCCTGCGGACATGTCCGCAGTGTTCTTTATTCATAATGCGGATGTGCCGACCACAGCGCTGGCGCACATGCGCAGTACAGATGTCCCCGAGGCGTCGCTAGGCGATGACATGGATTCCGTGGCCCGTCCGCAGTGAAACCTGCGGACGGGCCATGGATCGGACGGCTTCCGTTGACTTCAATGGAAGCTGTCCATGCTGAATCCTCGCCAAAATAGAACATCCTGCCATTTTCCCTCCGCAAGCCGAAAACCACAATGGGTTTCCGCTCGTGTACATGGAAAAGTGATTTTCAATAGCATGTCTACGGGCAGTATTCGCCATGGAATCCAGTGGCGGACGCCCGCTCCGGATTCTGCAATGCAAATACGCCTGTGTGCATTTGACTCAAGGGCTTATTTACACGAGCGTATATCGACTGGCGTTTTCACATATACACTTCCATCTAAGCAGTTCCACCCTTCAATCCCCATCACCAGGTCTTTGCTTCTCTCCTCCACTCCCGTGTTTGCAATGGGAGTGGGCGGGACGGGGCAGAGCTAAGCTCTGCTCTGTCTCGCCCACTCCCATTGCTGGCTATGGACAAGGGGCGGGGAGGGACAGGAGATTAGCTTTGCCCCGTCCCGCCCACTCCCATTGTTAACCGCTGGGAGGGGAGGAGAGAAGCAGAGAGCCAGTGAGGGGGAGGGAAGGGGGGAACTGCTCAGATGGAAGCGTATATCGGCCGGGCGTGAAAACGCCGGCCGATATATGCTCGTGTAAGTAAGCCCCAAGGCTGCTTTCACATCTGTCTTAGGGCTTCTGTGTTCATGCTTCATTATAGGAGCAAAAAAGGGGAATCCCCTGTCTGAACAGATCCATTCTCTGACAGAACCAAATAGCATCGAACGAACCCCATTGACTATAAAGTCCGTTTCGCTTCAACTCAGCTGTCCGACATTTTACTGGAAGACAAAGCACAGCATGCAGCGCTTTTCCTTTTGTTATTTTGTGCCGGGTGCTTTTTTCTGTATGTGTGCATGTATATTAGATTTACTAGGCTAGGTTTTGGTATGGGCTCCTTTGTAACACTGTTGTCTCTTGTAACTGACATTTGCAGTTATTTGCTTTGATCTTGGGAGGCAACTATTAATTTTGTAAAGAAAGAATATTATGTCCACATGGGTTTGGTTTTCTTATCACTTTTTCAAAATAAGCGCAGATATAAAATATCACACTTCAGAAGTTATACAATCTTGGTACTTCTGCTGCAGATTTTTTCTTACAGGTGATCAAAAACGTTATTTTGAAAAGCTATCACTTTACTGTGACAGATATGCAGAACAAATCCCAGTTACCTTTGTGTTTGGTAAGTGGTTGGCACTGCTGAAATGACCCACAGCACCTTGAGGGTGTGGTGCATGCTGCATGTACCTGACATGTTTAGCAAGTCGTGCTGAAAAAACACTGGTGTCGCCCACAGTAAGCAATCCGATTTTAATTAACTAACATTCTCTTACAATAATAATCTGATTGGCTGCTTTGAGAAGCAACATCACTGTTATTTGCACCAATAAACAATTACTATTGTATACCCCCACTGTTCCTGACACGCATTAACTGGGGGCACCAATTAAATGAATCCATTTGATTGTAAAGCCCCTTTTACATGGGACAACTGTCGGGCAAACGATGCCTGACACTCGTCCCCGCATGTATTTGCTCCCATGATGTTGCACAGGAGCGAGAATTGTTGGCTCGCAGCCGGGTGGCTGGAGGAGATTTCACTCCTCGCTCTCCCCCGCCCCTCTCCATTCGCTTTAACAGCGGCCGTTCAGTACTGATTTTCTTCAGTGATTGTCTGCCAGAGTGTACATTATCCTTCCATTATATAAGGCACTTGTCAGGCCTCACATGGAATACTGCGTACAATTCTGGTCACAGGGGCTTAGGAGAGATGTTACAGTGCTGGAGGGGGTCCACAGAAGGGCAACTAAACTAATACATGGAATGGGAGGACTGGAATACCCAGAGAGGCTATCCAAATTGGTATTTTTTACCCTGGAAAAAAGACGGCTAAGTGGCGATCAAATAACCATGTATAAATACGTTAGGGGACAATACAAGGATCTCTCCCATGATCTGTTTATACCCAGGACTGCGTTGGTAACAAGAGAGCATTCGCTACGTCTAGAAGAAAGCAGGTTTCATCACCAACACAGAAGGGGGTTCTTTACTGTAAGAGCAGTGAGACTGTGGAACTCTCTGCCTGAGGATGTGGTGATGGCAAAATCCATAGTGGAGTTTAAGAGGGGATTAGATGTCTTTCTAGAGCATTATTATATTACATGATATAGACATTAGGTGACCAGCGCGTTGTTGACCCGGGTCTTACAGACAGTTAGGAACTATCAGAGGTTGATCCAGGGATTATTGTGACTGCCATTATGGAGTCGGGGAGGAATGTTTCCTGCGAAAGGGCTAATTGGCTTCTGCCTCTGGGGTTTTTTGCCTTCCTCTCGATCAACAAGGAGGCTGAAACAAGCTGAACTAGATGGACATTGTGTTAATTCAGCCTAACATACTATGTTACTATGAGTATATGTGGAGTGACCCCTACCTTTTACCTCCTCCGGAGTATACCCAATTTCCAGGACTGGGGACATATAGATAACGTGGACTATAGGGCCGTATTGTTCCTGTGTTTCCTCCCAACCTCTGAGCTTCTGCCTGTAATTTTATGCAAGTGAATGGTACCTGTAACTGCCTGTTATTTCAAGTTTATTCAAGTTTTACTGGGCCTCAACCATTCCTGAGGACCGACGTACGATACACAAGTCTCTGTGTTTATTACTCCGCCGTATAGAATAACAGTGTGTGGGAACGGTGGCGTGACGACGTGATACAGGATCTTTACCCAACATTTAAACCATAACTAATCTGCCCGTCCGCCTACTCCCTCTCCCTGTCGGTTGCACTAATATCGTAAGCGCTGCGGAATATGTTGGTGCTATATAAATAAAGATTATTATTAGTAATGGAAAATTTCACACCTTTTTCTTATTCCCATGGTACCATATGGGCCTATAAAGTATTTACAGATCTGAACCACTCAGATTCATAATGTGACCATGTATATGAGCCCTGAATGTTCACTATAAAGGGGGTCACTGATTGACAATAAGTGTTATAAATCTTGGTGAAGTTGGGAAAAGAATGATTAGAACAGCTTGGAAGACTTAGTTTGGTACTTAGAAGACGTGGAAGAGGAGTGTTCTAGCACTGAGAAATGCTGAGAAGTTGTGGTAACTACTAGAGATGAGCGAGTAAACTCGGTAAAGGCAATTGCTTGAGCGAGCATTGCCTTTACCGAGTACCTGCCCGCTCGAGATGAAAGGTTCGGGTGCCGGCAGCGGGCAGGGAGCTGCGGGGGAGAGCAGAGCGGAACAGAGGGGAGATCTCTCTCTCCCTCACCTGCGTATTTTTGCACAAGTACAATAAGCTGCCCACAAAATGAGAACATTTAGCACATTATTTTGATTTATACATATCAATGGTGCCCATGGACAATATAAAATGAAACTGTGCAATTAGCTTTCTAGTGGCAATATTTGGCACATTTTGTCTATAGTTAGATGTGTTTGAGTCAAGCGAGTGGCAGTTTTTCTGTACAGATTATGCATTCCGCATCTGTGGCAAATGACTGTTGAACTTTGTGCCAACACTCACAAAAAAAATGTGCTGCAGCCTGCGTATGTCAGGTTTAAAAGCTGTATGTGTATATTCAATTAAAATGTCCTACTTGTCTAAAAGGTCCAAGGAAGGCCATGTCCCTTTCATGAATTCTAAACCAATCTGTGCTGTGTGTCCCCATTTCCTTAGCATTCATGCTGAGGCTTGTAACTAAACAGAATCTAATTATGCGTGGCAACAACAGGAGATCCTGAATGAACCAAATTAAATGCAATACTATCAGCCTATTCCAACTGCTGATTTGCAGCCAAAAACTCGCTCTCATTTATAAATCACAATCTCCGATAAAATGAGACAGCAGTTCTTCTTGGCATTAGGCAGCTCTATTTCTTCTTTTCTTAGAATTTGATGATGCAGTGTTTGCGGAGACAAATGGCTCATTTCATTATATTGTTAAGATGCATAATTAGACCTTTTAAGAAAATATTGAAGATTAAGGTTATATTTAGACAGATTAACACAAAAGTTTTTAAATCGAGAAGCTAAGAAATAGGCTAGGGAAGTGTTGTTTCTCCAAGTACATTTTGCAAACACCCTATTACACATATTCCTTTTTAGATTTATTAACACTCTTTTTCTTATTAAACTATAAATCAAAGAGTTTGGCCTTATTATGTGGGAGTCAGGAGAAGAAATATTAATGGTCCAAGAGGTCCTAAGATCCAATACAACTAGCAAAAGTATCAGGAAGAATTAGTAAGGACAATGAAAAACATTGAAGTATAAGCCCTCCCCCGAAAATAAGCCCTAGTTACACTAGGTTAAAAAAAAAAAGCAATACTCCCCATCTGTGTTCCTTGTGCTGGTCACCGGCGCTGTGGCAAGCTGCGGGGTATTCAAAGCCCCGTTAAGAGAGCGCTGTGATTAGATCGAGCGCCAGCCAATCAAAGATGGCGCACGATGATTCACAGCCATTCAGTGGATGACATCACTGAATGGCTGTGATTGGTTTATCGAGCGCTGGCTCTGATTGGCTGGTGCTCGATCCAATGACAGCGCTTTACCAGAGGCGGGGGATTCAAAGCCCTGTCACCAGAAGAGATTCCTGTCAGCGCTGAGAACTGCAGCAGCATGGGGACCAGCGCAAGGGACACAAACGCCGGCAGCTAGGTGATTATTGCTTTTTTTTACTTTATTGCTAATACTCACCTAGCCGCCGGCATTTGTGTCCCTCGCACTGGTCCCTGCGCTGCTGCGGGTTGCAGTTCTCAGCGCTGACAGGATTCTCTTCTCCTGGTAACTGGGCTTTGAATACCCTGCCTCCGGTAAGCTCTGCGATTGGATAGAGCGCCAGCTCGATGAACCAATCACAGCGCTTACATGGGGTGGGGTATTCAAAGCCCCATTGCCAGAAGAGAATCCTGTCAGCGCTGAAGACTGCAGCAGCACGGGGACTAGTGCGAGGGATACAGATGCTGGCGGCTGGGTTAGTATAAGACACCCAAAAAAATAAGACACTGTGCCTCTTTTGAGGCAAAAATTAATATAAGACAGTGTCTTATTTTCGGGGAAACATGGTATAACTAACATCTACTCAGACCCTCCAAATGTATCTATTTAGGAGATAGAGCAACTATTTTGACTCTTCCATATCTTTCAAATGAAGTCATAATGCTTTTACCACTTGTGCTGAAGTATGGAAGTTAGTAGTACTAGAAGTTCTTACAATCCAGCATTGTTTAGGGGACTTTTTGTGTGGAGGGAGTATCTATGGTAGCATTTATGGGGACAGTAGATGAAACCTATGAGAGCATGGGCTAAAATTTTCTGAGGCAAATACAGGCACTACCTATGGAATGAACCTGTTACTATGGAATGAGCTGTTTGGGCTCGTTCCTGTGGAGGTATTGCAAAATCATTCAGAGAGGGATATGTGAAAATGTTGCAACATGAAGCATACAGAATTTTTGTTAATGAGAGGGTTGTACCTTTTTTGATCTCTGATTTCGAGGCTGTGAAATGTTATATCTTGCAAACTAAATGGTGGAACCTGAAGTTCTCTAGCAGCATTAGAAAGGCTATGCTCTATTCTGCAATGCAGGTAATCCACTACTCTCTGCTCCCTCTCCACTGTGTTTCATTTTATATATAATCTTTCCCTGCAAGATAAAATCACATTTTTGAACCTGAACTCAAAGCAAGTTTGGGGGCAAGGGCGGAGCTAAGTTTCGCCAATAAGCTCCACCCCCGCCCCGCCTCTCCTCATTGAAAATAGTGCAGGAGGGCGGAGAGGAGGCAGAGAGGAGGCGGGAGCTCAGAACACTGCTCCCAGCTCTTCCAGCCTCCTCTCCCTGCAGAGAGGGACACCGTATATCGGCTGGGTGTGAAAACCCAGCCGATATACGGTCATCTGAATGCACCCTCAAACTGTTATAAATGAGATTTGATGTCAGCATGTGTTTAGGTAAAATAAGAAGAGGTAATAGCAGGATAAGTAATAGAATGTAGAAATCAGTCTTTTGCGGTTTTTAATGAAAATAAAAGGAGGTATGACATTAACCATGATTAAAAGAGAGGCGGGGTTTAAATTAAAGGGGTTTTCCTATTTTATCAAATAGGGGCATTTTGCTACAATATGCTATTATTTTATGATTAGTGGGGTTCAGCATCTGGAAACTTGACCGATCCTGATAATAAAGAGGATGGGGCGCTGTTTTCATTCTCTATGAAAATGTATACTCACAGACACCAGACCGTGTGGGGAAGCACAGCCGACCCCAGTCACTTGAAAGGGGCCACATTACAGTTTTCTTGACGGGTCCAATATCCATCATTTGTTTTCTTCCTCTTGCTTGGGGTGATGGATTGGATGGAAAAAACAGGTTTAGGTAAAAAAAAGCACCTATGCGCTACTGAATCGATCTATACACAGTTTATGTGTCATTTGTACCATTAATATGTTTTTATGGGAGTAACTTGCAAATCCGCAGCAAACCTCATACAGATTTTAGTGTGCATTTCAATCTTTACATTTGCCAATTCATGTGAGCAGGAGTTGACCAACCAGCCAACCTCTTCTACTTTATTCCTGCCTTGGATGTAGTACTTGCGTTCTGGTAGCAAAGTCTTTCTAGATAAGGACACGAGTCTCACATCCTGACAAGAAGTCTCTAATATCCTCAGATTCTTAACCATAGCCCTGCAAAATACACTTTATAAAAATTTGTAATAATTGCAGCCCCCATATTGCATGCTTTCTGTATTTTTATGCATACAAGTTCATGTAGACATGTGTAGTATATACAAACTTTGCACACCTATCGCGTTCCCAAGAAAATAGGTCCTACCCCGATAGTAAGCCCTATCGGGTTTTAAGGGGGGGCTTGAAATATAAGGCCTCCCCCGAAAATAGGACCTAGCCGAGGTGCCCCAAAAATAAAAAAAATCAATACTCCGGATGGTCCGCGGCATCCCGATGGTCTCTTGCACCGCTGCGGCAAATGGCTGAGTCCTACCTGTCTGCCTGCTCAGCTTCTGTTGGTAATGGGACTTTGAATACCCCGTCTCCAACAGAACGAGTAATTGGCTAATCTCAGTGCCATCTGCCAATCATAGCTGGCACTTAATGAGCCAATCACAGCCATTCAGTGGATGACATCACTGAATGGCTGTGATTGGCTCATCGAGCACCGGCTGTGATTGGCTGCTGACGCTGTGATTAGTCAATCACAGCGCTCGCTTTGCTGGAGGCGGGGTATTCAAAGCCCCGTCTCCAGAAAGAAGTTGAGCAGGCAGACGGGAGGACACTTGCTGCAGCGCAGAGACCATTGGGACGCCATGCACCATCCGGACACAGCGGACCAGGTAAGTATAAGCCCCCCCCCCCAAAATAAGACACTGTGCCCTTTTTGGGGGCAAAAAATAATATAAGACAGTGTCTTATTTTCGGGGAAACATGGTAGATCTTTTTAGAGTGTAATTGAGTAATCCTCTCTTTATATCTGAATCACAAACTTGAGTTTTCTTAAAATGTAACCTTTATTATTAAAAGTTAAAAATAGAAAAAAAACTAAGCAGATTATTATTCAAAAATAAATACAAAAATACCAAAAAGAAATAAGATTATGTCTGCAATGTGATGGCCCTAATCACAGATAATCAAACAAAACCCTACACAGGGGATCAGATAGACAGAGGAAGAATACCCCGGGAGCCGGTCATTCAATACAAACACAATCCCCTATTCAAATAAAAATCAATAAGGGATAAAAACTGCATAGGATAATATATTGCCAGTTGTGGCTCTCCAAGAATACAAATATCATTAAAAGATCTGACTAGAAAATGTTAAGAGTATCCTACATTGGCTCAAAAATTGCAGAATAAGAAAAAGTTTATAGGGGGAAGGGACTTAGCTCATCCTCTAAATAAAAGTGACAAAGGACAAAGTTTCATTGATGCCTTTAGGGTGGCAACAATCCATCCTAAATATCCACCCAACTCCTTTCGAAGTAACTTGTTGACATTGTTATCGTAGCGTCCATTCAACCTCATAAGGTCGTAATCTCATTACGTAAGATACTTCCTGCATGAGCCAGAATATGCCTGCAAGACTGTTGAATAGTTTTATCAACCTAATTCTTCAGGCACGAACATGTCACCAGATATATGAGGTTTTGAGATCTACAGTTGATGAATTCTCAATTCTTGAAAATTTGTCCAGGAGATGCACAAGTAAAGTTGGAGCTCATTTTAACAAATCTACCTGCTTTACATCCTGAACATCTGAAAGAATTCCAAGCTCATACTCAATATGTTTCTATTAATCATTCTTTCAAGTAATTGACTAATATCTATCAAGATTACGTAAGATCCTAGTGGAAGGTGCAAGGTTTACATAATTATTTAGAGCATAAAATTGTTCCCTGTGGCCTGAGAATATGCATTTCACCTGCTGCTAGGATACGGTCTCCAGTGCTGATGCAGAAATGGGAAAGGAAAGCCACTGACGGCTCCCTTTTCACAACGATTCTCTTTGAGGAAGAAAAACATACATCTTGAACGTAAGTCAGCCTTATTAAGAGAGACGATTGAACACACTCATAAATTTGCAAGTGAGCCAGGTTTTGACAAAAGTGAAAAAAATCTTACAACTCAATATAGAGAAATTTACCACATACATAAAAGAGCAGACATATCACTAGATATATGAGATTTTGAGATCTATAGTTGATAATTTTTCTATTCACGAAAATTTGTCCAGTAGACTCAGAGGAACCGTAAGCCCAGGGTATTGGTGTTCAAGTTTTCAACAAAATTAGAGAAAGATTTAGTTGTGCCTGTCCATAAAATCAGAATGTCATCAATAGGTCTTAACCCCAAGGAGACATTGGATGTCCACGGATCATTTGTATCTTCGAACACATATCTCTCCTCTCACCAGGTATAAATTTGCATATGTGGAGGCACAGGTACTCCCCATCGCAGTACCCCTGAGCTGGTTGTACATTCTACCATTAAAGAGGAAGAAATTATATTCTAGAAGTAATTACATAAGTTGAAGTACCACGTCATTATGGTGTTGGAACTGAATTCCCCTCTAACCATGAAAGTGTCCTATTGCCCTGCAGCTTCCTTCCCGTGGCATAGAGCTATACAGAGCTTCGACATCAAGACTCGCCAATTTAGTGCTTTCAGTCACCCCCACTCCATCAAGGTGTCGCAAAACGTGTGTCCTGTACATAAGATGGTGAAGCTTCGATAAATGGGTGCAAGATGGGGTTGACATTTTGTGTCAGACTAAATAAGCAAATAGGTGCAGCAGCACTCCACTGGAATGCACCATTAGGTGCGAAATGCGAGTCTGGTGTGCAAAGCTCAGCAAGTCCTGACTCCAAGGACTAACAACGTCATCCAAAAAGAAAGTGAATTGAGCAGCACAACCAGTGATCCCAAATAGTACTTCTTTATTGATACATAAAGGGCAGTGTAGCAACGTTTCAACTCCTTCTGGAGTGTTTGTCAAGCTTGACAAAGACTCCAGAAGGAGTTGAAACGTTGCTGCTCTGCCCTTTATGGATCAATAAAGAAATGCTATCTCGGATCACTGGTTGTGCTGCTCAATTCACTTTCTATTTTGTGTCAGACTATCAATCCTAGATATGATAGGATGCCCCTTCAAAGGGGATAATCCCTTATGTACTTTAGTAAACAAGAAAATGTAGCTGTCTGGCATTTGTTGGGGACCATAAATGCAAATTCATCTCAACTAATAAGACCCAAATTCCTGGCCTGTAATAATAGGTCAATTTATTTTTTTGTCAAAATGTCAGTAGGGTCATTTGCAGGTCGTCTGTAAGCCTCAGGATGATTTAGTATATGTAAGCACATCTCCATATAAGGCGGGCGTTTCATTATGGCCACATTTTCCTCCTTGTCAGACTCCTAGATCAACATATGATCCTTTTCAATGGCCAGTTAAGATTGCATTTTGTCAAATGTAAGGTTATTACTCTGTGAATTCCCAAAACCAGGTAGTTTGCTTAAATCTTCAAGGACCATTTTTTTCAAAGATGTCAATGTGAGGACACTCACCAACCGGCGGGAATTTAGTACTCTTGGGTATTAAATTGGTAAAAGGTCCCTCACCTAAACATCTCTGACCATCCACCAAAGTTCTTCATCAGAAACATCCTCATTGATTCCTGATGTGATATATTGCTTCCTGTCATATATACCAAAATATTTTTTTATGTTTTTAGATTTTTTTCACTTTTCCGCAATAAAACCCCTTTTTTTGGAAATTATTCTTTTTTTCTATATTGCCGCATTTAACCCCTTAACGACCAATGACGTACCTGGTACGTCATGGAGCGTCGGGGTATGTATGAAGAGAGGTTGCGATGCAACCTCTCTTCATACAGTGCGGGCATCAGCTGTTTATAACAGCTGACATCCGCGGGCAATAGCCGCGAGCGGCCGCGCGGCCGATCGCGGCTATTAACCATTTAAATGCCCCGAACATCGTTCGGGGGTCCCGCACGGCCCCCCCGCGGTGAGATCGGGAGAGCCGTGCATGTGTCATGGCAGCCAGGGGCCTAATGAAAGGCCCCAGGGCTGCCTTAGCAGACTGCCTATCAAGCCGTCCCCGTGGGGTGGCTTCATAGGCTGCCTGTCAAAAAGCAATATGACGTAATGCTATAGCATTACGTCATACTGCAGGAGCGATCAAAGCATCGCATCTTAAAGTCCCCCAGGGGGACTTCAAAGTAAAGTAAAAAAAAAATCAATAAAGTTTTTTTTTAATTGAAAAAAAAAAAAAGTTGTAAAAGTTTAAATCACCCCCCTTTTGCCATATCTATTATTAAAAAATCTAAATAATAAATTAAAAATATGTATTTGGTATCACCGCGTCCGTAAAAGTCCGAACTATCAAAGTACCACATAATTTTTCCCGCACGGTGAACGTCGTTCGAAAAAAAAAATGAAGAACGCCAGAAATGCATTTTTTTAGTTACCCTGTCTCCCAGAAAAAACGCAATAAAAAGCGATCAAAAAGTCGTATGTATTCCAAAATGGTACTATCAGAAACTACAGGACATCCCGCAAAAAATGAAACCTTGCTCAACTACGTCGACGGAAAAATAAAAAAGTTATTGCGTGCACAAAATGACCACAGAAAATAATTGAAAAAAATTTTATGTCTTTAAAAAAAAAAAAGAGGAGTATAGTAAAAAAAAACCTATACAAGTTTGGCATCGTAGTAATCGTACCGACCCATAGAATAAAGTTATCATGTCGTTTTTGTTGCCATTTGTGCGCCGTAGAAGCAAGACGCACTAAAAGATGGCAAAATGTTGTTTTTTTTTCATTTTACTCCACTTAGAATTTTTTAAAAGTTTTTCAGTACATTATATGGTACTTTAAATAGCACCATTGAAAAATACAACTCGTCCCGCAAAAAACAAGCCCTCATACAGCGACGTGGATGGATAAATAAAGGAGTTATGATTTTTTTAAAGGGGGGAGGAAAAAACGAAAATGGAAAAAGAAAAATGCCCGCGTCATTAAGGGGTTAAAGTCCTATAACTTTTCTATTTTTCAATGGATAGAACTCTGCAAGGGCTTGTTTTTTGTGTCACTAGCTGTAGTTTTTATGAGTACCATTTTGGGGCACATACGACTTTTGTGATCAATTTTATTGCCTTTTTTGGGAGTCAAAATGAAAAAATAAGCATTTTCCTGAGTTTTTTAAGGGTTTTTTAGCGCTTTTTGCTGTGCAGAATAAAAAGTGTTTTCAATTTGCTGTATGAGTCGTTATGGATATGATGATACCAAATATCTGGGATTTTAATTTTTTTATACTAATAGAGGAAAAAGCACAAAAAAGGGGACTTGTACCATAACACCTATGATCACTATGATAAAGCATTGCAGGACCTCTGTCCTGCAATGCCTTATCGCGAGTAATAGCGATCATAGGCAATGGCAAAGCAGGACGCCTATAGCTGGCACCCTGTTGCCATGGCAACCAGTCGGTCCCACCACGATTACTTCGTGGGGGTCTGATGACGTCACAGAGGGACCTTTACTAGTGCGTCTACTGGACAAATTTTCAAGAATCAAGAATTCATTATCTGTAGATCTCAAGACCTCATATATCTGGTGACATGTTTGTGCCTGAAGAATTACATTGGTAAAACTATTCAACAGTCTTGCAGGCATATTCTGGCTCATTTAGGAAATATCTCACGTAATGAGATTACGCCCATGGCAGTCCATGTACGAGATTATCCTAACAATGACCCTGATGTTTTAACCTTATGAGGTTGAACAGACGCCAGGATAACAATGTCAACAAGTTACTCCGAAAGGAGACAGGGTGGATATTTAGGAAGGATTGTTGCCACCCTAAAGGCATCAATGAAACATTGTCCTTTGCCCCTTTTATTTAGAGTATTAGCTAAGTCCCTTGCATCCATAAAGTTTTTCTTATTCTGCAATAAGTACCACCGATCTCTGTGAGTTCTTATAATTCCACTTGGTTATATAGCACCAGCATAAAGATTTTTTTGACTATTGTACGTATCATTATCTCATCATATTTTTATATACAATGTATAAAAATGGGAATAATTTTTATGGTACTCATTTTTAGCTCTGTAGTATAAAATTACAACAGAATTAATCTACTTTATAGATCTATAGGTGTGACGGATTCTTTATATTTATTGTTCAATCCGCTTTTATTGAAATTTTCAGTAGGATAGGTTACAAAACATACAAATCTCAAAAAGGTCTCGCAGGACCTATAAACATGTATAGCAAAAGACATAACATAAATAAATCGGCCTCTTCTTGAAAATATCAATCTCAAAAAATCTCTTGAAGGAGCCTAGTGGATGACCCCAATAATAGGATTCTTTATATTTATGACATTTTTCATCGCTATTATATATTTATTTAAATAGTAGTAATTTTTTTCCTGTATGCATCTCTGGATTGTTGTGTTTATTTTTGAGCCGTTTTATTTCCATCTGGCCTAATTTATACTTATGAGTACTCAATTGCTAGCTGTAGGTTTATTCAGCATGGTTTTAAGGCCATCATCCTTAAATAAGACCTTTTGTATTCAACCACTTGGGGCTGATGCTGTTGCTCTATCTGCTCCTGCTGGCCTCCAGGCATGTGGAGACTTGGTTAACATCTAGTCCCTGATTGGGGATGGTGCCAAGGCCTCCAAATAGTTGGGTGGAGTTTTGAATGTGTAAGAGCGGCAGTCTTAAGGTCCATTTAGATGTCAATGGAGAAGAGCGGGGGAGCGCAAGGAGAGAAATCTCCTCTAGCCGCCTCGCTGTGAGCCAGTGATACTAGCTCCCGTGCAGCAGCATGAGAGCGAGTATGTGCCGGGACAAGTGTCGGGCATCATTTGCCCGACATTCGTCCAATCAAAATGGGCCCTTAGAATATGCTAGCAGTTTCTGATTTGCCACCAGTCAGGCATTACGGATGAACGGAACTCTGTTAACTTTCTCTTTATAAGCTGGTCTTTAGTAGGACTAGGGAAATGCTTAGAGCCAGGAACTTAGCCAGTTTGAGTCTGGCAAATTTAGAGCATCTTTTTGGGTATTACCGTGTTTCCCTGAAAATAAGGCACCCCCTGAAAATAAGCCCCCCCTGAAATTTGCAGAAGTCACAAATATAAGGCACCTCCCGATAGTAAGGCATAGTAAAGTGTGCAGGCAAGTCAAGAAGCCTGTCCCCTGCTGCCATCCCCGTTGTCTCCTACCTCCAGATGTATAGGTAGATCTGCAGACAGTCTGCTGTTATCCTGTCCCTGCTGTGCTGTACGAGTATGCTGTTGTGAGCTCCCCTTGCTGGCTGGAAAAGTCCATACTGTACGTTCTGTTCCTGCTGTACGTGTCTGCTGCCCTGGTGGCCGGAAGCTGCAATACCATCCCTGCTTACAAGTGGTACAGGAACTTCTGTCTGCAGACAGGAACGTTACTTTACAGCCCTTATTTTTTTATGGCTCTGTGTGTGAGTCAGGCAACCTGTGTGTGATTCTTAAGGCTCGGTTCTCACAGAGCGTATTTCCAGCGGAAATATCGCAGTTTGGCCACAACGATAAACAGTGAGATTTCCGCCAGGAAACCGCTGCTTCAAAACCCACGGCACTCAGCCGCTTGTTTTGAAGCGACCTGGCTGCGCGCTTTTCCGTTTCTGTGGCCGGTGAATCCGCACCACAACACCGACTTCTCCCAGCTTTGCCGTGACAGATTTGCTGTCCCATGTGGACGAGATTTCTGAGAAATTTCGTCCACAAAGCTGGCCAATTGAGGGATTAGCGGCCACAGACGGATTTGCCGCGGCAAAATAAGACACCCCCTGAAAATAAGACGTAGCGCATATTTGAGAGCAAAAATTAATATAAGACGCGTCTTATTTTCAGGGAAACAGGGTAGTATATTAGGGATAATAATGGTATTGTCTCCTCTGGGGTTCAATTATCAAATTTAGTCGAACTCTTTTTTTTATCACGTTCTCCAATACCCTTGGGCTTTTTTCTGGTCCTTTGAGATAACAATTTATTTATTCATTTTATTATCTCCCTCTGGATGGTTTATTCAAAGGAGATTCTTGTCTTTTTGTAGCATCAAATTTTAGAGCCAATATAGGGGACTCAATATTTGTAGTCAGATTTTTTTGTTGGACAGCATTTGTATGCATAGCGAGCTACAACTGGCAATATATGATCCTATGCAGTTTTCGTCCGCTCTGTTTGGAATTTATTACCTTAGTGCTTTTTTTTGAATGGGGGATTGTGTTTGTATTGAGAGATTCATTCCTGGGGTATTCGCACTTAAGGTATCTTCCTCTATCTGATCCCCTATGTAGGGTTTTGTTTGATTACACAGGTCTGCAAAAAAAAACTTTTTTAAAAATTGTTTTGATTTTCTTAAATCATCTTTATGTAGTTTTTTGCACAGATTTACAAAATGACATGGGTTTTTTTCTATCACGTAAGGCTTGCCTACAAAATAAAGTTGAAGTATTTGGAAAAAATACAAAGAACAGAAATTTTTTAATTTGTTTTTATTATTTTAACATGAAGTAAAAGCAAAAAAAACCAACAATACCTAGCTAAAATAAGCATAACAGTGATACACATGTGTTGCAAAGTTATTATGTCTTTGTAAAAACGTTTTCTTTTTCCATCAAAGCTTCTTTTGGTACTTTTTCGGCTGTGTTCTTGTGAATTTTCCCTTTTTAACATCCAACAGTAGTCTGCCATCATGTTGACATTCCATCGACCTTGGTATCTGCGCTCCATTTCTTTTAGATCTTGATGGAAACGTTCTCCTTGTTCCTCACTTACAGCCCCAAGATTTTCTGGAAAGTAGTCCAGATGTGAGTGAAGGAAATGTTGCAGCCCAAAATTTTGTAGTTTTGTAGCAATTCAGCAACCAAAGTTTTGTAGTTTGGGTCTTTTTTATTTCCAAGAAAGCCTGTTACAACAAGTTTAAATGAATTCCAGGCATTTTTTTCTTCCATTTCCATTTTAATGACAAAGATTTCATCTTTTAAAAGTTTTCTTATGTCAGGCCCAACAAAGACTCCCTCTTTCAGCTTAGCATCTGATAGACCAGGAAACTGTTCACAAAGATACTTAAAACACTCTCCTTCTTTGTGTAATGCTTTCACAAACTGTTTCATTAGTCCCAGTTTGATATGAAGTGGTGGAAGTAAGATCTTTTTAGGATCCACTAGACTTTGTCTTTCAACATTTTTAACTCCAGGAATAAGAGCCTTTCTGATTGGCCAGGTCTGCTTGACATAGTGTTGTTTCCTGTCACGGCTATCCCATTCACAGAGGAAACATGGAAACTTTGTGTAACCACTTTGTTGACCTAGTAACATGGAAATAACTTTCAAATCCCCACAAACGGTCCATTTATGGTCAGAGTAGCTGAGCTTATTAAGAACAAACCCAAGATTTTCGTAGCATTCTTTTAAATGGACTGAGTGTCCAACAGGCACAGAAGCATATTGGTTACCATTGTGAAGAAGTACGGCTTTCAAATTCCTTTTTGACGAATCTACGAAAAGTCTCCATTCCTCTGGGTCATACGTTATGTTGAACATTTCCATGATTCCGGGTACATTGTTGCAGAAAACTAGTTCACCCTCTTGTGTAAAAATAGGGACAAATTCCTTTTCTCTAAGTCGGTACCATGAAAATGAAACACCGGAGGCTAACATATGTCTTTCTTTAAGTCTAGACCCTAACACTTCCGCTGAATCCTTTGGTAGGCCCAGATCTCGTACTAAATCGTTCAAGTCTGATTGAGAGAAAAGTTCAGGGTCATTCGTACTTGGATCATAGCTGTCATAATTATCGCTGCTACTATGTGACATTTGGTCTAAATCGTCTAAAATATTGTCCAGGGTATCCGGAGGTGAAGGAATAGGCAAGTCAGGTCCATGAGGAACAGGGCGAATAGCTGAACGTATGTTGGTTGGGTATGAAATGTCCTTCTTGTTTTTTAAATTGAAACCTTGCACTGAACAAGAACAAAAATAACAGTCATCACTGTGATTTTTAGGCTCTCTCCAAACCATGGGTACTCCAAAACGAAATGATTCCTTCTTACCTTGAAACCATTGTCTCAGCTCTTCAACACACACAGAATACACTATATGGGGAGCCCAAGATTTATCTTGGTCCCCTAATTTCATACCAAAGTATGCAAAATACGCCTTCTGAACAAAATTAGAAATGTTCCTTTGTTGCTTCTTCACGGTATAAGACCCACAAATATAACAGAAACAGTTAGGAGAGTTGACACATCTTCTAGTAGCCATTTCTTCTAAATACCGTATCACAAAACTGTTTGATGTGTACACCACAGTGGCTGGCTCCACACTGAGTCACTGACTGCAGTCAAGGTCACGCCTAGCAGACAGTTTAGATTCGTTGTCGTACGCGTACCGAACCTGAAAAACCCTGAAAATAAGAAAATTTCAGGTGAAATGTGTGACTTATCTAGGGGTGATGGAATTTTTTCACTATTTTTACCATAATCAGCACAAAAAATACTGTTAAACCCACTAATTAAATATGCTACAATTTTTTCATCGCAGACCTGTGTTATCTGCTATTATGGTCCTCTCATTGCAGACATAATTTTTTTTCTTTTTGGGTTTTTTATATTTGCTTTCTATTATTATTATTATTTTCTATTATTATTATTATATTCTATTTCTAACTTTTAATAATAAAGGTTACATTTAAGATTCTTTTCAGTGACGTTTCTTGAATTAGCTAGAATCTTTGCTGCCTTTCGGGGATTGCAAACTTGAGCTTTCATTTCTTCTTTTTTTGGACAAAATTCTAGTATCTCGCAAAGTTGCTTGAAGGTGGTCATAACCATTAACTGCTATATAAAAGAGTCATTGATTTGTCTGTTTTGGGAAATTATAAAGTTATAGGGGGCATGTTAGAACATCTTGAAGTTTCACTTTCAGGATATGTTGTGAAGCTAAGGATCTGCTTGTCTGCTTTAGTTTCATTCATTTTTACAGAAAATTACTGTTTAGGGTAAAATTGTATGAAAGTGGTCATGAGTGTAATTTCTGGGTGGCATTTGTCCATAACCTTCTGACAGCACAGGGGAAAGCTAACCACCACTACCTTATAAGCAGCTTTGTCTCTTAAGAACTGTTTCAGGAAGCTCTGATGCCTTGGTTTCTTCATCTCCCTCTATGAATTAAAATAAGTCAGAGTTTAAATCCTCCATGACACAATTTCTAAGATTTACAACACCTTCCTCACTAAGTTTGTAGAGTAGGGTTTTAGCAATGTTTCATTCCATTAAAATCATAGCACACCAATTACTATATACATTGTAAAAGAAAATAAAGCACCTACCTTGTTTTCCCGAAAAAGATGACAGGGTTTTATATTAATTTTTGCTCCAAAATATTTCTTTTTTTACATGTATAGCTGCCTGAACACTATTTGAAATCATGCTAGGGCTTATTTTCAGGGAAACGGGGTAGAAAGAGTTGTCGTTTTGCTGCACAATTCGGCATGCAGTGACATCTGTGTCTGTCAGAATCATTTCTAGGTGCTTGGCTGAAGGATATATGGTCTCATGGTGCCCATTACGTGTACTGCATTTGACACTCATTGTCGCCTCCGTTTGCCTGAATAACGAAAGTGGACTGCTACAGAGTGGAAGCAGGTTGTCTAAAGCGATGAATCAAGGTTTAATTTGGACACTAACAACAGCTGAGTTTGTGTCTTGCAACCTAAGGGTGCGCACCTCAATCCTGCCTTTGCTGTGGAGCAGCCTCCATGCCCTCCCGTATCACATCTTGTTTCCAAGCTAGAGGCAGTACAACAGGGTACTAGAGCCTCCATGCCCCCTGCCCGTATCACATCTTGTATTCAAGCTAGAGGCGGTACAACAGGGTACTAGAGCCTCCATGTCTGCCTATATCAGATCTTGTATCCAAGCTAGAGGCAGTACAACAGGGTAGTAGAGCCTCCAAGCCTGCCCGTAACACATCTTGTATCCAAGCCAGAGGTGGTACAGCAGGCTCTTAGAACCTCTATGACCACCCATATCACACCTTGCATCAAAGCTAGAGGCGTTACAACAGGGTACTACAGCCTCCATGCCTGCTCGTATCACATTTTGTATCCAAGCTAGAGACAGTACAACAGGGTACTAGAGCCTCCCTGCCTGCCCGTATCACATCTTGCATCCTAGCTAGAGGCAGTACAACAGGGTACTAGAGCCTCTTTGCCCACCCGTTTCACATCTTGTATCCAAGCTAGAGGCGGTACAACAGGGTACTAGAGCCTCCATGCCTGCCCGTATCAGATCTTGTATCCACGCTAGAGGTGGCCCAACAGGGTACTAGAGCCTCCTTGCCCACCCATTTCACATCTTGTATCCAAGCTAGAGGCGGCCCAACAGGGTACTAGAACCTCCATGCCCACCCATTTTTACATCTTGTATCCAAGCTAGAGGCGGTACAACAGGGTACTAGAGACTACTTCATGTGTTCAGTTTTCCACAATAAATGATGCTTTTGCTCTGATATTGTAATCACTTACTTATATCAGTGTTACAATCACACACACACTAACACGTGTCCACAATTTTAGGACGGGGGATAATATATCACTAGCGAAAAGGCTGGGAAGGAAGATGATAAGCTGGGTAATTGAAGGAGCTATGGTTTTTTTCATAATCCTTTTTTATCCCTAAAGAATAGAAAGTTTCAACTCTGAAATCGTGCGACTATTTTCTGGTTCTGGCATCTTTGTTGCTCTGTAATAATTCCGTGGATAATTTTAGAGCCGCTGTAGTATTGAACGGCTCACAAGCAGAATTAAGGTTTAAAGATTGTTGGTTACAAAAATAATCTTTTCCTATTTACTTCAATGCTCTTCCATCTACCAAGAGCTTTTTTACTAGTAGGAGTGCAAAAATGGAAAGCAAGTGCACATCTCACCGAGTACATTTATAGCACACAATTCTAATCCATTCAGAATAAGGGATTGCATCTCTCATGGATTCACAATTATTTTAGTCGTGGTTCAATAGAAGAAGCGGCATTTGCTTCCATTTCCAGAAAACAGAGTTTTGCCAGTCCCCATCTGAAATGTCAAGCAGCCAAGACCCCAGCGAAAATGCAAAGCAGCCAGAACTTTAGCTGAAATACTAAGTAGCCATGACCCTAACTGAAATGCTAGACCCCAGCTAATAGCACAAGAACCTCAATCTAAGACCTCTCTCACACAGGCACTTTTTACACTCCCACTGAGATCAATGGGGCCTCGCAGAAATGCGCTCGATCGCAGCACTGGACGACGCTTTCCCAGGCCGCGATTTCCGAGCGGAGTCTGTTCTATATTTGTCCGTTAAGCGCACCTCATCACCCATCACAATGATGAGGGGTGCTAAAACATGCCGCAGGGAGCTGCAGCAGAAAACAAAAGAAAAATCGCGGAATAGCGTCGCATTTATGTGTAATAGCGGTCTGAGTGCTAAGCAGTAAGGAACCCAGTTGAGATGGTAGGTGTCCAGGATCGGGACTAAAATTCTACACAGCAGGGACAGCTACTGAAATACAAAAGAGGCAAAAGACTAAGTATCCGGGACTGCGGGCAAAATGCTTAGCAAGAAGGCCTCCAGTGAAATGATAAGTAGGCAAAACTGTTTTAAAAATGCAGCAAGGACCTTGACCAATATTAGGGCTCACGCACACAGGCGTATGTGGCCCATGCATATTTTTAAAGCACATAATACGCAGTATACAGCAAATATGCATGTTTGCTGCGTATGTTAAATCCCCATAGCCTATATTGGTGTATACCAAAATAGGACATGCTGCATTTTTTTCAGGCACATACTACTTGAATTTAAAGAAAACATATTTTTAGGGAGCTCAAAAGAACGTTTATGAAGAGAATTGGATGCATTTACCAATGTGCTTCATGTACAAAACACATTTTTCCCCCCTCTATGCTAATGACTTCTCCATGAGCTATTTGATAAAATTTACTTCTATTAACTCATTGAAAAGACTGTCACCAGCTGTCTGCAGTCCTCACTGAGGGCACCATTGCTTGCCACGCTGATTACAGTGATATGTCTGCTGTGTGTACCTGTGCAGTTGTTTTGGAGAAACTTGCATTTTATTAGTTGCACCCATATACAGAACTAGCCCTGGATATTCATGAGTTGCAGGCTAGCCACACCCACACCGCCCTGCAGCCAATCATTGGCAGCCCTCACACTATGCACAATAAAAGGCAGACAGCAGTCAATCAGTGGCTGGAAAGCAGGGTGGGTGTAGCTACCCTGCAGCTCATGAATATGCAGGACTACTTTAGGTAGTCCTCTGTGCATGTGCTGTTACTGATAAAAGAAGTTTCTCCCAAACTACTGCACTGATCCACAGAGCAGACATATCACTGTAATCAGTCTGCCTGTCAATACCTTGTGCCGCCCTCAGATAGCAGTGCAGAAAGATGATGACAGAATCTCTTCAAGGACATTACTTATTTAGGATGCAAGGATTTGGGGAATTTTTTATCTCCACTCTTCAAAATTCATAACTATTTTTTAACCAACATAATTTATTTTTTATTTTGCTGTCGACATATGAGGACTTGTTCTTGTGTGCTGAGCTGGAGTTTTTGTTTGTACCATATTGGGGTACGTATTATGTATTGTATAACTTTTATTACATTTTTTGGAGGGCTGGATAAAAAACACACATTGATTCTGCCATTGCCTTCTTTTTGTTTTTTTTATGGAGTTCACCTTGCAGTTTAAGGCCGCTTTCACATGGGCAACAAATCCTGTGATTTTCTTGCGATGTGACAGTGCTGCAAATTGCATGTATGTGAAGCCCATGCTTTCAAATGGGCTCCTTCACATTAGTGATGTTTGGTAGGCTGCTACATTGCGAGAAAAAAAAATTGCAGCATGCTGAATATTGCCGCGATTTGCGATGTTTTGTAGCTTTTGTTTCCCTATGAAGCCTTCCTTTCTGTTGCATCGCATCACACAAAATTGCAGCTTTTCGTGTGGTGCGATGCAACTTGAACAGTAGGAAGTCCTACTGTTTCCCCTAAAATAAGCCCTAGCTGCATTAAAAAAAAACCAATACATTACCTAACAGGCGCTGTCATCTCCGCTGCACTTGTTTGCAATCTTCAGTTGCCATTCCTGGTTAGGGGGTTCATAAGTTGAATGGCTGCGATTGGTTTATCGAGCGCTGCATTGATTAGTTTTCAAGCACCGTGGCTCAGCCAATCAGAGCCAACACGTCCTGGAGGGGTGATTTATGGACCACCTAACCAGGAAGCAGTGGCTGAAGACTGCAAATAAGTGCAGCAAAGCTTTGGGAGAAGTGCAGCGGAGCGAACAGCAGCTGTTAGATGATGTATTGTTTTTGTTTTTTTTAAATGCAGATACGGTTTATTTTCGGGGTAGGGCTTATATTTAAAGCCCCCCTGAAAATCCCGGCAAAAGAGCGCTACAAAGTGGCGGGAACACGGCTGCGATATCACTGCGATTTTTCTCGTGGCGATGTCGCTGTCGTCTGTGTGAAAGAGGCCTAAATGGCATGATATATTTTTTGTGGGTTTTCGCAGTCGGATTACAACAATACTACAATTATATTTTTTAGGTTATCTGACTCCTGCACAATAGAAACCCTTTCTTTTCAAATTTTCTTTTTTTTTTTCTTTTTGTATCTCTGCATTCAAAGACCCATAACTTTTTTTTATTTTTCCATCGACTGAGCTCTGCAGCGGCTTGTTATTTGCGCGATGAGCTATACTTTTTATTGGTACTATTTTGAGGTTTGTATGACTTTTTTACCACTTTTATTGTGTTTTTTGCTAGGCAAAATGAACAACAAGAAAGCATTTTGGCACATTTTATTAGCCTTTCCCATGAATGATAAAAAGTGTGTTCAATTTATTGTACTGGTTGTTATGTATATGACAATACCAAATATGTTGTTGTTTTTTTTTCAGTTCTTTTTAACCTCTTAACACTGCCTGGTATTTAAGCTGGTTCTTAAAAACGCAATAAGGGCTCGGTCAAACGAGTGATCTTTTAAGCGCATGAATAGCCGTGCTAAAAAAATCGTACATCGCATGTAGAAGAACAGAGTGATTGGGTGCATTTGCACTCGCATGTCCTATCTTTTGCATGTACAATTATTAAGTACATCTAAAAACCGGACATGTGACTGCTTTCATTGGAAAGCATTGGTTCTAATACAGCTGATTTTTAAGCATGCCTATTCATGCGCTAAAAAAAATCGCTCGTCTGACCGTGGCCTAAAAGTGATCAAAAAAGCCGTATGTACCCCAACGTACAGCTCCTTATGCAAAAACAGGCCCTCATAGAGCTCTGTTGATGGGAAAATAAAAAAATTTCAAAAAAGCGTCTTTAAGGCCTCGGTCAGACGACCGTTTTTTGCCGGGATTTGCGGATCACATGACAGATGCGCATCCGCAAATTGCGTGACCGGGGCCAACGATTCGCCAAAAAATCTGCGCTGTCTGCCCATTGAAATTCAAAGGAGTCGGCAATACAGCCGGCTCCATTGAAAGCAATGGGCTGCCAGCAAGCACAGGATGAATTTTCGGGAAGGGCTTATATGTTAAGCCCTTCCCTGAAAACCATCCAAAAATGTGTAAAAATGTAAAAAATATATATACTCACCTTGTCCCTGCAGCCGGAGTTCAGCCGCGGCCGGCCGGCAGTTCTCCTGAACTGCTCTGTGTAGTATTCAGCAGGCGGGGATTTAAGATCCCCGCCTGCTGAATGGGCTGTCTCTGATTGGTCACAGCCCTCACCAATCAGAGGCAGCTCTCAGGAAAACACAGTCACATGCAATAGATATATTACAAGATTCAAAAATCCTAGCTGCATCAACACAAAGAAACAGCATTTTTGGAAGAGATTAGTTAAAGCAAGGATTTAGAAAATCAGCACTTTTGTACATGTAGAATATGTTATATAATTCTGCACAGGTATAGCATACACTGCTGCTGGCATCACCTGGTTTGCACCATATAGTTCATGTTCACTATCAGACTTAGTGTGCTTTGGACACATGTATAATGTCTTTATCCTGGTAGAGCATTGAGCACAGGAGCATTTGCAATTGTAATCCATAGAGACCTGCTGTTCCTAGTTATGTTGTGCATTATGCCAGTTTCATCTGCTGGGATTTTATCCAACCTTAGCAACACATTCTCATTAACAGGAACATATAAACTGAAAGGACTATACACAGCAGAACAGCAGACAAGTAGGGATGCATGCAGAATCCCGAAACGCAGACATGGAATCTATAAATATTAGGACAAGATGGAACATTTTACATATGTTCAAACACGTAATTGAAATAAACTCAGCTGACATCTGTTCGAGCTAATGCAATTATTGTATAGTTTACTAGTTTATAGTTCACTTCTAGTGATACCAGTTCCCTCAGCTTCATGTAAAGCCATCAACAAGTCCTCATTTTACTACATAAAGCCTTTGCTTTAACATTATTACTCTTGTACTGGTATTCAAGGGGTTGTCCAGGACTTTTGTGGTTTTTTTTCTATGGATGACCTATCCTCAGGATAAATCATCAATAGATGATTGGCAGGCGTACGCCGCTCAGGATCCCCACCATTCAGCTGATTCTTGGCACCACTGTCTGTACGGACATCGCAGGAAGCCGATTGCGTTTTCTGTAGTGTAGTGGCCCAAGTTGGTATTGCAGGTGCAGGTCCCATTGAAATAAGTGTGGGCTGTGCCTGCTCTCCCAAACCAAGCTACTGCAATTTGGACAATGTGATCTACTTCCTGACAGTGGTTTCAGGAATGGATCCTGAGCAGCGGACCCTGCTGAGGATAGGCCATTGAAAGTCATGGACAGGCCCATTTAGGTTCACCATATGATATAGTCAAGAGCTTTACTCACAGTTCCTTCAGAGCTGTAATCCCTTAGCATTTCTTGCTGCTTTAAGGGGGATTTTGAGAAGTTTATTTTAAATACTATAGCATGTAGAAAAAACTGTTGGGGTTAATTTAGTACTGGAGTTGGGAAATCTGGGAAAGTTAAGTATAGACTGTTCTATGATTTTTTTTTTAGCATGGGCAGCTTATTGACAAAAACTGATCTTAGAAAACTCCTTTATTGTCTGCTCAGTTTTTGAACTGGTGAATTGCTTTCTCCACCACACAGTAATATGATTTAAGTAAAGCTTATTGACTGCAGAGTCATAACTAGGCTCTCATTCACATGTGGGAAAGATAATGTTTGCTGCACTAGCCCTGGTCTAAATACCTTACACATAACAGAGTAGCTTCTTGGTGCCCGGCGCCAACTTTTTTCTGATAGCAACCAGCAGAATTGTGAATAAAGCTCTGAGCTAGAATACAGACTGTGATTCATTATTAGTGCATATTGATTATTGAAATAATTGGGTAGGGAGTGACCGACCCGATTTAAAAAAATAATTGTGCATCGGGACTCCCGATTCCGACTTACATTAAAACCAATAGGAGTAAAAATGGGTGTCATGTACATCCTGGGCGCAATACATACTGCACCCAGGACAAATGCGAATAGCAGACAGGACTTGTGAGCAAACATCCAACACTGACTGTCAAACACCAAAACACGCATAAGCAGATGGAATAGCTAAAGTACATACGACATTTTGGTTTGTATTTTGGCCAAAACACTTAAAGGGGTTGTCCTGCGCCGAAACGTTTTTTTTTTTTTTCAACCCCCCACCGTTTGGCGCGAGACAACCCCGATGCAGGGACTGAAAAAAAGAACAGCACAGCGCTTACCTGAATCCCCGCGCTCCGGTGACTTCTATACTTACCGGTTGAAGATGGCCGCTGGTATCCTCTCCCTCCGTGGACCGCAGCTCTTCTGTGCGGTCCATTGCTGATTCCACCCTCATGATTGGCTGGAATCGGCACATGGTGGGGCGGAGCTACACGGAGCTACACGGAGCCCCATTGAGAAGATAAGAAGACCCGGACTGCGCAAGCGCGTCTAATTTGGCCATTCGACCATTTTAGATGGCGAAAATTAGACGGCAACCATGGAGACGAGGACGCCAGCAACGGAGCAGGTAAGTGAAAAACTTTTTATAACTTCTGTATGGCTCATAATTAATGCACAATGTACATTACAAAGTGCATTAATATGGCCATACAGAAGTGTATAGACCCACTTGCTGCCGCGGGACAACCCCTTTAAGCTATGAGTCCATGACAAGGGTCCTCGTCGTAACATGAGTCCCTACACTAACAACACAACTCACACACCAGGAAGTCCTGCCTGTGAATGGGGCAACCTTCCAAAAGGGATGGCTCCATGCTGGCTCGCCATAGATGGCAAATGGTATACAAGCAGAACAGGACACTGTTCACATCAACAGACAAGAGAATCCCATCCAGAACCTCATGCATGCAGCAAGACCAAGCAAAACATGCATGACTTCACACACCAGGGTCCTGAGAGGAATGCGGAGTAAAATAAATAACCAGCTGCCTATTATAAGAGGGGCTGATATTTATGTGCAGAGGACCGGGGGTGATCGGCTGACTGGAGCAATACACACCCAGCCAGCTCAATCATCCCACACCTGTGGAAGTCTGTTCCTGGAAACCCATAGAACTAAAGGTCCCAGGAGCACAACATGACAATGGGGTTCTCTAATTTGGCCTCCAAAATGTTCCTTGAACAATAATAGTAATCTTTATTTATATAGCGCCAAACATATTCCGCAACGTTTAAAAAAACAGGGGGCTACAGAAAAACAAAAGTACAAAAATCACGGTTACATAGTAACAACAAATATATAGAAATCAGGGTAGCGCCCCTACAGACATAAAAGATGGAAATAGAATTTTATGGACTTACCCTGGTACTCGGTGAGGTCATGGATATTCCTCACCGGTACCTCCAAGTTCAGAAGAGCCTGTAAGAGTGGATGATCTTTAATCCCAATCCTTAGTGGAGAGCTGCTCAGGTCTTTGTGTCCTCCCAAATGTGGGGGACCCAATGGTATGTGTTCCAAGGATAGAAATGGAAAAATAATCCAAGCGCTTCCCGGGAGAAAAGTAGATCCACTCAATGGATGCTAAGTCCTAAAGTTTATTGCAACGCGTTTCAGCCCCTCAAAGGGCCTTTATCAAGCATCAAAGTACCGGTCAGATAAGTAGACAGAGAACCAGGAGAAAGTGTTTTGGATGCTAATTTCTCCAGCAGGTTCTGGGGTATTCTGTAGCTTCTAGAGATGAGCGAACGTGTTCGGCTCCGCCCCTTTTCGCCCGAGCACCGAACTTTGCGAGCAATTCCGTGCTCGGGCGAAAAAAGTTCGGGGGTCGCCGTGGCAGCGCGGGGGGGTGCGGCGGGGAGTGGGGGGGAGAGGGAGAGAGAGAGGGCTCCCCCCTGTTCCCCGCTGCTGCCGCCCGCGCCGCCGCGCCTCTCCCCGCCCCCCGGCGCCGGCCGAATCTTTACGCGCGGACACTGAAGTCCTCGCTAAAGCCGGTGTCTGGGTGCGTAAGTGTTCGTTAAGAACACGTTCGCTCATCTCTAGTAGCTTCCTAATTGGAAAACTCTGCTATACTGATGTAAGTACTCAGACTGACACACATGTTCAGGTTTAAGCTTACAAATAGTTCTGGCTATGAAAACAACCCCCGAATTTCTTTTATTGAAACACATGATACCTGCCCTTTATGGGTGTATAACATATTACATCAATAACATATTGTATTTTCATTCATTAAGCCATATAGAATCCCCCTCCCCATACCCCTCTCAAGTCCAGTGTACAAGTCAGCCTTTGTCTCAACATGTGGTCAGGCAAAAATCAGCTTCTTTGTCTCAGAAGTTGTGGGTGGGAAAGGCTGGGGAAACACCCAAGATAAATATACCTTTAATCTTACTACCTACCAATGTAATCCAAGCCTATGGGGGCTGCAGAGGAGCTTTACATTAGGCTAATGTTATAGCACACATCCTTCACCATGCCATTGTCCAGCAATTACCATAATGAAATTATGCGGCCATTAGCCTCTACAAAGTTAAATCACTACAGCTGCATAATACATCTAGTTTATACAGATCAATAGACCTTTTACGCTAACTAATCATCATATCTACTACAAAAGCAGTGCCCTTTAGGCCGATGGAGTGAAGCCTACTGAGGAGAAGTTTGTGGTTAACAGTGTCAAATGCTGCGGAGAGATCGAGGAGGATCAATAGAGAGTAGTCACCCCTTGATTTCGCTGTCAGGAGATCGTCTTACACCTTTGTAAGGGAAGTTTCTTTTGAGTGTTGGGAGCGGAAGCCAGACTGTAGGGAGTCGAAAAGACATTTGTCTGATAGATAGCTTATAAGGCGGGAGTAAACCAGGTGTTCTAGTAGTTTGGAGATGAAGGGGAGGTTGGAGATGGGTCGGTAGTTGGCAGCATCAGTCGAGTCCAGAGTCGGTTTCTTTTGCAGTGCGGATATGATGGCCTTTTTGAAAGAGGAGGAAAAAATGCCATGGGTCAGAGATAGGTTGAATATAGTGGTGAGATGGGAGATAACCATTGGGTAGAGGGGGGGTGACAACAGTGGAGGTGGTGGTGGTAGCGGTGGCAGTGACCCAGTGGACAGAGGTCCGAGGTTTAAATCACCATCAAGGTCGTATTTAAACCTAAAACTCCAGCATTGCAAGGCAGCAGTGCCAAGCCGGCACACCTGTCCTTTCTGTTCAAAGCAGAGAGGCAAAATGTTGGCAATTTGTGCTAAAAATCAGATCGGCATGATCTGATCTGATTTAGCAAGAATCAGCTCGATTTTATGGCCCGACAATACTACTTATTATGAGTATTGGATACATTTAATAATGTATTTATAAGGTTTCAAAATACAATGTACAAAAAAAATGCTAAACCTGAGGCGCTAAGAAGGGTTATAGTAAACTGGACTGCTACCCTAGAGCTACTATATTCTTATTTTGTCATTTGACAAAAGTGCTTTGTATGAAAGTTCACTGACCACTTTTCAGCTTCAACTGCAGTTGCCTGAAAGAATTGTACTCAGTTTCTGTCATTGCCATCTTCAGTACTCTACTTTTCAGTGTTCGAAATTTATCAACATGACAGTTTTTGCCGTGTTTTATTTTTAGCTTGTGGATGGCTTTATTTAGTCTGACAGAATCGTATACGTATATCCCTATTGTTCCATATGGGATGTAGAATAATATAGTATTCATAAGCATGATTTATATATATCAGGGTGGGAAGTGGTAAAAAAGTTACTACCCTTAATTATAATCACAATATAATAGTTGGCACTCATTCTTTGAGCATGTCCAGTAATATTCAGAAACAAAGAGGATACTTTTGCCTTGGATTTTAATAAAAATTTTTAAAAAATGGCTACTGCCATTCTCCAGCTTCTCCCTGCCCCATTCAGAGGCTATCCTGGTACCCCGCCGGTCTCTCCTAGCCTATGTCGACCTATCTTGACCTATGTCATCACTGGAGGCTACAACCTGTTATTGGTTTTATTTTGTGTGTGAACATGCCTGCTACTTTCGTGCAGGGCGCAATTGCAGCACCTCTCACAGACGTCACCAACACATCAGACCAAGAAGTAATAAATGTCCACAAAGGACCGATGTACACATATATTAAATCACTAGAACAGTGAAAAAATAAGATAAGGCAAATAACAGTAACAGAAATACAGAGATGGGAACGCTATTCCTAACCAACTTTGGTGTGGCAGACCCTGTCTAGAAGCAAGGCGATCGCCCTGAGAAGGACAGCCCCATGTCAGCAATCTAGGGTGCCTAGTCTGTCCCTAGATGGGTGAAAGGGAAGAGGTTTAATGCAGAAGGAAAGAGCAAAGTACATAATACAGTATAAGGGCTCAGTCAGACGGGCGTTTTTTCGCGCGATTTGCAGATCGCATGACGGATGCGCATCCGCAAATCGCGTGACCGGTGCGCGCAAGTCGCCCGCAAATCGCCCGAAAATCTGCTCCTAGCCGCGTTTCATTAGAAACGGGCCGGAGCTGTCCAGCGCAGTGCATTCAATGGAGACGGCAATACAGCCGTCTCCATTGAAAGCAATGCGCTGCGGGCGAGCCCGGGATGAATTGTCGGTAAGGGCTTAAATATATAAGCCCTTACCTGCAATGCATCCTAAAATGTGTTAAAATAAAAAAAAATTGTATACTCACCTTCTGCCGGCAGCCGAAGCTCCGCGCGGCCGTCCTGCAGTGGGTGTGAAGGGGGTGTGAGTCAGACCTGCCCCCTGATTGGCTCAGCGCTGAGCCAATCAGAGGCATGCCTCACTCACACCCATTCATGAATTCATGAATGGATGTGAGTCAGACCTGCCCCTGATTGGCTCAGCGCTGAGAGGCAGCAGTCACTCACCCATTCATGAATTCATGAATGGGTGTGTGTGTGTTTTCAGCCTCTGATTGGTCAGGGCTGTGACCAATCAGAGGCAGATCATTCAGCAGGCGGGGATTTTAAAGCCCCGCCGGCTGAATAGTGCCGAGAAGCAGTTCAGGAGAACTGACAGCGGCGGCGGCTGGACTCCGGCTGCAGCGGAAAGGTGAGTATACAATTTTTTTTTATTTTAACACATTTTAGGATGAATTGCAGGGAAGGGGTTATATATTTAACCCCTTCCCGACAATTCACCCCGCGCACGCCCGCAGCCCATTGCTTTCAATGGAGCGGCTGTATTGCCGCTCCATTGAATTCAATGGGCAAACATCGTTCTTGTCTGCCACAGCTGTTACAGCTGTGGCAGAGAAGAATGATTTGTCTTCTATATGTTCTCAATGGGGTCGGCGCTGCTGCCGCCGGCCCCATTGAGCGCATATACAGAAGAGAACAGGAATCGCAGATCGCAGATAGGTGCGATCTTCGATTTTTTGTTCTATAATTTATCGGACGAGCGCATAAAAAGCGCTCATGTGTCCGATACCATTGCAAAGCAATGGTTTTTAAAAATCGCCGGACGTATGCGCATGCGCAAATCGCGCGAAAAAACGCCCGTCTGACTGAGCCCTAAGTAGCCACAAGTACTTAGCTCACAGGAATCCGCTACTTCACCTAAATCCTTAGGTAGGAAAATAACGGCACTCATGTAGAAGCGAGCCAGGAATACATACACTTACATTATGGCTGATTAGCCATCTAGGGAAAACACCTCAGTCCATACACCACAGTCGATATTATAGCAGGATCGTCAAAAAGGGCATATTTAACGCTGAGTCCACTGATTTCTGACATGCCATTTCAGGGATCTTATGCAGTGACAGGAAGAAGGCTCATATCAGCTCCCAAAGTCAAATGACAGGGCGCATAAGCCAAAGACGCGATCATGTGGGCTGGGGCTGACGTGACATCACTTCAGCTCCAATTCCTGATTGCAAGCAGTGTGCAGCAACAATGCCCTAATTGAAACTAAATTCTTTATTTATGGTTTAAAATATGTTTTTTTCATACATTAGTAAATTAATAACTATAATTGAAGAAACTCTTTAGATGTCAGCTGTATACTTTGTGCAAAGAATGAGATTTTTTTCGTTTCCTTTTTTGATGGGTTTAAATACTGGTTCAAAATATATGGTTCCCATGCAGCCATATAACAGCTGTATAAATACAATATACATTTATGTTTATTATGCTTTCTCTATTTGGACCATAAATAACATTGTCAGTTCATTTTGTATAACTAATTGTTCAAAGCTTTGTCTAAAGCCCTCTGTATTCTGGGAGATTCCTAACTCAAGGCCACCCGAAATATCTTCTGAACAAAAAGAGATACAAGTGAGAAACTTTCTAGAACACAAGTGGGTGGTGAAAAACTTTTTGGCACTAAGGTGGTGCCTTTCAGCCTCCTTGGTGGCAGCCATCTTGGATTCAGCTCAAGAAACTGCATTGGAAAGGAGGTAATGGGATACATAATTTAAAGGTAAAATTTCATCAGAAATTGATTGGTGCAGTCATTTTTTTCAATACATGCAACCATTTTCGAGTTATGAATGAGGTCACGTTGAGTTTTAATAAAGTTCTTATCTTGAATTAGTCTTTTCAGGTACTATCAGATGCAGTTAACAAACCAGGACAGAACTGAGATCATCCTGATAGTTGATAAGACGTTCATGTGAGGTGGCCAAAGCCAGGAAGACAACCAGTGAGTGCACAAACTGTCAGGAAACTGATTAAAAAGTTCAGAAAAAGTGGTAGTGTCAAGCACAAATCAGGAACTGGTCTTCTGAGCAGTGTTTGTGAATCGTGCACCTTGTTCACACATTTGTAATGCCCACTGACGGAATGTTGCAGCTGCAGTTTGTATAGGTGCCACTTGTATGTCTTGAAGATCCTTACAACAGTTGGCTTACTCCAAATGCAAGTATCCTGTTGCTCTTCTGTGGACCTGTCATGAAAACAGCTAGAACAGGGAAAACGCTGCTCAAGTGACAGGTTCTCAATTTGTTCTAGACACTGCCAGTTCCCCAAAACATCTGAATCAGTTTCCTGACAGTCTGTGCTCTCACTGGCCGTCCTCCTGGGTGTTCTCGACTGAAAGCCTCAACCGCCTCATGTAAACTTCGGTTACCAACTATCAGGCTGATCTCAGTTTGTCCTGGATTGTTAATGGTATCTTCTAGTGTTTTCCATATCACACAATTCGACATGACAACTTTATTAATACTTATCCTGATACTATCCATTATTTGAAAATGGTTGCACCTATGAATTTCATATGAAATTCCACCTTTGAATTCTGTATCCCATGATCTCCTTTCTGTTTAAAGGGGTTGTCTCGCGGCAAACCTCAAAATTTTACCTTACCCCATTCCCCCTGTCACCCCCCTAGCATAAAATAGCAAAGTAAAGCGGTTTTTAAGCCGCTTGCTACTTACCGATCCGACGAAATAAGGACTTTAAAAAATCTTCTCCCAAGATGGCCGACGGTCCTTTCCCAGGGATGCACTGCGGTTTTCTCCCATGGTGCACCGCGGGTCTTCTCCCATGGTGCACCATGGGCTCTGTGTGTTCCATTAGCCGATTCCAGCCTCCTGATTGGCTGGAATCTACACACGTGACCGGGCGGAGCTACACGATGACGCGTAGAAGGGGCGGAGCCAGAACGCCGCTCGTGCCTGGACCGAGCAGAAGGGGAGAAGACCGCACAGCGCAAGCGCGTCTAAAAAAGCAAGAAGACATCAGAATTAGACGGATCCATGGCGACGGGGACACTAGCAACGGAGCAGGTAAGTGAATAACTTCTGTATGGCTCATATTTAATGCACGATGTACATTACAAAGTGCATTAATATGGCCATACAGAAGTGTATAACCCCACTTGCTGCCGTGAGACAACCCCTTTAAGTTTCTTGGGCTGGATCCAAGATGGCTGCCACCAAGATGGTTGACAGACACCATCACCGTGCCAAAAAGTCCCCCTCCCCCTAAACTATCTAAGGCCTCCTTCCCACGAACGGATTTCCGCCGCGTAATTCGCGGCGAAAATCCGCTGCGTTGCCCGCAGCTATTAGGTTCTATTGAACCTAATAGCTCCATGCTCACGATGCGTAATTCCACCGCGGAATTACGCACCGCGATTTCTCCCGTCCTCACCCGCAGCATGCTCTATTTTCTGCGGGTGAGGACGGGCTGTACGCACTGACGGCTTCCATTGCAGTCAATGGAAGCCGTCCATTCACGCTATCTCCCGCTGTAACCAGCGGGAGATAGCGTGAAAAAACGCTTTCCCGCCCACCGCCGAGCGTCATATGACGTCATATGACGCGCCCGGCCGCGTCACGTGACACGGCCGGCCTTGCACGTGACACGGCTGGTGACGCGAGGGCGGTGGGCGGTGACGGGCGGTGACGCGGCGGCGGTGGGCGGGGAAGCGATTTCACGCTATCTCCCGCAGGTAAGTATAGGGGCTCTGGGGGGCGCCGTGACGGGCTTCGCAGCGGAATATTACGCTGCGGAGCCCGTCACACTCGTGGGAAGGAGGCCTAAGTGTTCCACAAAGTTTCCTACTTGTATCTGTTTTCGTTCACAAAATGTTTTGGGTGGTCCTGACATTTGAATCATCGTGTAAAATGAAATCACGGCCTTCACCTGTTACTTCTAAGTACTCTTAGGCCATTGGTTAATAACACAACACTGATATGGAGCTTCAGACCTTTTGCAGTGTATCCAGATGACATAGTATGCTAGTTTTGTAAGGTAAAGGCACATTGAAGCAAATTGCAATATACAGAGAATGATTTCAGATGTTGGTCATTTGCATTACTTTTCATATTTGCAAGAGGCTAATAGGTGTGATTTTCCCGAACAGCTGCACTTCCATATCAACAATACGTAACAAACAAACATTTAGGTTAGAGCTACACACTGACTTCTGTTGTGCTACTGCATCCATAGGAATGCAATGAAACGCATGAGTTATGCAACTTACAAGGGGGCATCCAGACACTACTTCTTTAAAAAGATACTATCCCCTTCACGGACGGATTGGACAGAAAAAGCATCAGGTGTCCGGCAAACCATCAGACAGAGGAAACAGACAGGACTCAGGTGTCCAACCACCATTGGAAGAGTGGAACAAACAAAATAGAACTTAGGCATTCGATCAGCATCAGATGAATGACTCAAAAGGACAGGACTTAGGCCTCATGTCCACGGGCGGCTCAGATTCCACATGCAGATTTCCGCAGCAGGAGACCTGCGGAAACACTTTGCGGTAGATCGCGAATGTATTGGTTTTTCCGCGCAGATGTATGCTCATGCAGTATGGATCATCCCCGCGGAAAAAAATCTGCAACTCCACCTCCCAGCTTTTCCCCCAACTCCCTAATTGATTTTAACCTTCAAATCCGCAGTGCACCTGCAATTGTATTTGCAGACAACGGCAGATCGTTCGCACCCATTGACTTCTATTTAGCCAGTCTGCACAGAATCCGCACTGAAATGGAGCATGCTGTGATTTGTTTTCCGCACCAAACTGTCCGCAAATCAAATCCGCAAGCTTAAATTCAGTTGCGGATGCCAATGCTTCCCTACGGGCGCTTTGAATTGTGGATCTTCTGCGAGGGTGACCCGTGCAGATTCCGCAAATCAAATCTGCCTGTGGATATTGCGCCTTAGACTAGACAAACAGAACTCTGAACAGCATGCATGCACACAAGAGAATAACTGGCCCCCAAGAGAAGGCTGAACCAGAATAAACACATATCAGTTGTGGCTGATTGGTTGGCTAGGGGAAACACCTCCCTGGGGGCAATCAGTTCATACACCACAAGGGGTATTGAAGGAATTCCTGACATACAACACCCAAGGAAACTTCTGCAGTGACAGCAAACGCAGAAGAATTCCCGACAGGACTCCCCAGGGAGCTTCTGCAGTGATAGAAAAGAGGCACTACTCAATGATCAGCACCGAATGCCTGGGGAGAAATGCACGGAATGCATGATCACATGGACCAGGAATGACACCACGATGCTATCCTGGCTCCAGCTCCAGACTGCAGCCAGTAAATTGCAACACTCTTGTCCGTGAAACAGACCAGAATACGACATGATGCAATTGCACATGTGAATAGCTTAATAGCCTACAACGGGCTCATGTGCTGTCCATGAAATCCACACACAGATGGTAAAAATGCCGATAGGAATGGGCCATTAATGTTGCATTTTTATAGACCTTATAATATAAATTTATATATGCGATAAAATTACTTTTGAACTACAGTGTGATATGTTCACGCAAATCTTATTCGCCTTGCCTGCACGATTGTATTATTCTTATAGCTGAAGGATATACACTTGATTGGAAACCATTCCCACCAAACATGTGCAAGCAATAACAATAAAAAAAAGGGGGACATCAGAGTCTACACCATACCAGGCGGCCAAATACTTACTAAAGTACTAAAACAAGACAGATGGGAATATAAGTAAGTACAAGGTATTTGTTAGTATTTTTGACAAAGTACATAAGCTCAAAAGCCCACGTCAAGGGTCCTCATTATCTTGTGAGTCCCTAGTCTAACAATATCTTGCTAGACTAGGGACTCACAAGATAAAGCCAGGAAAAGGAACTCTATCTACAAGCAGGGCGATCCTCCCAATAAGGATGGCCCCACGCTGGAATTTAGGAACCATCTGTCTCAATCTAGATGGGAATAGGCAGGAACACTAGACAGAGACATAATACACATCAAACATCTGCACACCTACAAGACATTGTTCACACCGGGTATATAGATGTAAGGGTCAAGTGTCCACATACCTTTGGCCATATAATATAGATCTGTATGCCATCCTTCACTGCTTAATAGTATGTGGCAAATATGGAGGAACAATAGAAAATTCTCTCATTGATGAACTGCTCATAAAGTTCTACTATACACAGTATAATTATCAATTACAATGGATACATACTTGCCATTTAAACTATATGTATGGTCAGATAAATAAAATAAAAAAATCTCCACAACATTAAACAAAATTATAAATAATTCTGTTTGTGATTATTATCAAAGCTGTAATAATTAAATAGTCATCTCCCAGTTTTAATTAATTTTCAATGCACTAAACTCATCTACAAAATGTACATGTGAAAAAAAATAATTGCAATGGGAATCTTGGAGTTTCATAGCCAATAATTTACATTTCTGTTATCTCAAGTTCATGATGGCCATAAATGTAGCTGATAAAATGATTAAGTGTCCAGCTCGAGTAATTAATCTTTTCTTCTAGCTGTTGGCAAAGATATAATACCAATTTAAGAGAATATCAGATGTAAGAAAAAAAGAGCAATACATATAAATTAGCAGAACTTCTTCTCTGGTTGTCAGTCAGTATGAAATGTTATTGTTAGCTGTACATAGAATTATACAGTAATCACTATACTTTTAGTCATAGTGATAGTTGCCAACTAATCTAGAGCATTGCTGTGTGAACACTGTTCAGAACAGGGAAGATTTTACTGCTAATATGTTACAAAGTAATTAGGCTTACATTGCTCTTGCTTTTCTATATGAGAACTCTCCATCACAATGCCTGCAATTACATTGATTTCAGATGACTGAGTGTTATGTTCATTTGTCATATAGCTTTTCAGGCCTGTCGCTTCAGACATGGAATTCACAAGTTCACAGCGAAGAATGAATCAACTAAAAATTGATGAAATGGAATCAGATGTTTCCTCATTTGCAACAAAAGCCTGCTGTAGATTGAAATACTATTATTTGACACAATGCAAACATCTTTAAAGGCCTTCTCTCACTGAAACAACCTATTTTGCAAATAAAGCCAGCCCAAGCCTAGCTGTTATTACTAAGGGAATCAAGTGGTCAGGTATTTCTTTGTAGTGTTATATGGTAACCATTCAAATCAATGGCTGTGCTTGTCTGATCCACCAGGGGCCACCAATGCAAGAGCCACACTTTGTTAGCACCTCTCTACTTTGGATCGGAGACAGAAGGGGAGTTCATTTCTTGGTAAGACACATGAAAGGAGTAGTCTAAAGCCCCATTTACGCAAAGATGATCACTCAAAATTCGTTCATAAGATAGCTTGAATGACAGTTTGAGTGATCATTTTGTTTAAATTACTAATGAGTACTAATGCCCTTTAGTAGCTTCTTAGCTTCCTTTGCATGTAAACGAGACTCCCTTTTCTGTATGCAGATAACAGTGGGTGGTCTGTTATCCGCATACAGCTCCATTGTTCTCCCTCTAGACAGCAGCTGAAAACAATGTCATCAGCGCTCCCATGGAGAATCACAGTTTGTGGTCCCTGCTATCAGCTGGCCTGCCGAACAATGGTTTTTATGCTGAACTAAGAATCATCGTTCGGCAGAAAAGCAAGCGATGATAGTATTTACACGCAAATATTATCGCTCAAAATACATAGTTTGAACGAATTTTGAATGATAAGTATTGCATGTAAATGGGGCTTAAGTGAGATAACCCCTTTAATTTTTTTCTTCCTTTTATGTAAGGCTCTGTTCACACTAGTGTCATATTTACTTTCTTTAAATTAGGTGTTTTTAAAGGATCAGAATTAAAAACCTAATAGATGCTAACTTATATCTACTATTCCAATATTTCTCCATTAACTTTAATGCTGGGTAGAACAGCTGTAGAATATTGGCCGCAGAGTGTAGTATACTGTGCTAATCTGCAAACTGAAAAATGGAAGCTACCTATTGCCAACTGATAGCATTGGCCATAAAAAAATGCAATTGAAAATGCTATATGGTTGTTAAATTTCTGGTCTTCTGGCCAAGGTAGGAGTATTCTGCATCAACTCCCTGTGAAAAACAAGAAGTGACAGCTTCTGTGAACACATCTTTGCTCAAAGAAGTTTAAGGTGTGTTTTGTCTTTTTAGAGGTACAATTAATTCAAAATCCTAGATGATGATTGACTGAGAGACATTGACAAACATGATTCCCTCACTCTGTACCACTTAGCCTTTCAATAACGCTGGACACCCACTGGCGTTTTATTCTCTCTTGCGCTGCGAGAGCAAGTGAAAACACTCGCCTCGCAGCGCAAGAAAGACACTGGGATGAGGCTGGGATATTGCCAGTCTTTTCAATGGGGCCAACAGCAGCAGCGCTAGCCCCATTGAAAAGATAGGAAGAATACCGCGGACTTCTGCCACAACTGTGACAGCTGTGGCAGGAGTTCCCTTCATTCATGAATGAACAGCTAAGCACTAGCTGTAATTGGCTGAGCGCTCAGCCAATAGCTAAGCACTAGCTGTTATTGGCTGAGCGCTCAGCCCATCAGCACAGCCCTATTAGGAGCCAGGGATTTTTAAATCCCCGCCTGCTGAAAGTGCTGGACAGCAGTGTCGGGGAGCCAGCCGGAGGATGCGTCTGAGTGGCGGAGAGGTGAGTAAATTTATTTTTCTTTTTTTACCACTTAATGATGATTTTCAGGGAAGGGCTTATATTTCAAGCCCTTCTCCGAAACTCATACTGCAGGGTTTGCCACAAACCACTGCTTTTTAATGGGACCGTCAGCAGTGCTGATCCCATTAAAAGCAATGGGATAGCATGCTGCACTTCGGCCACACCTGACACAGCTGTGACAGAAGTCTGCGGTATTCTCCCTAGCTTTTCAATGGGGCTAGCGCTGTTGCCACTGGCCCCATTGAAAAGACTGGCGATATCCCGGTGTCATCCTGGCTTTTTTCTCACGCTGCGAGGCAAGGGTTTTCACTTGTTCTCGCAGCGCAATAGAGAAAAAAACGCCAGTGGGTGTCAGCCCTTAAGCAGACACAGTGTAAAACTCCCTAAAATCCATGTTGAGTGGTTGTATAGTAGGCATTTTCAGGACACACTGGGCTATCCCTTATGGTAGGGGAGCACAATCTGGGGCCCACAAAAGGTAGAACCCCCATTTGCACCATAAATATGTCAGATGGGAATACCCCTTTAAGTTTTAATGCAGATTATTGGAGTGGTACAATCTTACAAAGTGTCCCTTGGGCCAGAAAAGGTTGTGTATCTCTGCGTTATGGGCACTTTGTTGATGCCTCTGATTAACATGTAAAGGACAAATTAAACCTGACTTTTCACTTTACTTTTTTCCCCATTATCATCTATTCACTATCTTTTTTTGTTTTCCAACTCTACGGTTGTATTAAAGCATCATCTTTGTTTTCTATTTTTAGCTTGGATTCATACTGCGCACAATATTTATTACTACTGTTAAATATTATATTAACTGCTAAATCTTTCTAATATTATGTATTAAATCAATATGTAACATAAAAAGACGAGAAACATTAATGACCATTACAAATGATTGAGTATCCACCCAATTGTTGTAAACAACATTTTTTTCCTACGATGAAATTAAAGTTTAGAGTGTACATTATGCATTCTCTTAATTGCAAAAATTTAATGCTTCATATGCACTAGGACAACACATAAGGTAACATACAATATATAGGGATTTATAGAAGCTTGATTGTTATGTCCATGTGGCGCACTAAAACGCCACATGCCCGCACGGATGCAAGATGATGCCCTAATAAAACTGCTACAACTCTCATAATGTTGCATAGAGTAATTGCACCTCTTCAGGTAAAGATGGAAAGACACCTGTCCCTTACTAATCAGGGAAAGTGGGGCACCCCTGCCTAAATCCTGGGTGATTGTCCCGATAAGGTCGGTTCCACTGTCTTCATCTGGGACCTGGCAATCACTGATCAAGAACCTGGAGGACACAACACTGAACACAGAACACGACAGTTCACACCTCATATGTGGCCACCTGCACAGACATACAGAACACGTCGCTGTTCACACCAACACGCAGGGTCATGCATGCCACATAGAACAGGACTGCACATATACCACATGTCTGGCGACCTCAACAGACATACAGAACATGTCGTTGTTCACAGCAACACACAGGGTCATGCATACCACATAGAACAGGACTGCACATAGAACACGTCTGGCCACCTGCACAGACATACTGAACATGTTGCTGTTCACATCAACACACAGGGTTATGCATACCACATAGAACAGGACTGTGCATACATTACATGTCTGGCCACCTGCACAGACATACAGAACACATTGCTATATAAATCCTTCAGCAGACTTCGAGTAGCTGAGTGGGGTGCAAGTTCAAAGAAAGTTTGCCAGAGATTCTTCTCTTGTTAAAAATATAACTCTTTGTTTTCTTCCATAAAAGACAGACAACGTTTCATCCGCTGTTCTGCGGTCTTTGTCAAGTCAATAACTTGACAAAGAAAATAAAGAGAATGCAGTGATTTGGAAATCTCATGTAACCATATTTTATTCACCATAGAACACATATATCCAAAAGTGAAAGCGAGACATTTTTCCATTTCATTAAAAAAAATTGAGTCATTTAGAAATTTATGGCAGCAAAACATCTCAAAAAGAGTTGGGATAGGAGTATGTCTACCATTGTGTAGCATCCCCTCTTCTTCATACAACTATCTGTAAATGTCTGGGAAGTGAGGAGACCAATTGCTAGTTTTGGAAGAGGAATGTTTTTCCATTCTTGTCTGATGTAGGATTCTAGCTGTTCAAGACTCCTGGGTCTTCTTTGCAGGATTTTTTGTTTCATTATGCACCAAATGTTTTCTATCTGTAAAAGGACTGGACTGCTGGACTCTTCTGCAAAGCAATGCTGTTGTGACGGATGCAGCATGTGGTTTAGTATTATAAAATGAGAATGTTTGGTCTGGGTGAGAATGTGTCTAAGTGGCTAAGTAACTGGCTCAATGATAGAAAGCAGAGGATGGTTATTAATAGTACATACTCTGATTGGGTCACTGTTACTAGTGGGGTACCACAGGGGGTCAATACTGGGCCCTATTATTTTTTGATATATTTATTAATGACCTGCTAGAAGGATTGCACAATAAAATATCAATATTTGATGATTATACAAAATTATAGAAAGTAATTAAGACAAGAGAGGACAAAATACGGTTGCAAATGGATCTGGATAGGTTGGGGGATTGGGTAGAAAAGTGGCTAGTGAAGTTTAACACTGATAAAGGATATGCACATGGGCAGGGGAAATACATGTCACCATTACACACTAAATGGGAAATCACTGGGCAAATCTGACCTGGAAAAGGACTTGGGCATTTTAGTTAACTGTAAGCCTAACTGGAGCAACCAATGTCAGACAGCTGCTGCCAAAGCAAATAGGAACATAGAGTGCATCAAAAGAGGTCTAGGGGCACATGACAAGAACATTGTTCTTCCCCTTTACAAGTCACTGGTCAGACCACACATGGACTATTGTGTACAGTGTTTGGCACCAGTACTCAAGGAGGACATATCAAAGTTTGAGCGGGTAAAAAGGCGGGCAACTAAAGTAGTAAATGGAATGAGTGGACTACAATACCCAGAGAGGTTAATAAAATTGGGGTTATGTAGTTTAGAAAAAGACGTCTGAAGGGCAACCTAATAACTATGTATAAATATATTAGGGGGCAATACAGGGATCTCTCCCATGATCTGTTTATACCCAGGACTGTGACTGTAACAAGGGGACACCCTCTACGGCTAGAGGAAAGAAGATTTCTACACCGACATAGAAGGGGGTTCTTTACTGTAAGAGCAGTGACACTATGGAACTCTCTGCCTGAGGACGTGATGATAGTGAATTCAATAAAAGAGTTCAAGAGGGCCCTGGACGGTTCTCTTGAGTGTAATAATACTACATGAGTAGAGCGAGAGTGTGCAGGATCAAATACCGCTCCATTTCAAAGGATTTTCTGAAGATAGCTGTGTTCAAGCACTTGGGATAGCTTGATATTACTGGAATACACATTTTAAAGGGAATGTATCAGCTATATCTTTTTACTAATTAAAACCAGATAGTGAAACACATTCCATTTTAATAATTTATTTTTAATTTCAGATTTATTTTTTTATTCTATTGTCTATACATGCCTATGGGGGCTACCATCTTGCCTGAGCTGCAGAGATATGCTTTAGAGCAGCCTCATGGGCCATTCACACAATGAGGAGGGGATTCATTGACTTCTATGAGAGAGTACCCTAGGCATGCTCTGTGATATGTACCAAGGTCATTGTGCAGGGATGGGAGCAGATTGGCTGTGACATCACTTACTGTGATTGCTGGATCCTGTTCTATCTTATTTATCTATCTATTGAAATCTTCCCTATGATGATAATCTGATGACTGCTAAAAGTTTTCTCTACACAACAGAAGGTGTCAGACTATTATTATTATGCAGGACCGCCTGAAATTTTTTTAATGTAGATTGTGACATCAAAGATTAAATTATGAATAACATAAAAACTTGATTTATGTAAGGGTGTGGGTCATTCTCTGGTGACACATTCCCTTTAAGATTGTTACTGTCAAAGATGTGTCATAGTCTAGCAGAAACCAGACTGAGAAATGACTATAGTATCTTTGCTCAGAAATACTGTAATGAGTTCATAAGCACGGCTTAAGCCAAAATGTTATCCTAATGTGAAAGCTCAGAACCTGTGCTACAAGTCCCAGGCACTGGCGTAGCTATAGGAGATGTAGTTGCCCCCAGGCCCAGGAGTCTTAAGGGGCCCATAAGGCCTCTTTTCTCCATATAGCGAGCCCAGTACTATGAATAAAGCATTATAGTTGGGGTCCTGTTACAGTTTTTACATTGGGGCTCAGGAGCTTCAGGTTACACTTCTGGACTCCCAGGGGTGATGTTACAACCAGTAGGTTGCAGATCATTTCCTGGGACCTCTTAATTCAAAAAGTTATTTGAAAATCGCACTTCCTGATTTGCAAATGCAGAAGGAAGTGGGCCTTTTCCGTAATCAAGGTCATTACCCACAGTGACCTTTGTGTACCCCCAATAACTTTTCTTCCCTTTGATCAAGTTGCAATTGTGAACAGCAACTCTATACTCTCATACAATAAGGGAATCAATTGGACTCATGCAGTGCCTATCATCTGCCTTCCAAAACAGACCCAAAATCTGCCATGTAATATCTGGTGCAATGACATCACACCACACGAGTAGCAAGATACAATTTTCATGGAATTTGAATCTTGTGACTTTTATGCTACCCATAGATATGAATGGAAAGCTCCATTACTGTCAATTTCAATCGTAATGTCAGACCAGTTATGCATTTTAAAGCGAATGTATCACCTATATTTTTTGTAATTAAAACAGGATAGTGAAACATATTACAGTTTTCTACTTTTTTTTTTTTTTAAATATGACTGTAGATTTTTTATTCTATTGTCTGTACATAACTATGGGGACAGCCATCTTGCATTTGCTACAGAGATATGCTCTACAATAGAAATCATGGCCTATTCACACAATGGACAGGAGGGGACCCATTGACTTCTATAGGAGACTGTTTTAGGCATGCTCTGCAACCTGTGCCGAGGTCACTGTGCAGGGAAGGAGAATAGATAAGCTGTGACCATCACCTATTGTGAATGGTGGATCATGTGTTATCATATATATGTGTTAGGTGTTACCTTTCATTGTAACCATGCCTGTGATAATAATGAACTGACTGCTGAAAAGTTTCCTCTACATAACAAGTGTCCAACTATTATTAGTTTTAGTGGTTATTGTGAAAATGCAGAATTCTAGGAGTTTCTTAAAATATAAATTGATAAAAAATATATCAAAGATTTTTTAGAAATGAATTTATTTCAGTTATTATACAACAAGGCCCCCAGTATATACTAAATTAACTAGTACGGTATTACCCTGGTTAGTTATGCCTTTCTATCTAAAACTTCCTGGAGTCCTCCTCTTCAGGTGGGTCATGTGATCTCATTCTGACCACCTGAGAATTACTTGGCTTTATGTTCTCTCAAGAAGGCTGTTTTTTCAGTCAGCATAATTTCTGCGTGATGATATTATATGGACTCTACAACACAAACTGTTCCTATGGGGGACAGAAACTCCAACAGTTACTGATGATGATCACACAGCTCCTGTCACGCAGTTATAATGAAGGAGATCAGAGCTCATAATCCTGACTGTATACTGTATGGTCTACATACATATTGTCAACTGTACAGCTATTGTTATGGCATGTAGCATATTTAGGTGAATATAGAATACAGATGGTATGGCAGCTTCCTTTCAGCAGGCAGAGATGGTACTGCCTCCAGCTGGTCAGGTGATGCTGTGCTACTGCATGATGGGAGTGTTATCAGAGCATAGAGAAAGTGAGTAGGGAAAAATCTCAGAAGAAATATGGTGCCTGATAAGTATCAGACAGGAGGCTGCACTGCATAGAAGTGACTGCTAAATATTTGAGATGTCCAGAGTGTGACAGGCAATCAGGTGAGTGGGGCAGGCATGGAAAATTTTCTTTTTGCTGGATTGGCCATTTAACATTAAAACTTAATTTATTTAATGACACATTCCCTTTACGAGTATTTTCTAAAGAGTATATGCTTCTAAATTCACAAATGTCCGTGTAACATTTATTGTGGAAGTGTCCCACATTTCTTACAAAATGACAGTTTTTGGTATTTCTCATTATGAAGATTTTTCTCAACAGGGCAATTCCTTTCATGAAGGTAAATATATGAGCTGTGGTAATTAATATTGCTATCTTATAGCTAACATGTGTTACTATGGTTTTAGCTAGTATGGGCATGCATTTCCTTTTTTTCCTTTGAGAAATGTGCATTGACATGAGTCTTTTTTTTTCAAGAAGTTGGACTTATCTCCACCTGATAAAGTGCTTCCAGGTATAAAATGGGGTTACATATTCAGTAACATTCAGGCAAGCTGACACACGAGCATGGCAGACTGTCAAATCTCTGACCAGAACTCTTCTGTAGAAATGTCAACTGTTGTTTATTAATCTGCAGCCAAAAATAGCTTGCACTGGGTCTGCAAAACACAATGAAAACAGTACAGGTCAAGTGAACTTGAAAACCAGCATTTAATATTTTTTCCACAAGCAGCATCAGTATTGTGAAAGACACGAGCTGCCAGCACAAGGATAATCAGGTACTGCATGTCCTTATTTGAAGTTAACAATTCTGAAAAATAACTTTAGAAATTCATTAAAATGCTGCTAATTTAATCTGCAAAACAGAAGTGTTTGTTAATTATAGTAAAGTATAGTGAAGTATAGTAATTGCAAGTCGGTATTATTGTATCTTGTCACCACCAGAAGCTAGGGTTTGACAGGGCTAGCATGGAGGAACACCCCTGTCTCACCCCTAGCTCCTGATTGGGTGACTTCTGTAAGGTCCTAGCAGCAGCATGTGTATAGACTTTTGCCCTTCCAATGTACAGCTGTTAGATGCAAGCATTTACTGTTCAGAATGTAAGCCTAACAAGAAAACAAACCCTAATCCTAACCACCCAAGGCAGGTCAAAAGTCTATACAGACGCTGCAGCAATTACTTTCCCTGGAGCAGCTGTCCGCAGTCCAACTCTTAGCCGCCACCTCCGCTGAATGTGTGATCTTGCCGGTGCGGGAGGCATCCGTCCACTGTCAGTCAGTGCCTCCGTTCCCTCACTGCTCCACCTGTCCTGCCACTCTGTCCCCTGCCGCTGCAGGATTCAACAGGGCTGTGCCTCTCCTGCCGCTGGCTCCCAAGGATTACGCCTGTCATCCCCTGCCGTCCCTGCTTCTGCATGTCCTGCCAGCGCGGACACCACCGCTCGAACGTTTGCCGCTGTCTGAAAGCCTGTGTCATCCCCTGCCGCCGCTGCCTCTGGATCCTCAGCATCTGGAGACGCCACCGCTGCCACGCTTGCCGCTGTTGCCCCCTGCCGGTGCTGGCTGTGGGTCCTCTGCATCTCCTGTCACCACGTTGGGTAAACTTAGTGGCCTGCCAGGACTTGCAGGGGAGGCAGCTCTCCAGCAATACCGCTTTTGTCCCCTGCCAGCGCTAGCTGTGGATCCTCTGCATCTCCTGCCACCGCGTTGGGGAAACTTATTCGCCTGCCAGGACCTGCAGGGCAGGCAGCTCTCCAGCCAATGAGGTACAGGGGGCGTTACCCCCCTATCAATCTTGTCTCCACCTCTACTTCAGGTGGTGACAAGATACAATAATACCTTGCAAGTCAATTGAAATTGACTGTTCCGTAGTTAATGGGGTTCTGACACGAATAAGATTTTTATGCTTTAGCAGCTATTATTTACTGATCTGCCTAATGGACACAGGGAACCCATGATTAATGCCATGCTAAAGCATAAAAATCTTATACCGTATATACCGGCGTATAAGGCGACGGGGCGTATAAGACGACCCCCCAACTTTCACCTTATACGCCGGTATACAGTGGAGAAAAAAAAAAATTCATTACTCACCTCTCCCGGCGTTCTGTCGCGCTCCGGCAGGATGTCGCTCGCTCCTCGTCCCCGGCGCAGCATTGCTTTCTGAATGCGGGGCTTGAAATCCCCGCTTCCAGAAAGCTAATACACACGCCGGCAGCCATGACATCATTGAATGGCTGTGATTGGCTAAAACACACGTGGCTTCAGCCAATCACACTATTCAATGACATCATTGAATGGGTGTGATTGCTAACACGTGCGCCTTCAGCCAATCACAGCCATTCAATGCTGTCATGGCTGCCGGCGTGTGTATTAGCTTTCTGGAAGCGGGGATTTCAAGCCCCGCATTCAGAAAGCAATGCTGCGTCGGGGACGAGGAGCGAGCGACATCCTGCCGGAGCGCGACAGAACACCGGGGGAGGTGAGTAATGAATTTTTTTTTTTTACACTTTTTTTTTTGGTATTACCGGCGCATAAGACGACCCCCGACTTCAGAGCAGATTTTTCGGGGTTCAAAAGTCGTCTTATACGCCGGTATATACGGTACTTGCCTTTTTTCCTGTTGTTGTTGTGCAGCGGGGGTCATCTCCCGGCAGGCTCTTCTTCTTTCTCCGACGAGCCACCCGCCTCCATGAATCCGCGCATGTTCAGAAGACAGTTGCCCTCTGACAGGAGTCAGGACGGGCTGCCTCTCCACTGCACATGCGCAGCACTCGGGAGTTCAGCCAGGACGGATGGACCGCCCACAGCATTCACTGCTTGTGACATGGTGCCCGTCCATTTACCTCGGAAGTGGCTGACAGACGGAGCAGAGCAGGAAGTGGTCATTTTGACCACTCCAGCTCTGCTTCTAGAAGCCACAGAAGAAGATGCACGACGGAGGGGACATGCCTGGCAATCGGTTCTGGCCAGCAAGGTAAGTAAAAAAAAAATTTTTCATGTCAGAACCCCTTTAATATCTGTAGAAACTGAATGAAATTGCAGCAACTTTTACAACGAGTGAGGATTTGTACACAAATCTTATTTATTATACTCTATTTAACCCCTTAAGGACCTGGCTGTTTTTAGCCTAAGGCCTCGGTCAGACGAGTGGTGTTTTTGCGCACCAATAGGCGCGCAAAAAAAGCACTGCTTACATCTGCCGAAATCACATGACCAGGCAATTTTTTCATGAGCAGAAGACCCAAACTTAATGCGCATGAAATTTGCCCATTCACTGGAACAGCTGCGTTAATCCAAGCGCAGCTGCTCCAGGAGGAGAGAGTGAAGAAGCCATGCAGGCCTTTGGGATTTCCCCATAGCAGGGAGAGAGAGCGGAGTTATGGGGGATTTCCCCATAGCAGGGAGAAATGGAGTGGAGCTATAGGTTAATCCCCCATTGTTCCGCTCTTTCTCCCTGCTATGGGAAAATCCCCCATAGCTCTGCTCTCTCTCCCTGCTATGGGAAAATCCATAGTCCCGTTCTCTCTCTCCCTGCTTAACCCTACCCATTCCCTCATAGTGCAGAGAGAGTGGGTGGCGTTAGAGAGAGGGGACAGTGCCATAGGGATTCTTAGAGATTCCCCATAGCAAACCATAGAGGGAGTGAGACTAGGGGCTGGATCCCTCTTGCCCCCGCCCCTCCTCCCATGCTCTTGGGGGAAGCCCTCGGAGAAAGCCCTGTAACCCTGCCCCCTCTCTCTCCCCACTATAGGGAAATCCCTTGGGGAGAGAGGGGGAGGGAGTCCCCTACTGCCCCGCTGCTGGGGAATTGCCCAGCAGGTGAGCAGGTTACAGCTTACAGCAGGGCATTTAAAAGGTGCTGCCCAGAAGCACATTTTAAATGTCCCATTGTAAATTCCTGTTAGTCCCTGTGGGGATTAACGGAACCCTCGACAAGTCCCCTCATCCCGGGCTTCTGGGTAGCAGGTTTTAAATGTCCTGCTTTAAGCCGCCAGAAATCTATTCTGAGCACAGGAGTTTCCATAGACTCCTGCTCTCATAGGAGTCAAAGGAAACTCCTGCACAGCGCGCACCAACGACAGCAAATGTTCTATCGTTGTTAGGTGCGCCGCGTGTTGCGCTACTACATTCTCTCATGTGAGCACTTCTATAGAAACCCATTGATTCTTTCAGAAGCGCTCTTTTTGCGCACCCAAAAACAACGCTTGTCTGACTGAGCCCTAAAAGGACCAAACACTTTTTAGAAATTTTACCAAAGTGGTGGTTTTACTGCCCCATTTTATTTCTTCAGCTACCAAAATTATTTTTGCTGCGTTTTTTTTTCCATGACATATAGTGCTATTTTTTATATCTCTTTTCACTGCCTTTTTTTTTCTCATCTTTTAGTTTTATTAGAGGTAAAAGGCTAAAGAAAAATATTTTTTCTAAATAATAAATTTACTTTTTAAATTAGTATATTTTGATATATGATTTGTATAGTCTCGAATTACAGGGCGCATATGGTTTTGGTTGGTGTCGGCGGTGGGTCATTTTCTTTTTTTATATACCGTATATACATCAGTATAAGTTAAGTTTTTCAGCACATTTATTTGTGCTGAAAAAGCCCCCCTCAGCTTATACTCGAGTCAGGAAAGGGTTAAAAAAAAACCCTCCATACTCACCTCCAGTCAGCGTCTGTGTCCCCGGTGGTGGTGCGGCAAGCTGCTTGAATTCCTGTGTTCCCGGTGGCGGTGCGGCAAGCTGCTTGAATTCTCCCCGCTGTCATCCCCCGCCTTCCTCTCTGCTCGGCTCTGTCATCCCCTACCATCAGCGCTTATGGTGCTGTTAGGGCAGGTGACAGGGAGCTGGGTCATACATTCTGCATACTCTCCTGCTTCATGGTTCCCACAGTGTCCCTCTCTGAAAATAACGTGCTGCATGAAAGTCTGACTCTTTTCAGTTTGACGTGCAGACTATCTCCCATAGACTTGTATGGGAGAGCGAACGCACGGCAATCTAAAAAGAGTCAGATTGACATATGCCCCATTATATCCACACAGGAGACACCAAAGAAACCAGGAAGTGGGTGAGTATAAAAAATACATATCCCGGCTCCCTATCATGTCCCCTAACACCACCGTAACTTAGCTCATGGTGCTGTAGGGAGGTGGCAGGTTCCCTTTAAATTAGACCATGACACTTTGTTCAGTTTTGCTTCTCTTTAGTATACAGTATATTCACAGAGCTAACTGTGACGAAGTTAGTTTCTAATTGATCATTTTTAAACATGATGCCCTGCTTGTTTTGAATTAACTCTGACTCAGCCCATGGTTCACCCTATACAGTGTATGGAGTAGCACACCCTACTATGCCGGGTTGGGATGAGACGTAGGCAGTGAAGACGACCACCTTGGGTGAAACATAGAATTAGGGATTCTGGTACGCAATGTTATTTTTTAAAAATAGTATTTTAATGTGCATTGTGGATTTACTGCAGTTTTTGCCACAATTTACAAAACTGCAACATGCAATGATCTCTGAAGTTACATATACGTGCAGAACGTGTTACTGTAAAAGGTCTCATAATCATATGTGTGCAGGTACTCAAAGCCAAAGCTGAAATAGGGTGAAATAGAGTGAAGATTGTGCTGTGTATGTATGTGTGCTCTGTATTTGTTTAAAGGGTCTATATTTAGGGGATTCAGTCTGCGGCCAGTATCAGTTTCTGCTATCTAAACTGGTGGTCTGTATTTATGGGGTCTGGTCTTGTGTCTGTATTAGTTCAGGGGGTCTCTATTAAGGGGAGCTGTTCTGAGGTTGTATTTAGGCTGTTTAATCTGGGCTTTGAATTCATTTTCAGCAGGGGTGCACAACGTTTTCTGGTCTGAGGGCCACATTTTCATACTGAACCACTGCCAAGGGAACAAAGGTATTTCCATCTGAGACATTTATGGTATATCCCAAGTATATGCCATAATAAATCAAAGTAAGTTCTACTTCCAGGACTCCCACCTATTTGGAGAATGGGGGTCACCTTGCCCCCCCTACCAGCACTCCAGAGAGGAGGAGACAATGTTTATGTCTCTCTCCATTGTAGATAATGCATGTTGAGGTAATGGTTTATAGACATTTACTATAAACTACAATGAAGAGGGCTGCATGCACATACGATGCCTCTATCTTATGTAATCATTTCAGGAGTACCAAATGGTTCAAAGGACTTTATTCTCCTGAAATATAGGGGGACCCAAACATGTCTACACAGTGCACCCTTAGTAATTGTCCTAATATATAGGGGACCCAGACATGGCTACACAGTGCACCCTTAGTAATTGTCCTAATATATAGGGGACCCAGACATGGCTACACAGTGCACCCTTAGTAATTGTCCTAATATATAGGGGACCCAGACATGACTACATAGTGCACCCTTAGTAATTGTCCTAATATATAGGGGACCCAGACATGACTACACAGTGCACCCTTAGTACTTGTCCTAATATATGGGGGTCTCAGACATGACTACACAGTACACCCTTAGTACTTGTCCTAATATATAGGGGACCCAGACATGGCTACACAGGGCACCCTTAGTAATTGTCCTAATATATAGGGGACCCAGACATGACTACACAGTGCACCCTTAGTAATTGTCCTAATATATGGGGGTCTCAGACATGACTACACAGTGCACCCTTAGTAATTGTCCTAATATATAGGGGACCCAGACATGACTACATAGTGCACCCTTAGTAATTGTCCTAATATATAGGGGACCCAGACATGACTATACAGTGCACCCTTAGTACTTGTCCTAATATATAGGGGACCCAGACATGACTACACAGTGCACCCTTAGTACTTGTCCTAATATATAGGGGACCCAGACATGGCTACACAGGGCACCCTTAGTAATTGTCCTAATATATAGGGGACCCAGACATGACTACACAGTGCACCCTTAGTAATTGTCCTAATATATAGGGGACCCAGACATGACTACATAGTGTACCCTTAGTAATTGTCCTAATATATAGGGGACCCAGACATGACTACATAGTGCACCCTTAGTAATTGTCCTAATATATAGGGGACCCAGACATGACTACACAGTGCACCCTTAGTACTTGACCAAATATATAGGGGATCCAGATATGACTACTCATTTCAGGAGTACCAAATGGGTAAAAGGACTTTATTCTCATGATATGTAGGGGGACCCAAACATGTCTACACAGTGAACCCTTAGTAATTGTCTTTATATATAGGGGATCCAGACATGACTAAATAGTGCACCCTTAGTACTTGTTCTAATATATGGGGGACCCAGACATGGCTACACAGTGCACCCTCAGTACTTGTCCATTACTGTTGCCCTGCTATGTTCAACTCCTCTGCACTCCGACATGGAGCTTACATGTTTGCAGCGCATACATCTTTCTGTGTCCATATGATTGTGGCTGCACAGAATAGTATTGTGGGTCGCATGTGACCCCTGGGCCACATGTTGTGCACCCCTGAATTAGGGGGTTTGGTCAGCGGTCTGTATCAGTTCATCGTATGTGACCTGGGGGGTTGTATTTAGGGTGTGACAACTAGGTGATTAGTCACTACTCAGGATCACCATCTTTCCTCCACCTAGATGGGTGGCCGCACCTCAATAACTCATGTTCAGACCAAAGGAGATAGTAAACGTATCCATTTATTGTGGCAACAAAAATGGATAACAAATGGTAACAAGCTTCATACTGTTGTTTGTAGTCCCAGTGCACACAGGAATGAAATAACAAAACAAAATCCTAGCCGTCTGACTACTAATTGACACAGGATGCTCTCTTATCTAACATAACCTAGCGCCTCAGTACGCCATAGCAATGTCCTTTGTACCATACTCATCCACGGTGTCAGTCTAGGGGGCATCCTTCCCTGTCAGACTCGTCGTATTACCACAGCCTGGTCTACCACAGACCACAGGCTTTCAGCCTCCTCCCAGCTTCTCTCTCAGGTTTTAACTCCTCCAGACACTCCCATACAGCTGTCCCTGCTCATTAGCACCCAGATTGCCAGTCTTACAGCCCTCTGCAGGCCATTTTAAGTACTGCCTTGCCACAAGGAGCTCAGGTCTTGTGTCTGTATTAATTTAGAGTGTCTGGATTAACGAGGTCTGAATTTATTTAGGCGGTCAAGTCTTTGGTCAGTATTTAGGGGGTTTGTATTTGTTTACGGGGTATGGTCTGGGGGTCTGTATTTATTTAGGGAATCTGCTGTAGAGGGTCTGTATTTGTTTAGGGTTCTTGTCTGAGGGCTCGATTTATTTAGGAGACTTGGTTGGTATTTAGGGCATCTGGTCTGGAATCTGAATTTATTTAAGTGGTTTGTACTGGGGTCCGTATTATTTTAAGGGGTTTGGTATGGGGTCTGTAATGGCTTAAGGGTCTATATTAGTTTAGGGCGTTTGGTCTGGCTTCTGTATTAGTTTAGGGGTTCTAGTCAAGATTCTGTATTTATTTAGATAGTGTGGTGTCTGAATTTATTTAGGGGGTCTGGTATGGGGTCTATATTGGTTTAACCCCTTCCAGCTGCACTGCTTTTTGTTTTTCTCATTTTTAGCTTTATCCTCCCCACTTTCCAAAAAATCATAAATTTTTATATTTTCGGCAACATAGCTACAAGGAGGCTTGTTTTTTGCATATCGAGTTGTATTTTTCTATTGGAAGATTCAACATACCATATAATGTATTGGAAAACCTTTTAAAGTTTTTGAGTGTGGTGAAGTGAGACAAAAAAGTAATTGCACCAGTAAAAATTACATGTTATCTTTGTTATGTGGGTCAGTACAATGACAGCAATTTCAGAAATTTTTTTAATATAGCACTGCTTACAAAAATTAAAATATCTTAAAAGAATAGCTTTCTATCACTATCTCTTGACTTTCCCCATAACTCTTTGAATTTTTTTATTGAGGCAGCTGTGTGAGGGTTGGTTTTTTGCAGGGGGACCTATAGTTATTATTGATACCATTTTGGGGTACATACAACTTTTTAATCACTTTTTATTCAATTTTTTTCTTTGAGACGGGGGGACCAGAAGAGCACAATTCTGGCATTGTGTATTCTTTTTCTCTGATGGAGTTCACCATACAAGATGAATTATGTGATATTTTAATACATTCGACTTTAACAGATGTAGCAATATAAATGTATTTTTTGATATGATGACTGTAAAAGGTTTTTTTAAGCTTTTATTGATTTTTTTTTGTAATTATTAAAAATAATTTTTTTCACTTATTTGTAATTTTTTTTCACCCCCTACGAGGACTTGAACATGTGATCGTTTGATTGATTACATTATATAATGCAATACTAAATTATTGCTTTATACTGCGTTTGGATAGGTATTCTATTAAGAAATACCACAGGCATATCTCAATGGGTAATCTCTCATGGCAGCCCTGGGGGTCTTTAGAAGGCTCCCAGGGGCCATGACACCGAGAATGTACCCTACAATCTCATTGTGGGGGAGGGCTGTTCAGGACATCATCAGAAATACAGCTGCATTTAAATGGTTTACAGCAGCGATCACTGTTTTCTCTGATTGCGGCTGTTACAGGCAGGTGTTGCGCTGTCAAAGATGGCCAACACCCATCGTGTATGGAGCAGGCTCAGTTCCCAAGCCCATACCAAACACTGACAAGCATTGTACATGTATAGAACACATCAGGAATGGGTTAAGGGCCTTGGTGTTGAATTTATTTAATGCTCTATATTTATTTAGAGGTCTTGTCAGGGGTCTATATTTACTTTGTATTCGGGGATCTGTATTTATTTTGGGGTCTGAAGACTATGCATGTCCATTTGGATCAACTGAATTTTATCCATTTGGGCTTTGACTCTTCGTGTTGGAGTCAAGTCCACAACGAGGTGTATTATCCTGAGGAAGAGACTGGTTCTGTCTCTTGGAATGCAGAGATAATTTTACGCCCTATGAAATTCCACTGTTTGATCAATGATCATGAAACCTGTGAATGTTTTCGAGGCGCAGCATAGCCAAGGGAAGTCTTCATGTTCATGACCTACATCTTACATTTAGGTAGTTTTCATCTCCCCATGTAATCTGCTCACTTCCAGCTTTACTTTCCAAATTAAGAACGGGATGTGCGCCAAGCACGGTGTAGCTGCTCTTCTACAATCCCTCTTGTCCTATTCTCAATGCCTTAACCTGATACAGGTGCTCCTGGTCAGCTCCTGGAGCACAAATGCCATAGTATGCCTATACAGTGGCATATTCTACAGTGTTTCGGAGGTATACTCATTATGTATGCCACTGACACGAGAAATGATGTATGGACAGGGCCTAATTCGATTTTTATATAACTCAATGGACTCTTAAACAAAATAACAGGTTGATCTATTTAAATAGTGTTACTATTATAACAGCAATGTATTCTGCACAGCTGCCTCCAAATGTCTATCTGTCCCCAGTGGAGCTCACAGTCAAACTTAAAGAAGCCACATTCTCTGACAAGCGCAATGTGCTGTCTACCTTTTATAGTTGCGTTCCCGTTGACTGCTGTTTTAATTTTCATTTAAGCCAACCTCCTCCCCCACCTCTGGAGTCCAACACTAGTCAGTTGTCATATGGACAGTCCCCACAACCCAGTGTCAATCAAACTTCATGTCAGCCATTGACACTTAACAATTGGCTAGTATAAGACTTTGAAAGTAACAGAAGCTATTATCGAAGAAACAGGGGAGCTAAAACAAAAAAAATGACTTTGGATGAATCAACAAGGACACAGCTATAAAGGTATGCAGCCATCCCATTGTCAGAGGACATGACAGATCCTTTCTAATAAAAAGAGCATTGTGGAAATCACATTTATTGTCTTCTTCCATTTTTGGCTATCTGGAGTTATGATGACTGTGTTTAGAACTTCACTAAACTTTCCTCACTTATAAACTTGTTCTATTAAATGTAGAAATTGTGCGATGAACAGAACAGAATTACAGAAGTATCTGGAATTATTTTTGCTCATTGAGTTATAATAATTTGTATTCAGAAGAAGCATTTTTCTAACTGATGAAGTATTTGCATTTTATACTTGGTATTGTAATTACACCAATTAAGAATCATTAGTTATTCTGAGCAAGTCAATAGCTAGTTATTAGAGATGAGCGAACACCAAAATGTTCGGGTGTTCGTTATTCGTAACGAACTTCCCGTGATGCTCGAGGGTTCGTTTCGAACAACGAACCCCATTGAAGTCAATGGGCGACCAGAACATTTTTGTATTTCGCCGATGCTCGCTAAGGTTTTCATGTGTGAAAATCTGGGCAATTCAGGAAAGTGATGGGAATGACACAGTGACGGATAGGGCAGGCGAGGGGCTACATGGTGGGCTGCATCTCAAGTTCACAGGTCCCACTATTAAGCCACAATAGCGGCAAGAGTGCCCCCCCCCCCCCCCCCACTGTCAGCATAAAGATCGTCCTCCTCTGGCACAGCTGTAACAGCTGTAGCAGAGAAGAACGATGTTTGCCCATTGAATTCAATGGAACCGGCAATACAGCCGACTCCACTGAATGCAATGGGCTGCCGGCGATCGCAGGATGAATGGTCGGAAAGGGGTTAAATATATAACCCCTTTCCTGCAATTCATCCAGAAATGTGTTACACTAAAAATATATACCGGCGTATAAGGCGACGGGGCGTATAAGACGACCCCCCAACTGTCACCTTATACGCCGGTAATACAGTGGAGCAAAGAATAAAAATCATTACTTACGTTTTTAGATGATCTGCGGCGCTCCTGCAGGCTGTCACTCCCTCCTAATCCACGGCAGACAAGCTTTCTCTATGAAAGACTTTAAATCCCTGCCTCCAGAAGCACACGTGCCTTCAGCCAATCACAGCCAATGACAATGATGTCATTGAATGGCTGTGATTGGCTGTGTTTCTGGAGGCGGGGATTTCAAGGCTTGAAATCCCCGCCTCCAGAAACACAGCCAATCACAGCCATTCAATGACATCATTGTCATTGGCTGTGATTGGCTGAAGGCACGTGTCTTTCTGGAGGCAGGGATTTAAAGTCTTTCGTGGAGAAAGCAATACTCTGCCGTGGACCAGGAGGGAGTGACAGCCTGCAGGAGCGCCGCAGATCATCTAAAAACGTAAGTAATGCTTTTTATTCTTTGCTCCACTGTATTACCGGCGTATAAGGTGACAGTTGGGGGGTCGTCTTATACGCCCCGTCGCCTTATACGCCGGTATATATTTTTAGTGTAACACATTTCTGGATGAATTGCAGGAAAGGGGTTATATATTTAACCCCTTTCCGACCATTCATCCTGCGATCGCCGGCAGCCCATTGCATTCAGTGGAGTCGGCTGTATTGCCGGTTCCATTGAATTCAATGGGCAAACATCGTTCTTCTCTGCTACAGCTGTTACAGCTGTGCCAGAGAAGAAGGATTTGTCTTCTATATGTTCTCAATGGGGTCAGCGCTGCTGCCGCTGGCCCCATTGAGCGCATATAGAATGCATCCATAGCGAACCGCGGGAGGGGCAGACTTTCATATCAGGCGGACACCTTATCTCCCCAGCCACTCACAGCAGGGGGGTGGTATAGGGCTTAAACGTTGCAGGGGGAAGTTGTAATGCCTTCCCTGTCTTTATATTGGCCAAAAAAAAGCGCTAACGTCTCAGGGAAGAAAGTTTAATTTACCAGAACACCGCATGGTGTTCGTTACGAATAACGAACATCCCGAACACCCTAATATTCGCACGAATATCAAGCTCGGACGAACGCGTTCGCTCATCTCTACTAGTTATAAAGTTTCTTTGCTTCATTTGACATTTTGGACAATAAAAATAAATTGTCATACTTTGCTTTTTATCTGCAGTGTAGATGGTGTCTGAAATAGGAATGCAAGAAGGAATGATTGTCTTTTCATTCATCATGTTTTGATTTAAAAAACTGAAATGTAAATATAGAAGCATAGCACAAGTATTTCTGCTATAGTTATTTACAGTGTTGCATTCTCTGAATAGAGTGGGGACTGGAAACAGTGTTGTGCTAATGGTATGACAGTCCTCCCCTCTCTGATAGGCTGCCTTCACAAGGACGACAAAACTGCACGATTTTGCCGCAATGTGATAGCACGAGACGATGCGTGTATGTGAAGTCCATGCTTTCCAATAGGTTCCTTTATATTTGCAATGTTTTGTCTGATGCTATCTTGCAAGAAAAAAAAATCGCGACATGCACTATATTGCCGCGATGTGTCGTAGCCCATGTTTCCTTATGGAGCCTTCGTTTTTGTTGCATTACATTGCACGAAATCGCGGTTTTTGTGTGCTGCGACTTTAGCATTTAACCCTTTCCAATGCACTGTCTGATGTCTAAAGACATTATGATTTTAGGCTGTACAGCTCCGATGTTGTAAGACGTATATCAGGGTTCTCTTACTGAATATTGTCAGCCTCTCTGCTGTCAGAGCCTATCTAACATGTCACCTCATGCAGTACTGGCTTTAGCCAGCATATAGCGCCGTAGTATAACAGCAGAAAAAGAGTAAGCCCCCTAGGAAAACCAGTATACAAGTTGGATTGGAAAGGGTTCAAAGTCCTATTCTCTTCTTCGTAAAAACATCATGGCAAAATCGCACGAGAAAATTGCGAACGGACGTTATGTTCGTGCGAGAAAACACTGCAATATGTTTGATTGCATATGCCTGCTCTTCTCTATGATCAGACATTAAGGCCTTATTCACACGACCGTATATGCACGGCTAATGTAGCCGTGTTAAAAAATCTTGACCATCTGAAGCAATGTATTTATTCAGATGAGCAATCTTTAGCCACGTAAAAAAATCGCGCCGGAAATAATAGGGTATCGACGACGAAAAACGGCAACCGATTTTATACGGCGTGTGAAAAGATAGGTCCTGCCCTATCTTTTGACTGGATACACTGGAGGTTCCCATAGGCTTCTATGTGAGGCAGTTTAGCTGGGAAACGAAGACAGCTGGCTCTATTTAAGCATTATAATCATTCTGAGGATTTCTGCCGACCAAGGGATTTCTTTGCCAATATGTCACAACCACTCATGTGAATGGACAAGAAAACGCAGTTAAAGCTTGGGACTTGATCGCAGCTAGTCTTCATTCATGCAATTTTTAGCTGCGATCAGCTGAGCATAAAAACGCATACGGTCGTATGAAAGAGGCATAAAGGACATGTTTAGGGCTAGGGCTACAGGCACTTCGGGCGTGACACACATGGCAAATGATCGCAGTGTAGTCCTTCAACATAATAAAAGTCAATGTGGTTGCATTGCAGCTTGAAAATTGCTGCAACAGCGACCTGCAGATGGCAAGAAACAAACACTGGAATTTTTGCAATCTGTGGATTGTGGTCATGGCAACTTGCAAGCTGCAACACGACCACATCGACTTCTGTTTGATTTCTATTATCGATCTCTATGGGATATTTCACACAAAATTAAATATTCCGCAACAACAGATTTTGATGCAGAATTGCCGGCAGGATTGGGACTCCAGGAAAATCATTTGCTTATTCCGGATGCATTCTGGGAAGAGTGAAGAGTTGCTGTGAGTGGGACGATTGCTGCATTTAGCTGAGTCTAGCTGTTTGGAGGACATCGCCAGACCGCGGTTTATCTGGCACACAACTTTTTGCACTTAACATCTTATTGTTACAGTATACTACCCTTGATACTCCAGCCCAGGGGCCCTAGATCTCACCCATAACCCCTGTCCCTGCCTGCTTGCCTTCACTCCTGGCTAACCCCAGGTGGACAACTGGGCGGAGGTCCCTACTCTGACTAGGGACCGAAAAGGGATGCTGATGTACCTAGATGGGAAGGGTAGAATACCGACAGGAAAGGCAGATGGAATTACCAACACGAACAATGCTTAAGCAGAGCAGAGGCAGATGGAAAAACCTGGCTGATAACAGCAAAGAATAGCAGACAAGCTGACAGAGGCAGGAGACCAACAGAGGCAGACTAGCTAGCACATTGAGGGAAACCAATAACTTGCAGTGATTGCAAGTCTCTGCCTGACCTTTAAACAAAAGCCTCCGCCCAGGGGCAGAGAGAGGGAGACAGCCAACTCCCAACAGAACACAATAAAAAGGGAGCTCGTGCACGGTAGCTGCACTCGCAGGTGCGCGTGCGCACAGCGCCGCGCGCCACCTGCACCACGTCGCCCAGGCACCCGCGCCCCCGGCAATGAGAATTTTTGACTCTTAGAAGTTTGGAAGTGGACTATGTGCAGCATGGAAGAGGAGCCATATGGTGAGCTGCTACGTATGCCATACATTTACAGACCTACCAGAGGAAAAGCCAAATTTCACCTACCAGAAATGCAAACTTGCGTCTATATTGGTGGAAAAGTGCATATTGGTGCAAAGTCTTCAGGAGGGAATAGCTACATTGAAACTCATTAAGGAAGATGAGGATTTCCTTGACCGAGCAGAAGTAACTCTTAAGAATATTGAAACACAACAACTTTTCAGTGTACCTGCAGAAGCCAGGGAATGGAAGCATGTGACCTAAAGAAGCAGGAGGATCAAGAGTTAGCCAGCACCCATACTGCTTGGGAACCAGTACCAGGCTCTCACGCCTGGTTCATCAAGGTACATCAAGATATGACTTTGCCCACAAAGAACAGGGAAGTAAGTACTCAGAAACCTTTTGGATGGAGAAAAAGTGTTGTGAAGAAGAAAAGAAGAGTGCTGGTTGTGGGAGAAACCCTATTGAGAGGGACAGAGGCCGCTGTCTGCAGACCTGACATAACCTCACGAGAGATGTGCTGTCTTCCAGGTGCACAAATCAAAGATGTGTCTGATAGGCTATCCACACTCTTCAGTTCTACAGACCACTGCCCACTCCTACTAATATATGTAGGGACAAATTACACTGCAAAAAAGGACCGTGCAATTATCTGCAAAGACTTTGAAGTCCTCGGCAGGAAAGTGAAGGAACTAGGAGCACAAGTGGTCTTTTCATCCATCCTCCCAGTGGATGGTCATGGAATAAGGAGATGGAACAGGTTTCTTGGGGTTGAACAACTGGCTACATCAATGATGCCATCAGCAAAGACCTGACATAACCCATCCTTACTAAAAAAATGACCAAAAATTGGATTGACAAGGCAAATGTTAGGTGGATTCAGAACTGGCTGTGTTATTGTACTCAAAGAGTGGTCATACATGGCTGTGCATGCAAATAGAAGAATGTCTCAAGTGTGGTACCACAAAGCCCCGTCCTGGGTCGAGTGTTGTTCAAAATTTTCGTAAATGGTCTGGAGGGAATTAAGGGGAAACTGATTTGCCAATGACACAAAGCTAGGAGGATTGCTAACGCTAAAGAAGAAAGAGAGGATTCACAAATATCTAGACAACCTTGAACAGTGGGCGGCGACTAACAGAATGGTATTTAACAAGGAGAAATGCAAAGTCCTACATCTGGGCAAGAAAAATGAAAAAAACACATAGAGTGAACATAGAGAACATAGAGTGAACATGAGTCAACAATGTGATGTAGCAGCAAAAAGGGCAAACACAATTCTGGGATGTATTAAGAGAAGCATAGAGTCTAGATCACGTGAGGTCATTATCCCCCTCTACTCTTCCTTAGTTAGACCTCATCTGTAATACTGTGTCCAGTTCTTGGCACCCGACTTTAAAAAAGACATAGACAAACTGCAGCAAGTTCAGAGAAGAGCTACCAGGATGATGAGTGGTCTGCAAATCATGTCCTATGAGGAATAGTTAAAGGATCTGGGAATGTTTAGCTTGCAAAAAAGAAGGCTGAGAGGAGACTTAATAGCTGTCTACAAATATCTGAAGGGCTGTCACAGTGCAGAGGGATCAGCCCTATTCTCATTTGCTCAAGGAAAGACCAGAAGCAATGGGATGAAACAGAAAGGGAGGAGACACAGATTAGATATTAGAAAAAACTTTCTGACAGTGAGGGTGATGAATTAGTGGAACAGGTTGCCACAGGAGGTGGCGAGTTCTCCTTTAATGGAAGCCTTCCAAAAAAAAGGCTGAACAGACATCTGTCTGGGATAATTTAGTGATCATTGAGCAGGGGGGTGGACCAGATGATCCTGGGGGTCCCTTCCAAAGGGACCTAAATGCTGATTTTGATGTAAATTGCTGGCAGCTTTAAGCCATTTTTAATTCTGCATCAAAATCCTAACAGTAGCCATGCAGATTTTGGTGCAGAATTTTCCACAAGACCACAATTTCTGCTGTGTCCTGGTGGAATAAGGCCGGGTTCTCATCTGTGCTGGAACCACGTTCGGAGGTTCCATCGCTGAATCGGCAGAGCATACCGAAAGAAAAAGCGCTGTGTGCGGTAAAATGCCGGGCAGCTGAGCGGAAACCGAACAGAGCAGGAGAACGGATCCCCAACAGTTTGTGTGATCCCTGTCTCTCCCCAGTCACTGTTTGCACTGTAATCTGATCCCTCAGTTATAAGTTTTGACCACTTTTTAAGGTTTTACAGGGAGTGCAGGGATAGGAACACTGGTGCCTGAAAATGAGGTATTTGAGTTCAACATGTTATATTCCCATTTATCTGACCATTCACTATTGTATAACCGCAGAGGAACGCATTAAATATTGAAGCTTTGAGATATTTTCAGGCAATTTCCCCAGTTTAGAAAATGGACTTTTCCTCCATTCTGCCTGTGAGGATGAAGGGAGAGCCGGCGGATGGGAGTGCCCACCCCGTGCTAATGACTGGAGACGGAGAGGACGGGGAAGCGCCGGCATGTGGGGACTTCTGTCCGGAGCGGCACATCTCCGGCTCCCGTCACCCACCCCGGAATGTCCTCGGCGCTGTGCCGCCTCCTCCCGGTGAGTGAACCCCCGCCCCCTGACTGCCTCTATCGCCGTGCACTTGTTCCTCCTACTCCATACTCTGTGCCTTCCTGCGCTGCTGCAGCCCCTCCTGCCGGAGCCCTCTCCCCCGAGACAAGGAGCACAGCAGGCGGCACAAGTACCGGTCACACCAGCGCAGCAGTACCGGGAGGTGATATGTGCCAAAGGTGCCGCAGCCCCTGACAGAGCGGAGCCCACATCTGGGAACATGCCCGGCTGGAAGAAGAATATCCCCATCTGCCTGCAAGCGGAGCCCGAGCGAGGTAAGGTGCATGCTGGGGGCGGCCAAGTGCCTGCAACTTGCATTGTGTCACTCCTGCCACCCTCAGCAGTCAGTGCCATGATGGATCCAAGGAATGTGCCCAGGTGCCTGCAGCCCCTCCACATGTCAGCTCCTGCAGCCCAGGTGTCCCCAGTGGGTGACAAGTCTGATGTCACAGCTCTTAGGATGATGTCACTCTCACTTTAAGTTTTCTTTTAGCTTTTATCCCCCTAGGTTCTCATTTGCATTTTGTAAAGTTGTAACTGTTACTATCAATGTGTGCAAGTGTCACCAGAAGTAAGAGACAGGTGACATCACGTGGGGAAGGCCAGTTTAGACCCAGTTTAATTTTACTTTTAGTCCTTTTTTTTTTTCCCCTAGGAGATAGTTATTAATTCTGCATTTTGTAAAGTTGTAAGCTAATAACTGCTATTGTCAGGCATGGATGCAAATGTCATCAGAACTCGGAATAGGTGACATAAATCTGGGGAAGGCAAGTTCCATTTAATTATACTACGGGCACAAGACCCGGACCACTTGAAGTACCGCTGAGCCATATATATATATATATATATATATATATATATATATGTTGTATGCAGTAGAGCTGCCAATGTCTAGATGATTTATATAGCCATGTTATGGTCATCTGGAACTAGTTGAAGGGATTTTCTGGACATTATAGTGAACCTCATCCCAGACTGAAGTAGACTTGCTCTATTCCTCCCTGTTATCAGCCAACTGCTCTGAAAATGGAGACAAGTTCTTCTTCCAGAGAACCTCTTGAGTTTATCATATGGCGTTCATTGCATTGGACTTTTTACTGATTGCAGCTGATTTTCTGGATGAACCCTGTATATCCATATCAATGTATGTGGCATGTCCTTAGACCCAGCTGTATTGACAAGCGTCTGCCATAGCACACCAGCACCTAAGAATTCTTCTCAAGGACCGACTTTTAGGTGGAATACACTGGGAGGATAGGAGATAACTATCTCATCAGTGGGATCCGACCGCTGGGTCCCCAACAATCACGCCATGGTCCCCAAATAAATGGCGTGGTGGTCATACATGTGCACTGCTGCTCCATTCATTTCAACGGATCTACCAGAGATGGCCGAGTGCCTGACCTAAGGGATACCTGTTCTCGTGATCAGTAGGATTACTGTGGATAAGGTGGAACCTCCTTTTGTGGGACAACCTCCCTATAAGCAGGGGCAGTGATGTCTTGTCTTGTTCAGGGGGAGTCACCCAACATGTCTGCCGGACCGAGAAAGTAAATGGTTTATGTGTTTGGGACTCGGCAGAATAGATGTGTGTTCTGGAGTTTTGATATGTGTTATCCAGGGTTAGCTGCCTACAGAGGCTGATGAGAGAACTTGCATATATACTGTAAAGAATGCTGCTAGAGTGGAGCAATGCGAGATCTTGTCGCTTGTAGATCTTCTAAAAGGGTTTGTGTCATTTATTTGGGAAGCGCAGGGTCCTCCCTCCCCGACCTCCAGAAATCCGCTAATTTGGTGTTGATAGATGAGAAGCATCAGGCAACTTCCTTCCCTTGCAGTAACCAAAAATGTCACGAAACAGCCCCTTAAAAAACTCCAGGACACGACCTTTTTTTTTTAAATTTTTTTTTTTCCGTTTCTCCTCACTTTAAAAAAATCCTAACTTATTTTTCTATTGAAGTAGCTGTCAGAGGGCTTGTTTTCTTGCAGAATGAGGTGTATTTTTAATAGTACTATTTAGTATAACATATAATGTACTAAAAAACTTTTTAAAATTTCTTAAGTGGAGTGAAACAACCCCCCCCCACCCCCCACCCGCAATTCCGCCATCTTTGTGGGCTGGGTCTTGTTTTCACAGCATATATATTTCAGCAAAATGACATGATAACTGTATTCTTTGGGTCACTATGATTAAGCCACATTTATAAAGTTCTGCTTTTGCTGTACTACTTTTAAAGAATATCTTTGGAAAAAAAAAATTCTACTGACATCTTCTGACAGCCACAAGGTTTTTTATTTTTCAGTCAAGATAATTGTGCAAGGGCTCGTTTTTTGCGGAGCAGCCTGTAGTTTCTATTGGTACCATTGTAGAGTTCATGTGATACATATTTTTTAAATTTTTTGGAGACTGGATGACCAACAAAGCTCATTTCTGGTGTTGTGGGTTTGTTTTTCTCTGATGGCATTCACCTTGCGGGATAAGTAATATGTAGAGTTGAGTGAACATACTCTGCCGAGCTTGATGCTCATTCGAGCATTAGCGTACTCGATGGTGCTCGTTACTCGAACGAGCATGAAGCGAGAGAATATATCTAGGAAAAAAAAAAAGCTTGGCACCCGGCGTCCCACATACAAAAATACTCGAGTCTCCCATTGTAGTCAATGGGGTTCGTTACTCGAGTAGAGCTCTTGAATTTTACGAAAAGCTCGACTCGAATAACGCAGACCCGAGCATTTGGGTTCTCACTCATCTCTAGTAATATGTCAGTTTGATAGATCGGACTTTTATAGATGCGACTATATCAAATGTGTTTACATTTTTTTTATTATTAATATGGCAAAAAGGGTTAAGTTTTAAATTTAACTATTTATTTTTTACAATAATTAATGAAACTTTTTTTTCCTTATATTTATATATTATTTTTTTCAGGCAGTTTATGAAGGTGTGCCATATGAACGCCCTGATAGGCATTTATTAATGGCAGCCCTGTTGGCCTTCAAAATACCCCTGGATGGCATGGCAATTGAACAATACCCCCGCACAACAATTGGGGCATTTAAAGGCCGCAGTCAGAATTGGCACCCAGCTTGTATGGAGCGGGGTTGCCGCACAGTCCTGTTTCCTGTAAACCCCGCACATTTAAAGGGGTTGTCCCGCGATAGCAAGTGGGGTTAAGCACTTCTGTATGACCATATTAATGCACTTTGTAATATACATCGTGCATTAAATATTGGCCATACTTTCCCCGTCTCCATGGCGCCAACCAAAGCTGCCTTCTCCCTGGATTAGACGCGCTTGCACAGTCTGCCCTCTTCTGTCCGGCTCCGGCGTGCTCGCGCCGCATAGGTCTTCTGCGCATGCGCAGAAGACCTGTGCAGCGCGAACACGCCGGAGCGGCCCCTTCAGCGCAAGCGCGTCTAATCCAGGCAGGTCAGCGCCATGGAGACGGGGACGCCAGCACCGGAGGGGGTAAGTGTATAACTTCTGTATGGCCAATATTTAATGCACGATGTATATTACAAAGTGCATTAATATGGTCATACAGAAGTGCTTAACCCCACTTGCTTTCGCGGGACAACCCCTTTAACTGCATGTCCTATGGTGTTAAGGGGTTAATCATTAAGTAATTAAAAGTTGTGCAACTCTCTATTCTGTATTGGGCTAAAATGTTTCTTTAAAAAAGTGTGTTTTGCCCAAATTAACCAGGTTTCTGCTTCTCGGGGTAAAATTAAAATGGAAGAGAAGGAGTGACTGTTTGCTGCCAATCTTTGTTTCCGGTTAGAGAGCGTTCCCCTCTTGCATCTGAAACCTGTACAGTATTAAGGCTGCTTTCACATCTGCGGTGGGGATCCCGTTTTTCTGATCCTTTCAGGGAGGAGGAAACGGGAATCCCCTGGCCAAACAGATCGGTCTTATGAAAGAGCCGAACAGCGCCGAATGGACTATAATGGGGTCCGTTGGTTTCACTCAGCTGTCCTGCCTTCTACCAGAAGATGTTCCAGCGCAGATCTGGACCCAGCCTAATTCTTCTCATGGCTGAGAGGTGGACACAGTTGTATCCAGTCTAGGAAATCCTCAGTGAGCTGAACACATCAGCACCAAGTGCACAAATCTCTTCTGTCAGGGTTGTTTGTTACAAGGTATCAGTGCAGATAACATGTTGTAGCCTGGAGCTCAGTGTGTTTAGCTCATAGAGTATTTCCTAGCTTGGATACAATGTTGTAGACCCTCTACAGTTAAATAGAACCTGTTGGGTCCCTTATGATGCCCTCTGAGAGCATTATAATATAGTGACAGACCATGTCCGTTTCTACCACTGGCCGGAGGGTGCAGCTGCCAAGGGCGCAAGCAAAAAGGGATGCAAGCAGGATAGACCAGTAGTGCAGTAAAGAAAAACAAAAACCTCATATACTCGGCTCTCTCGCTGCTTCCAAGTCCTGGCCTGCACCGCTCTGTTCACTGCTGTGATTAGCGATCTGTGACCAGTCGTCTGTCTATGCCAGTGCCCAGCCGTAGTGATCATTTGATTGCTGAACCTAGAAGTCAGTGTAGGACAGTGCAGTGTGGACTGCTGAGGCTGGTGACTATATGTGTTTTTTTAAAAAATTTTTTATTTCAATGTTTGTATTAAGGGGCCATGTGGGGATTATTATTGCTATAAAGGGGCCAAGGGGGCCTTGTTACTATAAAGGGGCATTATTATTTCTATAAAAGGGCCATGACGGGCATTATTATTCCTATAAGGGGGGCCATGACGGGCATTATTATTCCTATAAGGGGGGCCATGACAGGCATTATTATTCCTATAAGGGGGGGCCATGACGGGCATCATTATTCCTTTAAGGGGGGCCATGATGGGCATTATTATTGTTATAAAAGGGTCATTTGTGCATATCATTTGTACTAGAAAGAGCCCATGCGGGGCATTATTTTTAGTCAACCTAGGCTTTGAGGCACATTAATGTGTGGGGGCACTGAAAGTGACACTTATTGTGTGGGGCCTACGTGGAGCACAACAATGGGTTACCATGACTGTTCAGCACATGGCATTATTACTATCTGGGGAATCATGGATTATGTAGAAGTTTAGTAAACAAAGGCAGATATCTGGAAAGTTAAGGAATCAAAGATGTCTGTGTGTCAGATTCTGTAGAGACAGGTTTTGACTGGGAGAAGTCATCACAGCTGACTCACTCGTGTGAGCCCAGCCTTAAATGAGCTGTCCAGGGTTAAAGCATTCTTCTAAAAAAACAGTGCCACACCTACCCATGGGTTATGTGTGGTATTGCAGCTCAGTCCCATTCACTTCAGTGAAGCTGCATTACCATACACAACCAATGAACAGATGTGACACGGCTGTTGAAAGAAAGCACCCTTGTTTGTATAATCATTCGCAAACCCTTTTAATAGTTTGAAGACTGAATATAAATATGTTTGTTCCCATTCGCTTACATCAAACTTTTCAGAACAAGGTGAAAAATTGAAATCCAAAGTAGATTAGAAACATATATATATATATACACACATAATATCACAATTACAGGGGTTACCAATCAGGGCAACCCCAGTTTGATCGCCGCTAATTGCTGCATCAAGGTATCGGGCTCCTTTTCTGCGGTCTACACCCTTGATCCCTCCAAGTGGGATTTGGTCTTTACTGGCAGATGGGCAAGGCGGGCAATAATGAAGTTGAGAATATGGAGCCAAAGTAGGGAGCACAGAAATTAGGATCACCAGGAACACAGGCAAAGGTCAGAAGTGGAATACTCAAACAAGGCTTTGTCACAACAGCTATAGGAGACTAATTGTATCCTTCATATGGGGAGGGTGTCTAACATAGCAGAAACTGGATGGGGATTGATGGGGGACATGTTTATAGCATGCACACTGGCCCTTAAAGAGAGGAGGATGACAGAACATGGAGTGCAGGATAGCCAGGGGAGCAGCAGCACATATGAGGTGCAATCAAAAAGTATCCAATCTTTATTCACAAAATAAATTTGTATTCAGATACAACAATCTTACACTATAACCTCCTTCAACGTCGTTCCCTTGGGCAGCCACATACTTCTCCCAATGCTTCTGCCACTGTCGGAAGCCATGCTGAAACGCCTCTTTTGAGATGGAGCATAGCGGGTCTGTTTTTATTCTGCATCATGTCTTCTCTGGACTGAAATCTGGTCCCTTTTAGAGTATTTTTAGCGTGGGGAAAAGCCAGAATTCACATGGAGCCGCTGGGAGAGTAGGAGCCTGAGTCTCCACTGATGTGCGCCCATCTATGAAGCGGTTGTACCACTTCTTTATCTGTGTGGTGTCCATTGCTTCATCCTTTGGTGAAAATTGAGCAAAAGTAGTAAAGCATAACGAAAACTATACAATTTGGTATCCTCATAATTGTGACAACCTGTAGAATAAAGTTACCTTATTGTTTATGACACACAGTGACCGCTGTAAAAATAAATGCAAAAAAATAATAAGGAAATTGACGTTTTTTTCACCACTCTCAAAAAAAATAAGGGTATAAAAACTATGACTTGTCACACAAACTACAAGGTTGCATACATTTACATTAACCCCTTAGTGACCAGCGCGTAGTGTTTTTTTCATCCTGGCCCACTGGGCTTTAATCCCCAAGGACGTAAAAACATGCATCCTCTGGGGATTAAAATCCTGCAGGCTCTGGACGTGATAGCTCCATGCTGTTGGTTACTGAAGGTAGCTGACATCCTGGAGCTGTCATCCCAGGCCACGGGACCCCCCCCACTACCCCCAATGGATAATAGCAATCATGTAAAAGTAAAAAGTAAAAAAAAAGTTTGTTTCCTCTCCCCTCTTGGACCATATCCATGAGGGGAGATGAAATTAGGTACCTAAGGCCCCCGGATTTATCCGCGGACCTTACACTGGCTTCTGCGCATGCGCCCGTCGTCAAAATGGTGGACGCACACGCAAAATCCGCAGATTGTGAGGGTAATTTAAAATCTCCCCGCACCTGGCTACTAAATGTAGCCCAGAGCCTGGAGATCGCCAAAATGGCAGACGCAAGCGCAGAAGCTGATGAGGGCCCGGGAAATGTAAAATCTCCTTGCTCCTGGCTACTAAAGGTAGCTGAGAGCTTAGAGCAGTAACCGAGGGCCGCGCTGAGCGGTTTCTGGTCACGTGATCGCCCTTATCCATAACACGTAAAAGTTAAAAGACAGTTAGTTTTATGCTCCTATCGGCTTGGACCCCGTTGTGCATCCAGACACAAGATGAGGGCCACAATGCATATGCCTCTGAACACGGGACAAACAGGGGTATCCATTTTGGGGTGAAAATCCCTTAGTCTTATGTATGCTGTACAAAAAACTTTTTAAAATGACATAATTGCTAAAAAATCATAATTTTTTCCTTCTGCTTTGCTTAGATTCATTCAAAAACTGCGGAGTCAAAATTCGTAGTACACCGCTAGATGAATTCAATTAGGGGTCTAGTTTTCAAAATGGAGCCATTTGTGGGGGTTCTCCATCGTTTTGGCCGTTAAAGGGCTCTACAAGTGGGCTATGGGGCCTAAATCGCCTCCAAGCAAAATGTCTGTTCTGAAAATCACCGGCTGCTCCTTTGGGTTTGGGCCCCATTGTGCTTACAGACATAAGATTAGCGGCACAATGGGTATGTTTCTGAACACAGGACAAACAGGGGTATCCATTTTGGGGTGCAAATCCTCATTTTCATGTGCATTAAAGAAAAAGATCCTGTCTTTAAAATGACTTATTTGCAAAAATATGACATTTTATTTTATCTCCTCTAAATTGCATTAATTCCTGAAAAGAAACGGTGGGGTCAAAATACTCCTGACACCCCTCAGTGAATACATTAAGGGGTGTATTTTTTACAATGGGGTCATTTGTGGGGTATCTATCATTCTGACACCTATGAGCCTTTGCAATCTTGGCTTGGTGCAGGAAAATAAAGTGTTCCTTTCTTTCTTTTAGGCTGGGTTCACACACACCAGAATCCCGGCGGAAATCTCGTGGTTTGGCCGAAGCAAAAAACCACGAGATTTCCACAGGAGAAGCGCTGCTTTAAAGCGGCCTGGCCGCTCGCTTTTCTGCTGCGGCTGGCGCTCCCATAGAGGAGAGCGCTACGGCAGCGGAAGAAGAAAAAAAATGAACATGCTTTGCCGCGGTGGATTCGCCGTCCCGCGTGGACGAGATTTCTGAGAAATTTCGTCCACATGGTTGGCTAATCCCGGGATTAGTGGCTGCAGGCGGATTTGCCACAACGAAATTCCGAACGGAATTTCCACGGCAAATCCGCCCCGTGTGAACCCAGCCTTAGTGTGTCTCCTAAATCACGGCATGCTCTATTTCTGTTCGGGGCTTTCCAGCTGCCGGCTCCGCTCTGCGCATGCACCGGCACATCAAAGAGCTGGAGCCACGGGAGAAGGTGAGACCCGCATTGGTCCCTGTAGGGGCTCGGGTCGGGTCCCACTGCGAGAATTCTGCAGGTGGCCTTACGGTGAAATTCCATGTAAAAGTGACATGTCAGATTTCCAAAATTTGGCCTGGTCACTGAGGAGCAAACAGGCTTGGTCAATAAGGGGTTAAAATAAAAAAAAGTTATGACCGCTAGAACAAGAAAGGCGAACAAAGTTTACTGATCCTTAAGGCTAAAATCAGTTATGCTTTTAGCGCACTCCATCATTCCGATGGGTGATGAGGTGCGTTAAAAAAGCAAAAGCACCAAAATGCAGGTCTGCGAGGCCCCATCAAAATCAATGTAAGCATTGTACCGCTATTAGCGTGATGTTCAAAATGTCGCGGCAAAAAGCGCATGTGTGGGAGGGCCTTAGGGCCCCTGCCTATAAAGTATACGCTCGCAAGAGCATGATATGATTGCTCTGTGAAGGGAGTGCTATCACATGCTTTTGCTTGCAACCGCAACTTGCATTTTACTGTACCCATTCCACCCTGTTTTTGAACCACCTGTGCAGCTTAATACGTCCCCCGGTGTTATCAGGTCCATGCACGATTTTGTGCAGAGGCACCCGCACACATTTTTATGGTGCCTATGGCGCACAAAAATAAAGCACGTCGTATATTTTTTTAACATGGGCAAAAATATAGCGCAGTATCACTGAATGTGAGGAAATCAATGGAACCAGAAGGGAACTGATATTTTAGCAATAAAACCATTGGTAAGAAAAAACGAACAGCAGAGCCAATTACCGGATGTTTATCAGCAATAGATTAAAGAATCCAAAATTTCCACAAGTTTCCCTCTGCAGATTTAGCTGGAAATCTGTGTAAGGTCCGCTACAAAAGTCTGGGCCCCCTAGAGAATGTGGCACACTTGAAAATCGTGTGAATGATAATGACACCTCCATGCAGATAATATATACTTACCATTGGTTGCATCGTTTCTAAATCTCTCCTTGGGGAAGACTTTGCTGATCTCACATGATCTGTTCCCATCCTTGGCTCCTGCATGGAGCTGCCATTTACTCGTGTAACCAGCCTGACCCGTGAGCTCGGCCCTCTATATGTAGATGATGTACCTTTCATGCAATTATCCAAATGAGCCTTTCTACTTTTATCATGCTGCTCCCCTTTCCTCCATTCACACCTGTGAATTAAATCTTCTCCTAATGCTAAGCATTCCTATTCTAGCTTCCTCCATGATTACAAATATTCATATGCATCACTGACGTTACGCTGGTAACATTATTTTGCATAAACCATGCACTTAATTGTTTAGAACTATGACTCATAAACAGTTTCAAAAAACGGGAAATAAGTTCAACTTTGTGCAGAGTACGGTATATGTGTCAGTTTCTTTAGAAGAAAGGTCTGGCTGTTCAGGGAATCGGGACCACTCTACCTACTTGTACTTCAGTATAGCCACCATATCAGGAGTGCAGGGTGAAATCCAGTGCATGTGCTTATGACTCCTAGGTGGGGGTTATGAGGGATTCTGATGTCCTAATTTATAGCTTCTTTCCTGAATCAAGACTTATCATCTATAATTGTCTGATCTCCAGGGGTCCCACTGCTCATGTGAGCACACCATTCTATTCAAATAGCTGATCATGGGGGTCCCAGGCGGCAGACCCTCACCGGTCAGCTATTGATAATCTACCCTAAGGGTAAGTCATCAGTATTAGGGCCCATTTAAACCCAACGATTCTCGCTCAAAAATCGCTCAAAACCCTCATTTGAGCGAGAATCGTTGGGTCTAACTGCACGGATATTGTGCAGTTTTCATTAACGAGTCATTCATCATTGTCTTTCCACCAGCTGAAAGAGAATGATGAGCCTTATCAGTGCCGCGCGCTGAGTTCTCAGCGGGATACCGCTAATACTATTGTTTCAGCTAGTATCCCGCTCAGAGAACACAGCCGGAGTATGAGGAAGACAGTGCTCCAGCTGTGTCCTGCATACCATGCTCTGAGCGCTCAGCTATATACTAGCTCAGTGAACACATCCGGGGTATGAAGAAGACAGTGCTCCAGCTGTGTTCTGCATACCCCGCTCGGAGCGCTCAGCTGTGTACCAGCTGTGCGCTCCATGAACACAGCAGGAGTATACAGAAGACAGCACTCCAGCTGTCTTCTGTATACCCCGCTTGGAGCGCTTAGCTGTATACCAGCTGAGCGCTCCAAGAAGACAACAGCTGTATGCAGAAGATAGAGGTCCTGCTTGTCTACTGCACACAGCGGGAGCCTTCATTTACACACTTATGCAAAGTGAACGCTCAAAACTGTCACCCAAACTGCTGTTTGAGCGAGTTTTGAGCGATCATCTTGCCGTGTAAATGTATACAACCATTATTGCTCAAAGGATGTCTTTTGAGTGACTTTTGAGCGATAATCATTGTTTCTAAAAGAGCTTTTAGACTCCTGGAAACTCCCTTATTTGAAAGAGGTACACACCAGGGTTGTAGAACAGCTTCTGCAAAGCTTCTATAATGGCCTATGCAACATTACTGCTAGTGTCTTTAATGAGTTATGCAGTTGTTTAGTGGAATAGTAAGTTATAAACTATTGTAATTCTCCAAAAAGTTAGGCCTTAATCAGACCACTGAACTGTACTTGATGTAACAGTATCTATGGTGTGTTATGTTCGGTTCTGTGTATTTGGGTGATAAATCATCTTTAAAGGGGTTGTATAAAAATACTGTAAACAGCCGGGCTTGCAATAAAACAAAAGAAACAGTACTTACCTTTTCTGCCCCAAGAAACAGCAGAAGATCCTGCTGTCAGCACAGGCCAGAGGTCAGGTGACCGCTGCAGCCAATCAGAGGCTGCAGCGTTCTGTTCTGAACTCCTGGCGTTCTGTCCATACTCCGAATGGGTCACCATGATATACAGGAGCTGTCAACTCTACTTCTTATTTAGTAATTATTTGCATTGTCCATAGTATAACAATGCTGGAGTCTAGTCTCTCTCTGCATTGCGTAATTCCTCTATTAGGCCCAATCTCTACGGGCGGATTTGAATTGCAGAATTCGCGCAAATGATCCGCAGTTCAAGCCATCCATAGGGAAGCATGGGGCATCCGCACTTCACTTAACTCATTTCCCCTGTCAGTGGGGTGACTGTCTATGCACTATTACACTGTCACAACTAGATAGCTTAAAAACAGTGTTGACCTAGTGCTGCTCACACTGTAGAGGTTTTGTTACAATGTATTGGTGTAGATAAGTGCTTTCAGAGCAGTTTTATAAACTTTCTTGTGTTTGCACAGGTTTGGAAAGCTCTTTATCCTTTAAATGAAAGCAATTAAAGGGAGTTGTGATGACTTTTTTTTTAAATTGACAATACATCCTCAGGACTGGTTATCAATACCAGATGGGTGAGGGTCCGACACCTGGTACTTTCAGCTCAGTCCCAGTTAAAGTAAATTTTTTTTTTTTTTTTTGACCATTCAATTTTTATTGAAAAGGTTTTACAAAGTAATTGTAGGTTGAAATGTGTAACTAAGGGTGCATTCAGACGATCGTATATCGGCTGGGTTTTCACGCCCAGCCGATATTTGGCGTATCTCTCTGCAAGGGGAGGAGGCTGGAAGAGCCGGGAGCAGTGCTCTGAGCTCCCGCCCCCTCTCTGCCTCCTCTCCACCCCCCTGCACTATTTTCAATGAGGAGAGGCGGGACGAGGGCAGAGCTAATTCCCAGAACTTAGCCCCGCCCCTGTCCTGCCTCCTCTCATTGCAAATAGTGCAGAGGGGCGGAGAGGAGGCGGGAGCTCAGTGCACTGCTCCCGACTCTTCCAGCCTCCTTCCCTGCAGAGAGAGACGCCATATATAGACTGGGCGTGAAAACCCAGCCGAGATACGATCGTCTGAATGCACCCTAAAAAAACCTGTAAACTTTTGGATCAAGTCATCGGATTGGTACATGAGAAGATTCATTAAAGCAAATAAGATTTTGGCATGTAACAAAACTTGCTGTGGATCCAGACTTCCCAACTCTTCAGGAATGTTCCTTTTTATTTGATGCGCAGAGATGCATGTATTCAGCCAGCTGTTGTTGTTTACAGCTTTGATTATATCTGCAATAGAAGGAATATTTCTTTATTCTATCTTCCAAGCTTCTATTTTGGGGGCCATTATGGCAACTGCTTATAGCTGCAAAGGAAATTCTAGTTAACATAATATTAGAAAACAGGAAATGGGAATAAAGCCGCTGTACACAATCCTCCTTTTACTTTGAGTCTGAACTTTTGTGTAATGTCCTAATAGATCTGTATTGAAGGCCGGGCTCACATGAACGGGTCGGATTCCGTCTGTGAGCCCACCCAGTGACCCTGTGTACCTGAAAAAAACTGTATTGCAAATTACCGTGATGGCTCGCAGGCAGTACAGTTTTTTTCTTTGTGTTTTCCATGCCATTGCTTAGCAATGACACGGGTACTCACAGCCCATATGCAATGATAATTATGTATTGGCTGCGGGTCGGACGCCTCCATTGACTTCAATAGAGCCTGTTTGCGTCGAGTCCGTTGCAAAATAGTGTATTCTTCTTCTGCTCGCGGAATACAAAATTCTTATCCGCGAATATGAAGGAAAAATCAAAACGACATGCTTTTCAATGCGTGCGTTTTTGTCGCAGAAGGTATGTGTGAACGGCGATCGCGGATTCCACAAGAATACATTTGTGTGAGACCCCCCCTAAGTATGGGATGTAGACTTGTGAATAACTACTGAAGTGCTAGTGGTCAGTGAAATCTAGGGCAATAAAAAGGATTTTCCTATTCAGTAGAAACCAGCCTTAGGGTGCCCACCCACTAGCGTTTTTTTACTGCGAAATTCGCAGCGTTTTTTTTTTCTGCAGGGGTCTTTGGGCTATGGGACATGCAAAGCTGAAATCGCGATCGCGCAAAATTGCGATATCGCGGTAAATCGCGATTTTGCGCGATCGCGATTTTTACATTACAAGTCCCATAGACCCCCTGCAGAAAAAAAAAACCTGCGAATTTCGCAGTGAAAAAAAACGCTTAGGGCGCCCACCCACTGGCGTTTGCGATTTTCGTGCGTGAAGAACGCAGCGTTTTCGCGGCGTTTTTTCCCGCGTTTTTCGCGGCGTTTTTGCCGCGTTTTCACTGCGTTTTCGCGGCTTTTCCATTAATTTCCATTGACTTTCATGGGTGCATTAGGAGAAAAATAAGGACACATATGCAACTGACAGTTCCTATGTTAAAAAACGCAACGCAACGCAAAAAAACCCGCCAGTGGACAGGAGTACATTCAATTCTAATTGCTCTTGAGAAAAAACGCAAAACGCAAAGAAAAAAAAATCGCCAGTGGGTGGGCGCCCTTAGGGTGCATTCACACAAGCTTGTGATGGTTTGTAGATAGGTGCACAGAAAACCGGCACAAACACGTGTGAATTTAGGTCCGTGCAGCATTGCTTTCAATGGGGCTGTGGTTGCTGCCAGCGGCCCCATTGAAAGCAATGGTCTGCCACCAACCCCTGCAGTGATTTTTCAGGGAAGGGCTTTAAATATAAGCCCTTCCCTAAAAATCATTCCTATCTAGTCTAAAAAAATAAATAAATATAATCACCTCTCCGCTGATACCAGGGCGCGTCTATCTGCTTGGTTCCTGTCACTGTAATGAAGTTCCTTCAGCAGGTGGGGATTTAAAAGGGCTACGTCTGATTGGCTTGGCACTCAGCCTATCATAGGCAGCACTTGGGCATTCATTGAATTCACAGACAGCAGCGGTCCCATTGAAATCAATCGGAGAGCTTTGCGATCCTCTGCTACAGCTGTGGCAGGGGATTCTTTACTCCCCGCGGGGAGTCCCCTTGTCACTGAACAGTGTGACAGTGCACGCGCATTCCACGGGAAATATTGACACGCACCACAGATCTATGGTGCACACATGTCCCATCTTTTACAGGTGCGAGCGTTTGCATGCCTGTAAAACATGGACATGTGAACACACCATTGGGAACCAATGGTTCTAATAGATGCGTGGTTATGTGCGCACGTATATATGCACATTAACACGCTAGTCTGAATGCACCCTTAGGGCGCCCACCCACTGGCGTTTGCGATTTTCGTGCGTGAAAAACGCAGCGGTTTCTGCGTGTTTTCGGCGCGTTTTTCGCAGAGGTTTCGCGGCATTTTCGCGCCTTTTTCGCGCCTTTTCCGTTAATTTCCATTGACATTCATGGGTGCATTAAGAGAAAAATAAGGACACATATGCAACTGACAGTTCCTATGTTAAAAATTGCAACGGACCGAGAAAAAAAAACGCCAGTGGACAGGAACACATTCAAAACTAATTGCTCTTGAGAAAAAACGCAAAACGCAAAGGAAAAAAAATCGCCAGTGGGTGGGCACCCTAAGAACTGGCTCACACAAGCGTAATTTCAATGCGTATTATGCGCTCACAATACGCGGTGAAAGGAGTCAATGAAAGTACATTGATTTTCACTAATCCATTCACAGTTGCGTATATCCAGTGCGTTAAAAAAAAAAAATGCAGCACGTTCCATTTTACAGCATATTACACGCGAAAAAGCCCCATTGTTCTCTATGGATGCGTACGTTAACGCTGTACATACGTAATTAAATTGTGTATGTGCATCATTTTTACGTCACGTTGCTGAGACAATAGAAGGAAAGTAAAACAAATAGAAAGCAACCAGGAAGCCAGTGCATGACAGCGCTGTCATACGCAGGTATACATGATGAAAAACGTGGGGATACGCAGTTCTACATGCCAGTAAAACGCTGCGATTTTTACACAGCGGTTTACAATAGAGTCGTGTGAGCCCAGCCTTAACCTTTTCAAATCCACTGTCTGACGTCTAAAGACATTCTGATTGAAGGCTGTACAGCTCCGATGTCGGAAAAGGTCCGGCAGGGTATTCTTACTGTATATTACTGGCTGCTCTGTTGTCGGGAGCCTCTCCAGCATCTCCAATACCGCAGTACTGGCTCTAGCCAGCAGATGGTGCCGTTGCGTAATGGCAGAAAAAGAAAAAAACATAGGAAACCCTGAATCCAAAATTGGATTGCAAAGGGTTAATAAATCAGAAGTTACATTCTACAAAGACCAAACCCTGTGTCATCTGGATAAAGTGCTGAATAAGGGCACCTGAGGGTGAGCACCATGATAATATGTAGGACATGGAGGAACAATCTGCCTGGGATCACATGGTGACTGGTTCAATGTTTGCATTTCTCTACTACTAATTTATACAAGATGGAATAAAGTGATGAAACATCTGTCCAGGAAGCCAGATATTGTATCTCCGAGGAACAATCAGAAATAATCTTGGCATTCAGCTGTAATATCATAAATAAATGTGTTAATTTTGGAGTGCAATGCGGGCTTTCAGAAAACCACATCTGCAAAATAAGTGCCGCAGCCGGGCATCTTACACTAATTGGTCATGCCATTTGCCAAGATGTTTTTGTATTAACTATATGTGCAGAGGCGCTGATGGCATGGTATTGGAATTGGAATTGAAAAATTGTATATTTAGTTTTTTTTTGCTATTTCGTTCTTCAGCATAATAATGTCAGTATGTTAATGATTCACTTTATTGAGTGCAGAACAGGTACAGAGCTCTGAAGCCTGCACTTTACAAATGACACACAGCTGTAGAAGCCTCAATGCAATACTAGCTATGAAACAGCAGATTGTGGTGTACTAAAGCTGCTCATACACATTACAGACCTGTGCACCAAGTACCAGACAGTGTAAAGGTACTTCACACCTGCGTTCAGGCTGCTTGCAGGCTTTCTGTCATTCTGTTCTGTTCTTGGAGCAGAGGAAAGGAATTAAACATTTCCATATTTTTCCCATTGATTTCAATGGGTTTTCAAAAAAAATGGAAAGCTTTCAGTTTGCTCCGGTTATACTAGGTAAGAAATATTAATTATTATGCAACAGCGTTCATAGATTCCTGAACGGCTGCCCCAAAACCCGCACAGCTGACTGCAGATTTTGATTTGGAATTCCTGGCAGAATTTTGTTATATTCAATTCCGCATCAAAATCTACACGTTAGCAGTGCGGGTTTTGGTCCTGAATAGAGATGAGCGAGCATACTCGCTAAGGGCAATTACTCGAGCGAGCATTGTCCTTAGCGAGTACCTGCCCGCTTGGAAGCGGGGAGTGGCAAGGGAGAGCGGGGAGGAACGGAGGGGAGATCTCTCTCTCCCTCTCTTCCCCCCGCTCCCCCCTGCTCACTCCTGCACCTCACCAATCACCTGCGCTGGAACCCGAATCTTTTCTTCCGAGTGGGCAGGTACTCGCTAAGGAAAATACTCGCTCGAGTAATTGTCCTTAGCGAGTATGCTCACTCATCTCTAGTCCTGAATCTTCCGCAGGAGGTCATATTCCGCAACACTATTGTGGTATTCCGCCCTGTGTTGGAGGTCCCAAATACATCCAAACTATTTTGTGAAAGAAAATCTCAAAGTTGAACCAAAACGAAAGGAAAAAACTAAATTTCCTAAAATGTAACTTTTATTAATATTATTAAAATCAAGGCACTCGAAACAAAACTAATCAATGAATAGCTGGAATGTGAGGCCGTGTTCAGTATCTCACAATATGAGCCAGCTATTATGACAGTTAGATAAGATGATTTAATATCTACTCCTCATAACATCAGATTTAGCTGTAGTCAGAAATCACAGAGATCAACATGTAGTTGATTTTATTTCTGTCGAGATAGCAAAAATATATTATGTGTCCAGAGCTTAAATACTCCGCTTTCAGCTGTTTCCTTTGTGTATGGAGCTGAAAGTGGAGTATTTAAGTGATTTTTTCACTACAGCTAAATCTTATGTGATGAGGAGTAGATACTCTGTTTCCCAGAAAATAAAACCTACCCTGATTTTGAGGGATTTTTGGGGAAGGCTTGAAATACAAGCCCTACCCTAAAAATAAGAGCTAGCAACATTACGTAAAAAAAAAGGAAATTCATTACCTAGCAGCAGGCTCGGTCCAGGTCCCCCACGTGTGCTCTCTGGACCTCCGACGTGCTTTTTGCTGTCCTCAGCCACCCACAGAAGATCACTTCCTGGTTACGAGATTCATAAATCCTGCCTAAGGAAGCGATAGCTCTGATTGATTGGTTTTCGAGCGCTGCTCAACCAATCACAGCGATTGTGTTGTGGAAGCGGGATTTATGAATTGGCTGAGCCGCTGCATTGATTGACCAATTCATAAATCCCGCGTCCACAACGTGATGGCTGAGATTGGTTCTTTGACTGCTGCTCAGCTAATCAAAGTAGCACTCGATAAACCAATCACAGCCATCGCATTGGTTCATCAAGCACTGCACTGATTGGCTGAGCAGAGCTCAAGAACCAATCATTCGGAGCTATCGCTTCCTGGAGGCAGAATTTATGAATCCCGTAACCAGGAAGTGATCTTTTGTGGGTGACCAAGGACTGCAAGAAGCGCGTTGAAACTCTGGAGAGCAGCAGGAGGGACCTAGACCGAGCCTGCTAGGTAAGCATAATAAGACAGGGTTTTATTTTTGGGGAAACACAGTATTACCTCATCATATCTTAGTTTGGTATTAGTGCAGTATGTCTCCACCGGAAGAATGCATTGGCCAGGCTGACATACTGGTCATGCCCAAAGCTGACAAAAGCTCCCGAGTGGAGACATACTAAACTAAAGGCCTATTTACACTGGACAAATGTCAGGCAAACTGCTACACAGGAGCGAGGAGATTTCTCTCCTCGCTCTCCCCTGGCTTTCTCTATTCACTTTAGCAGCGGCGGTTAGTACTGAATGGTTGCTACTAAAGTGAATGGAGAGGGGGTGGAGGGGAAGGGGAGAGATATCTCCTCCAGCCTCCCCTCCACCCTGCTGCGATACTGTACTATGTCTCCATTGGGGCGTGATCCACAAGAAATGAAAAAGTAGCAGCAATTGTGGATGTAAAAAACAAACAAAATTTATTCCTCCCTACAGGCTAAGGAAAACAACGTTTCGACCTAAGTGGTCTTTTTCAAGTTCCCTAGTCATACTGAACAGACATACATTTATATAACACTCTTAAAATTACCCCAATCAGCAACAGGTGTAAAGCTGAAAATGCAGCCTATCAACAACATCCTTCACTGATTGAGATATTAACACATTAGATACCTAAAAAGTGACCATGATGTGCTCCAAGGTATAGTGGGTATCACTGCCATGTATAGAGCTCAATGTCGTCATCCTGCCACATCACTGCGCATGTCCAGAATCTCCCGCATCACATGACAGTCACATGGGCTATCATTGCCATATGACGCGCAGCGCCAGCATCCTGCAGCATTACTGCGCGTGTCTGGAATCAACGTATGTTGTACGTGTCACATGACATAGTCTTGGAAATACTCCACTTGGGCGTGACATGGGCGTTGCCTGTAGGTCAGCCCTGCCAAACCAAACTTCCAGTGGAGACATACTACACCAATACCTCTTAGTTCTTACTGTCATAACAGCTGGCTCATATTGTGAGATCCTGCACGGCCGTGTAGCCTCACATTCCACCTATTTACTGATTTTTGTTTTGAGTGCCTTGATTTTAAAAGTTACTAATAAAAGTTACATTTTAGGAATTTTTTTTCCTTTTGTTTTGGTCCAACACTGAGATTTTCTTTAATAATTGTTATTGGACCTTCTGGCCTTCTGTGATAGATAAACTATTTTATGAGGTAAACAAAAAAGAAAATCAGAAATAAAAATCAAGATACATTTGGTGTTGCCTTGTCTGTAACGACTGGTATTGTAAAAGACTGCATTATTTATTCCACAAGGTCAATGCTGGAAGAAAACACTTGAAAATAATTGCTGTAGTTTGGTTCCTGTACTGTTCTAAAAAGTGGAATAAAAAGTGAGCAAAAGTTGTAAGTACCCTGAAATGTTCCACAAAAAGCAAGCCCTCTCACATCTCTATTGACAGAAAAATTTTAAAAAAAAAGTTTTATAGCTCTCAGAGCATGCATGGCAGCACAAATGATTTTTTTTTTTTACTTTTTAAAAAGTGTTTTTATCTTACAGAAGTAGTAAAAAACTAAATCATTTTTGTATTGCTATAATCTTACTGACCCACAAAATAAATATGGCATGTTATTGATGTCTAAAATGTGTAAAACAGTACCAGGATTGCTTTTGTTCATTCTTCTATAAAGACTTAATAAATGTTACTGAATAAGTTATACGTACGCCAAAATGGTGCCACTTAAAAGTTCATCTCATGGCAAGGCTGGCAAACGGTTGCAGCACCTGGGTGATGTCACAGTGGCAGCCCTAGCCTACCTGATTCACATATATACAATTGGAAAAGTAATTTCAGTACTACAACAGATTTTATTAACTGTTTATTTAGATTGACGTATTTCTAAGTATTTCCATGCTTATATTCTGTTTAAGGGCGCATTCAGACGACCGTATATCGTCTAGGTTTTCACACCAACCGATATACGGCGTCCCTCTCTGCAGGGGGAGGAGGAGGCTGGAAGAGCCGGGAGCAGTGTACTGAGCTCCCACCCCCTCTCCGCCCCTCACCACTATTTGCAATGGGAGGGGGCGTAACGGGGCAGAGCTAAGTTCCACGGCATAGCTCCGCTTCCATCCCGCCCCCTACCATTGCAAATAGTGCCGAGGGGTGGAGAGGGGGTAAAGAAGAGGCGGGAGCTCAGTGCACTGCTCCTGGCTCTTCCAGCCTCCTCCCCCTGCAGAGAGAGACGCCATATATCGGCTGGGTGTGAAAACTCAGCCGATATACGGTCGTCTGAATCCACCCTAATGCTGGATGAATCTTCTATCATTTTTATATTATTTATTATTTTTTTATGGATTTTTTTCTTATTACTAGATAAAATCATATTCTGATTGTATTGATTTTATGCGTTCTTATATGTTTAGTTTTTTATTTATTTATATTTCTTTTTTCTTCGTTTGATTTTATTTCTGTTTCATCCCTTTACTTATCCTCATTGATAATCATTTTAATAAATACTTGTATTTTTCTATTTTCACTATTATTGTCATTTCACATATATTGTAAGTAGTATGCTGCCAGCGGTACTGAAGAAGAGGCGTTTCGCGTTTTTAAGAAGAGGCGTGTGTTGCCTCTATATGCTCTACGTTTTCTGCTGGCTTTCATAAAGAAAATTTTCCTTCAAAACTCCAAGCTTGTGCATATCTATGCCATACGTCACGCCACCACATCAGTGATTTTTTATTTTACTTTTCTCTGCACTGGATAGCTTAAGAGACATGGATTCCAATGATGTAACATACTGTCCAAACTGGTGGACTTTTCAGTGATTGACAGCTTTCTGTGTATGACTGTACCATACATACAGGGATATCTGCCAGTCACTAATAGGATCGCCTATTTGACTGTTCAGCTCAGAATGAGCAAACCTTTTATTGAATAAAATTCAAGTTATACTGAATCTTTCCCCATAAAGTTATATATCTATCTGCTCCGCTTCCCCTGCTCTATAGCATGCTGGCTGCAGTTTAGACAGCATGTTCAAGCTGACAGATTCTCCTTAATTATCAGCAATACTATATGCACCTGTGTGGTATAGTCCATGCAGTTTAATCATACTTGAGGTTCTTGTGACTGGAAGAGTGGCTCATGGAGAGAACAGAGAGATAAGTAATTCCCAGGTGGTCACTATAAGATCACAAGACCCATGTAAAAAAAAGAGGATTCTGGGAGTTTTGAGATAGAAAGAAATAACTAAACAAGGTAATAGTAGCTGACTTATATACTCTTTGTAAAAACAAAAACAAAAAAACTGCAAAACGTGGCATGCAGTTACACCTCACATATATATGCAAATGATTAGAGTTATGGTGTAATTAGATAATTGGTCTTGGCATCCAAGGGCTAAAAGTGGTCGGCATTAGTGTATCTTGACGCCACCAGCAATAGCTGGTGGAGTCATGATTGACAGGGGGGTGACACCCCCTGTAGCTGATTGGCTCTGCAGCTTTTGGACCACAAGGTCCTGCAAGGCCACTGAAGAAAGGCAGAAAAGGCTGACCGCGGCCGCTGGGTTGCAGACAAAGCTGTCAGTACATTTCCATGCGCCGTGCCAGAACGCAGAAGCTGCTGCCTGCAACACAGCTCACAGTCGCCGGCTGCAAAGCAAGTACAAGCCCCCACCCAGCACGGAACTGACAGTTGACGATTGCAACACAACTCAGAATGAACTGGCGGCACATAGCTCACAGGCGCCGGCCGATACAGCCGCTGCCGATTGCCACGGAACTCGCAGCCGCCGCAGGGACTAAGGTGTCCGGCTGCCAGTTTGCTGCAATACATAACAGAATCTCCGATCGGGACAGAGGTGAGACGCAGCTGTTTTTCCATGCATTTCAGCCGGCTCTCCTTCCTTACGCTGACGGGTACTTCATTTTACTGCCCTTCCAGGACCTATTTTCAAGCCTGCTGGGCAGCCAATCAGCATCAGGGAGCATCGGCCCCCTGTCAATCTTGACTCCACCAGGACTTCCTGGTGGCGTCAAGATACACTAATACCAAAGTGGTCTTGAAAGGCTCTCAGAGGCTACTTGTGTGCAGTAGATCTCTTTTTCCACTTGTGTATAGTTTGATGACCTCTAGGCATGCCTCTAAGATGCAGTCTAAGAGATTTTGCCCCGTTAACAGAGTTTGAGAGGGGCGCATTATTGGAATGCGAGAAACTGGAGGGTTGTATCAACGAATTGCCTGCCGCTCTGGTAGTTTTGACCAGATGTCACTAGTGGATGCGTGACATGCACACAAGACAGCCATGCTCAGGACGCCATCAACAAACCACCAGTAGAGAGGATCTGATCGTCCGACAAGCACGAGTAGCTCAAACTGTTCAGTTGTCTGCCATGCAGAGACGGGTAGCACCATCCTTGCAGGCCCCTGTGTCTGTCAGAACTATTTCCATGCACTTGGCTGAAGGACATTTAGTCTAACGGCTCCTATTACGAGTACTGCCTTTGACACCCACTGTTTCCTCTATTTACAGTGGTGTCACTAATAACGAAACTCGGTTGTCTTCAGCAACGAATCCAGGTTTAGTTTGGGCACTGATGACAGCCATATTCATGTCTGGAGACGAGCACCTCAATCCTGCCTTTGCTGTGGAGCGGCACACTGCCCCCACTGCTGGTGTGATGGTCAGGGTGGCCACCGCAAAGAATAGTCAGTCACCCCTAGTAGTGGTATGAGGGACAATGACAGCTCAGTGATATGTTCACATCCTGCAGCCACATGTGTTGCCTGTCATGGCAAGGCTTCCAAGAGGCATTTTCCAGCAGGATAATGCTCGGCCACACACAGCAGGGGTGTCACAGGAATGTCTACACAACATTGTCACACTTCCGTTGCCAGATTTATTACCAATAGAACATGTATGGGACCATGTGGGTCGCCAACTTCAACAGCCTAGAAATTTGCATGATCTAGAGGCTCAGTTACATCAAATGTGGACCAATATGCTGCAGGATACCATACAGAACCTGTATGACTCCACACTCGCCCGTATCACATCTTACATCCAGGCTAGAACCAAGTAGAGGATAAAAAGGACTCAGCGCTCCAAGGATCGGGGTGGAATGGAATAAAAGTTCCAGTGGCTGAATGGTTCATAAACCATATTTATTCGCTAAGAGTTACTAAAATAGGGGATATATTTTGCACAATACGGCCTCATATCCATTGGTGGGTCAGATTCCGCATGCGGGAGCCCGTAGTGGAATCTGACCCTGCCTGCGGCTGAGGACAGTGCTTACCTGTCCGGTTCTTCACTGCGGATGTGTGCAGAAGCACTGTCTGCCACCGCGCATGTGCAGTAGAATGTTTTGGTTTTTTTTAAAATCTGCTTTCCCGCAAAATCCGCGGCCCGTCCGCAATTCAATTATAGACTGGCAACGGATCGGAAGGCTTCCATACCAGAACTGCAGCAAAATGGAGCATTCCTCGATTTGTTTTCCGGACCAGAAGGTGTTCAAATCTGCACGCTTTAATTAAGCTATGGATAGCCATGTATCCCTATTAGAGATGAGCGAACGTACTCGGATAAGCACTACGCGTCCGAGTAATGTGCTTTATCCGAGTATCGCTGTGCTCGTCTTGAAAGATTCGGGGAGCGCCGCGGAGCGGGGAGCTGCAGGGGAGAGCCGGGAGGAACGGAGGGGAGATCTTTCTCTCCTTCTCTCCCGTCCGCTCTCCCCTGCTCCCCGCCGCAACTCACCTGTCAGCAGCGGCGCTCCCCGAATCTTTCAAGACGAGCACAGCGGTACTCGGATAAAGCACATTACTCGGACGAGTAGTGCTTATCCGAGTACGTTCGCTCATCTCTAATCCCTATGGGAGGCTTGAATTGTGGATCGTCCGCTGGTGCCCCAAATTCAAATTTGCCCGTGAACGTTGGACCTATGTTATCCTTTTGCTTTGATATTATATTAACATTACAGGCACATGTAGAAAGTTTCAGTAGTTTCCGACAGCTCTTCCTTGTAGGGGCTTGATTTAGTTTGGCAATGAGTGTATATACACTGGGAGAATATACTTATAATGAATGAATTTTTTTTCCTGGAGTGGCCATATAAGGCCCAAAGTAGGCTGGATCTTAGGGATTCATATACATGCACACTAAAATGATGATATTTAAATAAAACTACTTTTAATAAATTGAGCAATCTCCACAGCATCTCCGAAAGAAATCTATTCACTATTTCTGAAATGTTTCTGTTAATATTGTGGCCATGTGAGATCTCTTTATTTTATAGATTACATTTCAGACATCTTTTTGCTTAGTCTTTAAGATCCTTGTGGAAGAAATGAAATGAAGAAGAATACATTGCAAATGAGAATCAAGCCGCTGTTGCAAAGATCTAAATTGATATTCACTGAATCAAAAAGAATTCAAACCAGATGTCACTTTGATTAAGGCAATGCATGACTTAAAGGTCTAGAGACTCCTCGGGCTTCTTGTGTACTCACTGGAACTCTTCTGCTTTGCTGTTTGCTTGAAATGCAGAAATATGTTTGTACTGTAATGGCTCGTATCAATCTGCTTAATAAATGTTGTTAATAGTATTCTGCTCTTCAGGCACACTTTAATATGCTTTTCTTAAGTGTATTTAATGTGTGCTTGAAGTACTCTAATTTACTTGCACAATTCTCTGCAAAACGCAGTACTGATAAACAATGTGGCACGTTGGGTTCTCGTTACTCCCAAAGGGATGTTCCAGGACTAAAACGTTGATGGCCTATCATCTGCCGCTAATCAGAGCGACCATTAATGCTGCAGTCCTGGAAAAATTCTTTAAGGGAATAGTGATATGAGGTGAATCCGCACCAAATGATGCACTTTTTGTTGCGAATTACGGTGTAGAAATTTTGGTTTTGGTTGAAATCCGCACTAAAAATCTGCACCATAAGAGCTCATTCACATGGGCGTATTTTCTGTCCATGTGCTGTCCGTATTTTTTACTGACCGAATACATGTAGCACACGGATCCATTAAAGTAATGTAGTGTATTCAGAAGTGCATTTCTTTTTTGCGGACTAATGTTGTGCTTATAACAAAATAGGACATGCTGCAATTTTTTATTTTATTTACATTTTTTTTTTTAGTACCAAAATTGCCCAGTAATTTCTATAATGTAGAAAAATGTTTTTTTTGTTTTTTTTTACGCATGTTGCCTGAGGACAGTGAGAACAGACAGTTACATCAACTGGGCCTTCTTATGTTTATTTTATTTGCACGTATGAAAAATTAGCTCTCAGGTATCAGTACAGCTTCATCCCTATGTTGATCTCTTCTTCCTCGTGCTGGCAGACTAAGGCTGGGTTCACACAGGGCGGATTCCCGTCGGAAATCTCGCGGTTTGGCCGCAGCAAAAACCGGATTTACCGCAGCGGATTAGCCGTCCCGTGTGGACGAGATTTCTGCGAAATCTCATCCACATGGCTGGCTAATCCTGAGGTTAGCGGCCGCGGGCGGATCTGCTGCGGCAAAACCGCAGCAAATCCGCCCTGTGTGAATCCAGCCTAAGGCTGGGTTCACACAGGGCTGATTTGCCGCAGATTGCCGTTGCATGTCCGCACTGCGGCAAAACCGCTCTGTTTGCAGTGCAATGCAGCACAAACGAGATTTGCCAAAAAGCTGTTCTCACAAGACAGATTTTTTTCCGCACAGCCGCAGTGCGGAAATGCAACTGCGGCACGGTTTTAAAAGATGCAGCATGTTCATTCTACAGTCTTTTCCGCAGCGCTTTTTTTTGTCCATAAACCTCTATGGACGCAGCCAAAACCGCACCAATTACCCGGCAAAAAGTAAAAAAGCGCTGCGGAAAAAAATGCTTGCGGATTTTTCCACACGAAAATTTGCAGCAAAATCCGCAAGCCCAAATTAACCTTTGAAGCGGTTTTGCCGCAGAAGCAGTTCTTCTGCGGCAAAACCGCGGCAAATCAGCCCTGTGTGAACCCAGCCTAATGCTGAGGAGTGTATGATTCCCCCCTGCAGAGGGGCTGGGATTTCACATGCTGTTATGTCTGTTTACACACTATCACACAATATGAACAGTATACTGATGATGATGATGATCTTTATGTAGTGGCTACCTATTCCGTATCACTTTTCAGTTCAGTTAAACAAATAACGCTCTGATAATTACCCCGCGGTAAAATAGAACATGCCACAATGTTTTTTCCCACAATGTAAATCCGCTGCAGAATCCCACATTTGAAGAGTGAGCCATTAGGTTCAATAGAAGCTAATATCTGCGTTATTCCGCCGCTGGGAACGTGGCATAAATCCGGCCGTGGGCATTAGTCCTTAGGCCTCATGTCCACGGGGAAAATCAGGCCCGCTACGGATTCTACATGTAGAATCCGTAGCGGGTCCCTCCTGCCCCGCGGACATGAGCGCTGAAAATAAGAATTTAAAAGAATTTACCTATCCGTAGCGGGCGGGGAAGGTCTGCTCTTCCTCACGGCCGGATCTTCTTTTTCGGCCGGCGGATGAATTCGTCACGCCGGCGGCACGTCGCCGACGTGCCGCGCGCATGCGCCGGGCACATCCGCCGAGCCGAAGCAAGAAAGATCCGGCCGTGAGAAAGAGAAGACCTTCCCGGTCCGCTCCGGATGGGTAAATTCTTTTAAATTCCTATTTTAGGTCTCCCGCGGATCCGGACGGCTTCCATAGGCTTCAATAGAAGCCCGCGGGAGCCTTCCCCGCGGGAGACCCGCACGAAAATGGAGCATGGTCCAGATTTTTTCATGCTCCATTTTAAAAAAAATCCCTTTTATTGACCATCCGCGGGTATTTATCTACCCGCGGGTGGTCAATGCATCCCTATGGGATGCGGATCCGCGTGCGGGAGATCCGCTGCGGATCTTAAATCATATTTTGCCCGTGGACATGAGGCCTTAGACTTGCCTTGAAGCTTCTATGGACACTTGTGTCTATATAGCTGAACAATGCCCACTTCAGGTCATGAAGAACATAGGTAGAGATTTGCTAAGTCTGGCATTTCCTGGGTTGGGCTTGGTAAGATTTCTCCGGGTGCTCTGAATACATGAACAGGCGCTGGCTTCTTCATGCATTCAGAGCATGCTTGGCGCCTCCGTGTGCCTCATCAGAAATCTTCACCAGGTGCGGCTGGACGTATATTTTGGGGATAATTTATGCCAGTTTTAAGCCCCGCCCGCATTTAAAAAATTCTGCTGGGGGCAGCGCAGAATGAAGAGAAGTCATAGATTTTTGCGCAGATACCAGAGTGCGCCAAAATTTTAATTTTTTTAACATTTATTTTATTTTTTTTAACGTCAGGAACTGGTGTACAAGAGTTTAAAAATTTTGCTCCACAGTTTTTGAGAAGAAATGATTCGGTCCAAGAATTGCTGGATGGTCAGGCAATCTTGCAAATAATCCTAGACTTTTGTATCCGCTTCGCCACCTCTCCAATAATCCGTTAAATCCTATATTCCCATATGGCATCCCCATCTTGGGGCAATTATATGAACAATGGCAGATTTGTAAGGTCATCTCCCTATAATGAGTGGAAGGAAGGCCTTTATGAAGGCGGCTTCACACAAGTGTGTTTTGTGTGCAACGTGCAGAGAATAGAACCCATTGTCTTCAATGGGTTCATTCTCATTTTTGCAAGCGCGGCATGTTCTATTTTAGTGCGCATTTGTGCACCAAAGGCACCATAGGATTCTATTAAGGGGGTGTGCAAATGCGCACCCAATAATCAAGTCATTTCACATTATGCTGCGCAATTTCACAGGAATTGAAAACACCTGACACTAATTAGGCTGCGCAGTCCTTTAAATCACAGCGCAGGTGTGTCCCTGCGCCGATGTTAACAGTCCCTAGCAACGAAAAAAATACAGTAAAATGAACGGTAGTGCAACATTCACTGCACAAAAAGTCACGCTATCATGTGTGTTTTTGTGAAGCCGCCTTCGGCTGGATTCACATGAACGTATATCGGCTGGGTTTTCACGCCCAGCCGATATACGGCGTCTCTCTCTCTGCAGGGTGGGGGGAGCCTGAAAGAGCCAGGAGCAGTGCTCTGAGCTCCCGCCTCCTCTCTGCCTCCTCTCCACCCCCCTGCACTATTTTCAATGAGAAGAGGCTGGACGGGGGCGGGGCTAATTCTCATAATTTAGCCCCGCCACATCCCGCCTCCTTTCATTGCAAATAGTGCAGGGGGGGTGGAGAGGAGGCAGAGAGGGGGCGGGAGCTCAGTTCCTGCTCCTGGCTCTTCCATCCTCCCCCCCCCCTCCCTGCAGATGAGGACGACGTATATCGGCTCGGCGTGAAAACCGAGCCGATATACGGTCGTCTGAATCCAGCCTAAAAGTGTAGAAGTGCTTTAAAAAGGATTAAGGTTATGGGGGAGTATCACTCAACTGCCATTTTATCATTACAGTAGTGTTTTTTTCTTGTAGTCTGAGCGTGCATTTACATGTGCGAATGCGATATCTGTGCAAGAAACGTAGACTGATATCTTACTTGCAAACATTCAGTTTTCCCTGCGATTGCGATGCATTTGACAAGAATTGGATCTCTGCTCATGCGATCATGAAAATTGCATGTTATTTCAATAGGAAACAAAAGATCGATTTGCACGTGCATGAAAATCACATCTGCATGTGAGGGCAATGTGATCTTTCTTTTTTGCTCCCATAGAAAATAATAGGTGCGATCGCCCGAAAAATAGTGCATGCCATGACTTTTCTATGCTGCAAGAAAACAATTGCTCATGTAAATACACCAATTGTCAATAATGGGTTATCACAACATGCTAATTCTGGGCATCTTGGAGTCACACAGGACTTTTTCTCACCCGTGTAAATGCACTTTGAGGAACATCACAATATCTTATAATTTAATGATATTTGGTGTTTTTAACCATTACATTATGGGTGAATGCCCACAGACGGATTTCTACCGCGTTTACCGTGACGGAAATCCACAGCTATTAGGTTCTATTGAATCTAATTGCTTTCTTCCTGCCAATGCTCACATGCGGAATTCTACCGCGGATTTTCGCAGCGGGAAATAAATCGCATGTTCTATTTCCTGTGGATTTACGCCACTGGAGGTCTCCATTAGTATAGCAGTAATGGAGACTGTGGAATTTCACGATCACCAGCAGGCACTTTTTTATTTTTAATGGCGGTACTCCCGCAGCGTAAATCCGCAGGCGTATCCTGCGACACTCGTGGGCATGAGCCCTTAAGTAACCAAATTTACAATCTGCAAATCTGCATTTGTTGGATGAGAGAGGATCATTCTTATGGAACTTTTAACTTGCAAGTAGAGAAAAGGAGAGATGGAATAAGTTGTAGGTCAGGGATAATTAGCAAACATTTTTCCAAAGTGGACATCCACCCTTCTATACTAATTATTGAACATTTGGTTGACACTGCCCCCTTGAAAGTGAGGTTTATATATTAACCCTTTGCAATCCAATTTTGGATTCAGGGTTTCCTAGTGGGCGTTCTCTTTCTGACATGATACAATGGCGACATCTGCTGGCTAGAGCCAGTACTGCGGCCAGTAATATACAGTAAAGAATACCCTGCCAGACGTCCTCCGACATCGGAGCTGTACAAACTTCAATCAGAATGTCTTTAGACGTCAGACAGTGGATTGGAAAGTGTTAAAGTCAGCTGGGTAAAAAGAAGATGAAGTTATTTTTTTCGTTTGTTTTAACCAGGCCTTTCAGTTGGGCATTTTTTAAAAGGAAAATATATAACAAGGATGTTTTTTTCTTTATTCCTTCTGATCTGATCATCTTTTTAGCAAGTAATAAACGGGCCAAACACAATAAGAAAATACAGGCACGTTAATAGGCGCAAAGTCAAGTCTTAAAATAGATAAAAGTTATTGGGGGCAAAGCAGCAAGAAAATACTATATTAATGCAGTTGCTATAGGATATATTTTTTATCAAGAAGAATGATTTATCTACTGCTTATCCAAGAAGTAAAGATCTGGCACTCATCTCGTTTGTGAGTCTTTTTTCTTTCTTTCTTGGGTTCACTGTGTTCGAGAAAGATGGTCAATTGCTTAGCCAGAATGAACTCCTGTGTGATACAACTGAATCTACTCATTATACAGTATTCACACACTTCTAAGGCTAAATCCACATCTGCGCTAGGGATTCCGTTTTCCTTCGCTATTATAGGAGTAGAAAACTGTTTTCCTTGGAAGAACAGATCCATCTCCTAATGGTACCAAACTGTGCAGAACTGAACCCATTGACTGGTTCCTGCACCTGTCCAGCATGCACGACTTTTGCTTTTTGTGCTTTGTTCTTGATCAGAAAAAAAAGGCACAAATTTTGGCAAACATGGTATTTGCAGAAAAATGTGACTTTTTCTTGGATTTTGCTGCGATCTTAATACTTTTTGTTAACTCTTTCCCTCCATATGATACAAGGGTACGTCCTGGAAGCGGGGTACTTCCTATAACTGGATATACCCGTATGTCATGTGGATAGCCCGAGATCATAAGAGATACCGAGCTATCCGGCAGCTGGAGCCGGCTGTCACTGATAGCCAGCCTCCCGCTGCAACAGCAGGGGTGCTTCGGAGATGCGCCGCCACTGTTAACCCCTTCCCTGCGGCGATCTTTGTAGATCTGGGCATGGGAAGGGCTCATAGAGGGAGCATGCTCCCTCTGTGGCATCATCGGGCTCTCGCGATATAATCGCAGAGAGCCTGGCAGGTTGCCATGGTAACAGGACGCCACCTACAGGCGTCCTGTATTACCATTGCCTGTGTTTGCTGTAATAAGCAGTAAGGCATTGTAGGAGAGAACTCCTGCAATGCCTTATCATAGCGATCATCAGTGCTACTGTACAAGTCCCCTAGAATGACACAAATGGTGTAAAAAAATTAAAAAATTTTAAAAAAAAGATAAAAATGTACAAAAAATAAACATGTAAAAAAAAAAACCCTATTTTTGGGCTTTTTAGCATAAAAAAAAAATCCCACATATTTGGTATCATCGTGTCCATAATGACACGTACGATAAGTTGAACTGAAGCAAAATGCTATTTTTTAGCATTTTACCCCCCCAAAAAATGAAATAAAAGTAATCAAAAAAGCTGTATGTACCCCAACATGGTACCAATAAAAACTACAGCTTGTCTCGCAAGAAATAAGCCCTCACAGAGCTTCGACCAGTCTAGTGGAAAAATAAAAAAGTTATAGGACTTTCCAAAAAAAGGTTTTTATTGCAGAAAAGGGGAAAATCCTAAAAAAAAAAAAATCTATGGCAGAATTTATGCGTTTTCTCTCCCTGCGTTCATGAAAAAAATAATAAAAGCTTTACAATATAGTCTATGTACCCAAAAATGGCATCGATAAAAACTACAGTTCGCCACACAAAAAACAAGCCCTTATACGGCCGCGTCGACGGAAAAATAAAAAAAGTTATAGCTTTTGAAAAACGGAGATTAAAATCCACCAAAAATCGTTGCGTCCTTAATCCCAAAATAGGCCATGTCCTTAAGGGGTTAAAAGGGGACTTGGTTTAGTAGAAAAGTGTGGCCTTCCACAGCACTACCGAGATCCATAGAGTGACCGAAGGTCGGATGCGACTGAACGGATTATCAATCAATCACACCAGAAATTGATGTAGATTACGGCACAAATCTATGCTAGGTAATGTTTGGCAAAGCTTTCATTTTTAGGGCATGGACAGTCAAAGATCTTACTCCTTCATACATACCATGAGAATGATGGGATGATGGAGATGTTTGTGCATATCCAACATCTATCCCTGGACATTATCATACATAACTAGTACTACTCCTATTGCTGAGAATTGTTCAGCACAGTTATCTCATGAGTTAGGTTTGCAATTGTTCTCATTGCTATCACCCCACTCCCCCACCCCTTCCTTTCTGTAAACCCCTACCTTCCTTTATGTTACAAATATCCATGAATAAAGAATATATTAAAAAAATATATATATTACGACTGATGTATGAAACGCCAGTCTTGATAAATTCCCCCAGCTGCGCCACGTTTCTGACATAAAGTCCCAAACTTTTTTTCCCACAATATTGTGCTATAATTTGTGATTCTTTCCTGCCACTCTAGTCATTTTTTTCAGCACGATTCTTTGCCTCAGGCAGTTATTTAATTACCTTGAAATACTTCAAGAGATGTGTGATACTCCATACACTTGCCACATATTACTCTAATGTACTTGGGTTTACAGGGGTTATCCGGGGACAATTTTTTAAATTTTTTTAGAAGCTGCCCACATGTTATACCAACATAAAATAATCCGTACAAACTTCCCATGCTGCTCCTGTTCTGCCGGTATTGGGTCCCCTGATGGTCTACACTTCCCTTTGCAGAGCAATGACGTTCCAACACCGCTGCATCTAATCACTGGTTGAAGTGAGCCGGTGATTGGCTGCAGATGGTCACATGTCCCTGGTCTCAGAGACCTCATTGCTGACTCCCTGCACCCGGAGTCATACATTAAGACCAGTGGAGGACCAGGCAACTGGCAGAATGGGAGCGGTGGGGGAGGTGAGTAGGTCATACAGTTAGGGCCAGAAATATTTGGACAGTGACACAAGTTTTGTTATTTTAGCTGTTTACAAAAACATGTTCAGAAATACAATTATATATATAATATGGGCTGAAAGTGCACACTCCCAGCTGCAATATGAGAGTTTCCACATCCAAATCGGAGAAAGGGTTTAGGAATCATAGCTCTGTAATGCATAGCCTCCTCTTTTTCAAGGGACCAAAAGTAATTGGACAATGGACTCTAAGGGCTGCAATTAACTCAGAAGGCGTCTCCCTCGTTAACCTGTAATCAATTAAGTAGTTAAAAGGTCTGGGGTTGATTCCAGGTGTGTGGTTTTGGATTTGGAAGCTGTTGCTGTGACCAGACAACATGCGGTCAAAGGAACTCTCAATTGAGGTGAAGCAGAACATCCTGAGGCTGAAAAAAAAGAAAAAAATCCATCAGAGAGATAGCAGACATGCTTGGAGTAGCAAAATCAACAGTCGGGTACATTCTGAGAAAAAAGGAATTCACTGGTGAGCTTGGGAACTCAAAAAGGCCTGGGCGTCCACGGAAGACAACGGTGGTGGATGATCGCCGCATACTTTCTTTGGTGAAGAAGAACCCGTTCACAACATCAACTGAAGTCCAGAACACTCTCAGGGAAGTAGGTGTATCTGTCTCTAAGTCAACAGTAAAGAGAAGACTCCATGAAAGTAAATACAAAGGGTTCACATCTAGATGCAAACCATTCATCAATTCCAAAAATAGACAGGCCAGAGTTAAATTTGCCGAAAAACACCTCAAGAAGCCAGCCCAGTTCTGGAAAAGTATTCTATGGACAGATGAGACAAAGATTAACCTGTACCAGAATGATGGGAAGAAAAAAGTTTGGAGAAGAAAGGGAACGGCACATGATCCAAGGCACACCACATCCTCTGTAAAACATGGTGGAGGCAACGTGATGGCATGGGCATGCATGGCTTACAATGGCACTGGGTCACTTGTGTTTATTGATGACATAACAGCAGACAAGAGTAGCCGGATGAATTCTGAAGTGTACCGGGATATACTTTCAGCCCAGATTCAGCCAAATGCTGCAAAGTTGATCGGACGGCGCTTCACAGTACAGATGGACAATGACCCCAAGCATACAGCCAAAGCTACCCAGGAGTTCATGAGTGCAAAAAAGTGGAACATTCTGCAATGGCCAAGTCAATCACCAGATCTTAACCCAATTGAGCATGCATTTCACTTGCTCAAAACCAAACTTCAGACGGAAAGACCCGCAAACAAGCAAGACCTGAAGGCTGCGGCTGTAAAGGCCTGGCAAAGCATTAAGAAGGAGGAAACCCAGCGTTTGGTGATGTCCATGGGTTCCAGACTTAAGGCAGTGATTGCCTCCAAAGGATTCGCAACAAAATATTGAAAAAAAAATATTTTGTTTGGGTTATGTTTATTTGTCCAATTACTTTTGAGCTCCTAAAATGTGGAGTGTTTGTAAAGAAATGTGTACAATTCCTACATTTTCTATCAGATATTTTTGTTCAACCCTTTAAATTAAACGTTACAATCTGCACTTGAATTCTGTTGTAGAGGCTTCATTTCAAATCCAATGCGGTGGCATGCAGAGCCCAACTCGCGAAAATTGTGTTACTGTCCAAATATTTCTGGCCCTAACTGTATTTTGTATTGACACAGCATGGTGAGCAGTTTAAAAAAAATATACAATTATCTCTGGATAACCCATTTTAAGATTAACATATGAAATGCCAGTCTTAGTAAATTCCCCGCCTTGTCTTTTTAGGAAGTCAAAGATTGTGCTGTTTTATTCCAAGTATATATCGGTAATGATGGCAAATCGTATTTGTTAGGATTTTGTTAATCCTTGCTTTTCTTTCTGCAGTAAACCGTCATTTGTACAACCTATTTTCACTTTTTTTCCCATCAGAATTCATAGCTGAGGATATTAACAAATCTGTTCTGGCAATACGATAGCCATGATATGCTTTTAATTATTTCTTTTTCTAGGGATAGAGAGCGCCTCAAGCCTTTGTGTGAACTGCAAAGAACTAATCCTGACTGGCTCATGAGTCAGCTCTGCTTTGTAGAGCTTCGCTGTCAGAAAGGTTAACTATTTACCACCTGTCCATCTACCCTTAAGGCTTCTGTGCATGGTCTTAGTTCAAGAACATTGTTTTACAGTTGCTGGATGATGTTCGATTGCTTCTGGAAGCTAGCACAGCTGATGTATCATCATTACGTCGGGGCTATACAAGAACTTGGGTTGTGTAACTTGAATGATTGAACACAAGTCTCACCTATATAAGATCACTGTTTTTTAGCTGTGAGACTTTTTTACGCCTTGTCTGTCTCATTTATCCTACATAGTAACATTTTCTTCCCTGATCGGGTCATAAGACACAATGTATGGGCTGATTTCATGCAGCACTAGGATACAAAAGTTTTGAGACTTTTTCAAAAATAAAACTAGGTGTAAATTATTGATAGGTGTTAGTGTACAGCAACTAATACAGCAGTGATAACATTTAAAGGCATTGTCCGGTTAATTAACAAAATTCCCCTGCAATTGCGTTAAAATAAGAAAAAGCTTTGCTTACCCCTTCTCTCCTGTGGTGATCCAGTGCAACAGCCCCGCCATACTCCTGTTTGTTGGGAAAGATGTCATCACAGGAAGCCACCTGACTACTGCTGCCAATCAGAGGCAGCAGCATCATCACCTGTTCTCCTGGCATCAGTGCTCACATCCTGGGCACCTTAAAGGGGTTGTCTCGCGAAAGCAAGTGGGGGTATACACTTCTGTATGGCCATATTAATGCACTTTGTAATATACATCGTGCATTAAATATGAGCCATACAGAAGTTATTCACTTACCTGCTCCGTTGCTAGCGTCCTCGTCTCCATGGTTCCGTCTAAATTCGCTGGCAGCTTGCTTTTTTAGACGCGCTTGCGCAGTCCGGTCTTCTCCTTTCAGCACGAGCCGCTTCAGTGTGCTCCCCGCTGTCACTGCTCGGGAGCGCGCTGGAGCGGCCATTCTGTACCATCCTCTGTTAGAGGAAGGTGCAGAAACTGGAGCTGCCCAGCGGAGAAGCCGCCCAGCCGTCCAGCTGTCCCGAGAAGCCGCCCAGGTAAGTGATGGGTCGGGGGGTGATCTTCACTAACAGGTGAAGGTCCCGGGCCACAGCGGTAGGCCCCGGAACCTAGCGCTGGGCTCCGGAACCTAGCGCTGGGCTCCGGGGCCTTCACCTGGGCTCCGGAACCTAGCGCTGGGCTCCGGAACCTAGCGCTGGGCTCCGGAACCTAGCGCTGGGCTCCGGGGCCTACCGCTGGGCTCCGGGGCCTTCGTCTGTTAGGGTCTAGCGCTGGGGAGCCGGGGCGTAGCGCTGGGGAGCCGGGGGGTAGCGCTGGGGAGCCGGGGGGTAGCGCCGGGGAGCCGGGGGGTAGCGCCGGTTACCTGCTGCCTGGCGGTGGGTGACTGGTCGGCGGCGTTGAATCCAGGGGTCCGGTCGGCAGCTGCGTGGCATCTGGTTGCCATGGAGACACAGCTGGTAGCGTCTCGGGAGCGCGCACGTCGGGCTGCAGCGAGCGACGGGGAAAGAGCCGGCGGCTATCTTGGGGAAACTTTTATAAGTTGCTGAAACGCTGGAACGGTAAGTACAAACCAGCTAGAAAAGTCATTTACAGGGGGGCTTAGTAATGTTTGCTTAATTAGGGGGACTGGGCAAAAAAAAAAATTCACTGCTTCCTCGAGACATCTCCTTTAATGCCAGGAGTTCAGAAAAGTTACCTCTGATTGGCTGCAGCGGTCAGATGACTTCCTGTGATGACATCTTCCACAATAAGCACCAAAAGTATGGCAGGGATGCAGCACTGGATCCCTGTGGCAAAGGACGGGTGAGTACAGTTCCTTTTTGGTATTTTAATGCAGTTGCATTAAACAGTTGCAACTGTTCTCCGGTAACCAGACAACCCCTTTTTAAAGATCAGCGTAAATACTTGTAAAAAGTGTCATATGAGACTAAAAGTCACAACAGAATAGCTAAAACATGGAACACCTGCCAATAAGTATGAGTGCTGAACCTTACAATAATCAACAATACCCCTTAGTATAAAGTGTCCAAGATAATACCAGTGCAGTAGTAGATAATGGAATAGTCTAAGCATACCACTTCACTGGTATTATCTTGGACACTTTACAGTGGGGAGGTTTTATTGTCTTTTAGAAGTGTCACATGTTCACCACTCATTCTTGGAAGTTTTTCCATGTTGGATTTTGTAGGTTAGGGGTCACAGCCATTTTCGACTCGCACTGCAGCACTATTGACCTCAATGAGAGTGCAAGCCCACAAGGCTAGTCATCGATCTTTAGCCATGCAGCCAAAATTGCAGTGCAGCTGTAGCCTAATGATGATGATTCTCATGTACCATCAAGTTGAAATTGCTGATAAGTATATGAAACATCTTCAAGAATGTTGTTATTTCTCTTGGGGGCTTCAAGTTATTTTACATTGTTTGTATCTCTGTAATAGTAGACTTTGTTTTGTTTATGGGTCGGTCTCCTCAATACTGGGCAACTCTACTTGGCATAGTATGTTTTATGAGCCAGATCTTCTCTTTCCCTTTCTTTTCTAATATGGCAAGATAGGATGGCTTCAGTCTGCTCATATGTGCATCAGGTCAACAAATAGGCTTTATTTATAAGTGATCTACTGGTTTGAAAATCAGGATCTTCTGTTTTTTCATAGAAATGTTATTAGAATTTGAATAATTCCTAGGTCTTTTTTCCTCGCTCTACGAAGTGTTGGATAGATGTATGGGGAACCAGTCAGTGGTTGACAGATTATTAAAAAACATTCCAATGCCAAAGAGAAACCTAAAAGAATGTAGAACCATTTTACAATTTCCTTCATATCATATACCCAATAGGTTAGTCAAAGCGTACTAGAGCCTTACATTTATAGAGAATTACCACAGTCAACCTGTTGGCTCATTGCCTATACTGAGGCCTCTGCCTATAACTTCCCCTATTGTTAGTAAGTGAGTAAGTTATAGATGTATTACAAAAGTTTGGATTCTGCACATTTACTCAATATGGATTGATATTGGTGGAAAAATATGGTAGTCAAAAATCGAGGCAACCAAGATGTATTTAAAATTCCCTCTTTATGTATTTCGAATTGCCGTGTTCTATTTTTATACATATATTCCTTGTATTTTTATGATCCTTTACATGGATGAGATTTTGCAACACACTGCTTCTCATTGAAGTCACTTACTATTCATTGAGCCTTGTTCAGTTGAAGACTATAAATGAGTGTTAATGGTTGTCCAAATTGAATGTGCGCCTGTCTTCCAGGACGGAAGAGAATGATTCCACTCTAGGTATAGACAGCATGACAGGGAGCATAAGTAGTGTACTAATAACCCCACTGATTGCAAAATCAGACGAACTGGATTTTGCTATGCGTAAATAGCTACTGCTGATTAGACCTTGAATAACCTGCATTATTGCATCCAGATCAGTTCACTTTCTTCACTGCCTTGTAAGAGTTTCTAGAGCTCTACCTTCTTAAGGAGCGTATGTAACCTAGCATGTTTTATCATTTCATTTACTACAGAGCTCCAAGTGGAAATTTTCAAGGACCTGCAAGCGAACCATGTTGTATGCCGCAATACTATGCAGATGTATTCTGCTGTATGATGATAAGATCTAGTATAAAATCAAGAGCATTGCCAAAAAATGAAAGGTTGTATTGTATATTGCCATATATCAAGCAGAGTTGTTACCACCCGCTTAGTTGACGGATCTCTACACTGCATGAAATCTTTCCTATTCATGTAAAAACCTGGTTCATAAAACCTTCAACAGGAATGCCTACTTTATTATAAAATAGATAGGACAGACACAATGTATAAATGCAAAAATACCGTATTAAATATAAATAAATAAAAGCTACAATAATAGAAGAAGGCACAGTGCGCTTAGGTTGGGCTCATACGGCTGCACACAAACAAGCAACGAGTGCGCATTGAAATGCAAACTTGCTATCTACCGCCAATCTCCATGCATACATGCATACGTGCAATCTCTGTGCATACGTGCGTAATATGTACCAGGGTGGAATATGCTGCCATTTTTTTTTTCTTAATCTGGACAGCTCACTTAAGTGGCATCATTAAATTATATAGGATTTTGTTACTTTGCAGGTAATACGCAATTAGCAAACGGTCGTGTTGGCCCAGCTTAACAATGCATCATACCCATATAAAGTGCATGTATGCTATTGTATATTTTATTCACTTATGTTTTTAGAATTTAGCGAATTTATGCATAGGAGTGTGTCCTATCTATAGGTTTAATATTCAGAGAATAATGAGGACATACTCTTTTATGTTTTGTAGTAGGTTTTGAACTTTTGTAGGTTACATGAAAATTATACAGGTAGACATTTCTAAATGTCCATATCGTTTTCTCTTCTACTATGTAGTATAATGCCAATTCTGTGCGTACATGATGAAGAATAGACATTATCCTCTATAAATGATGAACAAAATGAAACAGCAGCCACATAAAGAGATGAAGGGCTGTTTTTCAGATACCCAAGACAGAAAAAAGAAACAACTGAGCTCCTACAGAGCAAGTAACGTGAAAAATGTCTACAAAGTAGACTAAGTCAAATAGGTTTTTCCCTTTTGTAATGCTTTTGAGTATGTCATATACTGCGGATGACAATGAAAAATGGGGCAGTTTCTCAAAATGAAGAATGAAAGACGGGAGACTACTAATCACATTACTTGAGTAGTAGTAAAATGTAGTCTATATACTTAAGTAGAGGGGGCACTGATACGTACGTCTTGCAATTTGCCTTTTGTTAAGGTGTGTTTAGACTGACATCACCAGCTCGTTCACTCGGGTTAATGAAAATCGTGATATTCTCTACCCGTGTAAAAGGGCCATTAGATTTGACAACAGAGAGTTGTTAGACCTGGGTGCAGAAAGTGTATCAAACTAGTGAACACTAGTCCTGTAAATGTTGCAAAAGAAACTGCTAGAGGGGTCAGGATGGGTTAAGGTTAGGCTTCTTGCGAATTGAAGTAACTAGTTAACACTGAAATGAGTAGTCTCGTGAAGAGGACTATTTTCTTTTGCTACCTTTTTTCAGTTCTAGAGTAGAAAGAAACAGTAGGATTTATTTGTAGAGGAAATGCAGGAATTGAAGTATTTCTGTTTTACATGATTAGGTAGGGCTAAACTACAGCATGGATTCCTATAGAAATGAATGGGATACTTTTAGATGCAGATTTTGCACTGATTTGATGCAGAATTCACTAGAATTCCATGCAGACGCTTCATCAAATACAAGTGAAAAGGGCCCAAAATTACAGCATGATAACCATGTAAGTAGTCCTTAGAGGCAGGATATGTTTTCCTGAGCAACACTGACCATGCGTAGAGAACCTGGGGGCTTGAGGGTTAATTTAATAGTGCTTAAAATGAACCAAAATTGAATGCTCACCTATTGCCATGGCTCCTGCTGCAGACATGGCACTGACCGCACAGAACCTGGAAGAAATGGTGGGCAGTTATGAACCGTTCACTGTGCACATAACCACTCAAGGTTTGTCTGGCCATAGAAGTCGTAAATCACAATGGGATAATTATTATGAGAGACTTTAACTATCCGGATATAAACTGGAAAACCAACACCTGTGGATCTCATAAAGGTAACAAATTTCTGTCAATTACTAAAGAGAAATAGCTTACCCAACTTGTACAAGAGCCAACTAGAGGGACGGCCATTTTGAACTTAATATTAACCAACAGACCTGACAGAATAACAGGGGTGCATGTTGGGGGGTGGGGGGCACCTGGGAAACAGTGACCATAATACAATACATTTCCATTTGTCTTCCAATAGGGTGTTTTAGTGGTGCTCTAAAAAAATACAAAACTTTAGAAAGGCCAAGTTCAAACAGCTCAGAGATGCCCTTAACTCGGATAATGTCTTCAAAATAAGAGTACAGACAATAAATGGAAAATTTTTAAAACCATCTTAAATACTCACTGTGAGTATCTTATACCTTATGGGAATTAGAGGGTTAGAAATAAGAAAAAAACGCTATGGCTCAAAAAAAGATGTAAATGAGGCAATAGGCATAATACAATACATTTTCAGCTTGTCTATCAAAGGAGAGTTTTATAGGAGAGCTACAAAAAGACTGGACTTGAGGAAGGCAAAGTTTGACCAACTTAGAGATGCCCTAAACCAGTGGTTCTCAACGTGGGCAGTAATGCTTCTCAAGGGGGCGGTGTAAAAAAAACGAGGATGGCAGGGGGGGCGTTGGAACACAAAGAGGGCAGTAGGGGGGTGTTCTGTGTCTGCTTTGTTGATTTTATTTTATTTTTTTCGTCTAGTAACTACATTTTTCTAAAAATTAGTAGTGATACCTCAGTTTTCGTCGATAATCTGTCTGAAAACAATCCGTGAAATCCAAAACCGAGGCAGTTATTTCCATTTGAATCACTTACACGTAATAGGAGTTGTGTACAGCCTGCGCACCTCTGTCATATAATGTATACTTTCATAACTTCATGACTCCACTACAATCACACTTTATAACACTGGATAACCTACAGCACAACCTAACCGCTGTATTCCATAATGCAGCTGATTGGCTGAAACCACTTCAAACTTTTACTTGTATGGGTCTCTGGGAATTGTAGTCTTAGTGGACGCCAAGTGTCTTTTCAGAACACTGATATAAACTACAACTCTCAGAGACCCACACAATTGAAAGTTCCAGCCAATCAGCGGCATTATGGAATACAGCGGGTTAGGTTGTTCTTTAGGTTATCCAGTGTGATCCATCTGTAGCGGAGTCATAGAGTTATAAAAGTCATACATCATTATATGATAGAGCGACATAAACAGGGCATTTTTGAAGCATACTTTATAAAAATGACTGAAAAGAAGAAATGCCGTCAATATTCAAATGAATATTTGAAATACGGATTCATCCGTTCTCCTACAAATGGACCACTTCCCTTGTGCCTCATTTGTAAAAAGTCACTTTCGAATAAAGCTATGAAGCTTTCGAGACTGAGTGATCACCTTGCAAAAAAGCATTCAGACAAAGTGGGTAAGCCTATTTCATTTTTCCAAGGGTTAAAGTCAAAGTTTGAGAACTGCAGCACTGTAGGCAAGCTATTTGGAAAATCTGCTCTCAATGCTGACAAAGGCCTCCTTGTTTCCTATAAAGTGTCTTTATTAATAGTGCAATGTGGCAAATCACCTACTATTGGGGAAACACTGGTGTTACCCGCAATTAAAGAGATTGTCAGTACTATACTGGGGCCTGGCGCATTTGCATGGTGAAGTCAACTTTTCCAAAGCGTTTGATACTGTGCCTCATAAAAGGTTGGTATATAAAATGAGAATGTTTGGCCTGTGGGAGAATATGTGTAAGTGGGTAAGTAACTGGCTCAGTGATAGAAAGCAGAGGGTGGGTATAAATGGTACATACTCTGATTGGGTCACCGTTACTAGTGGGGTACCACAAGGGGTGAGTATTGGAGGGGGTCACTGTTACTAGTGGGGTACCAAAGGGGTTGATTTTGGACCCTCTTCTTTTAAATATATTAATGACCTGGTAGAAGGATTGTACAGTAAATTATCAATATTTACAGATGATACAAAACTATGTAAAGATAGGATATTATGCAGTTGCAAATGGATCTGGATACATTGGGGGTTTGGGCAGAAAAGTGCCAAATGAGGTTCAACACTGATAAATGTGACGTTATGCACATGGGCAGGGAAATATATGTCATCATTACAAACTACATGGGAAACCACTGGGTAACTGTTCTTGAGCGATACAATATTATAGGTTATAGTCTCTTATACCTTCAGAAGTGTTGTTGATCTAGGGATTATCCCGATTGCCAGACTTGGAGTCAGGAAGGATTTTTTTTCCTTAAGGTCTCATGCACACGGGAGTCTGCCTCTGGATTTCGTAGCAAATACCGCCCATATCATGCTATGGAAAGGTCTTTTTTTTTTCATGCACACAAGCAGAAACCAAATGCGGTTTTCCACTTGCAGAGGAAAAGTCGCAGCAAACTCCATTTTGACGTGGATTCCATATGGACGGCTTCCATTGAAGTGAATGGAAGCCGGCTCATCCGTGGCCCTTCTGCAATTGTCGCGGAAAAGCAGGAGTTTGAGAAAAAAATCTGTACAGCGCATGTCCAACGGTGAGCCATACGAACCATCCACAGTAAAGGTTGAAGATAAGAAAAGCGGGTACGCCGCTGCTGCCAGGGCCAGATTCTGCTGCGGGATTCCACATGCGGAATCCGGCCCGCCCATGTGCATATAGCCTAAATAGGGGAAAATTAGCTTCTATCTCATTGTGTTTTGTTTTTTTTCCCCTCTGGATCAACAGGCTGAACTAGATGGACATATGTCTTTCTTTTGGCCTTATATACTATGTTACTATGTTATGGTAGAAAAATCAGCCACTAAAGCTTGTGAGTAGCTGAGTGACCATGTGCACAATGAATGGCACGTGACCACCCTCCACTTCTTCTTGGCTGTGTGGAGCAGGCATCGGGGGTTGCAGCGCTAGACTGGGAGCTGCGGGAATAGGTGAGGATTCAATATTTGTTCATTTTAAGCCCTTATACCTTTTTTTGTAGTCTTGGAAAGCCCCTTTAATCTACCTAAATCTATGTAAGTCAAGTAGGATCAATAAATTAAAAAGCCACCCACACAACCAGAATCTTATCTATATGTGCAAGCTATGTGCCTTCATAATGCTTATACTAGCCACACATAAGAAATACCTGTCAGTTCAACATTTCATCACACAACAACTATTTCTTTTGACTTCTACATAATCACAAATCCTTGGTTCAGCCTAGCTTACATGTTTATTGCAATTGGGAGAGGGTAATAAGCAGGTGTCAGGACCCTCTGGTAACGGGTTATCTTGAGAGGGAATATAAAGAACTCTTTCTCCACACTTGCTGTCTAAGAAGAGTTTTGAGGTCTCCATGCACATAAGATATGCAGGCTATCCTTCTAAAATTAAAAAGTTCAGACAACTTTTATTTTACAGTATGTGTATGCCAGTTTAAGGCTAGATCTAATCACAATCTAATGTGATAGACTAAAAACCTAGCACACTCATGCTACAGCTCTTACATGCCCCCTGGCATTCATTGTTTACATTCGGAGAAGAAAAAGCAAAATAGAAATAAAGGGATTAATGGAAAGGGACTTTATTTCATATCTAAAATTCATGTATAAAGTTTACAAACTCTTTAATATTGTAACTACATTGCACAATTCTGCCATCTCTTGACGATGGCGAAAACAGGACAGTTTGACAATGCATTGCACCTCTGATATTCCAGAGCTATAATTTCTTTAGTTTTACTATCAATTCAAACCCCTTTTCAGTTTGAACAGTGACTTCTCCTGTTTCAGGTTCCTCAGGGGTTTTCACTGCTAGGAGTCATTATGATCCATTAGTGGCAGGTGCATCCTAATTGTTAAGGGCCCATTCACATGGCCATGTATTTGGGCCATGTGCTGTCCGTGTATTCCACAAATAGAATATGTTCCCATCATAGCCTATGAGGATATTCAGATGAACGTCGCTAAATATCCTATTCCTGTCCATGTTCATGGACATGCAATGTGCAGTGTCTGTGAAGATCGGACCGCAAACGGACCATTATCTGTGTGCTGTCCAATGTGCGTTGTGTCCGAGTTAATTCAGCACAACATGCATACAGCTGTGTGAATCTGTCATTATACTCATTTTCACTGTTGCACTACTACATTGAAGGGTACCCGATGAAATTAGGTCTGTAACAACTTGTTTCATCTGTTAACATTTTAACGTATAAACATTAGCTGCAACAATCTGAAACAAAGGTAGTAATAACCCTTAATAGTATTGTAGTAATTTCTTGGTAAAAGCATTGAACACTTAATGTTCTCTCTGTAGCATTTTTACGTTTCTCACTGTGGAAGATGTCTGTCACATAATCAATATTCCAATAAGTAACAAATTAAATGAATCTATTAGAGTTTAAAAACCCAGGAATAGCATTGACCCAGAGATTTCTAAAATGTGTGTGGGGAAGGTAAGGGCTTCAATCATTGCTCCAAATAAGGTTTTCAACTTGTGTTTCTAAAATTACAAGTTATTCAAAAGCTGATGAAAATACAGAAAGAAGATCAATGTTCAACAGGATAAGATAGTAGTTAGATGTGTGGCATATGGTAGCACTTTTCATCGTACGTACTTAAAGAGCCGCTCAGATTAAATTTTTTTTCATCATGTAGCTAGTACACACACACAAATATATATATATAAATATTACACTCATTGCGGTGGAGCATTATCCTGCTGGAAAGTGCCTCTTGGAAGCCATGCCATGTGGCTGGAGGATATCCTGATCATATCACTGAGCTGTGATTGTCCCTCGTACAATTACTAGGGGTGACCAACTGTCATATACGATGGCCCCGTGATCATTACACCAACAGGGGAGGTGGGGGGGGGGGGGCAGTGTACCACACCACAGCAAACGAGATAGAAAAGGGGTGGATCCCAGTAAGATGTCCGGGGACCAGAAGCCTCAAGGAGCTGGAGAAGAAAGGGGGTGGATTTGTGTGAAAGTTCATTTCACTACCGGTAGGAGGTGCTGCCAACAGCTCAAGCCAACGACTGGTGCACAAAATGGAGCAAACGGAGAAACAATACTGGTAGTCTGACGCCACTCTCCAATGAATTTCAACAGGCAGTGGGATGTCAATTAAAACGAGCAGGTGCGCATTTCGGGGTAGGCCTCTTCATCAGTCAAGCTGGGTTAGACTAGGTTACAGAATATGAATAAAGAAATCCAGAAAAATAAGAGAGTACGAAAATACAAGAAAACCTAATCTCTTCTTTATTCATTTTCCTGTTGAAATTCATTGGAGAGCGCCGCCAGACTACCAGTATTGTTCTCCATTTACACCACAGCAAAGGCAGAATCAAGGCACTCACCCCTAGGTCTCCAGACTGGAACATGGCTGTCCTCACTGCCCAAACTAAACCTGGATTCGTGACTGAGGACAACCCGTTTTCACTCTGTAGCAGTCCAGTTACGTCGTTCATGACACCACTACAAAAGGAGGTGACAGTGGGTGTTAAAAGGTAGTACACGATCAGCCAAGCATCTGGAAATGGTTCCGATAGAGGATCCTCTGTACTGGTGGTGCGTTGAGGACATCCTGAGCCCTGTTGCCTTGTGTGTGCTCTCAAGCAATGTTAAGGATTGACTGAATAAAAAAGGTAACCATCATTGTGGATGTTTACACACTTCCTCTTTTCAATACTCTAATATTGCACTGTCATCTCTTAGTTAGCTTAAACGGGTATTCTGATTATATGACGTTATAAGGGGGTTCATAAAGTCTCCAAACTAATGGTGCAATGATTGAGCATATGTGCTGTCCTTCCATTCATTGCAATGGGACTACGGGAAATATCCGAGGATGTAAGCTCAGCTTTTTCTGTCAGGCCCATAGAGATGAATGAAGCGACAGCGCACATGCTGAGCCGCCGTTCTATTCAAATGGGGCTCTTATGATTAGTTGGGTCCCAGCTTTGAAATCCCCACAGTTTTCACCTATCCTGTGGATAAGTGATTATAACACCATGTATCACTTTAGGATATACAGTATTACTTTAGAAAAAAAAGTTTTATAAAAAGGCTGTACTGGTTTGCATATATATTTGAATGATTAATATACAATCATTTTTGGCATTAATTACACCTAATTTCCCCTCTTCCTTATATGATATCTATTGGACTCAACATTAATATCTGCTTCTCAGATGCACAGAAACTTTCATGCTGCCATCATAGAACATCTGTACTTGTAGACTATGTAAGCCACAGAAAACAATGATTAACTCCTTCATGACCAGCCTATATTGTGCCATATGACCAAGTAACTTTCATTGTCGCATTGCAAGAGTCATGTGTTATATCCGCTCGGCGCACTAAAGCGCCAAGCCTCAGCATGAACGCAAACGTGTCCTATTTAAAACCGCAATCACACACATAGTATTGCAAGGACCAGTTGCACCTCTCCAAGCAATGATGAAAGGACCCCTGTCCCTTACTAATCAGGGAAATGGTGAAACCCCTGCCTAAGCGTGGGGTGCTTGTCCTGATAAGGTCGGCCCCATTGTCTTCAACTGGGACATGGCTATTCCTGATCAGCAACCTAGAGAAGTGCACTAAACACACATATGATATGACACTAGTTCATAGAAACATGTCTTTTTTCATGTCCATGCACAGTATAATGTATAAATAAAATAAATACAGTTGCATTAAGGGCCATTCACACGCAACAATTATTGCTCAAAATTTACTCAAAAGCCATCGTTTGAACGATAATCGTTGTGTTTAAACGCTCCCATCTTTCACTTTTCGGCTGAATAATGATTTTTAGGTGAGCATAAAATCCATTGTTTGGCCGGAGAGAAGATAACAAAGACCTCATGTTGTTTGCTGTCCATGGTGCTGTATTCTCCATGGGAGTGCTGATTACGTTGTATTCAGTTTGCCGCCCCATGACAGAACAAACCACCTGCTCTTCTCTGCATACAGGTCCTGGAGGTTCATTTACATGCAAATGAAGGTGATAAGCTGCTAATGGACATTAGTGTCAATTAGCAGTTTATGCAAAACAATCACTCAAAACCTATCTTTTGAACAATTTGCGTGTAAATAGGCCTTTAGATGTATACATTCCCTGGACATAGGTATGGCAAACAGAGTGACAACCAGTGTTTACATTGCTGGCTGCATTTAGATAACAGTAAAGTGATGCATAATATTAAAATAACTTTACATTAGGCCAGTCTCACACGACCGGATTTGTGTTGCGGATTCTATGATCGGCATCATGTGGACTGTATAAGAAATGACAGGCATTAAAAGGCATGGATTGTCATATTTTTTTTTCTTCACACTTGCAGGTATGAATTGTGTATTTCACGACCAGAAGAAAAAAATCGTAGCATGCTCTATTTTGTTGCGGAATCTATGCAGATGGCCTCCATTGATGTTAATGGAGGCATCTGATCCACAGCCCATACGCAATCAACATTGCGTATGGGCTGTGGTTACCACTGGTGTAACTATAGGGGATGCGGTTGCACCCGGGCCCAGGAGCCTTAGGGGGCCCATAAGGCCTCCCTTCTCCATATAAGGAGCCCAGTGCTATGAATAAAGTATTATAGTTGGGGGACCTGTTCCAGGTTTTGCATTAGGGCCCAGGAGCTTCAAGCTACGTTGCTGGTGGCAACTGCATCATCGCTAAGTGACGGTGCAGGTAATGCAAACCAAAAAATCCTGACTGCCTGTGAGCCTCTGCGGTCATCCGCAATGCAGTTTAGTGAGGTATGCAGGCTCACCACCGGAATCTACTGCAGACCTCCCACATGTGGAGTCCAACTCATTCGGCCTTACTGGGACTTTTTACTTCTTGGCTAAACAACTTTATCCTTACAAAAGCACATGGATCCCCATATAGGAGATCCCTGGTGTGTATGTCCCTCTCCTGGAGGCAGGTAATGAGGAGTATAGAAATGTACAGCTAATGGCATTTTAATTGTTTGGCTGAAATCCTATTAAATATTCAATCCTGGTCATAGGACTTTGCCCCCTTTTTTGTTCGTTTTCCTTTAATCTATCTGCAGTTTTGAGAAAAAAGAAATGAACCTGCTGAGGTTTTTAATTTCCTCTGAAAGTTTCATTTATCTGAGAGAAATCTGTCAGGCTGTAAATGTCTTTAGTGAAAAGCAGCTGGATGTGACCCTTAATTAAGTATTCATGATCTACTTTGATAGAATCTATGAGTATGATCAAATTCAGTTGTTTCTTTTCATCTTTTACCCAGGCCGTTGTACGATTATCTGGTATCCGAAGCAGTGGGTGGTTTTTCTTTATTAAACCTGGGTTACATAAAGACTTGTGACTGCCCATTCTTCCACAGATGGATATATTGATCCTTATTTAAGTGTCCGCGTTACTCTGAGGTTGCATTTACACGGGCGAGCGCAATATCGGTCCGAGAAACTCACATCAATATCACACTTGTAAAATTGGGATTCTGGATGTGATCACTATGTGTTTTTCCTTTAAAAACGTGAAACATTCTCAAAGTGCTTCCAATAGTTTTCAATGGCAAAATCGTATCGCACTTGTATTCAAGTGAGATGCAATTTTTTTTTAAAGATCCCATAGAAAATCGTGGGCGATTCCTCGCAAGAAATCACCCAAACATAGGACATGGAAGAATTTTTGAACACAATGGGCGACATCTCAGTAAGATGGGACATGCTGCGATTTTTTTCTTTCTTCGCAGGGGAGAAAACATCGCAAATGAGAATGAAACCATTGAAATTCATTGGTTTCATAATCACGCGTATGCACTCACTCTTCTGAGAAAAAAGTGTGAAGGCGTCCTAAGGCTGCTATTTCACAAGTATTAAGGTCCTTTTACACGGTACAGTTATTGTGTGCGTAATTGTTAGGTCAAGTGGTTTTGCGTGATAATACTTAGGTGTAAACGGGTGCATTGATCAAATGATAAGCAATAAATCAGTAGATTATCGCTAATCAGACCTTTGATGCAGACCTAAAAATCGCTTGTTTGATTTCGTGTAAGGATTTGCTGAATGGAAAGCAGTGGCAGAAGGGCTGACTAGAGGTATGGTTAAAGGGGTTATCCCAGAATCTAACTCTCATGCTGCTTTCCTGGTGGCGTTTCTTGGTCCTCCATAGCTGTATGCCTCTATTCATGGAGAAGTGGTCGGTTCTTCAGTGCTGCCCATGTGACTGCTGTTTTGTGAGAAACTACATTGACCACTAGATGCCTCTACGCAGAATCGAAGAGATTTCACCCAGTTAACAGAGTTTGGGAAAGGCACATTATTGGGATACGGGAAGCTGGATTATTTATCAACTAATAATGCCCGCCACTTGGGGTGTTCTGACCGGACTGTTAGGAGGTGTTGGGACCAGTGGATGCGTGGGAGGTGACCAGGCTCAGTACGCCATCGACAGGCCACCAGTAGAGAGGATCTTCTTTTGGAACCATTTCCATGCATTTGGCTGACGGACATTTGGTTTCACAGCACCCACTACGTTTGCAGTGGTGTAATGAATGACAAAATTGGACTGCTATGAAGTGGAACTGAATTGTCTTCAAAGATGAATCCAGGTTTAGTTTGGGAACCAACGACTGCTATGTTAGTGTCTGAAGACCTGGGGGTGAGCACCTTAATCTTACCTTTGCTGTGGAGCGGAACACTGCGCCACTGCTGGTGTGATGGCCTAGGGGGCATCACATATGACAGTCAGCCCCACCTAGTGGTGGTACGAGGGACAATGACAGCTCAGCGATATGTTCAGGACATCCTGCAGCCACATCTGTTGTCTCTCATGGCTGCTTCCAAGTGGCATTTTCAGCAGGATAATGCTCAACTACACACAGCAAGGGTGTCACAGGAAACCTGAGAGAGAACGAGAGAGAGAGAGAGAACGAACCAAGAAAAAAAAAAAGCTCGGGACTTGGCATCCCACATACAAGAATGCTCCAGTCTCCCATTGTAGTCAATGGGGTTCGTTACTCGAGTAGAGCTCTCGAATTTTACGAAAAGCTCAACTCGAATAACGCGGACCCAAGTATTTGGGTGCTCGCTCATCTCTAGTACTAGAGCCTCCATGCTGGCTCGTATCATCTATTACATCCAAGCTAGAGAGTACAACCGGGTACTAGAACCTTCATGCCCCCTGTATTGCATTTTGTATCCAAGCAAGAGGCGGTACAACAGAGTACTAGAGCCTCCCCTTAAGGCCTCATGTCCACGGGGAAAATCGGGCCCGCTACGGATTCTACATGTAGAATCCGTAGCGGGTCCCTCCTGCCCCGCGGACATGAGTGCTGAAAATAAGAATTTATAAGAATTTACCTATCCGTAGCGGGCGGGGACGCTCTGCTCTTCCTCACGGCCGGATCTTCTTTTTCGGCCAGCGGATGAATTCCTCACGCCGGCGGCACGTCGCCGGCACCTCGTCGACGTGCCGGGCACATCCGCCGAGCCGAAGCAAGGGAGATGCGGCCGTGAGGAAGAGAAGACCTTCCCGGCCCGCTGCGGGTGAGTAAATTCTTTTAAATTCCTATTTTAGGTCTCCCGCGGATCCGGACGGCTTCCATAGGCTTCAATAGAAGCCCGCGGGAGACCCGCACGAAAATGGAGCATGGTCCAGATTTTTTCATGCTCCATTTTTTTTAAAATCCCTTTTATTGACCATCCGCGGGTATTTATCTACCCGCGGGTGGTCAATGCATCCCTATGGGGTGCGGATCCGCGTGCAGGTAATCCGCTGCGGATCCTAAATCATATTTTTCCCGTGGACATGAGGCCTAAGGGGTCAATCTTCTGCAATAAATAACCCTTTTGCTCTCATATTGTAATCACTTACTTAGATCAACATTACAATCACACAGAGAAAGTTTCATTCCCTTCTGACAACTCCTTCTAGGGGGAGGGATTTTTTTTTTTATAATAAGTGTACATAGAGGACATTTTATGAAACTGTCTATAAAGAAAATGCCATTTTTGCCTATAGCAACCAATCACAGAGCTGCTTTCATTTCAAATTCAGCTCTAGAAAAAACTGCACTGCGATTGGCTCCTATGGAATGTCTTTTAGACATCTTCATCAATCAGTTCCATTGTGTCCTGTTAGTGGTAAGAGGAGCAGCGCTGACAGATTCCTCGCACTAAGCATATTTTTCGATGTTTGACAAATAAATGTAATTGTTCCTCACCACCCTGTGGAAAGTGTTCAGCTTTGCTGAACAGCTGTGTGAAAGCTGGCTGGGGAGTGGAGTGCACATAAGAGTGAGTGTGTGACAGCGGCATGAGAGGATGAAGTGCATGAACGAGTGACGGATGGCGGGACTGAGTGAGATTGAGTGTGTGGCATGCAGTCACACAGCTGTACAACCAGAATGTTTCCATGTGAGTTCTGCCTCTAAAATACCACAGCACAAATCCGGTTGCTGAAAAGCAAGATATATATGCATTCTAGGCTTTACATTTTTTTTCTCATAAGGTCAATAGAAGCCATCCGATCCTGCAATTGAATTGCAGACGAGACATGGATTCCGCGGGAAAGCAGGAGTTTAAAAAAAAACAAAAAAACTTCGCTGCACATGTGTGGTGGCACACCGATTGGCGCTTCCGCACACATCTGCAGTAAAGAAGAGAGAAGACCCGCAAAAGACCCGGACAGGTAAGTAGAAGTCCTGCAGTGTCCTCTGCAGATTCTGCTGCAGGCTCCGTGGGCATGAGGCCATATGTGTAAGTTGCGCTCATCCTAAATTCTCATCCATGATACGGACAAAAATAAGATATGCAATGAATTTTTTCACACTGACTCCGGCAGTGACATAACCCAATAGGCTATAATATGCTATTATGCCAGAAGCCTAAGCTAGGAGAATCATTTTTGTCATTCACTATTAAAATTGAAATGGACAGGATGGCAGTGCTATAATGACTCCATTTGCAAAGATCACAACCAGGGCAGGTCCAGTTTGCAGTTAAGATGTACACTGCTAAAAACTGAAAGGGATTAAAATTTTGCTCAATAAAATGATTAGAAAAAAATTTTGCTCAATAAAAAAACATTTTTTTTAAATAATTCTTTGTTCTGTGTACCGTATTTTAAGAGCTGTAACTTTTATTTTTCTGTCAGCGGGGCTGTGTGATGGCTCATTTTTCATGGGACGAGCTATAGTTGGTATTTGTATCGTTTTGTGGTACATATAACATTTTGATCACTTTTTATTGTATTTTTTGTGAAGCACGATGAACAGAAAGTTCATTACCTTCATTCTTGGTGTCATTTACAGAGATACTAAATTTTTTTATATTTTTCTGTCGCCACATAGCTTTTATTTTTCCCTTGATGCTGCTGTAAAAGAGCTTTTTTTCTTTTTCGCCTTTTGTTGTACACCGTTCATTGTGTGAGTTAAATAACACATTAGGCTCTTCTGACAGTGCATTTTAGCAATGCAGCGCTGGGTCCATCCTGGTTGCCTTAATCCATGTACAAAATTGCATGTGGATAGGAAACCAGGACAGAACCATAAACTGCCGTCTCCCATAGTTTTCAGCCCTGCCAGTCTTCTACACTGAATAGAAAAGCGCCATCCTCTGTGCCTTTCTGACGGCAGCCATGTGAGACAGAGACTAAAGAGGTCTCCGTCTCACTTATTGGAGCTTATGGTTCTGTCCAGGGTTTGATCTCTATGCAGTTTTTGGCCTGAAGCATGGAAACCAGTATGGAAACAGTATTGCATCGTAAACAATGTGATGTGAAAAAGAGCCTGAACCTTATAGTATGGATCATTATTGGTGTAGTAATACCAATTATAGGTGCAGTTTTTATACTTATATATAATAAATCAAGAAAGGAGGTGATGTTTTCCTTAGTTTCTAAAAATATTTTCCCTGCTTTCTTAAACTTTTTTTTCTGCAAGCTTGTCTAATAACTCAAGCCATTACAGATATAATTAATTTATACTTCTTTATCTTTCTACCTGTGGTTTCTGCAGGATGGATGGATATGAGGCAGGTAGATATGAGGCAGATATTAGATATGACATAGATAGATATCTGATATGAGAGATAGATATTAGATAAATATAAGAGATAGATATGAGATAGATATTAGATAGATATGAGAGATAGATATTAGATATGAGAGATAGATATTAGATATGAGAGATAGATATTAGATATGAGATGGATAGATATTAAATATGAGAGATAGACAGGTATTAGATATGAGAGATAGATAGATATTAGATATGGGATAGATAGATAGATAGATAGATAGATATTAGATATGGGATAGATAGATAGATATTAGATATGGGATAGATAGATAGATAGATAGATAGATAGATAGATAGATAGATAGATAGATAGATAGATAGATATTAGATATGAGAGATAGACCGGTATTAAATATGAGATAGATAGATAGAGAGCTATGAGAGAGCTATGAGATAGATAGATATTAGATAGAGAGCTATGAGAGAGCTATGAGATAGATAGATATGAGATAGAGAGCTATGAGAGAGCTATGTGATAGATAGATAGATATGAGATAGATATTAGAGAGATATGAGAGATAGACAGGTATTAGATATGAGATAGATATGAGATAGATAGATATTAGATAGAGAGCTTTGAGATAGATAGATATGAGATAGAGAGAGGCTGCCGCTAATGCTTGTGTGATAGCATGCTTTAGGGACCAAATCGCTTTATGCTTCTACTGAACCACATTTAGATCCCTACGGGCTCTGTGCTCATGTTTAACCCAGTAAAAGATACATGCGGTCCTGGTATTGGATCTGTGCTACATCATAAAACGCCTATTGAAAGGCATAGGACCCAATACATCTTCTAGACACACGGTTTGTTATCATAAACTGGGTACACCGCTCTGCAGCTATGGAAGATATACAGGGAAATTGGAAACTCAGTCGACGTACTCTAAATATAAAGTACAAGGATTCTGACTAAAGGATTTAGCATCCTTGATTTCTCAAGGCACTGGTACAGTAGTTACCACGAGGTATGTTTTTTGCCAAAGCTATTAGAGTTCTTTTCAGGTCAGTAACACACTAGCAGGTGTCTCCCACACATTAAACAGGAAGGTGCTTTTATATAGCTAAGCGCATTGTACTAAAATAATAAAACACTGATATGTTACAGACCAGAAAAATGCCTTCTTTAATTCACTGTGGAACACAAGTTTTGTAACAGATAGGCAGATAGGCGGCTTATAGTAGCTTTACTGTGCTGAATTTAAATATGATAGCCGTTCTTTTTCCGCCACATAAGGTTTTCAAGTTATGGGGAATCATGTAATCCAATTGCCGTTGTACTTTATTTTTTGGAAATGTGCCTATATAATTAATCCAGTAGGCTAGGCATTAACCTTGCTTAATAAAAAGAATAACAAAAGTGATTGCGCAACTATTTTGCAGTTGCTGTTACACACTGCGTGCTGACTGAACACTATAAGGGTAGGCTTATGTAACATATAGGGTATGTTTCCACGTGGCTGAAACGCTGCGGATCATCCACTAGTAAGTTGTAATTAATGAACTGTGTTTTTATAGGTCATTGGTTAGACTGGGACTATTTTTCAAAATTTAATAACCATATGGCTGAGCGGTGCGGATATCTGAACAACCGTGACAATTTCTGCTATGTCTTAGGACAGTTCACAACAAAGGCACAACGGAGGAATATAACATCCTTGGTAAAGTGTGTCTATCACAAGTAATTGGGAATAAAGCTTGGTGACCAAGATAAGAAATGGCACCGCACAACATCTGTGTATCATGTAACACTCATCTCACACAGTGGCTGAAATGGTAGAACGCCATTCGCCATTCCGATGGTACGGCGAGAACAAGGAGACCACCATGCTAACTGTTATTTCTGCATGACAAATACCAAAAGTTTCTCCAGTAAACTGAAAGATAATGTTCTGTATCCAAATATACCCTCTGCAATAAAAGCTGTGCCCCATGATGCCAGATTACCTATTCCTGATCCATTTGGATGGCTGCTATAGGCCACTGGCTAGGCAGCATCGCCGGGACTACTATGGTGGTCACTATTACCACTGGGGCAAATATAGGGGACACTGTTACTACTGGGACCACTATAGGGCACACTGTTACTACTTGGGCTACTATAGGGGTCTTTACTGGGGCTCATTCCCATGGACGTAAGAGCCTTTCAGTCATGCAAGTGCGATATGTATTTGCATGACTAAAAATCACTTATGCCCGTGTTTTTCACCTGCTCTGGCATGTTCTTAAGCGCACAAATACACTGCATATTTGCGCATGCAAAAAAGAACATAGGCTCATTGAAACAACGTGAAAATAAGCAGGTTTCCTGCGTACTCACTGCGTATATGTACCCGCCCATTCCCTTCAATGGCTTATTGCAGTGTGTAATATGCCTCAATAAGGTCATGCTGCGTACTTTTTCACGTGATTGTACATCGCAAAAAATATGCTCATGTGAAAGAACCCATTGAAATCAATGGGTTCTCTTCACTGCGTATTCCACACAGAAGACATCTCAGTCATTTGAAGACCGTTGCAAAGGGAAGTACAATCTGAATATGATGGGTGACTTTTGCTGGTTCTTACAGAGGGAAAGTAATGTGTCTTACAGGAGGATCCAAGATCCAAGCGTCATATTTCACCAAAAGCATGTTGAGAGAGAGAGAGAGTTGGGTTTGCAGTGCCTTGTATGTACTGTTTTACATTGCATAGTTAAGTATATAACCACTTTATGTAATGGTCCAAAGGCTCACCTGCAGACGTGCCAGTGTCCTGCTTCCATCTGTCCCCTGCATCACACTGCACTGTGGGTCGGGTACATGCACTGGCTCCTGGCTTCTTAAATGGTTGGTACATGCCAAATACCCCTTACAGCAACTAATGACGAAATGTTAGGTGCCTTGGTATCACAATTAGATATTCTTGTATGCCAGCTGTTGCTAATGGTAACTACTTCGGGAATGGTGACCTAGGGATTCCATGTAAGAAAGTCCATACCTCCTTGCAGAGATTAACAGTAAAGAACTCCCAATCCCTTAAGGCCCATTTACACAGAGCGATGATTGCTCAAAAATCGTTAAAAAGCTATCGTTTTAGCGATAATCGTTGTGTCTAGATGCCCGCCCATCATGCACTTTACATGCACTGCTAGCTGATCGTTAAATTCAGTCCAACCTAAAAATTGTCTTTCAGCCTTATCAGCAGTTCTCCACAGAGAGTGCTGATAGCATTGTTTCCCGCTGGAGAACAAAGAAGCTGAATGGAGATAAGAGCCCTTGGACTATTAACTGCATTCAGGTAAGGCTTCATTTGCACACTTAATTGCTCTTAAGTAGTGGAGTAGCTACTTAATAGTTTATACAAAATGATCGCTCAAAGCTGTCACTCAAACTGTCGTTTGAACCATCTTTGAGTGATCATCAGGCCATGTAAATGGGCCTTTAGACTCTGCTCGCTGCTTTAGCCTTACACCAAAAATCTTAGTGACCTACCGAAGTGGGTCCACATCTCCACTCTAGATGCCATTGTTACACTTTAAAATTAAAACTCTGAGTAATGGGTACAATTAGACTGTGTGAGGACTTGACCTCAGGCATCTTCTCCTGTCTTCAGTTTGAGGAAGATGGCACCTTATTACTTTTTGCTACTGGCAGCATAAAAAGTTGGAAGCGCCCTTGAAGCACAGCTCAATTCTCCAACATACCGTATTTAAGTAACATTGCTATTAAAGGGAGTGTCCGAATTATAGCTTAGTGGTAAAAGCCTTTCTCCATGCAGTAAAATAACAAATAGGCGTATACTCACCTCTCCCCACTCCCACCGTATCCTATGCCAGAGCTCCCGGTATCCCCTCTGACATAAAGTTTACAGGCTGATCGCTGTTATTGGCTTTAAGCTAGGAATACCCCTTTAGGGTGCCCACCCACTAGCGTTTTTTTACTGCGAAATTCGCAGCGGTTTTTTTTTTCTGTAGGGGTCTTTGGGCTATGGGACATGCAAAGCTAAAATCGCGATCGCGCAAAATCGCGATATCGCGGTAAATCGCGATTTTGCGCGATCACGATTTTTACATTACAAGTCCCATAGACCCCCTGCAGAAAAAAAAAACCTGCGAATTTCGCAGTGAAAAAAAACGCCAGTGGGTGGGCGCCCTTAAGCTAGGAATAGCCTTTTCAACTAACACGTGTCCACAACCAGGCTTTCTGCTGGCTACTTTGCATATCCCCTACAAGCGGGATCTGGTCTTGAGCTGCTACTATGCCCAGGTTGTGGCCCCAGAGTAGGAACTGGTTGGTGGAGTGAACAGGCAACAGAGTTGAACAAGCCTGTGGTCAGCATCAGGAAATCAGAGAGCATGACAGAGCAAAAGCAAAAATGAGAATCTGAGTCACATACAGACCAGATACCAGAAGGACTGCAGGAACCGGGATGACAGACAAATTGATAGTGAAGTAGGCAGCCAAGGTTAAAATCCAGATAGTCAGATCAGGATAACAGAACAGAAGGGGAATTAGAGACAAGTGCAAACATAGAACAGGTAAACAGGGAATCAGGACAGGAATTCAGGGTCAGGTCAGGACAAGCAGAGCTGAGAGTGGTACATGCACAGACTCCATAATAACTCTGCTAACTTAAAAAATGGACCAAATAACTAAAACTTGTGTGTTAGTGTGTCCCTGACACTTCACTCTCTTGATCAACACGGGTCACAGTGGTTGCACACCAATTGGCATTGACATAATGTGTTAGTGACAAAACCCATGTAATTGTCTCAAATATTCAAAGAAAATTTAAAGTAAGATAAATACGTCCTGAATAAACACAGCTGGGAGCTTTTCTTTATAATCCTAATTTTATGTATTTAAGGAACAGGTTATCCAACACTTCTGACTCTCTATAGTAAGGTCTGCAGATGTTTATCTGGGTTCCTTGTCAATTGTGCATGTTTAATCAATGAGGGAGAGGAAGACAAGCCTTTTCCAGACACTTCCAACAGCGGCTTATCTTTTGGCAAAACAAAGCATCAGACATGAAAATCAACATGCCGGTTCCTTGTTTCCCCACCATTGGTCTTATACACATTACATGATTGGTGTATCTCATCAGTATAAGGGTGCATTCACACGAACGTATATCGGCTCGGTTTTCACGCCGAGCCGATATATGTCGTCCTCATCTGCAGGGGGGGGAGGATGGAAGAGCCAGGAGCAGGAACTGAGCTCCCGCCCCCTCTCTGCCTCCTCTCCACCCCCTCTCCGCCCCTCTGCACTATTTGCAGTGAAAGGAGGCGGGGCTAAGTTTCCCAAATTACGCCCGCCCCTGCCCCGCCTCTCCCCATTGCAAATAGTGCAGAGGGGCGGAGAGGAGGCAGAGAGGGGGCGGGAGCTCACAACACTGCTCCTGGCTCTTCCATCCCCCCCCCTGCAGATGAGGACGACGTATATCGGCTCGGCGTGAAAACCGAGCCGATATACGGTCGTCTGAATCCACCCTAAAGCTAATGTATATGGACCGCTTTTGAAATTGGTTAATAACCATTTCCATACTAATACATATATCATTTCTTCAAAACTTTACTTTGATTGCAGTATGGTAACCCGTTTCTTGAGACCTTTAAGCCTACTTAATATTGCTTCAGATAGCCCATACACATATATCGGTAATGTGTGTGTCTTGTTTAATTGGTTCTAATTATTAATTGACTTTGGACAGACTGACTGAGTCAGGCAGTTTTCACAGATATTATTTTTGCTGGATCTTTTTCTTACACTTTTGTGAAACAAAACAGCAAATGCGACCAAGTTGTGTGTTTTTGTCATGGTTTAGGAAAATTGTAACTTAACTGCGAAGTGTGATTAACTCCTAACCAAGACAGTCTGTTTGTCAACTCCAATCCTCAAGTCACTTTGAAGAGTTCATGATTTGAGATTAATCCATGGAGAGAACACCTGTGGCAATTTTCGGTGTCTCATCCATTCACACCTGTCTGTGATACTGATAAACCGTCACAAAGGCTAGTGCAGAAGCAGGCTGAATGGTGTGCAACAATGACGGGGAAAACAGAGATCAAAGGGTGTAGGACAATTAAACGAACAGTGAAAATAAATGGAAACAAGACCCTATATCTGCCCTAACTGAACCTGCCAGAAGATCAGAGCACCCGCCCTGAAAAATAGCAACTCTACTGCTGGAACCTGGCTTGATTCCCTAATTGTCCCTAGATGTGATGAGGGAGAAAAAGCAGATATAAGGAAAGAGTCAGACAAATAACACTAACAAAAAGAAACCAAGGACGAGGTACAATAAGGAGCAAAGAAGGTTCTATACAGACTGACAGCAGTAATACCAAAATACTGAAGGTGCAAGGAAGTATAACAGAGCTCCAGGGCTTGGTTACACAAACTCACTCAGGACTGGTATACAAGTGTACACAAGAGTATAAGCTATTCAAAACCAAAGTAATAATAGGCTGGCTGGAACGAAAGACAGCCCAGCTAGCCAATCAGTTTATAGACAGATGGGTGATTTTCTCCCTCGGCATCTAGTGCCGAATGACATCGTTCAGGCCCCAGCATCACGTGACGTCACGCTGATCCCATCACAGCACCTAGAGCTCAACTGGCAGGGCCGTGACATTCGGATGCACTAACAAGAATTATGTCACCTAATGAAATCCTGAAACATGACCTTTTGGAGATACTTGAGGATTGGATTTGACAATCTCTGAACTATGGGACCAGTTGGTGTCTAACCTTTAAAAATGATTCTGTGCTTCTACATTTGCTTAAAGCGCTGAAAGTATTAGAGGTAACAGATGTGCACAAATTTAATAAATCAGGACCAGAACAAATACTACTTCATTGGCACAATTTGCTATGCTCAGAATTCTTGTAAAGATTGCATTTTTTACATGTAAAATGTGAAGTATTTTCACTATTATCATTTGTATATAAAAAATTGGGCATTTTCTATAAAAAAAAGTTTAAAAAAAAGTCTCCAGAAGTATGCACGGCAAAAACGTTTTCTTAATCTTTGCACAATCACGGCAGCATGTATCGACTACCTGTTCCTCATCACTTATCTGTCAGAATGCTTCATTTCCTTAATGGGTTCTGTGTAGAGATGAGCGAGCACCAAAATGCTCGGGTGCTCGTTACTCGAGTCGAACTTTCAGTGATGCTCGAGAGTTCGTTTCGAGTAACGAACCCCATTGAAGTCAATGGGTGACTCGAGCATTTTTGTATATCGCCGATGCTCGCTAAGGTTTTCATTTGTGAAAATCTGCAAAACACAAGAAAGTGATGGAAACGACACAGAAACGAATAGGGCAGGCGAGGAGCTACATTTTGGGCTGTATCTCAAGTTCCCAGGTCCCACTATTAAGCCACAATAGCGGCAAGAGTGAGACCCCCCCCCCCCCCGCACTGTCAGCATAACGATCGTTCTCCTCTGCCACAGCTGTAACAGCTGTGGTAGAGAAGAACGATGTTAGCCCATTGAATTCAATGGAGCCGTCAATACAGCCGACTCCATTGAAAGCAATGGGCTGCCGGCGATCGCGGGATGAATTGTCGGGAAAGGGTTAAATATATAAGCCCTTCCCTGCAATTCATCCAGAAATGTGTAAAAATAAAAAATATATATATACTCACCTGGTGCCGGCAGACGGAGTTCAGCGCGGCAGGCTGCAGTTCTCCTGAACTGCTCTGAACAGCTGTGAGTAGTATTCAGCAGCCGGGGATTTAAAATCCCCGCCTGCTGAATAAGATGCCTCTGATTGGTCACAGCCTGACCAATCAGAGGCCAGCCCTCACTCACACCCATTCATGAATTCATGAATGGGTGAGTGAGGGCTGCCTCTGATTGGCTCAGGGGCAGGAGAGCTGCCCCTGAGCCAAGCAGAGGCAGCCCTCACTCACCCATTCATGAATTCATGAATGGGTATGAGTGAGGGCTGGCCTCTGATTGGTCAGGCTGTGACCAATCAGAGGCATCTTATTCAGCAGGCGGGGATTTTAAATCCCCGGCTGCTGAATACTACTAACAGCTGTTCAGAGCAGTTCAGGAGAACTGCAGCCTGCCGCACTGAACTCCGTCTGCCTGCACCAGGTGAGTATATATATATATTTTTTATTTTTACACATTTCTGGATGAATTGCAGGGAAGGGCTTATATATTTAACCCTTTCCCGACAATTCATCCCGCGTACGCAGGCAACCCATTGCTTTCAATGGAGTCGGCTGTATTGCCGGCTCCATTGAATTCAATGGTCAGTGCTCGTTTAATCGAGACGAGTATCGCGTGGTGCTCGTCTCGAGTAACGAGCATCTCGAGCACCCTAATACTCGAACGAGCATCAAGCTCGGACGAGTATACTCGCTCATCTCTAGTTCTGTGTAGATGCCGACAGGGTATAAATACTGAATCTTTCATGTAATTTTGCACATTTTAGATTAGTTCAAATTTCTCAGAATAAACATGTTATCTACAGCAGTGTTCCCCAACTCCAGTCCTCAGGGACCCCCAACAGGCCATGTTTTCAGGATTTCCTCAGTATTTCACAGGTGATGTAATTATTGGCGGTGCCTCAGACATCGCCACAGGTGTTCTTACTATAGGATATCCTGAAAACATGGCCTGTTGGGGTCCATGAGGATTGGAGTTGGGGACCCCTGATCTACAGGTCACACAAGCAATACTACAGGGTAAGCTATGGAAAAGTAGCCAAGCAGCACACTCTTATAAAAGCTGTCTAAAAGAGAATCTGTCTTTTTTTGGCCATAGCAGCCAATCACAGCACAACTTTCATTTCTTGTCCTGCTGTGGTAAAATGAAAGTTGCGCTACGATTGGTTATGGGCAACAGACAGATTTTCTTTTAGACAGCGTTCATAAGAGTGTGGTGTTGGGCTGCTTTTCTGTGGCCCACCCTGTACCTAATACAAACCTCTCCAGTTTCTCGTCTCTTATACATCTAGAGAAATTATTTTCTTGTTAATCAACAGTTATATCAGCTGGATGATGAAGTAAAAGTCATTTAAAGTAAAACTTCTGCGGGTAAATTCACGTGCCAAGGTATTAGTGCAAGATTGCACAAAAAAATGCCGATTTCAGACGGGCGTATGGAAACATGCCTGTAATACATATCTGTATTATGGATGTGCTTTAGATAACGTTACAACTGTATGTCATCAGTGTTTCACCACTATCTAATCAGTTTTTGGCCCCCTGCACACGACAGAGCTGGATTCTGTTTTCGGAATCTGGCCCTGGGAGCAGCAGCATCCGCGTGTCCCTGCTTACATTCGTTTTCATCTGTACTGCGGATAGTCCGCACGGCTCGCCGTCAGACATGCATAGTAAGGATTTTTTTAAAAACTCCTGCTTTAGGGCGCCTACCCACTGGCGATTTTTTTTCCTGCGATGTTTTGCGTTTTTTCTCAAGAGCAATTAGTATAGAATGTGTTCTTGTCCATCTGGGGGTTTTTTTCCGTTTCGTGGGTTTTTTTCACATAGGAACTGTCAGTTGCATATGTCTCCTTATTTTTCTCTTAATGCACCCATGATTGTCAATGGAGGGCTGCAAAAAACGCTGTGGAAAACACGCGAAAACGCCGCGTTTTTCACGCGCGAAAAACGGCAACGCAAGTGGGTAGGCACCCTTACTCGCATCATCGCTTAGTGATGACACGGAATTTGCAACTTTTCTGCAATGTCAATTATGGAGTTGGCGCCGGATTGGAGGGCTTCCATTGACTTCAATGAAAACCGTCTGCGTGGAGTCCGCTCAAAAATGGAGCATGCTGCGATTTTTCCTCCACTTGCAGAAACAGCAATTGGTTTCGAAGGTGTGGAGGTTGAATCGATTTCCCATATCATGCTATGGGCGGTGTTGCTGCGGATCCACGATGCAGCACTCACAGCGAATTCCACAGCAAATATCCGCCCGTGAGCGGGAGGCTTTTGCCTTTGTGTATATTTTACTTTCTACTGGGCAAATACTGATCCATATTTGCCAAATAGAGAAGAATACAAATATGCAGGCAATTGCGTAAAAAACGGGTCATGCTGTGTTTAAAAAAAATGGACCTGAAAAATATGTGAATAATACCGTATTCTTGTCCGCAAAATACGGGCTAAGTTCGAAGGTGAATTATGCTCAACTGAAAGCAGCAGTTTCACAAAAATGCAGCCCTTTTCTAAAGCAATGGTCATGCACATGGCCTTTTTGCAGCTCCACTTTGCATTACCATAAACGGTGCATGTGCTATCAGACGCCGTATGTACAAAGCTATTCTCTTGAAATATTGCTTCTAAGGCCGCCTTTACACGGGCAACAGAGGCGTAACTTAAAGCTCCTGGGCCCCAATGCAAAATGTGTAGCAGGGCCCCTAATTATGTTTTATTAATAGTACTGGGCTCTCTATATGGAGAAGAGAGGCCTTATGGGCCCCCTAAAGCTCCTGGACCCGGGTGCAACCGCATCCCCTGCATCCCCTATAGTTACGCCCCTGGCGGGCAGTAAATGTTGCAGAATTTCTGCTAGTGGAATCACTGCGGAAATGCTAGTGTTTCCAGTACAAACCATGTGGAGATTTCAAAAATCTGCACATGCTGATATATGCCTGTTACTAAATGTTTGCTGTATGGGAAAGGCTTTTTACTAAAAGCCCACAACTCTGACACCCCCTTTAAGATCTGACAGTTAATATTGTGAATGCAGATCAAGAAGCTTAGCAATGCCTAAAGTGATATCTTAGAATTTTGACACATAACCTCAGAATATATACTGACGTACAGATGGTACATTTTTTACAAAAATAACATTTTCTTAGGTTTTTGCTAATAAAAAATGTTGAATCGTTTTCTTTTTAGTATTAAAAGAAAACCCCTCGGTGAAGGCTGGCCATCTGTGCCGTCTCACTGGCCAATGAGCAGAGTGAATGGTTTTATCTGAAGGGAGCATATGTGTGTAATTTTAAGGGAAAGTAAATGTTGTGCGGACAGGTTAGTGGAGCATGCTGGATCTGTGCACCGTATCACTTGTTGCTGCATAGTAACCAAGGCAGCAAAAGGGCACGCTCCATCCCCAAGTGTATTGCAGTGTGTACATAAATGCAGCTATTGACAAACACTAGAGGGATAACAGCATAATATTTCCAAACAATTACACAATCTCTGACACATTGTTTCCCCTGCTTGCTTGCACTGTATCCTCGACTAATTCATTCATTCACCCTTTTTCTCCTTTCAGCCTTTGTGTTGTAGGACCATAGAGGCGGTCATACACCTCGTATAGCTGTCGGCTGAACACTTGCTTGCTGACAACAATTCCTAACAAGCACTGCCCCCAAACACACAGCTTGACATCTACTTTGAAGTGGCATGCTGTTATCCCACATGCGCAATCCTTTTTCCTCTTGCCGTCTGCCTACGAGGAGAGCCGAAGCACCCACATACACATTAGGTGCTCAACTGGTCTTGCCAAAATAAGTGCCTGCATTCTTGCTTCTTGCCATATTGCACTGCTGTGGCTGTAAGTTTGGTGGCATGTCTTTGGCAATGCCTCTCCCAACTCCTGGCACATGGAAAGAACGCTAATAAAGCCAGATTGAGTACACGCAGGAAACCAGAGATTTCAGTTGAAAATCTACTGACACTGGGCCCTCTTTGGCATATATATCATGTTGGGGTGATTATGAAGCAGGTTTATGATGATCTTATGGCACGGCGATAACAAACATTTACTGAACAACAGTATAAACAATGTTTAGCTCTTTAAGAGGGTTTTTGTATTTATATGCTGTGTAATAACTTGATATAAACTTGCGACAGTACTCAGGAAATGTACCGTGACTCAAAATATACATGTTTTTGTCTCAACATCTCCCTTGGACATATACATCTACAATACATCTCTCTCCTTGCCAGCAGCAAGGCACATGATTTTGGTATTCGTGTATCTTGACGCCACCAGGAAGTCCTGGTGGAGTCAAGGCTGACAGGGGGATGATTGCCCCCTGTACCTGATTGGTTGCAGAAAACGCTCCCCTGCAGGTCCTGGCTGCTCAGGATGCTATTGGGGATGTTTTCTGGCGCTTCTGCGTTGCCAGCATGGTGGTAAGTGGTGCCCTTTCTCCGCTGCTCTGTCCCAATCAGCCACTACTCTTGTAAGCCTAACCCTACGACTAGCCCTAACCCTCCAGACACAGCAAAATTCTACCCTAGCCTAATCCTAACCCTCCTGCCACTGCAAACCGCCACCCTAGCCAATCAAGAGCTTGGGAGCGATAACAGGGAGGATACAGGCAATTATTAAGTCTCCACCCATTCTTGTGGTGGAGACAAGATATGTCAGTACCGAAGTGCCTTACCTATTATATTCTTCTTAATCAGGGGTGCACAACTAGTGACCCAGGGACCACATGAGGCCCGCAATAACATTCTGTACAGCCTCCAACCATCTAGACACAGAAATGTCCATGTCTGGCTGCTCACATTTAGTTCCCTTGTCAGAAAGAAAATTAGTTTCACACAGCTCAGGAGCAGGGACAGGCACTGTGGCTCCCTCATTTATCAGGAGAAAATCTGTTCTAGTTATTAAGCCCCCTTGGTGTAACTGCTGTTGAATGAGAGTCACACCTGATACCTCACAGCTTTCTAAATTTTTCAGGACAGTTTCTGTTTTTGTAAACAATGCGTTCATACATCGAAGTGGTCTTAACTATGTTTTTCCATTGCGGAACAGAGGGTCCCCCTGGTGCCATCCAGCTCAAAGCAATGGCTTTACATGCTTAAAAAAGACTGGTTCTTAAAAAGATACTTTGGAGATGCCACCAGACCTCTTCCTCAAGAAGTTCTAAAAGACACATCTCAGGAGTACTGGAACCTGTATGCCTAATACCTCTGACAGTAGCTCTATCATTTCCTCCCAAAATGCTGCTACCCCAGGTCAGTACTATAAAATCCACCCTTCGCTCCAGGCACCTATGGCAACCTGGGTATTATTGTATTTTGACGCCACCAGAAGCGAGGGGCTGACCTTGCATTGTTGCAGTTAACGGCCACTGTCAAGCCCCTAGCTTCCGATTGGCTGTGTGTGGTCTGCTGCACGGTAGTGTCATGATACAACAGTAGCGGCTGCGACCCCAATTGCCGACAGCGGGGACCACAGACTGCAGGGGGAGCCTGAGGGAGCGCGGCTGGTGGCACATTACACCGACAGCGCCCTGTCCCCACAGGCGCAGTCAGTGTTCAGAGGCTGCTGTCCTGCTGCGTCTTGGAGCTCTGGACCCCGCTGCTGTCAGCTGCCCTCGCAGGTCTGCAGTCACAGTACTCCCCTGCTTGGCTGGCATGTCCGCTAGCAGTGGCCCCACTCTCACAGTCCCCGGTGGGGTGGGTGAGTGTTTCACAGCTGTCCGTTCATGGCCCAGCGCACAGTGTACCCCCTGCCGGTGGCCTCCCCTCTGCGCGCCCAGTTCCCTGTGTGTCTTGGGGCACTAAAACTAGCTGAGCATTAGTGAGATGACTGTATAAAACAAACAAATGCTTGTAGAAACTGAACAATGAACAAATTCATTTATCTTTTAGTTGCTGTCTGCATTTACGCTGAATGATTATCGTCAGATTCCCGCGAATTGGTGAGAATCTGAACAATAATTGTTCAGTGTCAAAGGGCCCTTAACAGGTGGCCATCTATGCATGCAGCTGTCTTTATTGGATTTGTGAGGTACTGGGCTGTTATCATATCACCAATATCTACAATGGAGAGGGTTACATACATGGTCTCCTCCTCTCTAGAGTGCTCCATTGTCCCGATAGTTGGGAGTTCTAGAAGTGAAACCTGCACCTATCACAAATTTATGGCATAAACGTTCAATAAACCATAAATGTCTCAAATGGTAATACCCCTTTAAGTTTTATTGTGGCCCTTGAGAGCTTCAGTATACAAATGTGGCCCTTGGACCAAGAAAGGTTATGCACCCCTACTCTAAATATACCCAGTTTGGAGAAAATGCATCCAGTGTATCACCTTGTTTTTAAAGCCCTTGAATTTGCCTTTTATTTGCTTTCTCAGTAAATTTCAGGTCTGGTTTTATACCATTTTGTATTTTGCAGACATTTGACTAGTACATTTTCTTCAGTGACTGTGAGATTGTAATGATTAGAGATGGAGTTCAGATTTAATGATGGAGCCAGCACTGATAAGCTTAATTGCTTCACTGAACCAGAAATCTGACCAGACAGCAAATTTAACTTGACAAATCTGTCATAAGATATACAGTTAAATAATTCCGTATACTGAGCCATCAAATCTGTGACAAAATCGATAGTGACTGTATTATTGCTAACTGGACTGTTCTTTATGTGTATATTTAACCCGTTAGTAATCAGCCTATTTTGTGTCTTGAGAATCCAAGCAATTTTCATTGTTGCATTGCAAGAGCCTAAACCCATTGACATAGCCGTATTAGGGCTTGTTTTGTCTCTTTTTTGGAATTAGTTATATATTTTAATTGTACCACACTGGGGGATACATATAATGTGTTGTAGAACTTGTATTTACATTTTGTAAGAGAGGGAAACCTCCAGATATTCCGTCATTGTTTTTTGGTTTTGCTTTTCCAGCATTCACTATTCGGTAAAAATAATTTCTTAGCTGGATCAGCACGATTAGGGCGGCTTCAGATGACAGTGTATCACCCGGGTTTTCACGTCCGGACGATATACGGTGTCCCTGCAGGGGGAGGAGGCTGGAAGACTCGGTAGCAGTGCACAGAGCTCCCGCCCCCTCTCCGCCACTTGCCACTATTTGCAATGGGAGGGGTGGGATGGGGCGGAGCTAATTTCCAGAACTTAGCTCCACCTTGCCCCTCCCATTGCACTGCTCCCGACTCTTCCAGCCTCCTCCCCCTGCAGAGAGGGACACCGTATATCCGGTCATCTGAATAAGCCCTTACTCTGATAGCAAATTTATATAGATTTCTTTTAATACTATATTAGCACAATAAATGGAAACAATTAACTTTGCATCGCCACATTCTAAGACCAATAACATTTTTATTTTTTAGCAACTGAGCTATGTGAGGTCATGTTTCTTGTGGGAAGAGTTGTAGTTCTTTTGGTACCATTTTGATGTATATGTGACTTTTGGACATGGTTTTTCTTACATTTTTAGGGCTTATTCACACAATCGTATATCGGCCGGGGTTTTCACGACCGGCTATATACGCTACCATGTGATGCACGGGTTTGGTGTATATGCTGTCGGGCGGGGGGAGACAGTTTAGCTCTGCTAAGCTGTCTTCCCCTTCCCTCTCGCTCGCCATCTCACCTCCTCTCTCCTCCCCTCCGGCTGTTTGCTTTTCCAGCATTCACTATTCGGTAAAAATAATTTCTTAGCTGGATCAGCACGATTAGGGCGGCTTCAGATGACAGTGTATCACCCGGGTTTTCACGTCCGGACGATATACGGTGTCCGTGCAGGGGGAGGAGGCTGGAAGACTCGGTAGCAGTGCACAGAGCTCCCGCCCCCTCTCCGCCACTTGCCACTATTTGCAATGGGAGGGGTGGGATGGGGCGGAGCTAATTTCCAGAACTTAGCTCCACCTTGCCCCTCCCATTGCACTGCTCCCGACTCTTCCAGCCTCCTCCCCCTGCAGAGAGGGACACCGTATATCCGGTCATCTGAATAAGCCCTTACTCTGATAGCAAATTTATATAGATTTCTTTTAATACTATATTAGCACAATAAATGGAAACAATTAACTTTGCATCGCCACATTCTAAGACCAATAACATTTTTATTTTTTAGCAACTGAGCTATGTGAGGTCATGTTTCTTGTGGGAAGAGTTGTAGTTCTTTTGGTACCATTTTGATGTACATGTGACTTTTGGACATGGTTTTTCTTACATTTTTAGGGCTTATTCACACAATCGTATATCGGCCGGGGTTTTCACGACCGGCTATATACGCTACCATGTGATGCACGGGTTTGGTGTATATGCTGTCGGGCGGGGGGAGACAGTTTAGCTCTGCTAAGCTGTCTTCCCCTTCCCTCTCGCTCGCCATCTCACCTCCTCTCTCCTCCCCTCCGGCTGTTTGCAATGGGAGTGGGCGGGGCAGGGCAGAGCATTGGATTCCAATGCATCAGATGGTAGCATATATCGGCCGGCTGTGAATAAGCCCTTAAGATGATATTGAGTGGAGCTAACTACGTGGAGGTCAGGTACAGTGATGAGTAGGTCCTAATTAGGTATCTTGATGGTAAAGTAGCAAGAGAGGTATATGCATGGGGTGCTTGGTGCAGTAAACTCATGAAACATTCAACTCGGGTGTTCATGGAAGTATGTAGAATGGAAGGGTATGGATTGAAAGGCTGGGAATAAGGCACAGCCCTTTAATAGACATGCAGATACACCAATGTCATTTAAAATGTTCTCAGTTTTTATTTGGTAGAACCTGCTTTAAAAAACATTGCAATGCAGTATTGCTGGGGACACACGCTAGTTAATAGTGGGACAGGGACTGAAAGTCTCAGTTATACACATGTTCAGCCCTTCTATTTATATTTTTTTGGGGAGGCATACAAAAGAAAAATAGGAATGCTGCTGTTATTTTTAAAAATTACTTTTACCATTTGTTTGGGTCATTATGAATGCGGTAAAACCTATTATTATGTGTTGGTTTTTAATATTGTTTTTGCTATTTTATCCATTTAAAATACCTTTTTGTGGGGAAGAATATGTTTTTTTAAACTGGAATTTTTTATTTTTTAAGTTAAACTTTCTTGGACTGTTTTTGAAGCTAATTTTTAGTCCTTAATAGGGACTTGAAGATGTGATTGTTAAATCGCTAGGATAGTACACTGCATTATTTGTGTAGGGTATTACTGTATCTTGTCACCACCAGAAGTGTGGGTGGTGACAAGATATAGGTTGCTTGACAGCCTGGCCAAGCCCCCATTTTTTAATTGGCTGCAGGGCTGCCTCCCCCTGCTTGGGCTCTTAGGTCCTGGCAGTGAGTAACAGTGGCTTCTTCTTTTTAGCCTGTGGCAACATCGGCTTCCCTGCTTGCCTCCCTGCACTGGGAGCACATAGGACCAGACAGCGGTGGTGGACAGTGAGGAAGCAGCATCGGCTAGTCTTATAGGAGTGTCCACGCTATCCACCCCAGCTTTCCCCACAGCTTCCCTGTCCCCCTTCCTCACTGTCACTCAGTGGTGTGGTGTACAGTGGCCGATGCTGCGCCGCCGCTCCCTCAGTGTCCACAGCTGCTTCCCCGCCAGCACTGCAGCTTCGTATCTGGTCGTGACAGGGCCTTCCCTTCGCTTATTACTAAATTCCACACCACTTCTGCTCGATTCACAACCTGATTGGTTGTTTGGGTTGGCTGATTCACAGTGATTGGTTACTTGGGTTGGCTGATTCACAGTGATTGGATGTTTGGGTTGGCTCGAGCAGAGGTGGTGTGGAATATAAATATATGCCTTCCCTGCCGGTCTTAGTGACTGCCGGGACCGGAGAGCCCAAGCAGGGGGAGGTAGCCCTGCAGCCAATTACAAACTGTCAAGCAGCCTGTATCTTGTCACCACCCACACTTCTGGTGGTCACAAGATACAATAATACCCTTGTGTAGTGCATTCCACTAAGCTTATGACAACAGCCAATTAGGCTCTGTGACAGGCAGAGCCTAATAGATTGACTTACATGGTAGACAAAGGACCTTGTCAGGCTTCTGATGCTATGGGAGTCCATAGGTACCTTGTGATTACACTGCTGGGTGCTGATGGGAGACAGAAAGAGGCTCCTACCCCTGTCATCTGCTTAAATGAAGCAGTTACTATTGTTTGTGGCATGTAAGGGGTTAAACTGCTAGGATCTGAGGTTTCGCTGTTCCTGGCTGTTAGGGTAGTTTCTCGCCGCGAGAACATTGTTTCAATATCGCAATTTTGCTCATGAGATGTCTGAGTGTCAGCGCTGCTTTTTCTCGCAAAAACATCGCTGCCGCTTGTGATTTTCTCGCAAGTAAGACAATAGGACTTTCTAATGTTAAAAACATATCGCATCACAGAAAAAATCACCAGCTCATGTGCTGCGATGCAATAAAACGAAGGCTGCATAGGGAAACATCGGCGATTTAAAAAAAGAGCAAAAAAACGAAAGCTAGGACATGCCATGATTTGTTTTTCACGTAACTTTGAATGAGGAAAAATATCCCAAATGTGAAGGAAACCATTGAAAAGCATTGGTTTCATAATTCTGCGTTCTCATGCACTCTTGCATTGCACGAAGATCACACGATTTTATCGCTCGTGTGAAAACCGCCTTAGAGCAGGACCTGGCTGTCAGTAGTGAGCTAAGCCACCACCTTAAATAGATGTATGTGCATGTTTAACGCCCATAATGACCGAGGTAAAAAGGCGTATTAGTGGTGATGAAGGGGTTAAGTTTCTGTTGAATTTACTTTTTCATTGCTTTTTAATATCTGGTTTACAGCACAGGCCATTAAAATGAAGGCCTACCTTTTTGGGGGTTTTCAGCACTTTTTTGAAGCTTTAAAAAAGATCTGTCAGCATTAGAGATGAGCGAGTATACTCGCTAAAGGCAATTACTCGAGCGAGCATTGAAGGTTCGGGTGCCAGCAGCGGGCAGGGAGAGCGGGGAGGAACGGAGGGGAGATCTCTCCCTCTCTCCCCCCCCCCCCCCCCGCTCCCTCCTGCTGACAGCCGCTACTCACTGCTCCCCCGCGCTGGCACCCGAACCTTCAGTCTCGAGCAGGCAGGTACTCGCTAAAGGCAATGCTCGCTCGAGCAATTGCCTTTAGCAAGTATACTCGCTCATCTCTAGTCAGCATTGTAAACGCTAATACAAAGCCTTCCGCCTCCAGTACCTTTTTTTATTATTTTGATGGTCACCAAAGGATTCTAATTAGGGATGAGCGAGTATACTCGCTAAAGCACTACTCGTCCGAGTAATGTGCTTTAGACGAGTATCTCTCTGCTCGTCCATAAAGATTTGGGGACCACTGCGGCTGACAGGTGAGTCGCGGCAGGGAGCAGGGGAGAGCGGGCGGGAGAGAGGGACAGAGAGATCTCCCCTCCGTTCCTCCCCGCTCTCCCCCGCAGCTCCCCGCTCCGCAGCGGTCCCCGAATCTTTAAGGACGAGCAGAGAGATACTCGTCTAAAGCACATTACTCGGACGAGTAGTGCTTTAGCGAGTATACTCACTCATCCTTAATTCTAATTCTACCGCTACATGCCTGTTTGTTGGCATCCCTCACAATTAGTCCATGGCAGTTTCCGGCACTCCAACCAACATCTTTCCAGGGCCGCTTTTGTGTGATTTTTTTTTTGGGGCGCCCCAACCTTTTCCATTTCCCTCATCATAGTAAGTAACAGTAGGTAAAACAATGCTGGGAAACCAACCTCAGGTAACAGGTGAACTCTAGCTCTACCACGCGAACGCAATGCCACACAAGAGCTGGCTAGCAAATTTTAGCAAGGGGGACAGGCGCAAAACACTGGCCTATGAGTAGTGGCCCACCCTTAGAATACCCTTTCAGTAGTGGAAAAAGTCCAGAGCAAATCCGCATGAAAATCAGTACCATTATGTGTAAACTTTGATAAGTGTCTTGGTGTGGCTCTGCAATTGAAGGAGTGAAATCTGTTGCAGATGCACACCAAAATCGGTACCAAAATTCAAGTGAAACTTTGCTGCAGAAATCCACAGCGTTTACAGTACAAATCGTGCCGGAGATTTATCCTGTGGATTTATGCTGCAGATTTCAACCCTTGAAATAGAAGGGTTAAATTTGTGGCAGATCTGGATTAAAAAAACATTTAGGTGTGGATTTGGCCACTGCTTACTTACAGTATATTTGCTCAGGGTTTTTCACTGCGGAAAGCCTGCAAGAGGTAGACTGCATGTGAAGCTGTTTGTGGCCCCCCCTGGATGCCGCCACTTGGTAATACGACACCTTTGTGTGGACCCAAATAGTAACTGTGACCCCACTTAGTAATAGGGCCCTCTATATGCCCCAGTTGATAATACGCCCCCCTGTGGCCTCACTTAGTAATAGGAACTCTTTGGTGCCCCCATTTAGTAATAGAACTCTCTGTGCCCAGCACATTGTTAGGGCCACTGGTTCTCGCTCCTAAGACTATGGTGGGTGAGAGAGGTAAATTCAGCAACATACACACACAGTGACTGCTGTCAACTCTTGAGTCACTGACGATTTGAGGCACTCACTGTACTCTGAGCATTGAAGCCGGGCAGGGAGGGAGAAGTGAAGAAGCTCTGCTGTGCCAGTTAACACAGAAACTTAAAGCTTTAGAGACTCAGCGGACGGCAGCCAGTGTGTATGTATTACTGAATTTAACCCCTTCCATTTGGAGCAGTAGCACATGTCGCACACACCAAAGGCTGGGCCTGCAGCTCCCAGTTTGATTAGGCTGTAACAGGCTGCATTCAGGTGCAGTGGTAAGAAGGGACGGAACATTTCTGGAAGATTCTCAATGTATATTTGCCAAGATTCATAACATTCTGTACTACAAGCTTAAAGAGAGGACATGAGGGAATCAATGGGACATTCCTCTGCTGGAATGTGATTCACAAGCAGATTAGGAATTGGCAGAGTTTGGGGAAGATAAGTAAATTGCAGGTAGATTATTTTGGTAGGTCTGAGGCAATGGGCATTTTGAGTTATGTCCTGAAGACACCTTAATCACAAAATGAGTCACTTCTTTCCTCTGCCTCCTTCACCGATCATTTGTTCTTAATTGGCAAAATCTGTTTTGAGAGAGGCAGAGAACTCACTAAGGGATCTGGTTCTAGCTGAAACCCAAGAAGTCTATTTCGAAACCTTCTATAATATGGTTCTGCCTAATGTTTAGATCTTGGAAAACTTGTAAAAATCGCTTTTCAAATCTCACAAAGGCACAATCTAATGCTAGTATCCACCTTTTTATGAGTGTACTCCCATACCACCAATCAATTTTTCTTCCATATGGTTACTACCCTGAGCACCATTCCATTGTCCTTCTTTGATGCAAGTTTGTTGCTGCCTCTAGTAAGTGTTTTACTCCCCCCAGTCCTGGATTCACAGTTGAACTGTTCAGTACTGCTCTACAATTTCCTCCTGACTGCTTCTCTTTAAATTAGGTCAAAAGCTATTTAATTTGTATAGTGATACAATGTAGGTGGTTCAGGAAAATGGTCCTATTGAGACACAGCTAGATGGGTCATTAGTAGGCAAAAATTGGGAATGACCTTTGTTCTTGCTATGATGGTGGTTGTTTGTCAGTCTGTTCACCCCTTCTTTATCTTATTGATAGGGCTATGTAGAAACTGGAGTAGCCATAATTTATAGTGTTTTAATGTTTGCTACAACTGGCTCTAAATTTAAGAGCTAGTTGCCCTTTAACTGAGCAAAAAAGAAAGTCGCAAATCAATGTGTCCACCAAATTGTCACCCTCACTAAAAGTTGAAAAGAGTCATTGCTTACCTGGTGGGATCATGACCTAAGCTTTTAGACAGATATATTAATAGTAAAGCCAGAAAATGACATGTCTGCGTTTGCTCATAACAGACATAGGCCTTATTTATCAAAACTGTCTAAAAGGAAAGGTGTCTGTTGCCCATTGCATCCAATCAGAGCTCAGCTTGGTGGATACCTATGGTATCTCTATGGGTTTGTATGTTCTCCTGGGATTTGTTTGGGTGTTTTCAGGTATTTTGGCTTTCCTCTCACATAAAATATACTCTTCGGTTGGCTTGCTATGAAATTGGGCCTTAGGGATCACTCACACAGGCATATGTTTCTCGTATATTACCCGCGTATTTTTCACACCCGTAAAATATGTAGCACAAAGCAAATACACATGTACATGCAGATTTGCTGAATATGTTAAATCGCCATAGCCTATATTGGTGCATAACACGCACCAAAATAAGACATTCTGCATTCTTTTTCATACACATAATAAACACGTGAAAAAAAGCAGGTGTAAGTAGCCCAACAGAAATCAATAAGCTTTTAGTACTGTATATTACGCGTGTGTAATAGGCGGGGCACATACACCTGTGTGAGTGAGCCCTAATATATATGTATGTGCTTGAAATAAGGAAACTTGACTTTGAGCTCCATTGGGTATAAGGACTGACGACAATCTCTGTGCAGCACGGCAGAATATGTCAGTGCTATATAATCAGCAAGAAAAATCAATCACTACAGGAAAATTTTAGTTTTTTGGGGTTTTGTTATCACATGAAATAACATGTTTCTCTTTCTGTACCTGTAACTGCTACATTTTGCACAAGTCTCATATTAGGAAGTTAGTGCATGTCCTCTGGTCTTATTTGACGGTGCAGATCCCTTTTAACCCTTTCCATTCCACTGTCTTACCTCTGAAGACATTATGATTTAAGGCTGTACAGCTCAGATGTTGGAAGACGTCCGTCGGGGTTCTCCTACTGTATATTGCCAGCCTCTCTGCTGTCGGAGCCTATCTAATGTGTCACCTTATGCAGTACTGTCTTTAGCCAGCAGATAGTGCTGTTGTATAACGGCAGAAAAAGAGTAAGCCCCCTAGGAAAACCAGGATGCAAATTGAATTGGAAAGGGTTAATGATGCTTGTATAAACTTTTTAAGAGTTGTAATGTTTCTTTGATTTGCACTTGAGTGATCTTCTATATACATTATCACATGGTTGGAGCTGCCCCAAAGCTTCAGATTTGTATTCAGTTGAGCAGAATATAAAAGGATTTTCAAGTTCTGGATTGGGAAACCCCAAATTCTCTGGAGGCTCCTTGACTCCTATAAACATACATTTTGCGCATGGTAATACCTGAATCACGACTTCTCACTGTGAGATACATTGCCACATCCTGTGAGAGTGATGAGATTGTTCAATACAATGGAACATCAATTTCCACGTCATTTAGTGACTTCATCTCTTATTGCTGTATATTTATTATATGAGCCTTCCGCCCAAATAACTACTGAATGTTTGTGTGTACAGCATAATGTAAGTCACTGAAAGAGGATTGCTGTATATCAATGACCAACACATATAAATATATTTATATTCTAGAGACAGAGCACCATAGTTTGTATGTACAGTATCTTTGTATGTAAACTACTATAGGGCTCTTTATTAACCCCTTCCTAACAAGTGCCGTACATGTACAGTGCAGCGTCCCGTAGAGTGACTCCGGACCCAGTGCATATGTTGAGGAGCTGGGAGGGTAGAGTGGACACTTGTCACGGTAGCACCTTCCAGGCTTCCTCCTGGAGGGACACGCGTAGCCTCGGCCAGAGCAGCGCAGGGCCTCTTCCGGACACCCCTAGGAGAGGGATGGCCAATAAATATAAGAACAGGAGATAACATTGTCACGGGTGACGCCACTGTTCCGTTACCCACTGGAATGACCCTTGGAAGTAAATAAAGGAGCCACAGACTGTGTAACGTACCTCAGGTCCCTGGGAAGGGTCAGGGCTTGGCAAAACTTTACTTGATAAAAGTGATACAAGGCACAAATGCAAAAGATGGCCATGCAGGCAGAATTGCAGATTTGAGGTCAGGGAGGAAACACAGGACGACACCAGGCCTGCAGTCTAAGTTATCTGACAGGAACTGCTCCTGGCAGGAAAACTCTTCAGAGGAGGATAGGGGTAGGGTCACGCCACAGACACTTTTGAAGTACAGTACCTCTGCACGGGGATCTCAGCCTTTTCTGGACACGCTCACTCTCAAACTCTCTCTCTTACTTCTCTTGCTCTTTATTGGCTCCTGGCATTAGGGTCTTCAGCAAACCTTTCTTCCTCTTCCATTCTTCACCACATGAGGGTTGAAGGTACCTCCATGTGGCTGGCACTCTCACTCAGGAACCCAGAAGAATAGAACCCAGAGACTCCTCACTCACTCATACTTATAATCTCTTCCATATCATGACAGGACATAAATTGATGCATTGCAGGCATCTCCCAGTCTTACGCTGTTTGGTTTCATCTAGAGACAGAACTGTTCGGCCGCAGGAATTCCCCTTCCTGCTCCCTGAATTTAGCAGGAAAATGGAATCCCCAGCGCAGGGGAGAATGCATTCTTACAAGCAGAAAAAGTTTCAAAATTGTAAATTTTTCTAACACAAAACATGTCGACCAAAATTAACCACTAATATCAAGTACAATATATCATGAGAAACAATCTCACAATCACTTGCATAAGTAAAAGCTTTCCATATTACCACTTACATTGACACGTGTCAAATTTGTAACTGGGGCCTGGTCAGGAAGGCTAACACTGGCTGCAGGGGGAAGGGGTTAAAGTTTAGGCTAGTACAATGTGGTGCTTAATTCATCTCGTGTTTGCAGAGAGTCCTGAGAAGATGTTTGACCCTGTCCAGCATAGCAGTGATACGGTGGTAAATGGTACTTTAGGCTATGGTGGCCATCTAAAGACTCTGAGAAACTGAATTTACAGTAATTTATTAAACAAAAAAACTGACAGATATACAATTTTTTTGTTGTGAAAAAAGGACGTAGACTTCTGCTTGTACACTATCACCCCCGCAACTCCTTGGCACCAAGCGCCATAGATGTATGACACTGAGAGCTAGTAATCAGCTGTGCTCGCACAGGAGGGCAGGTAACACCCCACGACAACACTCAGGATTGGAGACAGCCCTTCAGCCCCTTGCTGAAATCAATAGCGACCGTGGCATCTAAATGGTTAGATGGCTTTTTAGGGTTTTTCACACCTAGCGAAAATCTACATTATTTTACTATATCAGCAGTGTGGATAATATTTGAAAAAGTCTTAACCACATGCTGTGTAAGAAATACGCAGCACAAATTCACCTGAAATGCGGATTGTACATTTTCAGCATGTGAATGAAAGTTGTGGATTTTCAACCTGGATTTCACCTCTTCAAATAAGGCGGGGAGGTGTAATCTGCTTGTTACATGTGGATTTTGATGTGGACTTCAGTGCAGATCTTGATGCCGATGCTCACCAAAATCTGCTAAGATGCAGCACACTGTTTGATCATAGTCCTCAGAGTACTTTTGTAACTTATTTGACTAGGGAATACTGGAATTAAAATAATTAAGGGAACACTACTAGATACTATAATTGCCTGGTGAATTTCAGGAGTTATTGAAATGGTGTCGTCAAGTTGAGTTTTTACCACATAGCCACAAAAATTGGTTTTCTGTGAAATCGCTGCAAAATCGTAAAATTTTAACATGGTTTTGTGGTAACTGCAGTAAAAATGCAACTTGAGTGCTGGAATAAATCTTAAAGAGGTTGTCCACTTGCAAACTACGGATGGATTATCCTTAGCTGGTGTGCTTATGCCCTGAACTGATGTCTGGCGGCAGCAGGCAGCATCGTTCATTCTCCTGTGGCCAGACTTGACATTGCAGGCCATTCACTTCAATGGGGTCTTTCCTTGCAATGCCAAGCCTGGCCACTTCAGTGAGAATGGAGCTGTCTGCTTTCTGCAAAAATAGGCTACGTGCAGGAGCGCTGTGGCCTGATGAACAGCTAATCAGCAGGAGTCTTGGGTGGCAGACCCCCGCCAATCTACTATTAATAGCCTACCCTGCCGATAGGCCATCAATAGTTTACAACTCGATAACACCTTTAGGACACTGCATTGTACACTGCCGCTCCAGGTGGTCAGCAGTTATACAGTATGTTCACAGGTACTGTAAAAGTTGGATTCTTGTCTAAACAAAGGGGCAGATTTAGCGCTCATGTGCTCAAGCGTTTTTTCACCGCATAATACGCTAGCGATGCACAGCCGCGTGATACACGGTGAATGTGGTCAATAAACGTCAGTGTACTTTCATTGATCCATGCACATGTGCGTGTAGATACGCATGAGAAATACATTGCAGCATTCTCTATTTCTCGGCATACCAAGCAGCGTCAGCCCTATACATTTGTATAGGCAGTGTATGCAAACTCTGTTCATACTCAATACATTGTGTATGGGCGCCAATTTCATACGCAACCCTGCTATGAAACAGAACGGGGAATAAAAAAAAGTCACCCTCCGCATGCCCCGCAGTGTTATACCAGTATGGCCATGGACATGAGGCCTTACTACTCAATATCCGACAGTTTTCTGGTACAAATTATACCAGAAAATGTCTTAAATGCTTTGCTCTACATTTACTGTGTTTTTAGGGACTTTCGGACACTTTATGGTTTTTCTGAATAAGGCGAGTGGCTTTGTGGAAAGGAGAACGGCCTAATTTGCACCAAAATTTTCGCACAATTTTTTTTGCTAAGCCAACTAATATGTGGTATAAACTTAGATGAGGCAGTCTTTAACCCTTTCCAATCCACTGTCTGACCTCTGAAGACATTATGATTTAAGGCTGTACAGCTCCAAAGTTGGAAGACATCAGTCGGGGGTCTCTTACTGTATATTGCCAGCCTCTCTAACATGTCATCTCATGTAGTACTGGCTTTAGCCAGCAGATAGCACCATTGTATAACGGCAGAAAACGAGTAAGCCCCCTAGGAAAACCAGGATACAAATTGGATTGGAAAGGGTTAAATTCGACAGACTTACCACCCAGCTTGAATCATTGTGATGAACTGGTGCATATTATTTATTACATAAAATTTCCTATTGCCTGTGTTCCCCAACCCCTGCACCTCCTGTACCACCCTCAACCTATTTGTGTCTAACCCAATGTATCTCACATTGTAATTGTTGCAATTGTTGTATTGTTTTGCATTTATCCATGCCTGAAAGCGCTGCGGAATAAGTTGGCGCTATACAAATAAAGATTATTATTATTATTATTATTATTAAGACTGTCTGAGGTTGCACTGTTTTAGACTGTATTAGTAAATCTGCCTCAGAGTATACCCAAATAACATTCCCGGACCAGTACAATATGCAGTGTTCACATCTAAACTGGAACAGTAATTTGCTACACGTATTTATGTCTGTACGATATGCTGCTGCTTTTCTGCTCCTTTCACATGGTGCTTTCAAGGTATTCATACAAATTGAAGTCCTCGCCTTTGTATTTGCACATAATTGCCCACATAAATAACTAACATTTTCCCAGAGGGACACAATATTAATATTTCAGATTCATTTACCTTCTCTCCGTGATGAATATAGCCCTGCTTTCGTTCCTTTTCTTCCACATATACAAGCCATGAATTTCACAGGTGAACAGAGAGAGTGCGTGAAATGTGCATTAGAGGGCAGTGTGAGGCAACCAATAGAACAGAACTCGGAGGGCGCTAGACTTATCTGATAAATGCTCATGTGTTTTCTTCTGACTGCATTGATGCGTTCTCTCCTTTATGCCTCTGATCTGTGCTTAGGTAATTGATCATTTCAGATTTCCATTCAAAATGCAAGCACGCCTGGAGCTTTACTTGTTCTCTTAACCCTTTCCAAGTTAAAACAGCCTCCAAAAAGATTACATTAAAACTGATAATTGTTGCCTCGCGGTGCTATAAAAACGAGGACACATTTTTCATCAGTAGTTTGTGTTGATTTTGCTTGATGCACGTATTCAGGAGGTCATTTTAACTTAATCGGCATTAGCTACAGGCTTATCTGTTACCAATGTAATCTTGGAATTTTTTCACTGAACCTGGAAAGTTTAAAGGCAGACTAATCTTCAATGTCTTTTTCTTCTTTTGTTGTTGGTTGCTGCTATCATTACAAAATGTACTTACTTGCTACATTTGTGACATTTTCCATTTGTTAAAAGCTTCACAAATATTTACACATTTTTTTTAAGGTTAGGTGCTCACCGGCCGCAATGCTAATTGTCCTCCAGAGATTCTGGTACAACTCGAATTGGATAGCAGATAGACACTCGTGATTGTACTGTCTTATATGTGCTGAGCCTGCATGTTGGCATGCATTGGCATGTCTTATTTCTTGCTGGTGAAAAAGACAGGAATAGGACATGCCATGAAATTTTTCATGTGCCCCACCAATCCGAGTTAAAAAATGTCCATGTATAAAGGCTCGTAGACTATAATTGGGCCATGAGTTAACACAGACAACACATGGCCCAAAATGCCATAGTGTGCTGGTGGGCTAAGGCAGGCTTAGAAGTCTAGAGGTCCCCATACACCTTAAACTAAAGTTGGTGACCATGTTCTTCTGGTGAAATTTAACAGTGAATGGTCATTTTAAGTCAGCTAATGTCACACCGGCATCATATGGAAAGAAGTTTGCCCGTTTTTTACATTTTTGGACAATAATCAAATGAAAGATCTGTCATCCACAAAAGATGTTTTCTGAAAGAAAGTCTTTAAAGTTTTTAGTCAGGCGGTACTTTGTGGGTCGTGGCACACATACTTCATCACCCTGGATGGAACTCTATTGTGAGGTCTTATATAGCTGAATAGTTTGAGGTCTCATATAGTTGGGTAACTCTATTTTCTATTAGTAGCAGCTATCTGATTTGCACACATCCTTCACCAGTAGGCACTCTGTGAGCATTGTTTGGCTCACAGTATCCATTATAGAGTAGATCATAGCCAATGACCTTAATGCTCACCAACCCCAAGAAGGATAGGGATTTAACCTCTAGGATAGACAATTTAGCACCTTGTCAAGTACAGTTCGACTCAACTCTGAATCCTCATACACCTCTGGTGACTTGTTATTGACTGACTTGATCTGTTCTCCCTCCGATGTCTTCCCAGTGAGGTGGCCCACATCTGGTCTCCATAATTTGTGTGCTCTGTCTGTCTAATTTTGGTTTATCTATTTTCAGGTATTTTCCCTACCTGATTACTCTATCATTACCTGGGGGTTTCATGTTATATGTATGTTTCCCAGGCCTATTTATTAAAAATTATAATTTTTAATAAAGTTGATTTTAGGTGCCTTTACTGTGAAGGGAATAAAATGGTTTAAAGCAACCAAGAGTTTGCAAATGGCAAAAAGATTTTTCAGTCTTGCCGCCATTTACAACTAGCCCTGTCGCTTGTGGTGTTGCTTCAAGTAAAAATAATTCTCCTAGCATGCCAACAGACCCACACATGGCCCGTCAGAGAGGAGAACCACAAGAGATAAGTGTGGGCAGGAGCCGTTGGATGGAACAGGGATTGCTGTGTTCAGACTACTGCTATTTAGGGTGCGCATATTTGTTACAATGTTGCTCGTATGTAGGTGCTGTTTTGCAATCTCGTCATCTGTCAGGATCAGGCCAGGCTCACACGGCCATAATTAGCTGGGTGCCACATGCAAGAACACAGCAAGTATGTAATGACTTGCGCACTTGCTACATGCCACAAAGCCACATGTACTATCTTGGTGTGTATACGCGCCAAGATAGAACATGCTGCAATTCTTTTTACATGGTTCAGTGAGCGGCAACATGGGAGTGCATGGGAGATTGGTACTGCGCATAATGTGCGCAAAAACTGCATGCATAATATGCAGTGACCATACGCTCATGTGAGACAGCCCTAAGATAGACAACTTTACATTAAGATAATAGGCAGCTGCTAAAATGAGCAGGAGAGTGGCAGACAATTAACCCTTTCTAATTCAATGTGTATCCTGGTTTTCCTAGAGGGCTTACTCTTTTTCTGCTGTTATACAACGGCGCTATATGCTGGCTAAAGCCAGTACTGCATGAAGTGACACGTTGGATAGGCTCAGACAGCAGAGAGGCTGGCAGTATGCAGTAAGAGAACCCTGACGGGCGTCTTGGGATATCGGAGCTGTACAGCCTTAAATCATAATGTCTTCAGACATCAGACAGTGGATTGGAAAGGGTTAAATACAAGTTTATTTACCACATGTGAACACACAACGTGCTTTGTGGAGCAAAAACATGTGATTTGATAGTCACCATATACTGTACATAGCATCATCAATTAACTAATTATGCTCAATGCTGTCACAAAAGCTTGTTGATAAGCGTATATATAAAATGTATGAGCTTTAGACATGTATGGTATTTCACATGTCCATATATGAGGAGTATGAGGCTATAACTATACGGTGACTCTGTCTGTGACACACGTACTATGGATTGTAATATAACCCGAAAACTGATAGAAGTGAATGTGGTCTTGTTGCTGCTCGCAAGTTACCACGAGCTGATGATCACAAGAAATCCAGCAAGTTTATATTTCTTGTGAACTTTCAGTCGCAGCAACTTGTGAGCCAAATGGGACTGCATTTAATTTCATTAGTTTGCAGTGTTGCAATCTTTGGCTGTGTGACTTGTATCACAGCCAAAGTTATTGCCTTACCTTCACCTAAACCAGAGTATAATGTATCAGCAGTATCTATCATGTGGTATATATATCTAGTATCTATACATATGGTATATAGTACTGCTCTTGATGCATATACTGCTTATGAAAAGTGAGAACATGAAGTGTATGTAATAAAGGGGTTGCGGATGGTGCTCTGAATGAGATTACTGGGAAGGTGAATAGGGGAACATTTTTGCATGTTATTATATACTAGACGGGGGAGCTCTAGGTGTGATTATACTGCACTGATGAGCTCTGGGTGTGATTATACTGCACTAAGGAGCTCTAGGTGTGAATATACTGCACTAAGGAGCTCTGGGTGTGATTATACTGCACTAATGAGCTCTGGGTATGATTATACTGCACTAAGGAGCTCTAGATGTGAATATACTGCACTGATGAGTCTGGGTATGATTATACTGCACTAAGGAGCTCTAGGTGGGAATATACTGCACTAAGGAGCTCTGGGTGTGATTATACTGCACTAAGGAGCTCTGGGTGTGAGTATACTGCACTGAGGAGCTCTGGGTATGATTATACTGCACTGAGGAGCTCTGGGTGTGATTATACTGCACTGAGGAGCTCTGGGTGTAATTATACTGCACGGAGAAGCTCTGGGTGTGATTATACTGCACGGGGAGCTCTGGGTTTGATTATACTGCACAGGGGAGCTCTAGGTGTCATTATACTGCACCAAGGAGCTCTGAGTGTGATTATACTGCATGGGGGAGCTCTAGATGTGAATATACTACACTGAGGAGCTCTGGGTGGGATTATACTGCACTAAAGAGCTCCGGGTGGGATTATACTGCACAGGGGAGCTCTGGGTGTAATTATACTACAATGGGAGCTCTAAAAATATTAAACGGATCACAGCACACTTTTCACCTTGTGGTATAAAAGGGAAGACAGTCCTCATCACCAGTGCACGCTCAATTCAGGGTCCTGGATCCTAGACCTTCGTTTAAATAGCATAAAGGTTTGAGAGAGCAGCACTCCAGGGATTTTCAATGAAGTAAAAATCTTTATTGCCCCAAAGAAACAACGTTTCAACTCTCTGCTGAGAGTCTTTGTCAAGTCCAGGACTTGACAAAGACTCTCAGCAGAGAGTTGAAACAATGGGAGCTCTAGGTGTGATTATACTGCACGGGGGAGCTCTAGATGTGATTATACTGCACGGGGGAGCTCTAGATGTGACTATACTGCACGGGGGAGCTCTGTGTGTGAATATACTGCATGAGGGAGCTCTGGGTGTGAATATACTGCATGGGGCAGCTTTGGGTGTGAATATACTGCACCGGGGAGCTCTGGTGTGATTATACTGCACGAGAGAGCTTTGGGTGTGATTATACTGCACGGTAGAGCTTGGGTGTTATTATACTACATGGGAGAGCTCTGGGTGTGAATATATTGCACGGGGGAGCTCTAGGTGTCAATATACTGCACGGGGGAGCTCTAGGTGTGAATATACTGCATGGGGAGCTCTGGGTGTGAATTTACTGCACGGAGGAGCTCTGGGTGTGATTATCCTGCACGGAGGAGCTCTGGGTGTGATTATACTGTGAAGGGATAGCTATGACTGTGCTTATATTACGACAGAGCTTTGGCTGTGATTTTTCTGCATGTATGGGGAGGACTGAATGTGATGGTACTGCAATGGGGGCACAGCACTGTGTATATTATACTGGGGATTCTGAATATGTAAATAAATCCACAGAGGAGAGCAGCACTTTGGATGGTCTGTGTAGATCATACCGCCCGCCGCCCAATCCTTAGCAGGAGGTCTCAGCAGAACTTCCCTCTTCCCTCTAATAGTTACAGTAACAGCCCTTATGCACAGAACGATATAATTGAGATTCTGGTTGGAACGGGAGAATCTGACTGATAATCGGTTAGTCTAAATGCTGCCAGCAACTGCACAACGAATGATAATTAATTTGTCATTCAGTTTCTGCAGGCGTAAAAATCAAATGACAATAAATGATTGCTTGTTTGTTGTGAATGGAGGCGGGTGCACGGAAGAGATCTCTGGTCTGCTCCACTTCCATTCACTAAGAAATCCTTGCTGTTGATGTGTGAAAGCTCAGGAGCTAGTATTGTTGGGACCCTAAATCTGTCTTTGCTACTACCAGATGCAATTGTGTAGCTCCTATTTTTTACCATAAGAGGTAAGATCTCATTGTGAATGGGACACGAGTGTGATTAACAGCCTTGTTCTTGGATCATGTTATGTTATAGTCATTGTGTAGAGACAGTACACACAGTATGCTGTACTGTAAAACGTTATATACACATGCTGGAAAGGGCTGTAGGGAATTTACTGGTGGAGGGCCCAAGGTGGTGCAGGCTCCCGTCAGTTGGCCCTTTTTCCCTCCAGTCCAGTTTACACACATAAATGCAGTGGAAACTATACAGCTAACACCAATAAATGCACAGACTAATACAGCTTTCCTGTATGACTACTCAATGCTGTATAAAGGTAAATCTACACTAAAGAGGATTTACTGACATTTGGAAGGGCCACAAAAGAGCCCATGCTAAAAGTTGAGTTTACTGGTTTGCTACGAGAAATCACTTGCAAAATCCACAGTACCTTCTTTACTAAGTGGATGTACCCATGGAATCCTTCTTTGCTGTACTCAGCTGAAGGGACCACACAAAGAGCCACATGCCAGTTTCGATCACATATTTATGCACCCAAAAGCTGTATCACCCTGTGTGTTTCGGGCCCTTCCTGTGGGTTTATGTGCACTTAAAGTGTGATTGTTCTCAGTAAGAGAAACTAAGTAATCTTGAAGACATGATACCTTTTAATGGCTAACAAAAATACATGATGTTTCAGCAAGCTTTCAGATCTTCTATGGACCCTTCATCAGGCTAATTGAAACTGATTTGGATGGGGCACATATACATACATATACAAATGCAAAGACGACACCCCTCTTGATCTAATACAAATCTTCACATGCAGAAATTTGAGACTGTTTTGCACTTAAAACTTAAAACACTACCAAACAAACTTAGCACAGAAACAAATACTTAATCAGTCCACTAAGCTGAGGAATATGACATTTTTATGATGTCTGTTATCTCTCCTCCAACCCTGCACATAGGAGGAGATGGAACAATAGTTCTGCAGCACCACCTATTGGATGGCAGCATTCTTTCAAAATCAATTTCTGAATCTTTACAAATATTTTTTTTTATAACAATATTTGGGAAGAGAACTTCATTCTTGACCTCCTTCAAACCATTCATATTCTCCACTTATGCAAGAATCCAGCTCCAAGGTTCATTCCACTCTTGAGGGTATGAAAAAAGGCCATAAATCTATATTCCAAAATTCTTCTGTGACGCTGCGACTTGAAATTGCCCTTCAGTATGATAACTTTCATCTGCTCTATGTTGTGTCCCTGACCACAAAAATGTTTTGCCACAGGTAATTCCATCATTTCCTCTCCAATTGAGTGGCGATGAGATCTCATCCTGGCTCTCAGTTTTTATCCTGTTTCCCTGATATAAACCCCTTAACAGGACATTTACTGCACCGGATCAGGTACACAACATTGGCTGTGGAACATATGAATGTCCACAGGATCTTATAGTCCTGCTGTGTGTTGGGGATCCGTATCCTGTCCGTGGTCAGTACATGAGCAGGTCTTGCAGCTCCTTACATTACAGGGATAAGTTCCTTTTTGTGTGTCCGAGGGCAATGCACTCCTGGTTATAAAGCTCCTCAGATTTGGCGGTTGCCTGTAACACAGAAGCAGAGGGTCAGGGAATATGGTTTTCAGACGGTCATCCTTGTGTAGGGTATGATGTAGCATTTTCACGAGCAAAAAAAGTAAGCTTAAGGGCCTATTGTTTTGCTGTGGAAATATGCCAGTTTCCTGCATATTTGCTCTGGGCAATTTACTTCTATATCAATACGCACCAAAATAGGACATGCCACATAATTTTCCATGAGACCAAAAGTCTCATCAAAAATACAGCTATATGAATGAACCCATTGAAATCAATGGGTTCTATTCACTGCTTAATATGCGGCCAAAATATGGCCGTGTGAATGAGCCCTTACTCATATGTAAACTGTCTTGCAACCACATGAACAAACGCTTGGCGGAAGATTTTTCTTGTTTCAATTAAGACATGCAGCTAACATAAGAAGTCTGTCTTCATGGTAGGATGTCTAAAAATAAAGAAAAAATTAACACCATGATTTAGGAGCAATTCATGTCTTACTACAGTACATAAATATCCCCTAGACTTGTGTTATGTGATACAAGATAGAAGCTACTTGAGCAGCAGCGTTATGAGTTTTTCTGAATTTGATAGATTAGTGCTTAATTTGAGTCTTTGGAAACCTTTTATTTTTCTTAGCTTCTTTTGATTTATGACTTTATGATCAAAGAACTTCAACCCACGGAGGAATAAATAGCCGTTTTCAATAGCCATTGTTAGACTAATCCACTTTTAAACAGGAGTCTATGTGACTGGGGAATCAATCATACACTTAATATAGTTTGGGAATCCAATCCATTTGGGGCACTATGTCTAACACTGTTCACTTGACCTTATAGAGCCATATTTTAGAAGAAGCAGTGATGTGACCCATTCCATTAATCATTTATATAGACTAGATAACTGTTAATACTGTCAAAATGGGCCTTGGGGATGTCAGGATAAAAATATGCATGGTGAATCAGATTTATACTCCCAAGATGAATAGTCAAAGCATGACACAATACACTTATTTCAACATAAATAATAATAATCTTAGTGTCTGTGGTCAGGAAAGACAGTGTAATGATGCAATGCCCAAATACATCTACTTTAATCCCAAATGCAAACATAGTCCAGAATCATTCAAGGGTCCTAAATTTTGCGACCTACATATTCTACAGCACTGTGTATCACTTGATATTGGGTTCTGTCCCCATTGGGGCTCGCACTCCTACTAGGAAAGCAAGTGCCCAGAGCAGTTTTCCCCAACTCCAGTCCTCAAGGCACCACAACAGGTCATGTTTTCAGGATATCCTGTATTAAGAACACCTGTGGCAATGTCTAAGGCACTGACAATAATTACATCACCTGTGCAATACTGAGGAAATCCTAAAAATATGACCTGTTGGGGTCCCTGAGAACCTCAGTTGGGAAACTCTGACCTGGAGGAATGCACACAAACACACAAAGAATATACAAATAGCGTACAAATGCTGTCCTGAGTAAGATTTGAACCTAGGACCCCAGCACTGCAAGGCACCAATGCTAAACACTGAGCCACCATGCTAGCAACCTAGAGTCCCCACAAGAGGGAGATTTAGAACTAACTGCATACCAGATCTTCATAGGGTTCAATGTAGATGCATTCAACTCTCATACTCCCTTTAGTGATAGAGCGGCTGCAGGTAGCCAGCATATGATATCCTAAATATCTGTCTATGCAGAGGATTTTAAGTCACCCTGGAAAAACAAAGTTGGCCACAACGTTTCTCTGACCAACTGATGTGCATTAGTAGACATCGGTAAGTCTGAGTTTTTTTTACACGAGATGATTGATTGGCACTTAAGTGCCCAACGGTTGTACCAGCTATAATCGCTCCTGTGCAGTGTTTTTCTGTGTGTTTCGAAGGTGGAAATTTATTTTATGGCCCCATTTTTTACTATTATTATTATTGGACAAAACCAGGACTGGATCTGAAAAATAAGCATTTCAAACCTATATAAAATAATGCACTTATTAAACACTGTTTCAAACTGAACCTGGCATACAATGGCATTATAAGGATGGAGATGACCTGTGGAGTATTTCTAGTTATGTCCTTATTGCTGACTTGCTATTAAAATCAATGGACATGTTTTATGTGGGCAAAAAAGATTTTTTACATATATTTGTGGTTACCGACCTTCAAGCTACAATATTCATTTTCAGACACCCCAATGTTTAGTTTATAACCTGCGTCTAGTTTCAGACTTATCTCTTGTGGTCATGTCCTTCTCCGTAAAACCTGCTGGATGTGCGGTCTACTTGTCCAGGATGCCGCTCCATTTACTAGTTCTCACGTACTTGTACAACTTCTGTGCTGACTTTTCGATCAACTGCCCGTGAGGGATCTCTTCTCCCTCATGATGACAACTGTTGCTAGGAAGTATGTGGATAATCTCCTTTCCCCGCAGAATGTGTGCTTTCCTCTTTATCAGAAACGCTATCTTTTCTCCTTAGGGAGAGCACCTAGATGGTGAGTGAGGAGACTCAAATGGCCATGCACACTCCTCTGGGTAATAGGTGCTCTCCCTAAGGAGAAAAGATAGCGTTTCTGACCCCCGTCCCAGGCCTCTCACTACCACTGGCTTTGCTTTTAATTCCCAGTCATTGTTACAAGGCTTGTATAAAAAGTCTGACTTTGGCTTGAAGGAATGCTGCCTTCCAATAGGTGGCACTGTGGAGGTTTTATTCCATCTCCGTTATTTCCTCTTTATCCACACTCTAAGGCCTCTTTCACACGGGCGTCATTTTAACGCAGTGTAGGCGCGTCAAAAAAATTGCAGCCAAAAGAAACAATGGTTTCCCGTGGTCTTTTTTTTAGACAAATGATTTTTTGACACGCCTATCTTTTGACAGCAAAATGCCAGAGACTCGATAGACTCCTATGGGAGTCTGTGCAATCCGGCTGGCAAAGGGATAGGGGAGGGGCGGGGGGAGTTTAACAGCGGCTAGCGCTGTTAAACCATAACTCGTGCCTCTAGTGAGACATTTCAAGTCATTTATATTGTTCCGCCGAGTGAGGGATTTCGGGGCTGCGGCATCGGTGCACTGCAAGACGCCAAAGCCAGCCGTGTAAAATTGCGAAAAATAGCCACAACTTTCAAGCAGCTATTCTGCGTTCACGTGATTTTAAACTGCGATAGGCACAATTTTTAGAACATGGCAAACGGAGCGCTAAAATGCAATTTGCGTGAAGAAGGCTTAAGGCTGCATTGAAGTGAAAAGACGTACAAATATGAACCCCATTCTTTTGTATGGGTTCAGTCACATTAGCAATGTTTTCCTACATGGCACCACGATGCTACGCAGGAAACAAATTGCAACATGTTCTGTACGAGATCTTGCAGCGCAGCCCCATTGCTTTTAATGGGGCTGGTGGCCACAGCGCAGTCCCCATTAAAAACGAAGTTAGAACTCCGCGATCCTCTGCTGTGGCTGTGACTGCTGCGGTGGGGATTTCCTTCATCCCTGCAGTGATGCGAGGCTGTTTTCACATGAAAGCGCCTCGCATCCACAGGACTTTCATGGCTGGCGAGGGTGATATTGGGCCGTGAATCATGGCTTGATATTGCCAACACCAATTTAAAGGAGCCCTAAGGGTTTAAACACACGACCGTGATTTTCTCAGGTTTTACGGCCATGATTTAAATGGTTTCGTTTTGACTGGCGTGATTCTCACACAACTCTCAGGTCTACGGCATGCTCTACTTGCTTTGGAATTGCTGTGGAATTTCCCTGCAGGATTCATTCAATGCAATGTAATGAGTCCGTTTAAAGGGAAAATCTGCCCCAAAATCTACACACGTATTTAGGTTTAGATTTACCCCGCGATATGGGATCGTACTTACAGCAGCAACATGGTAGGACATTTAAATGGAAACTATCTAGAAAGTGGTTTCATTTTGTATTGGGAAGCAAATGAGCAATACAGAAAACGTATAGTGTCCATAGACTATCACTGCTTTTATTTTGTAATGCTTACTTACAGTTAGTTTCCATGTTTCCTGAAAACGGGCTCTAGAAGTTGGTCTGTACTAGAAACCTGCTTTCGTCTGCATCTTTAATATAAAACAACTTGGCAATAGGAAGAAAATCTAAATTATTCTCCCAATGTGTCCCAATGCATTTACCAAAGGGACTGTGAATTGTGCGCTGTACCAGAAATTGTCTGGAAGCGAAAACTGAAATATAATTTGATTTTACAGTAAGATCCAACAATCCAAAGCGAAAAATCAAGTCTCCATCTGAATGACTACAGACAACAAAATGAAGTTTTTGATTAGCCTTGTCAAGGTACTGACTTAAAATCAATAGAGATGCTGTGGGAAGACACATCAGAATGGAGTGGCCGGGCAGGTGCTGGTGGGTGACGTCACCAGCTGTGCCCGTCGGCGTTATTCATGCTAACTTGTAGACTGCCGCCTCAGGAAACCCTGGTTTAAAACTCATGGTGACTTCTGCCGATATGAGCACCATTGCGATTAAAGCAGCAGCTAAAAGCCACTATGGCAATCCCAGTCAAAAGAGGTTGTCCGAGCCTAATATAGCTGTCTAGGTAGCCGGTTGTCCCACCAATGAATATTTATCTGCTAGACCAGGCAAAGCAGTACAAGCTTCCAAATGGAATCATTTGAGGAAAAAGGTTTGTGTGTATATAATGCCGTTCTATACTTGTTATAGCGCCTCCTGCTGTTCTTTTGATTCTATCTCAGAATATCCATTTCATGTATCCAGTCAGGGCGGCTCCAGAGTTATATGGGTCCCGTCGACAATAGAGACACAGTGAGCCCCAATATGCCTTGACATCCTTTCACCCATCTTGCATGCCATACAGCAATAATGCAGCCATTCACACAAGCGGATATGAATTGCGGATTCCGTGATCGCTGACTGCACATATGATACACAGTAATACGCGGGTATTGAAAGGCATTGACTTTCGAGGCTTTGCTCACACTTGCGGGTAGGAATTGCGGATGCCGCAAGTGAAAAAAAGATCACAGCGTGCTCTATTTCACAGCGGATTCCATGCGTATGAGCTCCATTGATCTCTATGGATGCGTTTGATCCGCATTGCATATGCAATTAGAATTACGTATGGACACTGATTCGTATGCATATTGCTAGGAGGCCAGATATAAATGGAATAAAGAAAGCAGGAATTTTTGGGCAGACAATACAAGACAGAATCTGGGAACAACCATCCAACCTGCTGTCTACAACCTCCGCTTATTCTTCTGGGCTCTTCCTCATCAAGATAAAGTAGGAGGTTTTTTATACTACTTCCAAAAAAAGTAGTATAAACCAGCCAAGCCCAGAGAGCAGTATCCCATCCTGAAGGCTCTCAGAACATCTCACCACAATAGCACAAGAGAATGTTGCCTGAGTGATAGAGGGATGTTTCCAGGGAGTTGGGCAACCTTCTGATGTCATTCCCTGCTTGTGTTTGTTCTTCCTCTTTTGACAATAATGTAATTGTAGATTTTCTGTTGCAGAAAATCTGCACTAAATCCGCTATGAGTGAACATACCCAAAGGTTATATTCACACATAGGTTTTTAGACCTTTATCTAAATAATGCAAGAAATCTGCAAAAATAGTGGCAAAAACACGATGGGGAAAATTCTGTAAGTCTGGTATTTCCTGTGCCAGGCTTAGTACAGTTTTCCCGGGCGTATGGTAGCTTAATCCTCCTACATAGAAATGCATGCTAGGTCCAACCTGGCGTACATTTCTAGTATAATTTACGTCCGTTTCTAGTGTAAATTGTACAGAAATCTCTCTGTCTGGGGCAGCACATTTTTGAAAAGTGGGAGGGGCGTAGCTGTCCTAGACGGACAGATTTATGTCTAATTTACGCCATTATACTAGAAAGGTTTGCCAGGTTGGTACCTACTGCGGCAGGCGTTTATCAAAATATTGGAAATTTTTGGTTAATAATAGTATTATGAAAGATAATTAAAGGGGTTGTACCAGAATCAACGTTTATCGCCTATCCTTAGGTCACTGCTGAGAATGGCCCTGATTCTGAGGAAAGTGGTCTCGTACCTCTCCCCATCTTTCCTGCAGGCTCCCTGCACACCTAGTGGTTAGGAGATTAAATTGACCCGTGGTCACGCATACTTGGTGCCGTTCCATATATTTTCATTGAGACTGCCAGGGATAGCCGAGTACGAGCACTGGGCTATTTCCATCAGCCTCACTGCAATGAATGGAGCGCCATTCACAGCTAGTGCACAGTTCACTCCAGTCGGAGCAGTGATACGGCTGTGACCGGAAGTGGGGCAAATGGGACCCCCTATTCTCTGGATCACTGGGGGTCCCGATGGTTGGACCCTCACCAATCTATCAGTCTAACTCCTACTGTCTAGGACACCCCTTTAACCAAATGATTAGATGTCAGCTGCAGACACACAACCCACGTACATGAGAAGTGCAGTTTCTGGGAAAAAGACTAAAAAGGCTGATCTTTTTTTTGCTAATCCTATACAATTTGTCTACTAAGGTCTTCTTTCTCTAATGCTACCTCTTCCCTGGGCTATATACAGTCTAGAATCTAGATATATGCAATACGTGTTATGTCCTCTTGTTGAAGGTCTATTCTAGGAAGTAATTCAGTTTAACATATTACTGCAGCCTGAGACCTCTTGAGCTTTCATCTAAGTGTCATGTCCCTAAAGTCATTATATTTGCAGAGACACAGAGTTCATGTAATGTATTGCAATAGTTCTGTAAGATCATCTTGAAGCCGTATTTCCATTTTTATGTAGTTTTGTTTGGCATACATCTAATTACTATTGTTAACTGCTCAGTGGTCATGACAAAGACACCTCTCAGCCAGAGATCTCTTACTAATGTTCGGCCATTAAATCCGGTCCGACATTAAATATGTCATTTTGTTCCTGCGATGAGTGACGTACGTCAACACAGCTGTGCCCACATGCAGAATCTTGGCAAAAGCCCCTTAACAAGTCTGACTATCTGGGCCAAGTAAGGAGGGTACAAGGGCACTTTCCAAATGTAGGTCACTGAAATGTGTCAAACATAGCTCCATAAAATTGCAGAACGATGAAAGTCATTTAAGGCATCAGACTTCTTTTTCTTTTTAGTACTCTTAGTTCTGTTTTAACGGGGATCTCTCTTGGGCCGTCTGCACATGAACGGATATTTGCTGTGGAACCCGCGGCAGGCTTCCACTTTTTCCTGCACACTTGTGAAAAACCAATTGCGGTTTCCGCAAGCAGAGAAAAAATTGCAGCATGCTCTATTTTGCATAGATGGCTTCCATTGAAGTATGTAAAATCTGAACAATAACTGATCAAATTCTCATCCGTCGTTCAGTTGGTGCATGCATTTATACCATCGCTTAGCAGCGGCGCGGGAAAAGGAAAATTTGAAAAAAAAATCTGTAAGGTGCATGTCCAATGGCAGGCCACAAGGTCCATTCGCAGTATAGATGAAGAACAGAAATGACAGATACGCATGGATGCCGGCTGCTGTCAGGGTCGGATTCCGCTGCGGCCTCTTGCATGTTGAATCCGGTTCTGCTGTGTGCAGTTGGCCTTATAGGTTTTATATTTTTTGCTACTTTGACTTTTACACTATATGCAGATGGGACCCCTAAATTGAGAACTCTGGAATAAGCTAATTTGTCCATAGCCTGGTAATACATGTTGAACTTGTGTAAGAGACCCCACCTTTGTACAACCACAGTCCGTGGGATCTCAGCTTGGATACCATGTAAATATCATCTAAACACAGTTGTCACAGTTTGGCTACTTCTCACCAGTTCTTCACCGGTTTTTAACCAGATTTTTAAAGTGATCCCCTGGTTTCCAGATAAAATTTTGCCCAGGACCATACGGGGAGGGGGGTATATGATTGGCAGTTGTTCTTCTCTGCCATCCATCCTTTCAGCACTATTCAGGTCCTGGTTTCACCTATCCAAGTCATCCCATCGATAATTGTTGCTGAGTGAATGGAGGTGGAGCGGGCCATGGATCATTTCAGTCTACCCGCCCCCATTCACAGTAAACAGGCAGATGTTCATAGATACATGACTACCTGTTTACACGGGCCGATCATCGTTCAGTTTTTATGCATGTAGAAACTGAAAACTGTTTAATAACCAAACAAATTATCGTCCGTCCCTCAGTCGATGCATGCATTTATACTGAACGATCATTGTTCAGAATTCAGAAATCCAGTGGGAATCTGAGTAATGATCAGCCCGTGTAAAAGGGCCCTAACACTGCCTCTATCTAGAATGTCAGATGTTTGTTAAAAGGGTTGGAACAGCTCCCAGAGTCCTTTCAAACTTTGAAGAAATCTATTAAATATATTTGTGGCGCCTCAGTTTATACTAATCTCTAAACTTTCTGCCTGCTCCTCCACTCTCTCCAACTAGGGGCCCATTTACACGCAAAGATAATCGTTCAAAAAATAGGTTTTGAGCGATTGTTTTTAGCATAAGCTGCTAATGGACATTAATGTCCATTAGCAGCTTATCACCTTCATTTGCATGTAAATGAGCCTCCCTGAGCTATATGCAGAGATCAGTAGGTGGTCTAGTATCTGCATACAGCCTCTTTGTTCTGCAATGGGACTGCAGCTGAATACAATGTTGTCAGCACTCCCGTGGAGAATCACAGGGTGCAGTCCATGCTGTTAGCTCTACAGCATCTTGGGGCTTTACAGTGGCATATTACCTGCTGCTCTCATCACCCCCTCAAAGATTTCTCCCCTTTATCATCCATTTAACAGATCAGACTCTCTCCCACCATCAAACTTTTATAAGCAACCTGAAAACCCATTCTTTAATAAAATAAAGCTTACAACCTGCAACTCTGCTGCCACTAGCATACTGTACTAACTTCTATCCTTACCTACTGTTTCTGTCCTTTTCCCCTCTATTTTCCTGTACTAGTCTGTTCCTTAGTAAGCACCTGCTTATTGTACTTGTGTCACAACTTGCTGGCCATGAGTGAGGATCAGGGCCGGTGTGATGTCACGGCGTCAGCCCTGGCTCATGAGATCCTCTCACTGACGCATGCGCATGTCATTTAGGTGCTAAACACTGACAGGGACACTTCTGGTTGGTCATCCCAGCCAATCAGCTTCAGTTTGTGTGTATTTATTGTAGCTCCTCCTCATGGTGGATGCCGGTTATACTGTTTGTCAAAAGGTATTTCTAGGCTTGTCGGTGCTTCAGATCCTGACCTGCTTCTCAGCTAGGATAAGTTATTTGGTGATTTTCTTATTTAGCTGGGGTGTTTGAACCTCTTATTCCCTGTACTGTACTATACATTGTATATCATCAAACCTCTGACCCAGGTTCCTGGGTGGGATTGCCCTCATCAGGGCAAGCTCTCTGCTTTTAGGTAGGATCTTCTCATATCAGAGCCTTTATGGTTAGATTCCTCATTTTACCTGTTTTGTATTGCATTTTTTCTTATCTGCATTTATAAAGTGTGTGTTTATATGTGTCCTTTTTAGGACATAACCAATACATACTGCTCGGATGTACCAACTTGCTTATTTTTAATATACGTTCATGTTATGTATTAAAACTCTCCTGTATTTTATGTATACTGTACCCTGAAAGTTACTAGCTAATAAAATGTATGATAATTATAATAGTAGATTGTTAAAGGGATTGTCTAGTTGCAAAGATTGCAGGATTGACAATCAATAGCAGATTCACAGTTGTCTGCAGCCTGGAATCCTTACTAGTCAGCTATCTCCTGGGTCAATGCACTCATGCATTGAGCGGATTTCTACAAGAAGCAGATAACTCTGTTTCCACTGTAATGTTAAAGTTTGGTATTGCAGGTCAAGTTGCCATTAAGTAAATTGGAGCTTTGTAATAACAAGCCTGGCCACCACAGTAAGAATGGAGCCATCTGCTTCCTGTAGAAATCAGTTCTGTGTCAGAGAAAACAGCTGATCCGCAGAGGTCCTGGGTAGCAAGGCCCCACCAATCTACTATTGATGAACAATCCTACAGACAGATCCATCAACGGTTTGCAACTGTACAACCCCCTTAACTGTACAGGATGTATGGTTACGTCCTGCAGCTACGAGGTATGTATGAAGGGAGATGGTGGGTCGATCTCGCTCCATACATCAGAGGTGCGAGCTGTTTCTTAAAAATGGCACCCACCCGCAACAGCTCTGATAAGCCGTGGCGCTCATCAGAGACGATGACCTTTTAAATGCCACCCTCAATTCTAACAGTCATTTAAATGCCCCAGGGGCGTCCTGTGCGGCCCTCCGCGATGAGATCACGGGTTGCTGTGTAGTTGTCATGGCAACTGTGGGCCTTCTGAAAGGCCCCAGGGCTGCTACTGCAGAGTACCTCTGAAGTCATGCCTGGGGCATGGCTTGATAGCATGCCTGTCAGATCGCAGTATAATGTAATGCTATGGCATTACATCATACTGAAAGACTAAACAAAGCAGTGAAAGTTCTTGTCCCCCCTGGAGACTAAAAAAAAAAAGGAAAAATAAGTTTTAAAAAGTCCTACTAATTTAAAGAAATAAAACATAATAAAAGTAAAAAACAAACAAACAAAGAAAACCTTTTGTCATATGAATAATAAAAGAATCTGAATAATAAAACAAAAATACATATTTGGTATTGCTTCGTCCGAAAAGGCCGATCTAACAAAATAATGCATTATTTACCCCACACGGTGAACGTCGTCAGGAAAAAAAATAAAGAATGCCAGAATTGCGCTTTTTTGTTCACCCTGTCTCCAAGAAAAATATAATAAAAAGCTATCAAAAAGTCATATGTACTCCAAAATGGGACCACCAGAAACTACAGGGCATCTTGCACAAAATGAGCCCTCGCATAACTATGTAATCATACTGACCCAAACAATGAAGTAATCATGTTATTTTTTTTGCAGTGTTTACGCTGTAGAAACAAGACATACTCAAAGATGGCGAAATTTCATTCTTTTTCCATTTTACTCCACTTAGAATTTTTTTAGTACTTTATATGGTTATGTATGGTAAACTTTATAAGACTTTTGATTTTTTAAAAAGGGGGGAGGAAAAAACGAAAATGGGGGGGGGGGGGGACGCGTCCTTAAAGGGGTTGTCCCGAGGCAAACATCAAAATTTTACATTACCCCATTCCCCATGTCACCCCCCTGGCATAAAATAGCAATTTAAAGCGTTTTTTAAACCACTTGCTACTCACCGATCTGACGAAATATGAAGTTATAAAAATCTTCTCCCCAAGATGGCCGCCGGTCCTTTCCCAGGGATGCACCGCGATTTTCTCCCATGGTGCACTGCAGGTCTTCTCCCATGGTGCACCATGGGCTCTGTGCGGTCCATTGCCGATTCCAACCTCCTGATTGGCTGGAATCGGCACACGTGACGGGGCGGAGCTACGATGACGACGCGGTGATCAGCTCTCCGGCATGAGCGGCCCCATTCACCAGGCAGAACCACGGACTGCGCAATCGCGTCTTAAAACGCCAGAAGACATCAGAATTAGAAGGAGCTATGGAGACGGGGACGCTAGCAACGGAGCAGGTAAGTGAATAACTTCTGTATGGCTCATAATTAATGCACGATGTATATTACAAAGTGCATTAATATGGCCATACAGAAGTGTATAACCCCACTTGCTGCCGCGAGACAACCCCTTTAAGGGGTTAACCCTTTCCAATCCACTGTCTGACCTCTGAAGACATTATGATTTAAGGCTGTACAGCTCCGATGTTGGAAGACCTCCTTCGGGGTTCTCTTACTGTATATTGCCAGCCTCTCAGCTGCCAGAGGCTATCCAACGTGTCACCTCATGCAGTACTGGTTTAGGTAGCATATTGCGCCGTTGTATAATGGCAGAAAAAAGAGTAAGCCCTCTAGGAAAACCAGGATGCAAATTGGATTGGAAAGGGTTAAAGACCTACAACACAGCAGCGACTTTAGTCTGTTCTGACAGTATATACATTTGTATTTGCCTCTCAATAATCACATACATTGAATTCTTGCCTAAATGAAATAATGGGATGCATTTGCTCATTTACTTTCCATTTCCATATATTCAGTGAGGACACGGTGCCGACATCTGGCCCCGTCACTCAGGTACTTGCTGATGCGCAATTTTATCCGCAAACGACCACAAATGTAACGCTGTCCCCCTAAATTATTAGTGCTGCATTCTTTGCCTATTTTTGCACAGCATACATTTAGCTTAATGCAATGAAGGATTTGCAATGCAAATGAGATTGTACAAATCTGCAATGCTATAGGGTTGAGAACGACCATTAACACATAAGCTAGAATGAAGCATATGCTTTCAGCTAAACATTTGGAGCTGAAGTCCTCCTCTCTTCCAGGCTCTCGGGCTCTGGCTGAATGTACAAGTACTGTAGACTTTGAGGCCTGAGAATGCAAGTGCTTTTAACAACATCATCAGGACCAGTTAACTAAAACGTTTTCCACTTCACTTGTTTGGTTTGCGTCTTGTAACTCTTTGTAGAGATCTACAGCTAAAAGGCATTTAAGGAGAGGGAGGCAGCAGGAGTGAGAAGCCAAATGGATTGTGCTCATACATGCCGAGTGCTGGGGAAGTGAGTGCTACATGGCTCTTCCTTCCCAGATGATGGAAATGATCCTGTTCTAGCTAGTAAGGGCATCTATCAATCAAGTACCGTCTCCAGCCTACTTCTGCCGACTTCTTTTGTCTTTTTCACAAAAATCTGTAAATTGGAACAAATTTGTAGTTTCTCATTTTGCTCATTATTTTCCTTTTATGCTTCTTACATGCCGATAATACAATAATACTCGTTTCTTTTTCTTATTCTATGTTTTAATGTGCAGCAGAGCTTGGTGCATGTTAATTCATGTCATGTTGGAATCCGGGCTGCGCAGTCACAATTGCTTCTTGCCAGAACGCTGTGCAGTGACTGTGATTTTTCAGCTGGAGAATGAGACAACACGGTTATGTACATGGTTTAGGCTTTTAATACTCAGCAGTAGAATAGCTCAAACTGAATCATTGTTTTATTACTTTTTATGATGGAAATTACTTTGTTCCTTCATATGGGTGAAACCGATTTAGCATGTCTAATTTAAATAGATGTATTACCGCCTGGCAACAATTGTAATGTCTAAATGTTGACCTACTATTTGCTTTATATAACAGTTCAGAGGATTTCTACCGGTAATTGTTGTACAAAGTATAGCTCGTGAAATAGGCAAGAGTATGGTTTACGTCCAATATGCCAATTGCATTATAGGAGATGAAGCAAAAAGTAGGAGTATTATGGAAAGGGTGCCTTCACGCGTACTGGCAGACTGCGCAAGACGCTGCGGAATATACTGCTTTACAAAAAAAGTCATGCAGATTTTGATGCAGATTTGAAAATGGCTTCATTCGGCTGGTAATTCTGCATCAAAATCTGCATTTAGACATGCCAGGAGGACTGCAAGTGACTGCTGCAGCAACCAAGTGGTTAAAAAAAGGGCACCTTCACACTGGTGATCCTGATATCGACGCAAGGAAATCACGGCAAAGTTGTATTTGTGTTTAGGAGATTTTTTTTTATGTTTTCCTGAGAATAATCTTTCACCGCTGCGCCTTTGATTTTTGAACGCGATAGACAATAGGAGTTTCTAATGTTAAAATTGCACGAACATCGCAAGTTCGGATTGTATGATGCAATAAAACGAAGGCTCTATAGGGAAACATGGGCAATTAAAGAAAAAAACTGCCAAAACCACAGAAAAAAAGACAGGTGGCAATTTTCAAATGTCGCAACATCGTATAACATAAAACATCACAAATAGAATTAAAAATCAGTCATGGCAGCTGTAGGGGCCTTCAGAAGGTCCTAGACTGGTATACCAACCCAATAGCACCTCACGATATCACTTCTTTGGGGGGGGGCATTTTTGGACCCTCAAATGCTGATCACAGCTGTTGAGGGCAGGTGTTAGCTGTTGGGCAGCTTATAGCGGCTGTGTATGCAGCAGGATCAGCTCCCGATTTTGTTCTATACAAACTCTGCACACCCAGGACATAACTATACATCCTGGGTTGTAATGGGGTAAAGCAATGTTCCCCAACTCCAGTCCTCAGGGACCGCCAACAGGTCATGTTCTCAGGATTTCCTCAGTGTTGCACAGGTGATGTAATTATTGTCAGTGCCTCAGACATTGCCACAGGGGTTCTTACTATAGGAGATCCTGAAAACATGACCTGTTGGTGGTCCCTGAGGACTGGAGTTGGGGACGCCTGGGTTAAAGGAGTAGAGCCAATTAGCCCCGCTAAATGAAATGGCAGTTAAGCAACAACCAAAATTATAAAGCACACAGTTCAGCATTACCTTTTTAGGGGCTCCTTCACACATGCATATTATGAGTCCATGTTAATTCCATTTTTTTCTCCATTGAAGGACCATTGCCAATACATTTAAATGGTTTTCTCACATTGACATTTTTTGTGTGCATGGCGTTTTCTTTCAGCCACAGAATCAATATGAGTACTGTTCTTAACCCATAGAAGTCAGTGGATTGAATTTAAAAATGCAGGTTCCATATTTGCATAGTTCACATGTGCATATCTACAATCACAGAAAATGGCCATATACTTACTGACTAAAGAGGGCAGATAGCTGCATCCCCTCAGCATGCAGGTAGCAAATTACTAGGGAGCTAATTAGACCTGTGAGGGACACCGATGAAACAGCTACTCACACAGCCTCTTAATATAGAGGGGGGTAGCTGCTTGGTGAATACTCCTGCACAGAGTAGACATAAAGTGGCAGTCCACCATGCAGACCAGCAACCTATTAATGACGCGATAATAGTTCAGGGGGTTGCCCTGTGATGTATATATACATGTGCATATCTGATCTTTTTTATCATCAGTATTTTTACAACTTTACAAAAACGTAGCAAAAAATTGAACAAATATGGATAGAAAAACAGAAAATGCATAATAAAATATGGAATGTAAACAGATACAGTACGGAACAACAAAAGAAATAGTAAAAAAAAAAAGCATGTTCATTAACGCAGATCTGCGCTTGATCTGTATTTTCCTAAACAAGTGCAGTCATTTTCTGAGCCTTGAAGAGGACTAAAGCCATGAGTGCTCCCGTCTCCTACATACTGACTCCTAGGTTCCGACAGCGCTTTCTTTGATAGATCTTATCATGTAGCCTCCTTTCTCCAGCACAGACTTTGAGTTAAGCTTCACAAGGGCCAATGCTTTGCTTTCAGTTCAGACTGAAGCAGATGGAACAGTAAATCACTGACAAGCAACATGTTTCTAATTGTGATACTGATACTTCCTCCCTGGTGTGCATTATGAAGAATAGAAATGCTGGCAGACAAAAACAGATGTGATTTTGAATTACAGCTTTTCAGTGATTACCAATATGCCGTGTGAATATGAAATTGTGGAGAGGAAGTTTTGCGTGATCAGTAGAAAAAACGACCATCACAATTGGAGGTTCAAAATTGACCATAGTAGCATCTAATAACAATGGTCAGTGATTACCCTGTCACAATGAAAGGTCAGAGTCTATTAGATGTCTAAATCCATGGCTGACAAATAGTAGAGTTGTACAGTACAGTAATGCCATCAGATGCTAGAATTAGGGCGAGTTAGACATTGGCATTAACCCTTTGCAATCCAATTTTGGATTCAGGGTTTCCTAGGGGGCTTTCTCTTTCTGCCATTATACAATGGCGCCATCTGCTGTCGAGAGTTAGTACTGTAGTATGTGACATGCTGGAGAGGCCCACGACAACAGAGCGGCCAGTAATATACAGTAAGAATACCTTGCCGGACGTCTTCCGACATCGGAGCTGTACAACCTTCAATCAGAATGTCTTTAGACGTCAGACAGTGCATTGGAAAGGGTTAAAGGCGTTGTCTAATATTAGAGAAACATGTATACTTTCTTCCAAAAACTGTTACATGTCTTCCCACAGATGGTGTGTAGTATCTCAGCTTGCTCATATTCACTTCAATCGTGTTGTACTGCAGTACAGACACAACCAAAGCACAGGTGTGATACTATTTCTTACAACAAAGTGGCCTACTCCTGTATAACCGCTAAAAAAAACCCAGTCTGTTGCCTCTCTAAAAGTACATTTAGACACAAAGAGGATCGCTCAAAAGATGGCTTTTGAGCAATCATTTTGCATAAAACTACTACTTGGTACTAATGCCTATTAGTACCAATTAGTAGTGTGTGAGCCGCCAGGAGTTGTATTCAGAGAACAGACCATTGACTGCAATGGAAGTCATTCGTGCGATTTTCCGCGCCAAATAGAGCATGCTGCAATTCTCCCCTGCGAGCACAAAATCACAGTTGATTTCCGCTCGTGGGCAGTGAAGATTCTTGTAACATAGCATGTCTATGGACAGACATTGCTGTGGAATTCGCGGCGGGTGTCTAGCTGCGAATTCCGCAGCGAAAATCCTTCCGTGGGCATTGGGCCTTAATGTGCTTTTTATATTTTTGAATTTCCTATTTCCTGTATCTATGATGGTGGCATCGACATGCCCTACAACCTTTCCTATGACGCTTCTGTAGTGGCCCAGTACATGCTTTCCTGGCCCCCTCCATAATGTCATACATGTATGTCTTACGTAGATTCTCTGTGCAAAACTGTCTTGTCATTCTGTTATGTGTATTGCACAGCTGCAGCAAGTGAGAGGTTAAAGGGGTTGTCCCGCGCCGAAACGGGTTTTTTTTTTTTCAACCCCCCCCCCGTTCGGCGCGAGACAACCCCGATGCAGGGGTTAAAAAAGAACACCGCACAGCGCTTACCTGAATCCCCGCGCTCCGGTGACTTCTTACTTACCGGTTGAAGATGGCCGCCAGGATCTTCTCCCTCCGTGGACCGCAGCTCTTCTGTGCGGTCCATTGCCGATTCCAGCCTCCTGATTGGCTGGAATCGGCACGTGACGGGGCGGAGCTACACGGAGCTACACGGAGCCCCATTGAGAAGATAAGAAGACCCGGACTGCGCAAGCGCGTCTAATTTGGCCATTAGATGGCGAAAATTAGACAGCAACCATGGAGACGAGGACGCCAGCAACGGAACAGGTAAGTGAATAACTTTTGATAACTTCTGTATGGCTCATAATTAATGCACAATGTACATTACAAAGTGCATTAATATGGCCATACAGAAGTGTATAGACCCACTTGCTTTCGCGGGACAACCCCTTTAAGTGTTTGCTAAGCCTGGAGACTGTCTATAAATGTATCAATTTATGTCAGGTCAGGTGGTATGAGAGAGGCTATAAATGTGAGTGATTGAGAGCTGGAAGGAGTCCAGATTCATTCTTCCATCTTCTGGAGCTGAGAGAAAGTAAAGTACAGAGGCACCTGGGGGCACTTTCAGCCCTCATGTATTGAAGATGGAAGAGGAGGAGAGATTTCCCGAGCACAAGGATCAGCATGAGCAGTGAGTGAGCCCACCCCAGAAAGAGAGAGCATGAGCAAGTCCTAAGTTTTCTTACTCAAGGCCTAGTGCAGAGGTACTCTTTCTGTTTCCAATTGTTCACGCCCAGGCGTCCTGAAGTCTGGGACCGCTGGGTGGAGGTACGTGTCTACAATTGTCACACACACAGGCATGCTGAAGTCTGGGATTGCTGTGTGGAGGTACTCGTCTTAAAGTCTGTATATATCTAAAACTCTACCTGCACTTGGAATACTGTCTATTTTTGCCTTGTATTGTTGGAGTTTTTACCAGTAAAGTCATCCAGGCCCTGACCATTCCCAGGGACCTGAGGTACTCTATTCCTGTCTGCGGCTCATTGATTCTCCGCAGATGTCCATGCCGGTGCATACTGGAATGGTGGCGTCACCCGTGACAAACTCTTTCCCTGTTCCACCATCTATTGGGCATCCCTATACTAGGGGTGTCCGGAAGAGGCCCAGTGCTGCCCTGGTCTAAGCTGCGTATCCCTCCGGGAGGGAGTGTGGTAAGTACCATCGCAACAAGCCAGCCTCTTGCCCTCGCAGCTCCTCAGCGTATGCCATGTGTTCAGGGTCACCCTACGGGACGCTGCACTCCCCCTGTGAGCCTAGCCGTTCATAGGGATCTGGTGCCTGAGTAGAATAGCACCAATTTTGAAGGCGAACCAGTACCAATAGTATGGAGGCTTGTCGCAAGACAGGCTATCCAGACCAGCTGAGTCTATATTTTAATTTCTACCGCATCCTTCAATCACTATAAAATTCTAGGAGCGCTGTCTTGAATTGCTTTTTGTCTCTGCAGGAAGCAGACCGCTCCGTTCCCACTACAGTGGCCAGGCTTGGTATTGCAGGTAAAATGCCCACTGAAGTGAATGTAAACTATGCTTGCAATACCGGGCCTGGCCACTTCAGAGCGAATGGAGCTGTCTGCTTCTTGTAGAAATACGCCATGGCATGAGCACACCAGTGCAGCGAACAGCTGATCAGCAGAGGTCTCTGATGACAAACCTCTCCTATGTGCTCTTACATTTAGGTCATCAATAGTTTACAACTGGACAGCCCCTTTAAACTATGGGCTTGATTGGGCAAGAATACTGACCCATTTAGCATACAGGATTATTTAATGTTGAAGGTAAGATGTCTATTACCTTTATGTAAATTTTTTTAAATATTTAGTCTGCTTAAGGCTCAGGTATAAATCCTTGTTAATGGTAACAGATACCTTAAACGATTCTCATTCTGGTAAAGGTGAATTGGGGGATGCATGTGATGGCAAGGGGGCACATCTGTAGGTCACCCACTTGGATTCTGCTCTGATTTGCCCTTTTTCAGTTTGGTTGCATTGGCTCATGCTTTATTTATAGAGAAGTGGGGTAGCCATTCTCAGTCCTGGCATTAATGTCAGGTGTTTGCTCTGCTATTTAGGTCACTCCCCGCAGATCAAATAGCATTGTGAAGTTCCATCAGGACACACAGGGATTCTAAACTACGCTCTGCTTGACTCCATGCTGTTATTGTTGGCATTTCTGTCCTCTTATACAGCAGTTTACAATAAAATCACGTTCCACCTTAACAGGCTCAGATTTTGATAAAAAAGCACAGCAAGGACAGCACTATTAACCCCTTTGAGGGTGCATTTGCACAGGCGACAAAATTATGCGAGTTTTGTGTGCTGCGAGTTGCATGGAACGCACACGAAAATACAACCCATTATTTGTAGCAGTGTGTTCTGTTTTCGTGCAAGTCTCGTATGAGAATAGAACATGCAGATGTGCGGCGTCCATGTGCTGTGCCATGTGAATTGACTCACTTACGCCCGTGTAAATGCACCCTGAGGCTAATTTCACATGGACGAATGCGATATCGGCCTGTGAAACTCCCCTAATATTGCGATCGGGAATGTGCGATGTCCGCATGGATCCGAGGCATTTTTGTGACAAAACCGCCTCCCATCACTTCAGGGACGTAGCGACCCTCCGGTGCGGCAGGTGTTTTCCTTTGTTTTCAATGGGAAACCTCACACTGCATTCGCATACACCTCTCACACCGTGCAGTGTTTTTTTTCCGGCCCTATTCAAAACAATGGGCGAGGCGAACTGAGGGAACGCCCAAAGATAAAACATGCTGTGATTTTTTTTCTTCCATACCATGATGTGAGAAAAAAATTGCTCATTAATTTATTGTTCCATTTTCCTTATTTGAATATATTTCCCAGAGGAACATGCAAGGCCTTATAAACCTCCTCACTTACCTTCTAGGTGCTCTTCTAAGGGCTCCCACACACTTGCGTTTGTGTTTTTTGTTAACGCGATTGTCAATGGGACGTTCTAATGTTAAAAACGCAACGCAATGCACTTGTGTTTTTGGTGCGTTGCGTTTTTAACATTAGAAAGTCCCATTGACAATTGCATTAACAAAAAACGCAAACGCAAGTGTGTGGGAGCCCTTAAACCTAGTGCCCACGGCCGTGACGGGCTCCGCAAGCGGAATTCGTCACGGCGCGCAAGCGCGGGCGTCGGTGGGCGGGGAAGCGTTTTCACACTATCTACCGCTGTGCTACAGCGGAAGATAGCATGATGGACGGCTTCCATAGACTGCAATGGAAGCCGTCCGCGCGTACGCCCGGGGCAAATAGAACATGCCGCGGGCGATTATAGGTGATTTCACGGGGCGGAATTCCGCAGTGGAATTCAGCACCGTGAGCATTACGCTATTAGGTTCAATAGAACCTAATAGCTACGGGCCATCGCCGCGGATTTACACCGCGTGACACGTAGCGGAAATCCGCCCGTGGGAATTAGGCCTTAGGGTGCCTTCACACTGGCGATGAAATCGCATGATTTCTCAGTGCTGCGAGGCTGCGAAAAATCGTAAAATTATAAAGCCAATGGCTCCCTCCAAATATGCAACGTTTTAACGCGCGATGCAGCATGAAAACAAAATCGCAGCATGTCTTATCTTTTTGCGATTTCGCCCATTGTTTCCCGCCAGCCCTATTGAAATTAATCGGAGAAGATCGAAATCTCCTGCTGTGGCTGTGACAGCTGCAGCGGGGATTCCTTCAGCCCTGCATGGATGGGAAGCTGTTTCCCTGTGAAAACGCCTCGCATCAAGGGCTTTAAAAGGATTGCGAGAGCGATATCGAGGCATCAATAACGGAGGCCTTACAGCTCCTACACACTGTAAGCATTGTCCTTACCGAGTACCTGCCAGCTCGTCCGCAAAGATACTCGCTCAAGTATCTGACCTTACCGGGTACCCTCGCTCATCTCTAGTTTTTAACATTAGAAAGTCACATTAAAAAAACGCAAGGAGTGAAAATACCCCTTCTGAAAGTGGCCTAAAACATATAACTGATTTAAAAAGACCCTTTTGATTTCTAACCCTCTGGATTTCAGTTATAGGGCCTGTTTTTGTTGTATTTTTTCTTTGTGGTACGTGTGAATTAGTATTTCATTTTTTATAGAGAAAATGGAGAAAAAAGTTAGTGTAATTTTCTGAAGGAGTAGGTAGAATCTGGAAACCATGGGCAACTACATTTTGCTTTCATAGCAGTTTTTGTTTACTGTGTTCAGGTTTTTGCATGTGTTGTTACAGTCCTTTTCTGTAGGTTGTTGATTCTGCAACAACCCCTTTAACATTTATCTCCTATCTACCGGATATACTATGTAACATTATGCTGGGACCCCAATGGATCCCAAGAAGTGGGGTCCTGTGTTCTCCTTTCCTCCTGCCTGTACCCTCCACAGTGAGAAGGTGCTTCAATGGAGCATTAGCCCATTCATTTAATGAAATTGCCAGAGATAGTGGAATGTTGTGGATGGTCACAGATTTCAGCCCTTTGAGGTATAGAGATGAAATCCATGTTGAATCTTAAAGGGGTTGTCCCGCGGCAGCAAGTGGGTCTATACACTTCTGTATGGCCATAATAATGCACTTTGTAATATACATTGTGCATTAATTATGAGCCATACAGAAGTTATAAAAAGTTTTTTACTTACCTGCTCCGTTGCTAGCGTCCTCGTTCCCATGGAGCCGACTAATTTTCGCCCTCCGATGGCCAAATTAGCCGCGCTTGCGCAGTCCGGGTCTTCTGCAGTCTTCTATGGAGCCGCTCGTGCCAGAGAGCGGCTCCGTGTAGCTCCGCCCCGTCACGTGCCGATTCCAGCCAATCAGGAGGCTGGAATCGGCAATGGACCGCACAGAAGAGCTGCGGTCCACGGAGACAGAGGATCCCGGCGGCCATCTTCAGCGGTAAGTATTGAAGTCACCGGAGCGCGGGGATTAAGGTAAGCGCTCCGGTAAACTTTCTTTACTTCCCTGCATCGGGGTTGTCTCGCGCCGAACGGGGGGGGGGGGTTGAAAAAAAAAAAAACCCGTTTCGGCGCGGGACAACCCCTTTAAGCACAATTCACTTGTATCGCATGCTCATTATGCTGTGGAATCTCCACAGATTTGGCCCAAATTTGCATTAAGATCTGCAGCAAAATTAGATTGCAATACAAGTGGATGGCATTTTAAAAGCATCTCCATGTAATGGAAGAAATCAGAATGGAAAATTGAGCCAATTATCTCAATTATGAATTTTATTCATTATGAATAGTGTTAATTAAGAATTTTGAAAGCAGATTTCACCCTTCAGTGTATAGGGGCAAAATCTGCAACAAGTGACAGCAAAATCCACATGTAACACATTGCATGGATGAAATGGGGGAAAAACTGTAACCTTCCCTCAATAACAATTACAGATTGAAAATGTCAAAGAGTGCACTTTACTGCAATTACATTGCATATGTGCAGTGTTTAATACACAACGCCGCTAAGAAACAGAGTGAGAAATTTAGAAAAAAGGAAAACCAGTCAGACTGCGCATGACAGCGTGCGTGAAATATGCTGTCATGCGCAGCGCACAATTGCTGCTCTACACGCCGATAGCTGGCTCACACAGCGGTAAAAGGCAGCATTTACACATATGCTCTTGTGAGCCAGCCCTGAGGGGAAGTAGCACTTATGTTGACTTTTTTCAAAGGAATGCTATCTTAATGCAAAACCATTGTTTTAAAAGTATTTCCTCCTAAAACCCTTTCCAATCCACTGTCTGACGTCTTCCTACATTCTGATTGAAGCTTGTACAGCTCCAATGTCAGAAAACGTCCGGCAGGGTATTCTTACCATCTATTGCCAGCCCATCCGCTGTCAGAGCCTCCCTGGCACACACACACTGGTTTTAGCCAGCAGATGGCACTGTTGTATAACAGCAAAAAGAGAAAGCCTTTTAGGAAACCCTGAATCCAAAATTGGATTGGAAAGGGTTAAACGCACAATTGGCTGTAATTCATAAGTTGCTGCAAAACCCAGAGTGTGTCCTATTTATGCAACAAAATCATTATCTTTTCAGCAACTGACAATCATTTTATTTTTATTGCTTGAGGAAGTTTTCAATTTAGTTTTTCAACAACTGGTGACAAAGCGACAACCGACATAGACCGTTACTTTTATAAAAAGGTGAACTGCAACAGCAGAGCAAAATGTAAATAATAACCTTGATTTGCTCACATATTGTTACATCAAGTTTTTTTGGGGGGGAGTTGAACACATGCATGCTAACACCAGAGTCATATTCATAGGCACAAGATTGCGCTGTGTGCTTATCATAAGGTTGCGTTTACACAGCAGGTTTCACTACAAACAATGAGATTGTAAGATTGCAGTAACTACCACATTTTCAAGAGTCTGGTCTGGTCCAAATATAATCTTGCTTGCATAAAAGTTTACCAAATCAATGTAAATTCCAATTTGGTGAATAGCAGGGATATGATTTTGTTCATTCTGTTACCATTTTAGGTATATACAGTTGTGGTCAACATTATTGACGGACTTAATTGTTTAGTGTAAAAAAAAATAAAAATCAATCTCTTCAGAAATAACTGAATATGTACTTTGTGTCAATAGAATATTATAAAATCATGTCCAAATGGGTTCACCGTTCACATTTACTGCCAACATACATAAAGGCATTTCTAGAATATTATAAAATCATGTCCAAATGGGTTCACCGTTCACATTTACTGCCAACATACATAAAGGCATTTCTATATAGAATTGAAGAATAAACGTATACTTTAGTTGCACAACCTTTGGCAACAATGACAGTCTACAAATACTTTTATAGCCATCTTTGAGCTTCTTGCCCCCGTCTGCTCCTAGTTTTCTTCCACTTTTTCACTGCAATTATCTGAAGCTCTTGAATATTTGCAATATTCATTTTCCTAGTAGCAAATTTAAGCAGTGACCAAAGATCTTCTACTGGACTGAGACCAGGACTCTTCGCTGGTCAGTTTAAAGTGGTCCATTTCTTCCTTCTTAACCAATTTTGGTACTTCTTTTGGATTTGTGCTTTGGATCTTTTTCCTGCTGTAGGACCCATTTTGTTTGACTCAACCCTATTTGTTTTTTACGGTTGGGAGCATGTTTAGCTCTGATATGCTCTGATAATTCATTGATTCCATTCTTCCTGTAATACATTCAAGACCTCCAATCCCACAAGCAGCAAAGCACCCCTACAACATTATCATACTTCCACCATGTTTGTCTGTCGGTAGGGTGCACTTTCTTCAGAAGTGTCATTTTGTCATACGTAAACATAACACTGGTATGCATTGGCAAAGAACTCTAGTTTGGTTTCATCTGTCTATGAAACATATTCTTCAGAAGGATTGTGGTTTGTCTATGTAATTTGTGGCAGAGTTCAGTCACTTTTTATGCCTTCCTTTAAGCAGTGGGCTCCTCCTTGGCATTCGCCTAAAAAAACGTGGTTTGTTCAGTGTGCGGCATATGCTACTGGTTTAAACTACCACTGCCAATTGTCTCCAGCTTGGCCTAAAGGCCCTTGGATGTTGTATTGCAACGTGCTACAAGTGGGAAGAAGCATACACTCTCTGTGCGTTTTCTAAGATGTGGCTGAGGAGCCGTGTCACGGTGGCAATGAGTGCAGCACGCGCTTTATATTCTCGCGCACCACTAAAGGTATACAACAGGATCTGGACATCTAATGGAATTAGGTAATCGTGACACCATTGCCTTGATTTAAATTATGATGGGTGTTTGCTCTAAGCCACTAAATTAAATAAAATCCACAAAAATCTATTAGTAAGGATACTTTTACACTGGCCGACAGTCATCTGAGTAATCGCTCAAAAGAGCGATTTGCAGGCAACTGTCGGCCCATGGAAACTTGATTCCCGACAGGGCAAGTGAGCAAGAATCACTTGGTTTACAGCTCAGCTAAAACCCAAGTGACTATTGGCCCTTGTAAATAAGTAGTCTGAATAGTAGGCTGGTAGAGATTCCTGGCGTGCTGCATCTCCATTCAGTGAGTGAATATCGCTGTAAAAGTACCTTACGGCAAATATATGAGGTGGCAAATCACAATGGGGATGGGGATTATGGAGGACTCAACTACCTAGATTGAAACTGGGAAATGTAAACTTATAGCTCCATTAAAGGAAATAATTTTCTGTCAATAAATAAAGGGAATTACTTTCCCCACCTTGTTCAGGACCCAACTAGAGTCAGGGCTCTTTTAGACATAATATTAACCAACAGACCAGACAGAAAAACGAATTTGCAGGTTAGGAGACCCCTACAAAATAGTGGCCATACTATAATAATTTTTGACTTCTCTTTCAAGAGGGTATTTTAGGGGAGCCACAAAAACTTTGAACTTCAGTAAGGTGAAGTTTGATAAGCTTAGAAATGCCCTTAATCTTAAATGGAGCAAAGTCCTCAAATGGATATTTTCAAAAGGATATTAAATATGCATTGTGAGAGATACATATCCTACAAGAATAAAAGGATTAGAAACAGGAAAAACAATGTGGTTAATTAAAGATATAAAAGGGGTGATAAACAGCAAAAAGAAAACATGTAAACTAGGAAGACTGTGAAGAAGCATTAAAAAGTTATAAGATAAAAGAAAATGAATTATGTAAAAAGCTAATTAAAGCAGCAAAGATGGAGACAGAGAATCATTGCTAAAGAGAGTTAAACTAACCCTAAACTGTTCTTCAATTATATAAATAGTAAAAATGTTGAAAACTGCAAATGTTGGCCCTTTAAAAGGTAGTGATGGAGAAATCGTGGAAGGAGAAGTAAATCTATTAAATAGTGTTTCCTCCACTGTATTCAGAGAGGAAAATGAAATGTCAGGTGGAATGCAAAGTGATAAACTAAAGTCTTGATTAAATGTCACTAGTCTAACCTGAGGAGTACACGATTAAAATGTACAAATCACACAGTCCAGATGGCATACACCCACGGGTCCTAAGGGAATTAAGTAATATTTCTAATATTTAGGGACTTTGTCAATTCAAATGACGGCATTTAAATCCCACGAACAATGTCCAGGGGTCCTATACGGACCCCTGCGATAAAATCGCAAGGAGCCGTGTGGGTTTCGTGGCAGCCAGGGACTTTCTGGAAGGCCCCAGGGCTGTCTTGTCAGAATGCCTATCAAGTCATCCCCATGGGGTGACTAAATAGCCTACCTGCCCGATCACAGTATGATGTAATGCTATGTCATTACATCATACTGCAGGAGCGATCAAAGCATCGCAAGTTGTTGTCCCCTGTGGGGACTAAAAAAAAAAAGAAAATAAGAGCAATAAAGTCTTACTAATTATTAAAAAAATAAATAAAAAGCAATAGAAGTTAAAAAAAAAACCTTTTACCATACTTAGGCCTCAGTCACACGGGCGCATTGGCATCCGTACACCGGCGCCGATGCGCCTGTGTGACTGCAGGAAGGAGACGGACGTACCTGCAGACGGCCGTCTCTTTGCAGCGCCGGAGGAAAGAACACATGACCGGCAATGAAGCCTGTCACATGTTCTTTCCTCCAGCGCTGCAGAGAGACGGCCATCTGCAGGTACGTCCGTCTGCTGGTGTCAGTCACACAGGCGCATCGGCGCCGGTGTACGGGTGCCGATGCGCCCGTGTGACTGAGGCCTTACAATGAGAGAATCTAAATTTATAAACAAATACATTTTTGGTATCCTTGCATCCATAAAAGTCCGATCTATCAAAGTAATGCATTATTTACCCCGCACGGTGAATCTGGTCCAGAAAAAGGATGAATAAAGAATGCGAGAAAAGTGCTTTTTTTGGTCACCCTGTCTGCAAGAAAAATGCAATAAGAAGCTATCAAGATACCAACAGGTACCAACACAAACTACAGGACGTCCTGCAAAAAATTAACCCTTGCACAACTATGTTGACGGAAAAATTAAAAAAAGTTATTGTGCTCCAAAGATGGTGGCAGGAAATAAAAAAATTAAATGTCTTTGAAAGAAAATAATAGTATAGCCAAAAAAACTGTTTGGTATCCTAGTAATTGTAGTGACCCATAGAAACAAGATGCATAGAAAGATGACAGAATGTAGTTTTTTTTCATTTTACTCCACTTAGAATTTTAAAACATTTTTCAGTACATTATATGGTACAGTAAATAGCACCATTGAAAAACAACTTGTCCCTCAAAAACAAGCCTTCATACAGCGACGTTGATGGATAAATTAAGGATATACGATTTTTTAAAAGGGAGAAAGAAAAAACAAAGATGGAAAACAAAGGGCCAAATCATTAAGGGGTTAAAGGGGTTTTCCAGTATACTAATATTGAAGACCTATCCTAGTATAGGTCATCAATATCTGATCTGTATGAATTTGCCACTTAGGACCCCCACTGATCAGCTGATTGAAAAGGCAGAGACCCTTAGTGAAGCTCTGCAGCCTTTTTACTGCATACCAAGCACAACATTGTAAGTCCCATTCTGTAGATTAATGGTGAGACCCCACTGATCAGTAAGTTATCACCTATCCTGTTAATGGGAGATAACTTGTGATCATGGTACAACCTCTTTAATTATGACTGCCAGATTTGGGGTGGGGAAGGAATTTTTTGTTCCCAAAATGAGGAAAATTGCCTTCTGCCTAATGTTTTTTTTTTGCCTTCCCATGGATCAATAAGATAATAAGCTGAACTGAATAGACCTTTTTCCAGCTTTACAAACGAAGGCTGGATTCACATGAACGTATATCGGCTCGGTTTTCACGCCGATCCGATATACGTCGTCCTCATATGCAGGGGGGGGGGGGGAGGATGTAAGAGCCAGGAGCAGGAACTGAGCTCCCGCCCCCTCTCTGCCTCCTTTCATTGCAAATAGTGCAGAGGGGCGGAGAGGAGGCAGAGAGGGGGCGGGAGCTCAGTTCCTGCTCCTGGCTAATCCAATCCCCCCCCCCCATGCAGATGAGGACGACGTATATCGGCTCGGCGTGAAAACCGAGCCGATATACGTTCATGTGAATGCAGCCTGAGCTATATAGTATGTTAGGCTGAATGAAGACAATGTCCATCTAGTTCAGCCTGTTTCAAACCCCCCCCCTCCCCCTTGCCACCCTGTATTGTGATTTTTATGAAACCTATCACAGATGTAATAATATATTGCTAATGAAAAATAACATTTACAATACAGGCATTTACGGATCCAAATTTTAACACTCCCTAACTACATAATAAACTATTACATTTTTTTTGTCTAAATTAATTAATTTTCATTTAAATGAAAGCCTAACCTGTATTTCTGATTATAAACCGCCCTCCATGCTTCAATAGTACAAGTGAAAATAAGAAACATTATGCTATATCTTACTAGAAAACAAATGCATATTGCTCCACTTATCAGATTCCTCTCATCCCCTTCCTGCGCCTCCAGAATTTACTGATAAAATGCATACAGTGAAGAGGCTTTTCAGCTTCACTGAGAGATCAGATTACAGTTGCTCATAGAAGTCTTTGGAGAGGGGAGAGCAGGAGATTAGCTGTTTCTTATACAAAGCACAAAAAGAGAAGTGGAGAACTTGTTCCCCTACATCTCTGTAGTACACCCCCAGAAGCAGAACATTATACAGTTGTACCGAGTAGTGTAGCTGTGAATACAGATCTGAGGTGGGATAAACCTTCATAACCAGTGTTTCTGTGCTTATATCACTGCCTTTGACTTTTCCCTCCCTTCCCTTCCCCTCTCCATAGACTTCTGTATGCAATAAATTAGTGAGTGACTGGGTGTAAAGGAGTCTGATAAGTGGAAAGAAAGTATTTTTCTCTAATAAAATACATTACAAAGTTTGTTTTAGATTTATGGAAAGTATTTATTTTATAATCAGAGGGGCAACTCCAAGTGATATTTCTGAGCATTCCATAGTTTACACTTGCATAAAAAAATGAAGAAATTTGTAAATTATGTATTATACTTATTTTGTATCACTTAAAATTATATTGGTAGTTTAGCCAGAAGAGTATATTTGGAATTCTGCTGGATTTCTGTTAGCAGAGAGCAGTGCACTGTGGGAGCTCTGATGACAGGTCTACAGTTCTAACTCTGCTTATGTCACATATCAAAAAATATGGTGGAAGTAAATTACTGTCTACACCAAACCAATGCTCTGTTCACACCTGCATCATGAATCACAGAGTGGAGCCAGGATTATATCCCAACATTGGCTCTGGTCAACGTGACCACGCTTTCAGCGCATGCGTCCTGTCATTTGGCGCTGGGCACCAATAAGTGCTTTCTAGATAGGGTCACACAAAGTTTGGTTAGGAATAGCGTTCCCATACTGTTATTTACCCTATGTTGTGTTCCTTATGTGCCCCGTGTTTTGGTAATATAATATATGCCTATATTGGACCCTTCTGGGCATTAGGCACATTTTGGTCAGACGTGTAAGTGATGTCCGTGAGGGGCACCGTACTTGAGCCCTGCGCGAATGTAACAGACTGATCTCCTTGGCCTTCAATGCTTATCATGCAAGATACATGGAAAGCAGCTTTTCCAGTGAAATAGTATGCAATTTGCAACAGGTTTTGATGTAGATGAGAACATAGCCAAAACCAGCAGAATTTTGATTGAATATTGACAATAAAATGAAATTGAAGCAAAATCAACAAAACCTATTTACATGGCTATTCAACTATTTAGTTAAGTTTCATTTGTAATAATATTGTTAAAAGTTGGAATTTCACTTTAAGACTAGTGACCTTCTTGCAAAATTTCCCCTGAAGTGGTTCATGTCCTTTGCCTAATTTGTGTGATTTTTCTATTTAACTACTTGCAGAAATCCCCTGGTTTTGTAGATACGTGAAACATCCTTGCTCTTAGGTGAGAATTACAAAATATAAAAAAATTATAAAGAACTGGTCCATAGGAAAAGGGAAGCAGGTTAAAGGGCATCTTTCTTTAAAGTAATGCAAAGGAAATGGGGTCCAGGGCCTCCGTTATTTTTTCTTCTTGCATATACTGTTTTTGAATTAAAGTTTTAATCAAATCTACAAGAATAGTCAAAAAGACAGTAAAAAAAAAAAACTGCAGTAAAGATCAACATTTATGCTGCTTTCAAACATGCGTTCAGAAAACGGCACTTGAAATCACGGCATTTTATCGAACTTTTAGTGGCATTTTTGAATCCATTGTACAGTGTTTGACAGTGCTGTTAATGCACCCCATTATTGTGATGAGTGAGGAGGTGGGTTAACATACGCCAAAATGGAACAGACAGCAGTCGAAAATCTCGGCACTAGAAACGCCATGTTCGATCGCAGGTCTGAAATCAATGGCCGCATTGTATCAGAGTGCGCAGTCTCGGCAATAGCTCGGCATTCTTTGCTAGGCAGTGAACTCTATGTCACTAGTGGCGTAATGTACATTGACACTTTGTCACTGGAAGAAGAATGGGCCAGCTGGCGGTGAGGTGACCTAGGGGACTGTAGGAGCCAGGAGAAAATCATTGAGAAGATGCAGTAAGAAGACTGGCGGGAGGAAAAGGTAAGTATTGATTTTTTTTCTTTTTTCTTAATGACAGAACCCCTTTAAAGCATGAGTTTTCAATGTTTTTTTAAAATATAACAGATTCTCTTTGCACTCTCACTTGCTGCTATTTACGCCCTATTTTATGTCTAAGTTCTGATTTTAAGGTGCTTTTCCCCGTTTTTCTATTGCCCTATGGTTTGCAATCCACTTTCATGCAGGGGGCGTATAGCAATCCTAAAGTTCCGCAAAGTAGTTCACTGTCCCGCTCTTCCTTGCCCTGATTTCCCATGCTGTATATAATGTATGTGTGTATTCTCTCTCGACCCCCCCCCCTCAAGAAACAGATATTGTGGAGATCATTATCACAGTGTCTGCAGATATGTTAGCCTGCAGCCTCTGAGAGCACAAGAGTGCCCCTGTAAAGCTCCTCCCCTGTTGCTAAGGAAACATCCCTGTATTATTGAAACTAGACACAAACAAAACAGGAGACTGCCTGAGAGTAAGGATGTAAATGTTCAAGACAACAGAAGGACTTAACTGTTGTGGAGAGAACCTAACCGTATCTGTAGGTCACCACGGTTTGAGTCCCTGCACGTGAAAATAAGTGTTGCAGGTGTTGACACCTTATCAAGGAGACCTCCACTAAGGGAGAGCGTCCGAGTGAATGTGCTTAACTTGGACGAGCGATCAGTCAGACACTTTCGATCGTGCTCGCCATTCCCGCAATTATTCGCACTTATTTACTTGTGTTTCAGCTTGCTTCCCTATAGAACAAATGCTGGACTGACGCACCTGCCTGATAAGAGATTTTTGCAATCATTTCCACGTTCATTACGTGCATCTGAGCGCCAGTCTTTTTACAATTATTTCATGTATTTATTTGTGACTTTTCTATTCAGCTTTATTTGAAGAGTCCTTGTGAAAGGAGCCTTGAGCTCTGAAACGCGTTGCACCCATTGCCTTTTTCTGTGCACATGTAGTCCTTTGTTTTGGTTTTTCTAGTTTTGTCAGTTATTTTATTGTTGATTAAATATTGCCTTCAACGCCAGCATTGAAGTGCACCTATTTTTTTCAAGCTTGTTGTTCTATGTCTCCTTCAGTGTACATGGGAGGTCTGGATTTACCATAGACCCTCCTCCAAAGTAAGTAATTTTTTTCTATTATCATTGATACGGCAGGATTCCCCTTCTAAACGCGGGAGCATTTTCTTATACATTTTATCATGTGCATTTCTTGTTACTAAAGAAGCTTTGTACCTAATGACAGACAGTGGATTGCAGAAGAGCTAGAAGGGAGACCCCTAGTGGCAGCCACTTCAAACGTGATTTACAGTAGTAAAGCAATAACATTTTGAATGCAAGTGTATTACAGAAATGATGAGACACAAGCTAGTAGATGAGCAGAAGTTGTCTGAAAAGTTAGTGCCCCAGTTCTGCTGCAGGGTCTACCTAATTTACAGTTACTTAGGAAATTCAAAACTTTATAGGATTTTAAAGCCACTTTCTCTAGTATGTGTAGTGCTTAGGAGCACACTTCACCAGTGGTTCCCCATCACTGTAAATACTAGCTTTATAGTACACTGAAATAATATTTTAGTGTACAATGAATGAAGTTCTTTCTGATTTTCAGTGTCTTAGCAGCAAAAGCAGTGAGAAGACTCTAATCCGTCAGACAACTGAGCATTGCAAAATGAAGAAAGCATCCCACGTTGAAATATTTCAAGGTCACAGCTTGGTTGGCCACAAGATTTCTAGCTAAAACGATAGAAGGTGACAGTACTTAGAGTTCGGTAATGTTTGCTCAGTGAGCGTGAAATGAAATTTAACAGTGTGCTTTCACTGTATTTCTTAATTTATTATGGTTGTTTAGGTTTCTTGGAAAATACAATGGCAGTTGGTCATTCCTAACTTGCTCAATACATAGTAGCAGCCCACAAAAAGACTGGCTAGCTTTGTTACAGAACTTTGTAGCCATCAGTAATCTGTGTGCTCTGAATGATGCTGTGTGACATACGACTTTTCTTGGATACAGCACTTGCCAACTACACAAACTGGAGAGAAGCCAGTGCGGTATGATAATGCTCTTTTCCTGTGTTCGGTTATGGTGAGCTACTTTTCGCAAATACAATTTCTTGTATTGATTACCAGTTTCTAACCTCTCTTCCATTGTGTAGAACACTTTATACTCACAAAGAAAAAACCCTTTTTGTAATGAAGTTGGCCTGGCAATCAGCTGCAGTCGTTTAGAGCTCGGGTCCGGCATCTGAAACCCTCATCGACTGGCTGTAATTGCTGACACTAGTCAGATATTTTCTCTACAGTTGTATTATTACATACCAGCTATTCAAGTGAATGGCCATCGTAGTAATGCAAGGGTTTGTTGGGTCCTACTTTTGTGAGTGCTGTTGATAATTAATGTCTTTCAGCTGTGGCTCATACCATTAGCTCATATTTAAAGGGGTTGGCTTAGTGAATTAAACACTTTCATTAACATATAACTGCTTATCTTCATGGGTTTATGAAGGATTGGTCTTGTCACGTTAATCGGAGCAATATCTATGGGGAGCTAAGTTCTAGACTGGATTGGGGAGAGTCATTGGATTGCATATACAGCATTTATACTGTGCTGTACAAAGCATTGATACATAAAATGAAAATGTATGGACTGGGGAAAATGTGGGTAAGTAAGAAGCTCCGTGATATTAAACAGAGAGCGGGTATTAGCCTCTGTTCATATCTTCGTCAGAGCTTCAGTTCAGAGTTTCTAGCACAAATCTGATACAAATTCCCAAACGATATATTGTAGCAACTGAGAGGTGACCTGATGACTATGTATAAATATACAGTATCAAAGCGCAATACCCATGATCTATTGATAGCTAGGACCTGACTATTTATATAGTCAGAACCAATGGCGCATTATAATACCGTGTTTCCTTGAAAATAAGACTCTGTCCTATATTAATTTTTGGCTCAAATGCAGCACAGTGTCTTATTTTTGAGGGGGGTGTCTAATAATACTAACCTAGCAGCCAGCATTCGGGTCCCTCGCAATGGCTTGCGGCACTGCTGCACGCTGCCATGTCCTCTTTCACGCCAACAGAGCAGTTCTTCCTGGAAGTTGGGCTTGAAAACCCCAACTCCGGCAGGCTAATACTCTGATTGGTTAATCGAGCGCCACGTTGGCCAATGAGAGCCAGCGCTCAATTAACTAATCAAAGCCATTCATTGAATGACATCATTGAATGGCTGTGATTGGTTAATCCAGCGCCAGCTTTCACTGGCAGACGCGGTGCTCGATTACCCAATCAGAGCATTAGCTTGCTGGAAGTGGGATATTCCAGCCCCACTTCCAGGAAGAACTGTGGTCTGTTGGCGTGAAGGAGGACACAGCATCCTGCAGCAGTGCCATGAGCCATAGGGGGAAACATGGTAGAGATGATTGGGGCCGCAATCATGCGCCTGAGGCTCTTCCCACCCCCCTTCCTCCCTCATCCTGAACTTCACTCCTCCTCCAGCTTCAGCACTCAGTAAGTGCTGGGGAGGATTGACGACATAATGCTGTGAGCCTGTGAGATCATGCGGTGACTCCGCTACCTGGAGAACCCCGGTGGTGCAGTACAGAGACTATGTCTTCTGACCTCTGCCGGCCACTGACATCTGCACTGAGGTTAGGGGTCAGCGGTGACAGAACAAGTAGCTGCTGCAGCCGGTGAGCCGGGGCTGCAGGCGGGGTGAGTGTAAAGCCTGCAGGGATGCTGCCTGACCAGAGGCCAATGGGGGGGGAGGTTGGCAGTTGTGTTTCCCATTGTTTTCAATAGAAAACATCACATCGCACTCTCGCACACATAGCACGCCATGCAATGTGTTTTTCCGTCCCCATTGAAAATGATGGGCGATGCATTCCGAGGGAACGCCCAAACATAGGACATGCAGCGATTTTATTTTATTTTAAAACAATGGGGGTCATATTTATGCAAGATATGTTTATCTCGCAACGCACAAATCTCAGGCGATTTTCTCGACTGCGGCCTAAGAGTTTCTTGGAAGGAGTTTTAGGCCACCCTCACACACGCGTTTACAGCGATTTCAGCTGTGTTGACATGCGTGTTTGACTGTGTTTTCAGCACAGTTATAAACGCAGCCAAGCAAGCTGATAATGTCAGAACTGAAAAAGCGCAGCTAAAAATGCAGTCAAAGATGCGGTAACCACATTCTACCCCCGTTCATTTCAATGGGCAAAGCATCACGTTTTAAAAACGCAGAAACATGTGAAAATAGAACAGATAGCGTTTGAAAAGCGCAGCGTTAAAATCGTTGCGTCTTAACGCTTGTCTGAGAAATCCCATTGAAACGGTAGTGATTGACAATGTTAAACGCCTGTGTGAGAGTGGCCTTAGGCTGCGTCCACACGGAACATAAGTTCAGCCTCAGAATGATTTAAAAGGTTCATTCTTTGCAGTCTTCATTATTAGCCATCATAAGTATAGGCATGCTAGTAGAGCTATTAAAGAACCACACAGCGTGGTGATGGCGATTGGAGAGATGAAAATCCAGTTGACAGGTTACCTTTAACTGAAAAGTGCCATTAGTCATTCGACTAAGTGCTACGAAAATATGTACAGTCATTCTCAAAAAAAATCCAGCACCTAGAAGGAGTGGTTGGAATCGAATGAAGCGCTAATATAAGTAAGTGATTACAATATCAGAGCAAAAAGATAATTTATTACGGGCAGGCATGGAGGCTCTAGTACCCTGTTGTACCGCCTCTAGCTTGGATACAAGATGTGATATGGGTAGACATGGAGGCTCTTGTACTGCTGCCCTAGCTAAACTTGAAATCATTGCTTAAGATAACCAGTTTAGTTGTTCACAACACCACTTCAAACATAGACGATGGTGGGTGTCAAAGTCAGTGCACGTAATGGGTGCCGTCAGTCCAAATGTCGTTCAGCTTTTTGAAATGGATCTGACAGGCAGAGGGGCCTGTAATGATGGTGCCACCTGTTTGTTAGTGGCGAACAATGAAGTTGGAGCTGCTCATGCTTGTCAGCCGATCACTGGTTGTCGAGGGCTTTCTGAGCCCAGTCGCCTTGTGTGCATGCCCTTCAATAATGTGCCCCTCTCAAACGGTTAACTGGACTAAATCTCTTTGATTGCTCCATAGAGGCATGTCTAGGGGTCAACACCATTGGAAAATGGATACCACTACACACAAGTAGCCTCTGAGAGCCTGTTTGGAGACCGTTCATGCCTCATCTCTAATCATTTACATATCTGCCTGAGATGTAATTGTGGTGTATAATACCTTTAACAAACTTCCAACACTTATGAAAATGTAGAGTTCTCATTTTGAATGTTGATTCAGTCTGATCACCACCTGAGATTGGGAGAGATTTTTTTTCCTTTTTGGCAGATAGGCTCATGCCTTATAGGTTTGCCTTCCTCTGCATCAAGTGAGGAGAAACAGTGTTCTAAAGTTTGCCCACACTCCTTCCCTTCATCCATCTTTTCCTATCCCTTGGTTGAACTTGATGGTCATATGATTTTTTTCTATTGTATTATATAACTTTGCAAATGCATACATAACTGTCACAGCTTGACGTCCGTGTCAGATTGAGACTGGGGTGACATTGCACGCCAGCACATGCTCAGTGTCATTCCAGTATTGGATGCTGACTTGCACTTTTCTGCTGGTGTGGATGGATTGCTTGGCTGGGCAGTGTGTGTCCCAGCCACCAATCAGTGCTTGTTTGTATACATTTATTCTGGCTCCTCCTCGACTAAGACTCCGGTTATACTTCTTGTTTGATAGTGTCTCACAGTTTTGAGTATGTATGGTGTTTATGCTATCTGGGCAGTTATAACATCTGGCTCTTGACTATTGCTAGGTTTTGGATTCATTTTGCATCTAAATCATTGCATGCTTGTATAACATCAACTCTGCATATATTGTTATTCATTGTAGCCACCATTACCCCTTTTTTCAACTAGGAAGAGTCAGGGTCGCTTCAGGTTCCTGACATGGGGTCGCCCTCAACAGGACGAGTGCTCTACTTTTAGGCAGGGTCACCTTGCATTGGAAGGTTAGGGTTAGTTTTTTCGTTTTCCCACTTTTTAGTTTTGTTCCTAATATATTGTGTTCTCTCAGATGTAACAATAAGGTTGTTGCTGCCCTGCTTGAAGGAGTATTACGTTTTCAGAATATAAAGGTTATTATATTTAATAAAGTTATACAATTTTTCAGTATATTTGAGGGATAGTGAACTTACCATTATAGTGTTTATATTTTGAACTGCAACTAGTTTCAGAAGCAATTAAATCCTGCTCACCATAGACTGCTGGCGATGTACAGAAGTATAGTCTCAGATCATAATCTTAGAGAAACATATTGAAAGTCTTGTATCAACATATAGAATAGAATCCTGAACTTTATTTAATAGCAAATAGGACATACACCATTGACACAGAGGTATTTAATAACATTTAGGATTTTATTCCAAATTGTGGATGCTGGACTTTCTATGTGCATCTGATTTCCTATCTCCTTACTTTTTTTTCCTGATTCTCTCCCTACCTGATATGTAGCTTCAACTTTATTTTTTAGATGTTTTGTCACAAAAGACGTAGTCAGCTATTACATCTGTGCCCAGGTAATAGCGTTCTAATCCATCTGCTCGCTGCATAATGAAGAAGATCATAGAAGAAAGTTTTCATTTGCTGAGACCTTTAGATTGTTGTAAGCAAGGTAGCTTGGTACACATTTGTCAGAAAATACTGACGTGTATGAATCAGTCAGTGTCGGCTCACCGTAAGTTCACTTCATTCTATTATACATCAGGAATTTTCTGCTTCAAGGTTTCATGTTCCCCCTAGTTTACCCTTCTTCAAATAAGAAACGGTTGGTTCTCTGTGGTGGCTGACAGCAGCCCAGCATGGTGTAAGAGCACTTGATTGGCATACCACACACACAACCCCTGAAGTCACTCTGATTCTGCGGGTTACAAAGTTGGAAAACAGATCGATGTTGTGTGCATGGGGAAAGCATTATATTATTTGCTGGAGAGCTACCATGCATATGCTTTATGGCGGTTGTTCAGTTCATAATTTAACAGGGAAAGTATCTTGTTATTCCTCTTTTAAATTATGGCAAACCCAACATTAGCAGACCAAGTAACAATAAATGATCAGGTTGTAAGCTGTGTAATAAACCATCACCCCATGCACAACAGACACCACCGGTACTTAAAGTGAACTATGGCTTCGTTTTCATACAGATACAAGTCTACTAGATGTTTTCTTTCTAGACGTGAACATATTTAAAGAGATTGTCCAGTTGTAAACTTTTGATTCCCACCAATCAGGATGTTGTCGTAATTCACTGAGCTGATTTCTACCGGAAGCAGACAACTGTGACCCCACTGCAGTGGCCAGACTTGGTTTTACAGGCAAAGTTCCTATTCGGTTCATTAGGAAGTAATACCAAGCCTTGCCACTTCAATGAGAATGGAGCTGCCTGCTTCCTGTAGAAATTAGCTCAGCACATGAGCACACTAGCACTGCAAACAGATGATCTGCTATTGGTGACCTACTGTACGCTATGGATAGGTCATCACTATCCTGCAGTGGTGGGGTCCCAGTTTCAATTCTCTATCAAGGCCAAATTTAGACCTAGAAATCCAGCTTTGCAAGGCATCAGTGCCAAACCAACACACCCGTCCATCCACTATAGATGATGATCTATCCTGAAGATAGACCATCAGTCTTAAAAGTGGGATGATCCCTTTAAGTGGTGTGCATGGGTTTGCCCAACACCATTTTAGAGTTTGACCATAAATGCCTGGGAACAATGGTGATTCTCTAACTGAGAGGATCTAAGGGCTCCTGTCCACGGGCAAAATTTTAATGCGTTTCCCACAGCGATTATCTGGCCGTGGGGAACGCAGCGAACACGTTCATAGTGTTGGTATGGAAAGCGCAGCCCCCATGTCCACCAGCGGAGAATCACAGCAATTCTCCACGCGTGGCCGGCAATTCATAGCGTGCTACTAATTGCCGCGATTCTCCATGGTCAGCCTATCTGTCAGCCTATTCCCAGGACATTACAATGTTTGGATACAGTACTCATAAGACAAACTCTGGAGTAAATTGTGGGGTACCTAAATAACTGTACTACTACTTTTATCCAAGACATCTTACATGCGAGAAAGGATTCTTCAACTCAAGAGAAGAGGAGGCTTACTGGTGGGGAAAGCGAGGTGGTCAAGGCTGGCAGATTATATCTATGACCCTCTGAGCATGACAGCATTTTGGGGATATTTATGAAAGTGTCTAAGGGTGCCTGCACACTTGCTACCGCGATTTCGCAACGTTTTTTTTACGCAAATGCTAATAGGACTTTCTAATGTTAAAAATTGTTTGATAACCAATCAGAGCAATCTCTTGCTGGAGGCGGGGTTTTCAATCCCCTTTACCAGCAAGAAATGTTCTGTCAGCGCTGACATCTGCATGGAAGCCTACAGGAACACCGGAGAGCAATGGGAGTGACCCGGACAGCACCTGCTAGGTGAGTATTGCTTTTTTTTTTCACGCAGTTAAGCTAGGGCTTATTTTCAGGGTAGGGGTTATATTCCAAGCCCTCCCCTGGAAATCTGAGTAGGACTTAGTAACGGGTAGGTCTTACTTTTTGGGAAACACAGTATCACGTTCCAAGAAATGTGGGTCACATTACTATATTACTAAAATGACCTTTGAGGCCTCGGTCAGACGGGCGTTTTTTTGCGCGATTTGCGCATGCACATGCGATCTGCGCATATATAGACCCAGTGCTTCGCAATGGGATCAGTCACTTGTCTGCTTTTTATGTGGATGTGCGATAAATGATAGGACACGACGAATCGCAGAACGCGATAATAGACACCCGCTCAAGGCAGCTGTGCTCGCAAGTTCAATTTTACCTTGTTGGCACTTAAAAAATGTACAAAAAAAAAAGGAAGGAAAAGTTAAAAGAAAAAACAAAAAAAAAATCTTTTCCCATATTAATAATAAAAAAACTAAAAATAATATAAAAAAGCATATTTGGTATCGCCGTGATCATAAAGGTCCGATCTATCAAAGAAGCACCATATCCCCCAATGTGCATAGCGTCAGAAAAAAATACACAATTCCAGAACTTGACATTTTTGGTTACTCTGTATCCAAGAAAAAGTTTAATAAAAAGTGATCAAAAGGTCATAAAATCTTCAAAAGGGCACCAGTAGAGTCTACAGGATGTCCTGCAAAAAAAAATCAGCCCTTACAACTATCTGAATAGAAAAATAAAAAAATTATGGATATCAGAAGATGGCAGCAGAAAATATTTTTTATGTTTTTCTAAAGATATTAGAATGTGGCTCTTTAACCCGTTCCCGCTCCAGGACGTACCGGTACGTCCTGGCAGCCTGGTACTTCCCGCAACAGGACGTACCGGTACGTCCTGGGGATAGCGCGGGATCACATAAGATCCAGCGCTATCCCGCAGCGGGAGCCGGCTGTCAGTCACAGCCGGCGTCCCGCTGCAACAGCGGAGGGACATCGGAGATGCACCCCCCGCTGTTAACCCCTTCCCTGCCGCGATCTAAGTAGATCGCGGCAGGGAAAGAGTTCACAGAGGGATCGCGCTCCCTCTGTGTCTCCGTCCGGAACTCGCGATGTCATCGCGAGAGCCCGGCCTGTCGCCATGGCAACAGGACGCCAGACACTGGCGTCCTGTATTGCCTGTGCTTATAATCGCTGTATAAGCGATAAGGCATGGCAGAGCAGTAGCTCTGCCATGCCTTATGACAGCGATCATAGGCACAGTGTTGTAAGTCCCTCAGAGGGACTCAAATAGTATAAAAAAAAGAAAAGAAAAGTGTAAAAAAAAAAAAAAATGTTAAAAAAAATGTAAAAAAAACCCCTTTTTTATGCTTTTTCTAATATTAGCATAAAAAAAGGGAACAAAAATTAAAACCCCACATATTTGGTATTGACGTGTCCGTAACAACACGTACAAAAAGTTGAACACACTTTTTATTTTGTACGATAAAAAGCGTAAAAAACAACGCTAAAAAACAGAGGCAAAATGCTAATTTTTAGCATTTTGCCTCCCAAAAAATGCAATAAAAGTGATCAAAAAAGCCGTACATTCCTCAAAATGGTACCAATAAAAACTACAGCTCGTCTCGCAAAAAATAAGCCCTCATAGAGCTCCGTAAATAGAAAAATTAAAACGTTACAGGACTTTGAATGCAGCTATAGAGGAAAAAAAAGATTTCCGAAAAAAAGGGGGTTTTATTGCAAAAAAGTGTAAAAACCTAAAAAAAAAATATAACAATTTTGGTATCGTTGTTACCGTACCGACCCGCAGAAAAAATTTAGTGTGTCATTTATGCTGCATGATTAACGCTGTAAAAAAAAGAAAAAGAAATCTATGGCAGAATTGATGCGTTTTCTCTCCCTGTTATCATAAAAAAAAAAAAAAAAAATTTTACGATATTGTCTATGTACCCAAAAGTGGCACCGATAAAAACTACAGCTCGCCACGCAAAAAACAAGCCCTTATACGGCCGCGTCCACGGAAAAATAAAAAAGTTATGGCTTTCGAAAAATGGAGATGGAAAAATACCAAAAAATCACTTGGTCCTCAACGCCAAAATAGGCCGTGTCATTAAGGGGTTAATAGCTCTACTAGCATGCCTTTACTTATGATGGCTAATAATGAAGACAGCAAAAGTAAAACTATATAAGTTTGGTGTTGCTGTAATTGTACTGACCCATAGAATATAGTTATCATGCCATTTTTGATACAATGTATATGCAACTAGAATCCGCAGGATGGCAGAATTGCATTTTTTCCCATTTCACTCCACTTACAAATTTTTTAAAAGCCTTCCAGTAAATTTTGTGGCACATTAAATGGTACCATTGAAAAATACAAGCTCTCATCCATCATTTAGATATGTACACAGAAAAGCAAAAAGGTCATGATTTATTGAAAGTGAGTAGGAAAAAAGAAAAAGTGCCATGTCCTTAAGGCGGGGGTGGGGTGGGGGGGGCATTTTTCCTATTTAATATTCAAAGGGATGAAATGTGGATTTTGAAGAACTACAGTGCAAAAAACCTGTATACAAATATAGAGAGCTTAAAAGACATTTTCATTCTCTTCCAGCTGCGGAGTCAAGACATATCTTTGTAGTGCATTCACACGCATTTAGATTGAATGGTGTCAAGAGGGTTTCATTTGAACTGAAATGACCGTTCATCATATACTGCTTACATTTCAATCTCCCCTAAACCACAGGGGCTGATAATAAAGCACCTTGTAATACTATTGTGAAGACATGGAAAAATAGATAGGAGTGAAATATGTTACCCGAGCGGAAAACCAGCATGCACAATGTGGGCCTTCATTCTGCCAAATAGAAGCTATTTGAACACATTGGTATTGTCATATATCACGTATCGGGAACTATTGGTACTGATGAGCTTTTAGATATCGTTATTAATGGTTTTAAATTATGTATATATACATATTAAAAGAGATATGTGTCTTGGACAAATCTTGAAGATGGAGTAATACAGGCAGCAATCCCGCAAGTCAATGTTATTCTTTTTGGACAAGCCTTATAACAGTTACTGGGAATTGAAAACCAAGCCAGAATCCATACACAGACAGCTGTTTTTTGTTTTTTTTGCCCCTCATCAGTGTGCAGTAGGTTTCTGGCTTGGCTAGTGAGAGGCCTATAGATGTGGGTCAGGAAGGGCCTGAAGGAGGTGTGTGGAGACACCTAGAAGGTGAATGAGGAGGCTTATAAGGCCATGCATGCTCCGCTGAAAAATATGCAACTAGGGAAGTTGGAACAATACCTCTGCAGCTCCACCTATGGGAAGGCAGCATTTCTGCAAGTCAGTGTCATTCTCTTTAGAAAAGCGTTATAACAATGACTGGAATTGGAAACCAAGCCAGAATACGTTACACAAGACAGCTGTTTTAGGGTTTTTGCCTCTCATCAGTGTGCAGTGGGTTTCTGGTTTGGCTAGAGAAAGGCCTATAGATGTGGGTCAGGAAAGATATTGTTTCCTCTTGAGGAGAGCACCTAGAGTATTAAGACAGAGCTACTTGGTTTTGTTTAATTAAAATCTCTAAGTCCAACAGGAGACTGTCTAAAAAAGAAAAAACTTTTCGGGAAGCTCCATGCAGAACTGTAGTGACCATTACAAATTTGTCATGGACGGAAGAGTTACTAAATCCACTCTTCTTCACTCACTCCCTCCTTAATCATTCAGGATAAAGACTTATACATCCAAGGTCTGTTTTAAGAACTTGCGCTGTTAAAGAATATGGCAGTTGCCCCAAAAGCCTCACATTTTTCAATGTTGTCTACCGGAAGACCTTGTATTTAATGTCATGCTATGGATCTACATTTACCGAATGAACGGAACTAAAAGGAGACAAAGTGGAAATAATCAATTGAAGGATTCTGAGAATAGAATAACTGTGTTATACTATATTTTTAAACATTTTGTTTTTTATTTTATATCGGTTTTTTTTCCCCCATGGGTCTTTCTTTTGTTTAAATTAAATGTATTTACTTTTCCAAGTCAGTCCAATAATCTGGAATGCTTGATAATGTAGCATCTGTCAAGCCCTGTGAGGCATTTAGAGTATTTTTGAGGGACTCTACTGTTTCACTGTACTTTTACATCTTAAAAGCATGAAATTGGTGCATATAAATTTAGTTTCTGCCGATCATAGGCTTGGTTATAATTCATGCTGACAGTCAGTGATGGGGAAGCCAAGAATTGGGTCAGCGATGACAACATGGATAATTTATACAAGATGAATATCTCCACATTTAAAAAAATGTTTTTATTTTTTTTATTTTCTTTCGTCATGTTAGAACACATTCTGGAAAGATCTAAGAAGATTTAAGTTGTTGTTTCTTTTTTTGTTTTAGAAAAAAGTTAAATCAAATGGTTACACTTCAGAAACAACAACAAAAAATATATGAATAAAATATATAACTATAGATAGAATATATCACTTCCAAGCAAAACTGCTTAGAATAAATTTCAGTGTAGTTCAGAAACTCTTAGGCCAGTCTCGCACAGACGTATTCCAATTGCGGAATCTGTGTGGAGGATCCGCGGCAAAGCGCAGGCATTAAAAAAGCATATAAAATCGTCCTTTCGCTCACACTTGCGGATACAAATTGCATATTCGGAGCAAAATTAGGAGTATTCTCTATTTCAACACGCGTTCTGCTCGGATGGCCTCTATTGAAGTTAATGCAGTCTGTCCGACCTGCAGCCCATACGCAATTAACATTGCATTTGGGTCGCGGGTACCCGTCTCATCACTAAGCAACAGAGCGGGAAATACAAACAGTCAAAAAAAAGTACTGTGCATGACCAACGGCAAGCCACCACGGTCATACTCAATACAAGAAAATCCCGCATGTGGAATCTCGCCAGCCCATGTGAGCCTGGCCTAAGTTACACAGTAGGCGGGAACCTAGTGTCACAGACTAACGAGCATATTATAGGCATACTTATGCATCTGTAATATGAACCAGTGTCTTGGCTCAAGTGCGGGTCTCCTAATCTGAACATACAGCATCATAGATTCTTATGATGCTTTGCGTTTGGGTCAGGAGACCTGCAGTCAGCCCGGGATGCGTATCTGTATTATGCAGTCAAGAAGAAAAGGTTGGGTGGTGCTACCCCTGAATTAGGTGTACAGGGCCGTATTGGCCAAAAACAGATAGGAATAGTAGAGCAATTACAGAAGTGCTCCAGCCCAGAGCAAACTCCACATCAACTCAGGGAGGGCTTGTGTATAAACTTATAGGCAGGTGAAGGCAAAAAATCTAATAATGGCGCAGGATTCCCAATTATGCAATTTGAAGCAAATGTGTTTTTAGTCCAACTCCTCTTTTATTGATTATTGCCCAGCAGATGGAACATGTTGTGGGATAGCACCTCTTTTTCAGCTTAGCTGGCAGGCACACTCCTGTGCAGTTGGATGGATTTTTCTGTGCAGGGAGACCCCAGATGAAGAGTAGAGGGGCTGAACACATGGCAGGACACTTCCTCCTCACCAGCAGCTCCTTCTCCCCCTTCCCGGCTTCCATCCGGACTGCTGAGATGACATCTGGGTGCGATCTCTTCATGAAATGTCATAATTCACAAAAACGCACAGTTAAAGGCCAGATTCGACAAGCGTATGCATATTTGTGTATCAAGCATTGTATATTTGTGTGCGCAACTTTGTATTTTACTGCACTTTTTGAACACACAAACTTGCAAATACATCTTTTTAATAAGATGGCTCAGCTGACTACTGATAGCCAGGCTCCTGCCCTAACGCCAGATACGGAGAAACCTCGGATCCTGGCAATTTAACCCCTTACTTACCATAATCAATAGCAACTACAGCATGTAAGCAGATGACAGAGGGATCCTTCTGTTACCCATGGGCATTCTGCAGTGTGATTGCAAGGTAACAATAGATTCTCATGGCAGCTGGAAGCCTGACCAAGGCCTCTGTCTGTCATGTAAGGCTGCCTGTCCACGGGCGATTGTTCATTGCGTTTGCTGTGGTGATAATTTGGCGGGTAACGCAGTGAACGCTTTTCATAGCATTACTATGGAAAGCTCAGCCGCAGTGTCCATGAGCGGAGAATGATAGCGATTCTCTGCGGTGAGCCTATCTGTCAGATAGACTCACTGCAGAGAACTGACAGCGGCCCCCCTCCCCATGGCAGAATATCGCTGCCGATATTCCGCAAAGGCCGCGGACAGGAGGCCTAACTTTGTCTATTAGGTCCTCTCCTCTGGCAGTGTCTAATATGCGGCTGTCGTAGGTTTAGTAGAATGTACTACATATGTAATGCAGTGTACTATTATAGCGATCGAACTATTCAACTTCAAGTTTCCTTGAGGGACTATAATAGTGTAAAAAAAAATAAAAAATGTAATAAAGTATAATTTTAAGATTTTACAAAAATCCAGTTTAAAAAAAAATGCATTTTTTTTCTACAAAAGCCCATTTTAAATGGATAAAATACCAAAGAAAATTTAAAAAAAGCAATATATAACAGGTATTGCCATGTTCATAACAGTCCGGTAATGAAAATTTGATATTTATCGTACATGGTGAACGCCGTAAAAATAATTTAAAAAATTAACGCCAGAAATGCTATTTTTTGTTTGCTTGTTCCCAAAAAACATAATAGAAAGCAATCCAAAAGTCATGTGTACTTCAAAATAGTAACAATAAAAACTACAACTCTTCCTGCAAAAAACAAGCCCTCACATAGCTCCACTGCTGGAAAATTAACAGTGTTATCAATCTTAGGGCTTATTCAGACGACCGTATATCGGTCGGGTATTCACGCCCAGCAGATATACAGTGTTCCTCTCTGCAGAGGGAGGAGGCTGGAAAAGCTGGGAGCAGTGCACTGAGCTCCCGCCCCCTCTCCGACCCTCATCACTATTTGCAATGGGGGGGCGGGACAGGGTGGAGCTAAGTCCCAGAACTTAGCTCCAGCTTTGTCCCCCCCCCCCCCTGAATCTGCTTGTACCAGTAAGCAGTTACTTGAGAAGAGCAATGCTCACTTAAGTAACTGCCTTAACCGAGCATGCTCGCTCGTGTCTAGTGAGCACCATAAAAAACAAAACCCCAAAACAATGGCAGAAGTTCTGAGGGGTTTATTTACCCCCCCCCCCATAAAAAAAATGCTATAAGTTATACAATAGAATATATGCACCCCAGAGTGGTGCCATTAAACAATACAACTTGTCCCAAAAAACAAGCCCTCATGTCAGGTTATGGCTTCTGCAATGCGACAATGACAATTACTTGGTCCTTAAAGCAAAAAATAGGCTTGTCACTAAAGGGTTAAGGGTATGTTCACACATATCAGATTTGGTGCGGGTCCTAATGTAGATCCATCCGTTGAAGGTCTGAAATCTGCTTTGGATCCACATCTAAATATGCACCAGATTTGCCACAGGTAAACATACCCTTAGACTAACTTCACACGGGCAAGGGCAATAATAGGCGATATCTCGCTCACCAGCATGCAATTTTACCACGAATGCGAGGCATTTTTGTCAGCCGCAGTGGAGGATCATTGAGTTTCTCCTATTGTTTTCAATAACCTTGCATGGCATGGCATGCACCTAGCACATGGTGAGATGCTACCGCCGACCTCATGGAAGACAATGGCAGATTTGATGCAAGAGCACGTACTAAGATAGGACAATCTGTGACTTGTTTCCCACATTGCATTGCATGCGGGATAACATTGATCATGTATATGACTCTATTCAAAAGAATGGGGTTCATATTAGTGTGAGATCTATGTATCTCTCAATGCACAAATCTCACGCAATTGCCTCACCTGGGTGAAGCTGGCCTTACACTTAACCCTTTGCAATCCAATTTTGGATTCATGGTTTCCTAGGGGGCTTTCTCTTTCTGCCATTTTACAATGGTGCCATCTGCTGGCTAGAGCCAGTACTGCGGTATGGGACATGCTGAAGAGGCCCCCCGACAATAGAGCAGCCAGTAATATACAGTAAGAACACCCTGACGGACGTCTTCCGACATTAAAGCTGTATAGCCTTCAATCAGAATGTCTTCAAACGTCAGACAGTAGATTGAAAAGGGTTAAAGGGGTTGTCCCGCGCCGAAACGTTTTTGTTTTTTTTTCAATAGCCCCCCCGTTCGGCGCGAGACAAACCCGATGCATGTGTTAAAAAAAAAAACGGATAGTACTTAGCGAATCCCCGCGCTCCGGTGACTTCTTACTTACCTTGCGAAGATGGCCGCCGGGATCTTCACCCTCGGTGGACCGCAGGTCTTCTGTGCGGTCCATTGCCGATTCCAGCCTCCTGATTGGCTGGAATCGGCACACGTGACGGGGCGGAACTACGAGGAGCCGCTCTCCGGCACGAGCGGCCCCATTCAGAAGAAAGAAGACCGGACTGCGCAAGCGCGTCTAATCGGGCGATTAGACGCTGAAAATTAGACGGCACCATGGAGACGGGGACGCTAGCAACGGAACAGGTAAGTGAATAACTTCTGTATGGCTCATAATTAATGCACAATGTACATTACAAAGTGCATTAATATGGCCATACAGAAGTGTATACCCCCACTTTGTTTCGCGGGACAACCCCTTTAAAGTACAATTTAATTACATGCTGCTACATTGTAAGCAAATGATATAAAACAGCAGGTGCTGAGAAAATAGTGACTGACTCCCTTCACATAAGGATTTCTATAGGAAAGGACTGTAAAGCAAATAACATCATATCTTTGATGCATTGTCATGCCTGCAAAAACTGAAGTCTGCCTAGAAATAGATCCCCATGCTGGAAATCATTGTCCATCTAACTAAACAAATCTATTCCTTTGGAAGTGTGCAGGTAAAACTCAAGCTCCTTGTGAAATATGCCTTGTACGCTAACACACCTGGTCCTAGGAGTGAGAGGATATGCTTTAATCAGAACATTGCCCGATTGTGGCAGTTCATGGCGCCCACATGAGGGCTTCCTTTACTATGCACCATACTGGAAGCCGGCCTCTCTTACATGACCGTGGCGCTTTATCAGAGCATTCTCAATAGCAACACAATGGTTCTGCCTTTTTTGAAAGACTACATAGGGAGCGGGGTTTGTGAAATTCCTACCTTATCTTCATTCAAAAAGGAATGCAAACTTCAAGAAGATGAAAACCCTTTGTCAAACAAAACCTGCATAGTTTACTGCTGCAAATATGCAAATAAAACAGTTTACAGTGTGTATATATGAATGTCATGCTCTATGGTTCTGAATGTAACAGCAGTCTATTATAACACAAAAAATGCACAAAAACCGCAGTTTTAGGGCCCTTTAACACAGAATGATTCTACAAAAAAAATCGCTGGATCATGCAGCCAACAATTGAACGACGAATGATAATTTTTTTTATCGCTAGTCGTTCATTTTATGCAGGCATAAAGAAATAAACGTTTGCTCGTTACATGGTGATGGTTCAGTCATTGTCGGTGCATGGAGTCTGGTTTTGCTTTTAATTCCCAGTCATTGTTACAAGGCTTGTATAAAGAGTCTAACTTTGGCTTGAAGGAATGCTGCCTTCCAATGGGTGGCGCTGTGGAGGTATTATTCCATCTCCCTTATTTGCATATGGTTCAGTCATTCACATTCACTGGTACAGTGAACGATTGAACGATCGAGTAAACTAAGTTTTAATCAGTTTATCTGCACGTGTAACTGTTTACACAAGCAAACTCTGTCCTTGTTTGCTCATGCGACAGATTTCTCGCTCTGCAGAAATGAAGCCTTAGCTGGGCCGTATTCCTTGATACCATCAGTCAATGTTGATGTGCAGAAGAGAGGTAATTTGATGTCTGCTTACCATGACTGATATCAAAGTTTGTGAATTGGTAGAAGCCTGAGGGGAGCTCGAACTACTGTACCCCCTAGTGCAGTGTTTCACTTAACCAAATCCAGTCCAAGTCCAGCAGTGCCAGCACCCCAACTTCCGCCCCAGTTCCCCGAACCTGGTGTAAAGCTTCTGCTACCCTTTTGCGGGGGTCAATGATCTCACTGCAAATGACTGGCTGACTGAATCAATTAATTCCCCCTTGTATGACGGCTCAAAGTGAAGTTTGCCAGAGCAGTCATTGAAAAGAATCAGTCAGCAAGCTCCCTGCAGTGTTACAAGGCAGTGAATCGGGACGGAGGGAAGAAGCTCTATACAATGTGACTGGGTGTCGAAACTAGGCCAGAAGCTGAAATGCCAGCTCTGCTTGATCGAGACTAGTTGTTTGTATAGCACCAACTTATTCAGCAGTGCTTTCAGGTAATTTATTACCCCCCAAGCAGGGTACTCATTTTTACTGACCAGAAGGATGAGTCAACCTTGAACCAGCTACCTAAACCATGCAGGGATTGAACCTGCAACCTTTAGGTCAGTGAGTGCTTTAAGTGAGTGCTTAACACTCTGTGCCACATGAGGCTCCTAAGGGGTCTGTTTCTCTGATCAACCCCTTTAAAGATGCTCATTTAACCTGCAGTGTGCTCCACAAAGAAAATGTTGGATTACATGCAGATCCATATAATACATGGAGGGTCTGAGTCTTCTACAGTTTTAGCTGCTGGTGTCCTAATGTGATGACACCATTGATGGTCACATAGTGTAAAGCAATTACAACTTTTTCAGCAGAGATTCCATGGATAGCAGCCCCGACAAACAAGTTCATCATGGGGTCATCAGCTTTAAAAGGTATTCCAGGCATTTACTATTAATGGCCTATCCACAGAATAAGTCATCCATAGTTGATCGGCAGTGGTCTGAGATCTGGTATCCCTAGTGAGGCCAGATGTCCATGTTGGTGTTTATAGCCAGAAGTGTAATTGACAGCGTCACTCCCATTAAAATCAACGGGAGTGATGCCTTCTTTTACACTTTTGGCTGCTCATTGTGGTCAGAGCAGGAAGTATAATAGAAGGTATTGCTCTCACAGAAGCCTATAGATAGGGGAAGGAACTGCAGAAAGAAGAGAAATTCACTCAGATTTAGCTGCAGTTAATAGTAAGTGATTGTGTACTGTGTTCTACCTACTGGATTCTCATCTCCACTGCTCACTACTTCCCTAGTGTCCTATGTGATGATGGTATTTCTGTGCATCTATTACAGACAGAATTTGAACAGAATCTGCAGGTTTCTGTGCAGTGTATAGAATGCAGCATTACAACGAAGACTCCTCCCACCAGTTCAGAGAGAACTGAAAATCACAGATCTAGTCTGCAGAGGGGCAAAATGGTGATAAATGCAGGACACGCGTGAAAGCTGATTTTAAATAATTAGGTACACTTCCAGTTATTTGTCGCTCATTTAAATAATATTTTTTTTAAAGTTTGAATAGCACAGATTTTCTCTTCTTTTTTTGGATATGCAGCTATGTAGCGATTTAATGCCGACTGCACACGGAAGGGTCAGATTCCACATGCGGGAGCCCGCAGTGGAATCTGGCCCTGACCGCAGCTGTCGTCTGCGTGTACCTGTCTCTTTTCTTATTTATCTGTACTATGGATGGCTGCAGCGAGCCACCGTCAGACATGCGCAGTACTGATTTTTTCTTTTAACCCCTTGAGTGGCGGGTTTCCTACGACCCTGTCGTACCCACCAGGGCAGGTTTTTTGAATGGTCTAATCATTGAATTTCAACTAATTTTGCAGTCGCGTTCCAAGAACCATAACTTTTTCATTTTTCCATTGACCAGGCCATATGAGGGCTTGTTTTTTGCGGGACAAGTTGTACTTTTTGATGGCATCTTTTTTGGGTATATATAATGTATTGCATAACTTTTGTAAAAACATTTGTAGGAAGATTGGGGGAAAAAAATAAATTCTGCCATTTGTTTTATGGATTTCATTTTTACGGCGTTCAACATGCAGAATAAATAATGTGATATCATTATTCTCTGAGTCAACACGATTCCGGCGATACCAAGTTTATACAGTTTTTATGTTTCGGGGAGGAAAAAAAGAAATGAGGAAAAAAGAAAAAAGGGGCCATGTCACTAAGGGGTTAAATAATGTACCAACTTCCTTCTCTGGGTCATTACGATGCAGGGATACCACATGTGTGATTTTATTTTACATTTTTTACAAAGTAAAGGGAGACAAGTGTTTTTATTAATTTTTTTTATAATTTATAAACTTTTTTTTTTAAACCTTTTTTTTATTTTTGTCCCTTTGGGGGACTTCCACAGGGACCCATCAGGACCCCCTGATCACTTTCCGGGGGTTCAATGGTGACAGCCCTTTGCATGCTGCAGTGACAGCCCTTTACATGCTGCAGTCACATAGACTGCAGCATGTAAAGGGTTAACACAGCAGAGATCAAAGGTTTTCTCTGATCTCTGCTGTAAGAGCAGGTACCTAGCTGTCCTCTCACAGCCAAGCACCAGCTCTCCTTGCCACAGAGATGGCTTGCTTCTGACAAGCCGATGGTCTCTATGGCAACCTATAAACAAAGCAGAAGACTTAGAAGCAGGAGATTGCCAGCATATCGGCAATATCTTCCTGCTTCTCATTGTCATGCTTTGTTCTCTGTGGGTCTGTGCAGGCAGAGCACAATGTACAGCTTATGGCATTGTGCTCTGCAGCTCCCATAGTGATACATAGCCCGGAAATCTTCCGGGCTATATCACTATCGGCAGTGGAGCTTGTCCCGGAGAATTTCCGGGTGTGCCACACAAGGGGTTAAATGTTTATTATTCCCGCGCAGTCGCTAGGCGATGATGCAGAACCTGCAACCTATCTGCAATGTCTATTGCAAATGGAATGCGGGTCGGACTGCCATTGACTTTAATAGAAGCCGTCCGTGCGGAAACCACACTACAATTGTGGTGCGGACGTCGCCTGTGGATTCCACAATGCAAATCCGTTCGTGTGCAGACGGCCTTAGTGAGTCATTCAGTTATTACTAGCTTTTATAGAAAACCTGAGCCCAGAAATACTGTCCTTTATGCTGAAAGTTGTCATCCTTGTCATATTGTTAAAAACCTACTTGTGGAGGAGTATTCCAGGGCTAATTGTATTTGCAGTGATGTAAAGGTTTTTGAATAGGAATGTAGCAGAGCTGACTGAAGGTTGGCGTGTAGAGGTTATAGTCTCTCTAGAAATATTGTTAATAGCAGATCTAGGAATTGTACCAGTATTCAGAATTTAATATAGTACAGCACAACACTTTCCAGGGTGTCACATTTAGCACTAGTTATAGTAGGAATTACACTAAAGTGGCGCAAATAACTATATTGTATTAGGACACTAACTTCTGTGATTTTGAAAAAGGAAGGCTGTAATTTTCTTGACCGAGGATGAGCTTTAACTGTGCGAAATCTTGTCTTTCCAAGTGCTTATAATTCCTCTAGCACAAAAACCCGTATGAGACTGAAAATCTGTGGCTCCTTTAAGTGATGTATAAATAGGTTCACAGCATGTAGATGTATACTGTAGGTCGATGCGATACTTTCTTGAATACAGGTTATAATTATGAGGCTAGATGTTTTCTGAATTGTAGCTAGTATGGTATATAGTGCAAGGAGTGCAGCCTCCAGAAGGTGGGGTGCACGACTCATGCTCTACGGACGCACATTGGAGAGCACCTCCGAAATATACACAGTCCTGGTTCCCGCAGTGTGTCTGATGCTGCCAAGCACTTTATTCAGTAACATGACTGTGATGGTAACAGCACTGGTACACATTAGTAAAGACAGATGCCTGTTATCTCATTAGAGACCCCAATACCCCTTTTTACTGACCTCACTAATGGACTTTAAACCTGCGCATGCATCTTTTTAACCCCTTAAGGACCAAGCTGTTTTGTACCTTAAGGACCAGACACTTTTTAGGGATTTTACCCATGTGGCGTTTTTACGGCTCTATTTTTTTCCTTTAGCTACCAAAATTATTTTTGCTGCACTTTTTTCCGTGACATATAGGACTATTTTTTTATACCTTTTTCACTGACTTTTTTTTCCCGTGTTTTAGTTTTATTGGGGGTAAAAAGCTAAAAAAATCATTTTTTTAACATTTATAATTTTTTTTAAAATTCTTTTTATATTTACACTAAAATAAAGTATGGGAACAGGTTCCTCTATTTATTTTGGACGTTTTGATATATAGTATGTATGGTTTTGGTTTACAGGGTGCATACGGCGACGGTTTTGGTTGGCGTCTGCTTTGTGTTATTTTCTTTCTATCTAGTCTGACCCTCCAGCTCTGCAGTAGCAGGGAATCCCGGGAGGTCACATGCCCCCCCCCCCCCCCCCCCCGAGGCTCCCGTAGTGAAAGTACATGTTACTTTCACTTTTCCCGCAGAGTGCTCATTGAGCACTGTATATCGGGAAAGCAGAAAGCAGGAAAGGTTAAAAACCCCTCCTGTCTTCTGCTCCGGGTTATCAGCTGTGCTGTCACTAACAGCTGATAACCTGTTCCAGCTCTGACTGATTGCAGAGGCAGGAGACTTAAAGCACCGCCATAATTTTACTATCGGCGGTGCTGTAAGCCCAGGACCAGCCGCCGTAAATTTACTGTGGCTGGTCCTAAACGGGTTAAGGCGGTGGCTTGGCTGACTACTGAAAGCCTGGATCCTGCTGTAATAGCTAGTAGTGAAGAAACTTCAGAGTCCCCAAAGAAGCAATCCAAGAGTCCTATGTACCTCAAAAGGGCACCAGCAAAAACGACAACTCTTTCCACATAAAACAAGCCCTCACACAGCTCCACTGCCTGAAAAATAAAAGTGCTATGGACCTTGGAATACAGCGATGCACATTCAATTGTTTTTCTTTAAAAAAATGTCTTTTATTGTACAAAAGTGTTAAAAAATAAAAAAATACATAACTTGGTAATACAGTAACTGTACTGATCAACATAAGAAAATTATCATGTTATTTTTACCAAATTCTGTAAAAATGAAACCCCAAAACAATGACAGAATTTCTACATGTTTTTTTTAATTCTTCCCTCTCCCCCCAAAAATGTGATAAAAGTTATACAACACGTTATAGCTACTTTCACACAGACGAGGGCGATATTGGGTCGTGTTTCACGGCCCGATATCGCACTTTCCACCAGGTGAAAACCCTGTGTGTCAGTAGTGGCATGGGATTCCTTCATCCACGTGGGGAATCCCTTCACCCCCGCTGCATCTGAAGACAATGGGTGTCTCGCAACGCACAAATCTCACGCGATTTTATTGACCGTGTGAAACTGGTCTATACGTACTTCAGAATGGGGCCATTAAAAAAAGAAAACACAGCCCCCAAAAAACTAGCCCCCATATGGTTGTATCAATGAGTTATGGCTCTTGCAATGTGATGATTGCTTGGTCCTTAAGGCATAAAATAGGCTGGTTTCTAAGGGGTTAAATAAAACAGGGTCACTCACTCACACCTGATTGTCATCTCACTGATTGAAAATGATTAACTCTAATTTTAGTTTCACATTGCTAATTTTAAAAGGTCACATATTTTTTCTACCCACAGACGTGATATTGGATCATTTTCCTGAATAAATAAATGACCAGGTCTAATATTTTCGTCTCATTTGTTTGATTTTCTTCTCTTTATCCACTTTTAGGACTTGTGTGAAAATCTGATGTAGTTTTAAGGTCAAATATAAGCAGAAATATGGAAAATTCTGAAGGGTTCACAAACTTTCAAGCATCACTGTAACTAGAGTGTCCCAGATTCCTGTTAGTAGAGAAGCCAAATGTCTATCGACAGGCAGATTATACAAAACTGCTGGAAGGGAGACCCCTTCAAACTTGATTTACAGGGGTAAAACTCAAACAAGTTTGCAAGTCTATTACTGGATTGATGACACACAGGCTGATAGATGAGCAGAAGTTGTGTGAAAGGTTAATGTCCATTTAAAGGTTGTGGTCATCAGAAACCAACTTACAAGTTATTACTTGCTAATCTAATATAAAAGCGCCTACAGGCTTTTTCTTGCACCACACTTTGACCCCTTGTAACTAGAGTTGAGCGAACATACTCTGCCGAGCTTGATGCTCGTTTGAGTATTAGCGTACTCGATGGTGCTCGTTACTCGAATGAGCATCACGCCGCGTTCGACTCCGCCCCAGTTTTTGGCTCCTCCCCACTGTGACGTGCCAGTTTTTGCCCCTCCCCGCCGCAGCGCGTGTGTCAATGGCAAATTTTTTGGCTGGCAGGCAGGGGGAGAGAGAGAGCGAGAACAAGAGAACGAACAAAAAAAAAAAAAGCTCAGGACCCAGCGTCCCACATACAAAAATGCTCGAGTCTCCCATTGTAGTCAATGGGGTTCGTTACTCAAGTAAAGCTCTCGAATTTTACGAAAAGCTCGACTCGAATAACGCGGACCCGAGCATTTGGGTGCTCACTCATCTCTGCTTGTGACCTTTGGTGGATGATTTTGGTGTCATTAGATTTGTGACATCCTTCAATATCATAAAATTTGAGTTGGACATACTGAGTGACCCATCAGGCCAGGTCAAAGTTCCTATGTTAAGTCTAGCGGTGCTGTTGTGCTTCAGCCAACAGCGCTGCTAAGGAAAGTCAGGGCTTCTTCACACTGGCGAGGGCGATGTCGGGCCGTAAATCATGTCACAATATCGCTCATGTAGTCCTTGGGGAAACATGGATACGGCCTTGCATCCCTGCCGAGCTGAAGGAATCCCCCAGCGCTGCTATCACAGCCGTGGCAGGGGATCGCAATATTCTCCCACTGTTTTCAATGGGGCCTGTGCTGCTGCCGCCGACACTGTTTACAATGATGTGCGATATCGCAAAAAAAGAGAGGACATGCTGCATAGCATCACAACACGGTGCCATACAGGGAAACAGCGTAAATGTGAATGAACCCATTTTATGTTTGCGTAGCGAACATCGTGTCAATCTAATATACTAAATAAGAGTTGGTACTCAATGGAAATTAATAGGATGTTAAAGAGAAGCAGTAATCCCGTTATGGGGCTCAAAATGATGGATCGAGGAGCTGTGTTTCATACTCCATACGTGCCCCATCCCTGCGCTTTGTCCCTGCGAAGTTCATGTGTGCCAGCAGCTTGACTCTTTCTGCACATGCATCTCCCATTCATCTTTAGGAGACATGCGGGGAAAGAGTCACGCTGTGTGCGCGCAGAAACTTCACTGGAACGGGGCACCCAATGAGTATGAAACACAGCTCCTCGTTCCATCACCTTTCAACCCAATAACCTAGTTTATGGGGCTCAAACATAATGACAGATTCCCTTTAAATACTTTTGTGTTAAACGTATTGCACAAAAGTACTGAACATTACATAGATTATTCTTGGTAACCCGGTGCCATACTATTTTGGTTGTACTCTACAGAAAGAGGGCATATTTTAGGGATTTTTTCCTGGCTGCTCCTGGCCTTATTGCACCATTGCATTTGCTTATAACTCAATACAGTTGTTTGACCTTCCTCAGTAATGTACAATCCTGATGTAGGACTTGTACCTCTGTACCGTGATCATCACTATTGACTATTATAATGGCTTACACGCGAATAACTTCCCATACATGTCAATTCCTATTAGCTTTATTTGTGACAATTTCATGCTAGAAGGACACATGCCATTATGTACTGTTGTGGGTTTCTCTCCCAGGTTGTTCTCACTACCTCTGTTCTTATGTTATGTAGCTATTATTTTAGAGGTGCATTTAGACAAGATCTCACTTTTTTTTCTTGCTCCCCGTCATAGTTCTTCAAAGAGGCATTTTGATGGCCAAATCCCCAGCATTACAAGGTTGTTTTCATTACTTTGTTTAAGACCTGTTTTATACAGTTATCATTTTAACATGGCAGAGATGTATGCAGAGCAACCTTTCTATTACGGGTGACTACAGGACACATTAATATTGTAATCTGTGGAAATATATCCCTTTTTTCCCCAGTCACTCTGCTAAAGCAATTTATCACTTCAGTGACTAATCTTCTGTTTTCTATTCTTTTACGCCTACTAGAGTAAAAAATATAACCCTTAGCGCCTTCAAATTTGGTTGTAAAACAAATTTGGCCTGTGTAGCCTGATCTATTGACATGTCTTGTGATCAGTTACCATTGTGCTGAGTTGATCATCAGGGGCATTTATTCTGTAAGTGTAGCACTTAAGAATGGAACAATTATGTTGCCTTCATGTTGTGTGTTGTTTGATTGTCTGTTTTAAGCATATGTATGTCAAAAAGTATATAAAGACACTTTTTAAGGCTGTATTCACACAAAGGGAGGAGGCGGGACGGGGCAGGAGCTAGTGTGTTAAACTCCCGCCCGCTGCCGTCAAGGGGAGGGGGAAAGGGGGAGGAAGTTTAGCAGAGCTGCTGCTAAGCTCTCTAACTCCCACCTCCCTTTTCCAGCAGCTCTCATAGGCTCCCATAGGAGTCTATGGGACCCGTCGACGTATTCCGGCAAAAGATAGTTCCACACCTATCTTTTCTGGTCACCTTAAAAGTGGACGGCTGGAATGCGCACCGTGTGTGCCATCTTTTCCAGATGGCAATTTTGCGCACCAAAAAAATCGCCCATCTGAACAAGTGCATTGGAATTCAATGCTTCAGATGGCCATGATAAAATGTTCATGTGAAAGAGCCCTAAAATTAAGGAATAGGTGGCTGAACTAAATCCTTACCGAGTCCATAAAAGAACTCTCTACAGCCTACCTGAGCTCCCTTGAAAAAGCCTGTGTGGTGAAACATGTTGGGAGGGCATGTGTTACATGTTTTTTAGACTAAGTTTAGGGATGACCTAACTATGCAAAACATGATTATAGATAGCTTGAGCTTGATAGTGTTGAGGCAGCCTTTTTGTGGTTTAACAGAGATCTCCAGCCTCTGTCATAACTGTGACTAATGCATAATCAGTTTTAATTCGGTTCCTTATATAGCACTTCTATTAATTGACACCCTGTGCATCCCATTATTGGCTGCCAACAGTTACGTCATTTCTCCAAACACTGCATGCTGTGTGAATATATTAGTGGCTAAAGACAATTGCCCTCACAGCCTGCCTAGCAATATATATTTAGTTCTTTTATGGACTCCGTAAATATTTAGTTCAGCCACCTATTCCTTAATTTTAAAGTGTCTTTCCCTGTTTTTAGCCCATACATGTCAATAAAGTATATAATTTTATATTATTCTCTTTTGGGAGGGTATAACCATTAGGCTAGCTTTTTGCCTTTAATTAATTAATTTGCTGCGCTTATGGACTATTATATTTTTAGTCTATAGACATTATTGCTTCAGCCTTGTAATATATGGAGGCTGGGAGTGTGAGCTGACCTTTATTTAGTCAGTTCTTTTCACTCTCCAAAACCACACAGTGATAGGTTAGTTGCCTTTCTATGTAATCGGGCCCCTGCATTGCTACATACTGTAACTAGACATTGCCTCTCAGGGTTCTGAGACAAATGGGTGAAAAAATAGCACTTTTGCATTGCAGGTATAGAATCTGAAATCTGATTGTTTCTGTCTTTAGTAAAAAGAAAGATTCTGTAAAATTAAATTATGCTTGTACACATCTAGCTGGCTGTGCGCCCACCTCTAAGCGGGGCTCAAGGGAGTTGGGAATCCTTCCCTAAGGAAATATTAAGACGTACGTCTCTCTATTGAGCTCCCTACCTCCAAATGCATTGTGATCTAAAATAACATCAAGGAGAATGAATGTTCCATGCAAAATGGGCTAATGGTGTCCATATTTCTTGACAGATATGACTAAAAAAAATCCTGCTAGAGAATGTCTAACAACGTGATAAAAAAACACTTGTATTTAGGTTTCTAATTTTATTGGCTATAATGAAATGATGCCCATAGTAACAGATAAAAAGTCAAGAATTACACTTGTTTCATTTGGCTTTCAATAACAGGAAAGTGACACTCATGTTAATGCAGCCACTTTCTACATAGCCTGGAATTTTGTGGAGGTGGATGTCCTTGAAATTAAATGCTACTGGTATGTGTTATGTGCTAGTTATTACTTTTCTATTGGAAACTGAGAGTATTGTTAGCTGCTTCCATGAAGTCGAAACTTTTGCCTCTACTTTCTGAAACAGATGTGAATGTAATAAGCAGCCTGTAAGATGCAATTTGTAAGCAGCTGCTACGCTTCCCATTCCCTGAACTCATAAAAGCAAAGTTCTGCTTTGGTCTGTGTGACAAATGCTGCACCTTTAATGTGGGAGCGATGTTTACTCTTCTGTTTAGGCAGGTGAAGGCAGTGGGGCAATGAATTTTTATACCACCGTGTGGCTTTCTAGATAAAAATACTTCACAATGCTCATTCCGTCATGATGATTCTTTTGAAGAATGTTTTGATGCCTGAGAAATGCGGAGATGAAAGGGTCATGCCTAAGGATATCCGCAAAGATTTGGACTGCGCTTCATAATGGTAATAAAGACCAAAACACTGCTGCCAGCGGGGATCTGAAAGGACACTTACAGTGCAAATAAGCTATAAAACCTAATGACTACTGATAAAAGTGGCATAAAAGCAGTAGGCAACAGAATGGATATGATTGCCCTCATTGAGATATAATCCATGCAGGGAGCATCAGTATGAAAATGAAACATTTTTTCTATTTTTCCGAGTGAGTCAATTTGCCAGGCATATATCTTGCTTAAGGTGGCTCTCCGGGACTGTATACAGTTTACAGAAAAATCACACTTTATAACGACACTGAAATACTGCGTGATTTTTATGGCAATATTGTTTTTAGGCATAGGTTGACTTTTAATATTTTTTAACATAACATGTAGATATAAACTATCATTTCCATTGGTTTTCAGTTACAGCTGCAACACCCCAGAAGGGTGACTCTGGGCACCTGGCTAATGTGAAGTGCTGGGAGGGTGAAGTGCTGACGTGTCACGGTGGCACTTGCCATGCTCTGGTACCGTAGGGATGACACGCAACCAAGGCCAGTGTAAATTACACGCCAAGCTTTGACTCCCATGGCTGGGAGTGCCAATAAAGGGGATGAGGGGGGTTGTAGTAGATATCACTCGTGACGCCACTGTTCCCACACACCGTTATTCTATGCGGCGAAGTAATAAAACACAGAGACTTGTGTGTAGTACCTCGGGTCCTCAGGAACGCTTAAGGCCCGGTATAACTTTTACTTGAAGAAAACTTGTATAACAGGTATTTACAGGTCAAATTCCCTTGTAGCAGGTACTAGCTATAGCTCAGAGGTAGGGAGGATACACGGGAACAATACACCCCCATAGTCCACGTTATTCATACGTCACCGGTCCTGGAATTGGGAGCACTCCCGAGGAGGAAAAGGGTAGGGGTCACTCTACAAGCACTATGGCAGACAAAATTATTCCAGAACACGGCTTAGCCTAGATACATCCCACACAGCATCCGTGTGGGTGTCACAAGTACATACCTCTGTGCAGTGATCCTAATGCCGGATGGCCGCACAGGGAAAACGCCTGTGTTATGAATAGGTACTTGTTTTAGTAAACTGAGGTAGTGCGATCTCTCTCTGGAGGGCACTCACTACTTTCACATCCACTCACCAGACACTACGGGTAGTCTCTCTTCTTCCCCCATCTTCGCCTACATGGAAGCTAAAGGCGCTTCCATGCAGCTCTGTGTTAGCACTCTCTCTTCCAGCTCTCTGGCACTCACATTTATACCTTTTTTATATCACATGACAAGAGAATAGATACATTCAGCAGACAGAGCTGACAGGCAATGATTTTATTACAGTTAACCCTTCAGACACCGCAGCTGTGCAACACACATACAGAAAATGACAAGACGGCTTGCACAGTGCATCCACATGAGACAATACATGTATGACATTTATGGAGGGGACCAGGATGTTTTTCTGGAACACTGCACAGCTATGCCTGTATAGTCTCATCCAGAGGTGCATTCAGACTTCTGTTGGTTGTTTCTGGAAATAGTCAACAGAAGCACCCTTAAAAGTGTGCTGTCCGCTCGGATATCACTACACCTCCTTCTGTTACGCATTGTAAAATTGTACAGCAGCGCTTAAAAATGCACTAAGAAAATTGCTGATAATGCCTAACTTTTTGGGTTGTCTTCCGTTGTCTGTGACTAAGAAAGTTTTTGTTGCCTACTATTAAAAACTTTTTTTGCAAAGGCTAATTGTTGGCCGAAAAAGTGTTCAAATGAGCAATTTTTAACCCATAGTCGTCCCATGTAAAAGTAGGAGCCAACAGGGTTCTGAGTGAGATATTGCTCATTAGTCGCTTCACTTCAGCTCACTGAAACACAGCAACTAATGAGCAACTTCTCACTCAGGGTAAACAGGCAGTTGTTCATCTACGGAAGACTGCCTGTTCACTGTGAATATAGGTGGGTGGTTGAAAGGGATTTCCAGTGCGTTCCACCTCCATTCAGTGAGCGATTGCCCCTTCTGTGTGAAAGCACAGGAGTGGTAGAACGGTAGTTGGGGTGGCCTGACAGTCATCCCGTGTAAAAGTACCCTAAGTGGTTGCTTAAGTGGTGTAACTGGCTCCTATAGGCTAGAGTAATTTCTGTATGCCCACTGTTCAGTCTGTGCTATTTTGCAGGCTGTTCTACCTTTTTGGTGTAGGTGGAAGTCTTGCACTTTACTTGGATAAAGAAAGGTTAAAGGGGTATTCCAGTTGTGAAAAAAAAGTCAAAAATTCCGGATGTAAAAGGTATTTGAGCCATATTAATGCACAGATGGTTACGAGTATAAATTGTGCAGCTATTATCTTTTTATCCTGTCCTCCATTTCTGTGGTTTCTGCACATATCTATTTTCAAAGATGGCTGCCAAATTCCGCTGCTTGAAACTACATTTCACACAATTACCCGCTCTGTACTTCCTTCCTGTGCACTTCCCCGCTAAGCATTGCCCTGCTATTGGTCAACAATCCAGTAATAAAGGCCGAAGAGAAAAAAAGCTATCCCTGGTCATTCCTACCGAGCAAGCCCAACCGGTAGTGCTGGAATGCCCACAGGTCGTATTCAGGGGCAACCTCTGAATAAGCACTTCTGAAGTGCCAGAAGAAGGTTAAGGATTTTAGAGTTACAGACACAAAATCCAAAGCACAACCAAATTGCAAACTTTAATAACATTTGATTAGTATTCATTTGACAGAAACTTTGCCTAACTGGAATATTCTTTTAAGTTAATGTGCGTGCTTCGACAAGCGTACTGTAAAAGTAACTTTCGGAAGGATTGCTCTGCTCTCCTAGATGCTACCAATGGGATGTCACAGCAGCTCCCCACCATATGCCGAACTACAAAATGATAGCTACTAAAAACTATAATTAACAACGGGTCCCCTGTCTCCATTCGCCATATGATATTGGCAGGTGTCACAGCCTCCAATAAAACATTGATGGCGTTAGACTTCCATAACCGTTATTGCTGATGTGTCACCCTCAGCTCTCCATAACGTGACAGGAGTGCTCAGTGCCTGACTGCTGCTGTTGGACAAAGTTTAGTACTTTGGTAGTTGTATGTTGTCATTTATTGTAATGTGTTCTTTTAGACCCATGTCTATGTAATGTGGTGTTTGAGGGAAGTAATCTCATTTCCATAGATCTTAAAATACAAAATCCAATACATTGATTGCACAAACTTCCATGTGACCAGTTGCAAAGTTTTTGTGAAAAGTGAGTATTGTAAGCCTATTGTTATTAGTTGGATCTATTGTGGTCACTAAGCATGTTTGATCAGCTTTTGACCAATGTGTATGGCCAGTTTTAAATGGTCACTGTACTTTGAGACAACTTGTGTTAGCCAATGCGATAAGAAAAAGTGCAAATCACTTTATGTAAAGTGAGATTTTTGGGCTGAAAAATCCCTATAAAGTTCTAGACACTAGAGGTCTCCCTTCCTTCTAATTTTTTGTCCACTCCTGTTATGTGAAGTCTTTCTCTAGCAGCAGAGACAACAAGATGGAATGAGAGGAGGATGCTGACTCATGCTGCTCATAGAAGTCTATAGACAGCAGGTAGAGTTGGGAGAATGGCTAACACAGATGTGCTGCCAGAGAGAACTGAAAACTGAAAAACTATACTGTACAGTCTGCAGAGTGGAAAATGGAAAACAAATGCAGGTCATGTAGTGGGCAAAAACAGTGCTACTCCTCATGTTCACACACTGCAACTTATTCTGAAACGTCAGGTACAGGGGCGTAACTATAGAGGGTGCAGGGGATGCGGTTGCACCCGGGCCCAGGAGCCTTAGCGGGCCCATAAGGCCTCTCTTCTCCATATAGGGAGCCCAGTACTATGAATAAAGCATTATAGTTGGGGGATCTGTTACAGGTTTTGCCTAGGGCCCAGAAGCTTCAAGTTATGTCTCTGTGCAGCATGGTTTAGGTATGGGTACGGGTACAGATACAGATAGGGGGGGGGGCAGCTCACGTTTTGCATCAGGGCCCCTGAGCCTTTAGTTACGCCCCTGGTCAGGTACAATTTAATTAGAGATGAATCACAAATACTGTAAGCAAAGATCAAATCTGCATCTAGACTCTAGTTAGTCTCTAGTAACATTTTTGCTACACTTGAATATTAGGGAGTCGCATTAACAGCAGCAGTAATTGTTTTATTTCCCTGTACATAATATGTATATAAATGAGCAACTCTGAATGACATCTCACAATGAATTCTAGTTTAGTCTATGCGTCTGGGGCTAAAATCCTTGTGCGAACTCAGTTTAATGTGTTTACTGGTTGTACCTTCCAAATTCCTGCACTATAATGTATTTGACACTTCTGCATCCTGACTTGATTTTGAAAATGTCAAGAACACTCTTGGGTGATTATATTGTGAGCGAAATATTTCTTAAGTTATTGTTGTAATAAATGACTAAATTGAGATTAGCTGTCTTTTTCTCTGTCACACTTGCGCCATTGCTCCTCAGGATACTGCAAGGCTTCAAGATGTCATCAATCTGCTCTGATTGGCTCACATATGTCGGAATAGATGCCCTGTGTGGGAGTTGACGCGCTTAAAAGACCAGGGTTGGGTATATGTTGCACAGAGTGTTTAATAGCATGAGATATATACAGTTGCAAGAAAAATAAGTGAACCCTTTGGAATTTCCCACATTACTGTATTGATTAAATTGTGGTCTGTTATCTATGTCACATACAAGCAAACAAACACAATCTAGTAAGCTAAGGGCTCATTCACACGCGCGTATATTCTGTCCATATTCAGTCAATATTTTTTACTGATTGAATATGGACCCATTGAATTAAATTGGTGTATTCAGACATACGTTTTTTTACTCAGACCAATCTTGCACGTAAAAAACCCATAGCATGCCCTATTTTGGTTCGTATTCATTAAAGTTTATGAGTGCATAAAAAATCCCCACAGTGAATACACATTAACATCTATATTCACTGCTTCTTTCTTTCTTGCGCACCTTGTTTTCTGTGTGTTATGACAAAATTGGCAGCACTTGGCCCTTCTCGTGTTTTTTCTTCTTGTGCACATAAAAACAGATATAAGAAAAAAGCTTACCCGTACATTGAGAACAGTGAGTTTTTCACTGCCCAAAATTGCATCCACCCGTGTTATTGAGCCCTAATAACACACGAACTGTTGTACTGTGCATGGCTTTTATTGAACACACAGAGTAAACATACATAGTACAGAGAAAACCGTAAGTGAACAGTTTACTATTCTTTAGAATCCCCTTTAGCAGCAATCACCTCCATCACATATTTATTATACTGGAAATACGTTTTGCACAACGTTGAGGATGAATTTTGGACCATTCCTCCATGAAAATATGTTATAGTTCATCAGTATTTCTGGGATGCCTTATGCGCACAAGTCTCTTCAGGCCAAGCCACAGCACTTTGATAGTTCTACGGTCAGGACAATACTTGGCTGTTTCCCATTGTCTCTTGTGGTCATGGACTGCTGCCCTTACATTTTCATATAAAATGTTTTGATACACCTTACAATTTAATTTTCTCTCAATGATTCCAAGGCATTCAAGCTCTGAGGCATTAAAGCGGTCCCAAACAATCATCCCAGCAGCGAAGCATGGTGAAGGGAGCATGACATTTTGGTGTTGGTATGCAGTGTGGTTTTCCATCCAAAGAGAACATTGTGCTGAAAAGATCTACTTTTGTCTGATCCGTCCATAGAACATTTTCCCAGAAGCATTGTGGAACATCCAGGTGGTCTCGGAGTCGGAGCGATATGGGTTTTTTGGACAACCTAGCTTCCTTTGTAGTGTCCATGTATACCATTCGTTCTTAGTGTTGTCTGATAGTGTTGCTTGTTTATGTTGCCCATACAGTGCAATGGGAAAACAGATTTCTCACATCGCAAAAGCTTGCGATTTTGCAGCGTTGCGATACAATTTTAACATTGCTATTTTCTTGCAACGATATCACCATCACCAGTGGAAAGGAGCCCATAGAGCTGTTGCACACTTAAGTTTTTTTTCACGCGATATCACTGCGTTTTTTAAATGCGGATGGCAATGGGACTTTCTAATGTTAAAAATCGCATCGCACAAAAATCGCAAGTTTGTGCTCTGCAATTTTTGTGCAAAGCGTTTTTAACATTAGTAAGTCCCATTGGCATTCGTGTTAAAAAAAACGCAGCGATATCGCATGAAAAAAATGCGCATTAAAAAACCTCTAGTCTGCAGGGGCCCTTGGACAACACTAAAATATGGTATCATTAGTAGGTGGACTTAAATATGGCATCATTAGTAGGTAGTAAGCCTGCATGGTGCACTACATGTATTATGTGGCCTGACATCCTGGTATCTACTCTATTGTTGGGTAATAAGCAGGAAGCAGCTGCCCCCCTCGGTATAAGGTGGGTGTGTGAGTGGCTGCTCATCAGTGTCATCCACATGTGTAACTTGCTCCTCTGTTTGGCAGTCTGGCTGTCTGTATGTTGGGAATTACATTTTTATACACTTGTATCAGTATATCAGCAGGTATATGGCCGCTTTCTGGGGTTGTTTTCTTAATATTTTTACTATCATTTACAGGGGTGATTTCTTCCTCAAGACTTTTTCAGGCAACTTCTAGTTTTCAAGAAATTATTTTTGGGCCAATGTCCATGGGCAGATTGGATTTTGCATGTGGGAGCCCACAGTGGAGTCAGACCCTGCCTGCAGCCGAGGACACTGCTTACCCGTCCAGGTCTTCTATTTTCTTCACTGCGGATGTGAGCGGAGGCGCCGGCCAGCGTACCACCGCACATGCGCAGTGGAGTTTTTTGTTAAACTCCTGCTTTTCCATGGAATCCGTGGCCCATCTGCAATTCAATTGCTGATGGGCCGCGGGTCAGATGGCTTCCATTGACTTACGCAAATCAGATCCGCCCCCGTGGACATTGGACCTTACTTTGCAGCATTTTTCCCACACGTGCCCAAAACTTTTGCAGAGTACTAGTATATAGTATTACACTCCTGTGTACACTGGTTCTTTTTTATATATACTATGGTCCTGTGTACCCAAGTCCTGTATACATAGTACTATACCCCTGAGGGTGCTACCACACAGGCGATTTTCTTGCAATGCGACAGTGCTACAAATCACATGTATGTGGAGCCCATGCTTTCCTATGGGTTCTTCCACATGAGTGATGTTTTGTAGCCTGCGACATTGCAAGACTACAAGTTCGTGGTATGCTCTATACAGCCGCGATTTGTGACTTTTTTTTTTTTTCAGGTAGCCCATGTTTCCCTAGCCTTCCTATGTGTTGCATCACATGAAAACACGCATTTCGTGCGGTGTGATGCAACTTAAACAGTAAAATCCTACTGTCAAAGCCCTAGACTAAGCCCTGGCTGCACAAAAAAAATAAGAATACATCACCTCTCAGGCGCTCTCATATCCCAGACGCATATATCCCTATTCAACCCCACCTCTACTCGAGCCAACCTAAACAACCAATCACCGTGAATGAGTAAATCCAAAGAACTAATCAGGTAGCGAATGCTGTGGAGGTGGGGTGTAAAAAGCTAATATGCATCCCAGACACTTGCTTGAAGTTCTCCTGCAGAGCTTCCTGGTCAGGACTTAGAAAATCCCCGCCTCCTGGTGGCTCTGCCTCTGATTGGTTCTCGAGCTCGCGGCTCAGCTAATCAGAGCCAGTGCTCGATGAACCCATCACAGGCATTCATTGACCCATCGAATTGTGCACTGTGTGTAGACACTATAGTATTGTGCACTGTGTGTAGGCACTATAGCATTGTGTACTGTGTGTAGGCACTATAGCATTGTGTACTGTGCGTAGGCACTATAGTATTGTGTACTGTGCGTAGGCACTATAGCATTGTGTACTGTGCGTAGGCACTATAGTATTGTGTACTGTGTGTAGGTACTATAGTATTGTGTACTGTGTGTAGGCACTATAGTATTGTGTACTCTGAGTAGGCACTATAGCATTGTGTACTCTGAGTAGGCACTATAGTATTGTGTACTGTGAGGAGGCACTATAGTATTGTGCACTGTGTGTAGGCACTATAGCATTGTGTACTCTGAGTAGGCACTATAGTATTGTGTACTCTGAGTAGGCACTATAGCATTGTGTACTCTGAGTAGGCACTATAGTATTGTGTACTGTGAGTAGGCACTATAGTATTGTGCACTGTGTGTAGGCACTATAGCATTGTGTACTCTGAGTAGGCACTATAGTATTGTGTACTCTGAGTAGGCACTATAGTATTGTGTACAGTGCGTAGGCACTATAGTATTGTGTACTCTGAGTAGGCACTATAGTATTGTGCACTGTGTGTAGGCACTATAGCATTGTGTACTCTGATTAGGCACTATAGTATTGTGTACTCTGAGTAGGCACTATAGTATTGTGTACTCTGAGTAGGCACTATAGTATTGTGTACTGTGCGTAGGCACTATAGTATTGTGTACTCTGAGTAGGCACTATAGTATTGTGCACTGTGCGTAGGCACTATAGTATTGTGTACTGTGCGTAGGCACTATAGTATTGTGTACTGTGCGTAGGCACTATAGTATTGTGTACTGTGAGTAGGCACTATAGTATTGTGTACTGTGAGTAGGCACTATAGCATTGTGTACTGTGTGTAGGCACTATAGTATTGTGTACTCTGAGTAGGCACTATAGTATTGTGCACTGTGTGTAGGCACTATAGCATTGTGTACTCTGAGTAGGCACTAAAGTATTGTGTACTGTGAGTAGGCACTATAGTATTGTGTACTGTGTGTAGGCACTACAGCATTGTGTACTCTGAGTAGGCACTATAGTATTGTGTACTGTGCGTAGGCACTATAGTATTGTGTACTGTGTGTAGGCACTACAGCATTGTGTACTCTGAGTAGGCACTATAGTATTGTGTACTGTGTGTAGGCACTACAGCATTGTGTACTCTGAGTAGGCACTATAGTATTGTGTACTGTGCGTAGGCACTATAGTATTGTGCACTGTGTGTAGGCACTATAGCATTGTGTACTCTGATTAGGCACTATAGTATTGTGTACTCTGAGTAGGCACTATAGTATTGTGTACTGTGCGTAGGCACTATAGTATTGTGTACTCTGAGTAGGCACTATAGTATTGTGCACTGTGTGTAGGCACTATAGTATTGTGTACTGTGTGTAGGCACTATAGTATTGTGTACTGTGTGTAGGCACTATAGCATTGTGTACTCTGAGTAGGCACTATAGCATTGTGTACTCTGAGTAGGCACTATAGTATTGTGTACTGTGAGTAGGCACTACAGTATTGTGCACTGTGTGTAGGCACTATACCATTGTGTACTCTGAGTAGGCACTATAGTATTGTGTACTCTGAGTAGGCACTATAGTATTGTGTACTGTGCGTAGGCACTATAGTATTGTGTACTCTGAGTAGGCACTATAGTATTGTGCACTGTGTGTAGGCACTATAGCATTGTGTACTCTGAGTAGGCACTATAGTATTGTGTACTGTGAGTAGGCACTATAGTATTGTGTACTGTGTGTAGGCACTACAGCATTGTGTACTCTGAGTAGGCACTATAGTATTGTGTACTGTGCGTAGGCACTATAGTATTGTGTACTGTGCGTAGGCACTATAGTATTGTGTACTGTGTGTGGGCACTATAGTATTGTGTACTGTGAGTAGGCACTATAGTATTGTGTACTGTGTGTAGGCACTATAGTATTGTGTACTCTGAGTAGGCACTATAGTATTGTGTACTGTGTGTAGGTACTATAGCATTGTGTACTGTGTGTAGGCACTATAACATTGTGTTATGTGAGTAGGCACTATAGTATTGTATTGTGTACTGTGTGTAGGTACTATAGCATTGTGTACTGTGAGTAGGCACTATAGTATTGTGTACTGTGAGGAGGCACTATAGTATTGTGTACTGTGAGGAGGCACTATAGTATTGTGTACTGTGAGTAGGCACTATAGTATTGTGTACTGTGTGTAGGCACTATAGTATTGTATTGTGTACTGTGTGTAGGTACTATAGCATTGTGTACTGTGTGTAGGTACTATAGCATTGTGTACTGTGTGTAGGTACTATAGCATTGTGTACTGTGTGTAGGTACTATAGCATTGTGTACTGTGAGTAGGTACTATATAGTATTGTGTACTGTGAGGAGGCACTATAGTATTATGTACTGTGAGGAGGTACTATAGTATTGTGTACTGTGAGGAGGCACTATAGTATTGTGTACTGTGAGTAGGCACTATAGTATTGTGTACTATGAGTAGGCACTATAGTATTGTACACTGTGTGTAGGCACTATAGTATTGTGTACTCTGAGTAGGCACTATAGCATTGTGTACTGTGAGTAGGCACTATAGTATTGTGTACTGTGAGTAGGCACTATAGTATTGTGTACTGTGTGTAGGCACTATAGCATTGTGTACTCTGAGTAGGCACTATAGTATTGTGTACTCTGAGTAGGCACTATAGTATTGTGTACAGTGTGTAGGCACTATAGTATTGTGTACTCTGAGTAGGCACTATAGTATTGTGCACTGTGTGTAGGCACTATAGCATTGTGTACTCTGAGTAGGCACTATAGTATTGTGTACTCTGAGTAGGCACTATAGTATTGTGTACTCTGAGTAGGCACTATAGTATTGTGTACTCTGAGTAGGCACTATAGTATTGTGTACTGTGCGTAGGCACTATAGTATTGTGTACTCTGAGTAGGCACTATAGTATTGTGCACTGTGTGTAGGCACTATAGTATTGTGTACTGTGAGTAGGCACTATAGTATTGTGTACTGTGCGTACTCACTATAGTATTGTGTACTCTGAGTAGGCACTATAGTATTGTGTACTGTGTGTAGGCACTATAGCATTGTGTACTCTGAGTAGGCACTATAGCATTGTGTACTCTGAGTAGGCACTATAGCATTGTGTACTCTGAGTAGGCACTATAGTATTGTGTACTGTGAGTAGGCACTATAGTATTGTGCACTGTGTGTAGGCACTATACCATTGTGTACTCTGAGTAGGCACTATAGTATTGTGTACTGTGCGTAGGCACTATAGTATTGTGTACTCTGAGTAGGCACTATAGTATTGTGCACTGTGTGTAGGCACTATAGCATTGTGTACTCTGAGTAGGCACTATAGTATTGTGTACTGTGCGTACTCACTATAGTATTGTGTACTCTGAGTAGGCACTATAGTATTGTGTACTGTGTGTAGGCACTATAGCATTGTGTACTCTGAGTAGGCATTATAGCATTGTGTACTCTGAGTAGGCACTATAGTATTGTGTACTGTGAGTAGGCACTATAGTATTGTGTACTCTGAGTAGGCACTATAGTATTGTGTACTGTGCGTAGGCACTATAGTATTGTGTACTCTGAGTAGGCACTATAGTATTGTGCACTGTGTGTAGGCACTATAGCATTGTGTACTCTGAGTAGGCACTATAGTATTGTGTACTGTGAGTAGGCACTATAGTATTGTGTACTGTGTGTAGGCACTACAGCATTGTGTACTCTGAGTAGGCACTATAGTATTGTGTACTGTGCGTAGGCACTATAGTATTGTGTACTGTGAGTAGGCACTATAGTATTGTGTACTGTGAGTAGGCACTATAGTATTGTGTACTGTGTGTAGGCACTATAGTATTGTGTACTGTGTGTAGGCACTATAGTATTGTGTACTGTGAGTAGGCACTATAGTATTGTGTACTGTGCGTAGGCACTATAGTATTGTGTACTGTGAGTAGGCACTATAGTATTGTGTACTGTGAGTAGGCACTATAGTATTGTGTACTGTGATAGTATTGTGTACTGTGAGTAGGCACTATAGTATTGTACACTGTGTGTAGGCACTATAGTATTGTTTACTGTGTGTAGGCACTATGGTATTGTACACTGTGTGTAGGTACTCTGGTATTGTGCGTAGGCACTATAGTATTGTCTACTGTGTGTAGGTACTCTGGTATTGAATGTAGTTACTATAGTATTGTGTACTGTGTGTAGGTACTCTGGTATTGTGTGTAGGCACCATAATATTGAGTACTGTGTGTAGGCGCTACAGTATTGTACACTGTGTTTAGGCACTACAGTATTGTGCACTGTGTATAGGTACTCTTGCATTGTGTACTGTGTGTAGGTATGCTGGTATTGTGTACTGTGTGTAGGTACTATAGCATTGTGCAACGTGTGTAGGTACTCTGGTATTGAATGTAGTTACTATAGTATTGTGTACTATGTGTAGGTACTATGGTATTGTGCATTGTGTTTAGGCGCTACAGTACTGCACACTGTGTTTAGGCACTACTGTATTGTGCACTGTGTGTAGGTACTATGGTACTGTGTGTAGGTACTCTAACATTGTGTACTGTGTGTAGGTACTATGGCACTGTGTGTAGGTGCCATGTTATTGCGCACTGTGTATAGGCACTACTGTATTGTGCACTGTGTGTAGGTACTCTAACATTGTGTACTGTGTGTAGGTACTCTGGTATTATGTGTAGGTACTCTGGTATTGCGTACTGTGTGTAGGTACTATGGTATTATGTGTAGGTACTCTAACATTGTGTACTGTGTGTAGGTACTATGGCACTGTGTGTAGGTACCATGTTATTGCGCACTGTGTATGGGCACTCTGGTATTGTGCATTGTGTGTAGGTACTCTAACATTGTGTACTGTGTGTAGGTACTATGGTACTGTGTGTAGGTACTATAGTATTGTGTACTGTGTGTAGGTACTATAGTATTGTGTACTGTGTGTAGGTACCATGTTATTACGCACTGTGTATAGGCACTACTGTATTGTGCACTGTGTGTAGGTACTCTAACATTGTGTACTGTGTGTAGGTACTCTAACATTGTGTACTGTGTGTAGGTACTATGGCACTGTGTGTAGGTACCATGTTATTGCGCACTGTGTATGGGCACTCTGGTATTGTGCATTGTGTGTAGGTACTCTAACATTGTGTACTGTGTGTAGGTACTATGGTACTGTGTGTAGGTACTATAGTATTGTGTACTGTGTGTAGGTACTATAGTATTGTGTACTGTGTGTAGGTACCATGTTATTACGCACTGTGTATAGGCACTACTGTATTGTGCACTGTGTGTAGGTACTCTAACATTGTGTACTGTGTGTAGGTACTCTAACATTGTGTACTGTGTGTAGGTACCATGTTATTGCGCACTGTGTATAGGCACTCTGGTATTGTGCAGCCTTCCTACCTGCCATGTAACGCCAGTGCAGGCGCCGTGTAGGTAATAGTAGTGTAATCCCGGGTGGGCTGCACCACTTTTGTAATGAGAAGCTTGTAGGAAGGGGGATCTAATATGAAGTTTTTGTCTTTCGTCCCCCAACAAAGAGAAGGAAGCGTCTGCCCGGCCGGCTTGTCACTCCTGCTCTGCAGCGCAGTGGTTCAGCCCTGACAGCAAGGCGGCTCCCTCCAGCCCCCTCTCCCAATGATGGAAAGCCGGCAGCAGAGGAGGGGGCGCGGGGAGACATGTCAGTGCGGGAGCGCTCGCACACAGCACACTCCTCGCACAGCCGGCCAAGTTTACTACACGCTGCCCCCGTGGGGCTCCACCGCCGCTCCTCACTGCCAAGGAAACCTGCTGCCCGTGGGGAGAGCAGCCGCTCCAGGTGAGAGCGCAGCACAGAGCAGGGACAGCTCCCTGTGGATGCCGCACGCACCGCCCTGCACCCAGCAGCCGGGCACCAGCACTGCAAGCAGGAGGCATGGACAGGTTTCTGGGCTTCGTCAGGCAGATCAGAAGGTCCAGGAGGAGGAAAGGCAAGAAGTACCGGCCCGAGGAGGATTACCATGAGGGCTACGAGGACGTGTACTACTACGCGTCAGAGCATTTCAGAAGTAAGCGCTGTGGGCACCGCAGGGGTTGTGGCAGCGTGTCTGCTGGGGCATACATTGTATCACACGGATATGTGCTGCCAGTCAGGGCTCGTCGGGCAGGTCTGATGTACTGAACATCCAGCAGATCTTATATACAGGACTACCCCAGTAGATGGTATATAGATGATCATCCAGCAGATCCTATATATAGGACTACCCAGTAGATGGTATATAGGTGAATATCCAGCAGATCTTATATACAGGACTACCCAATAGATGGTATATAGGTGAATATCCAGCAGATCTTATATACAGGACTACCCAGTAGATGGTATATAGGTGAATATTCAGCAGATCTTATATACAGGACTACCCAATAGATGGTATATAGGTGAATATCCAGCAGATCTTATATACAGGACTGCCCAGTAGATAGTATATAGATATGTATCCAGCAGATCTTATATACAGGACTACCCAGTAGATGGTATATAGATATGTATCCAGCAGATCTTATATACAGGACTACCCAGTAGATGGTATATAGATATGTATCCAGCAGATCTTATATACAGGACTACCCAGTAGATGGTATATAGATATGTATCCAGCAGATCTTATATACAGGACTACCCAGTAGATGGTATATAGATACCTATCCAGCAGATCTTATATACAGGACTACCTACCATAGTAGATGGTATATAGACAAGTATCTAGTGGAGGATCTTATATACAGGACTACCCAGAAGATGGTCTATAGATACCGTAAGTATCCAGTGGAGGATCTTGTATACATGACTACTCAGTAGATGGTCTATAGAGAAGTATCCAGCAGATCTTATATACAGGACTACCCAATAGATAGTATATAGAGAAGTATCCAGCAGATCTTATATACAGCACTTCCTAGTAAATGGTATATAGATAAGTATCCAGCAGATCTTATATACAGGACTACCCAATAGATAGTATATAGAGAAGTATCCAGCAGATCTTATATACAAGACTACCCAATAGATAGTATATAGAGAAGTATCCAGCAGATCCTATATACAAGACTACCCAATAGATAGTATATAGAGAAGTATCCAGCAGATCTTATATACAGCACTTCCTAGTAAATGGTATATAGATAAGTATCCAGCAGATCTTGTATACAGGACTACCCATCAGATGGTATATACAGCAGTAGTATAGTACTGGCAATCCTCTGGTACAGTTACTCCAGCTGATAACTGAGGACTGATGTATGTACTATTACACCTGGTCACATCTGGCAGCCACTTTTCACTACTTATGCTTGTAATGATTTATATAGCTTCTACCTTAGAAGTCCCTGATGACTAATCCTTATTCTGTCCCTGAAGTTGTCATGTGAAACAAACCAGGGTCAAATACACCTTTGTGTCTCCTAGATCAGTCATGACTAAAATGTTCTGCTTAGGATGGATAACTTCTCTGTGATCGGAGTTTCATAGCTGCGGTTTTATGTATCTGTTGATTATTGGAATGGTTTTGCATAGCAGTGGCTCCAGAATTTCAGGAAAGTATATATGTACTGGGGACATGGCACATGCTGTTGAAGAATGCCAGGCTCTACCTTTTTCACAGTCCTGTTTCCTTTCAGGAAGTGATTAGAAATCTCTATTCTGTCCTTCTATATGCGCCAAAAAAGCCACAAACTCCCATGTGTTGGTAAGTGCAGTTGGAACTTCCTACATATAGTGCTTGGAATGAACAACATTCTTCTTCTATGATGGATACATTTGTCCCATCCTTCCTCTTCCAGTAGTTTCCAAGTGAATGAGGACACACTGTATATAAATGATGCATGCCGCCTCTCGCTATGCCCACTTGGCCAGCATAAGACACCAAGTGGGCCTTTATGGTACTTTGAAACTTTCTCGTTAGGATAAGTTTACACTTGTGTTACTGTATTGCATTTTGTTTTCCTGTTCCATTGTGAGAACATGAACGTGGATTGCCAGTCAAAGCGTGATTCAACCTATGATGGAGATGGACAGTGCCCAATGGACTATATTGACTACAACAAGATCCTTTGGGCTTCTGTCATACCCCCGGGCATTATCACAGACAAAATAGCAACATGTTGCACTGTTTCGGCTCAGATTTTGTGCTGGATCTGCGCAAGCTTGACATAGATGTGAACAGAGTCTAAAACTGCTCTCTTCAGACAAGTCTACAGGGTTGGCATGAATGATCTTTGCCCCTTTGTCTGGGTGAGAGGAGTCCCATTATTGGAGTTATGATGAGACTTAACCAGATGTGATTCTGTAGTGTTACATGTATGTGAGTACGCAGCATTCAGTATTAAGATGTCTTGTAGATGCCTTTCCTGTATAGCCAGGTTTACTTTTATTATCTGCACAGAGTCGCTGCTGGTTGGTGGTGGTTGATACGTCCTTTCTAAGAGCTGCAGTCATTTATTTCATGTGGGGAAGATATGATACAGAGGCGCTGCTTATTCTAGTCCTAATTGTTAGTATCTGCAGTGTGAACACGATCGCTCCTGCAGGAATCCTGCTTGTTAATTGTCCTGAAAAGACAGCGGTTACACAACTGTAAGGGGGGGGGGGCTTTCCTCTATTTTGTGTAGCTGTCACTCCTTTCTTCTCTTGGCCTATCTCAGTCGTGTCCCTTTAGTTTACAAATCGTCAGATCTGCCTGAGGAGACAGCGGCAGGCGAACTACAGGCCATGCAGTATTCACTGAGCCTGGTGTGTCATATTGCATTATGTGAGCAGTGGTGACGGTAATCTTTGCTCTCCACGACGCAAAATTTCAAGAAAGACTGTCACTGCTTGATCAGTGCCATTGCCAAGAACTAATTAAGATGAAATCCCAGGCAAGAAAACCCAGATACCAAACAGTGTAATATAAGGTCAACTCTTCCACCACAACCACTACTTGACACTTACTAGCAGTATGCAGAAGAGTACTAACAACTTATTGTGATTGGCTGTATTTACTTTAACCCATTAATTTAATGAATACGATGAGGGTTTCTTCCTGCTTGGAATGGAAAGAGTTATTGTTACACTGTAATTCCTATAGGAATGCTCTCCATGTAATTCATCTGTCCGTATAAACCACTGCAAATGTTTCTATTAGACTTCATTGTTTTGCAGATTAGTCCGGCACAAAATGATTGGAAGCGCTACACAATGTTCAATGCATTATATAAATTAAGGCAGCATTTAAAGTTTACTCTTACGGAGGCAAATAAGTTAATATATTATGAGATTGCAGAAAATCGTGTTCCGTATTACCTCCCTGCAGCTATCAACAAATATAGATTTTTTTTGTTTTTCAGTCCATAGCAAACCTGAAGATCACAAACAGTCTAGGAAACCCCAGCAAGTTTGATATTCTTGTGTCTATACTTTTGGGTTTTAGTGACAGTATATTAGGGATGAGTACATAATATAATTCTTTATTATTACCTTGTGTATTACCTAAATACTGGAAAAAGCCATCAGTTGTACATAAAGTTTACTCACTCTTTTGGAGAATCTGGAAGGACATTCTTTGTATTCTCCTTTGAGACAAAATGTATGCGATTGCTTCTATACGCTGAAAATACAACTGGTGGAATTTCTAAGGCTAGGGCCACCAAGTGGCAGGTGTTGAGTGACATCAAGTCTCGGAAAAGTCACGGGACAAAAAGTTTGTGCAACTTTGCTGTGACTTTCTGTCACATGACTGTGTGAGACCTACAATTTGCCTAAAACAGCCAATTTACAGATAGAATGCACGCAAGCTAAAGTCACCGGCAACTTAAATCCAAGTCTATGGGGCAAGATTCACATGCAACTTGCAAGGAGAATTCAACCAAACTGGATTTTTTGCGGCTGTTGTGTGGTGGTCACAGGTCACAATGCAACACCATTGATAATTAGAGGTGACAACACGGCAATCCTTGCAATCACATCTTGCCATGTAGTCCTATCCTTTATCCTGAGTGTTGTCTGCAGTCACCATAGGCTGTTTCATAACTGTAACCTGCACTCCATTTGCAGGCAACATATTGCCATAAAAGTGGTCTACAGTCTCCTGATACATTTTTCTCTGCGCAGCTATTAAGAAGTTATACTATCCCTACCAGCTCTGCATCTTACTGTCAGGTTGCCCGTTACAATACACTGAATTATACCTTCTTTCTGCGGGTAGTTTTTAAAAAATTCACTTGTTCCAAGCATGGAATCATTTGTTGGGAAAACTCGGGCACCATTCATTCATTCATTTACTCATTCCGATGTTCTTGCTTGTACCGTATATGTTTTATGTCTGGCATGCTGGTTTCTGTGCTATTATTTGCTTTCACTTAGTTTATGTGTCTCAGCTGTTCGGATGTTTGAGTGGCAATTTAAAACCTTTGTAGTTTTTGCCTGTGCGGTATGGGAGAAGCAGCAATAACAAATTATTGTGTAATTCAGTTACTGAGGAGGCAGTGGCATCAATAACGGTGTTTTCTTCTTGGAAGGTAATACAGTATGTGACAGTAGAAAGTGGAAGAATGCACTTCACAACCAGTTTCCAAACAGATTCTTTATATTATGTAACAATTCTGAAACTGCAGAAAGCTGCTTAAAGTTTGTGTATATATTAAAATAAAATAGTAGCAGGTAGGTCTCGCAGGAGCATAGAAATTGTATGAAACGTTTAACCATAACATTTTCTTGCGTAGTTTCAAAACACAGTGAGTGTATTTGTACTCTGTACTTGGTGCGTGTTGTGCACATCGTAATATGGAGATAATGTATCTATTCACACAGCTGTATTTTTCACAGTCCTGTTTTGAAACAAGAGCATTCTCTACTTTTGTCCCTTACTTGCAATAATTTTTTAGTATTTTCTGCCGTGCAAATCTAGATCAGTATTGATCCTGTAGAAAATAAACCCAATGACCGCAAAAATGAAGGGAAATCCAGATCAAAAAGTGATAAAACTGGCTGAAGAGGTATGTTCGATTCCACTAGCAAAATGTTTCATATTTCTTACTAATATGAGAATTAAAGGGGTTTCTTGGGCAATTTATATTGGTGACCAATCCTCAGCATAGATCATCAATATTTGATTGGCTGGGGTCTGATGCTTGGGACCCCAACCAATCCATTTAATGAGAGCTACGCCAGGGAGTACACAGGAGTCGGAGCAATTTGCTTCCGCTCTATACACTATTGTGGTGCTGACAGCGGGCGCCTAAACAACTGAATGGACAGGGTCCCGAGCGACGGACCCCAGCGGATCAACTATTGATGACCTATCCAAGGCTAGGTCATCAGTAGAAATTGCCCGTAAAACCGCTTTAAGTATTACAGCTTCAATGGAGTATCTGATTTGTTGTCAGCATGCAGACTTGGAACTAATTTATACAACTTTTTAGCGTTTGTATTATGGCTGCAATTCCCGGCCTAACGATGGGTCTCATGATGTAAGTATGCCAACGATGCTATAAGTTCAGGTCATGAGATGCACATTCAGGCTGAGGATAGCAACTAATATACGGACAATTTACAGTTATCTGAATTAACCATTAGAGTGTTTTCACAGCAAACTGCATTAGCCCAGAATTTGCAGCAATACCCACAGCTTAGGCGTGAAAATTGCACAAGATTTGTGCGTTGACAGATGCACAAATATGAAATCTATTCTTTTGAATGGCTTCATATACATTAGTGATGTTTTCTTGCATGACACCGCGATGCTATGTGGGAAACACATTGCAGCATGTTCTATCTCTCTGCGAGATCGCCCATTGAAAGCAATTGGAGAACTCCACTACCTTCTGCCAAATGCATGACAGCCGCGGGTGGGATTCCCTTCATCCTCGCAGTGATGTGAGGCTGTTTTTGGAGCTTTCACATGTTGGCAAGTGTGATATCGTGATACCGTGAATCACAGCCCAATATTGTGCTCGCCAGGGTGAAGGAGCCCTTACTCTGCCGCTGTAGATTTCCACACCAAAATTCGCAGGTCTAACTGCAGATTGTGATGTAGAATTGCAGGCAGAGTCAAGCCATTTTCAGCCTTGCAGGTTTTGGTGCAGATTTCATTGCAACTGGCAATGCATCCTGCTGGTTAAGGCCAGGCTCATGCGGGTGGACTGGAATCCGGCTGTGAGCCTAGTTGGCGACCCTGCGTACCTAAATTTTTTTGTAATGCAGATGGCTGCAGCAGCTCGACGTCGGTCATGCTCAGTAGTTTTTTTGTTTTTTTTTTTCAAATACTTGTGTTCCCCATGCTGTTGCATAGCAATGACGCAGGTACCCACAGCCCATACGCAAGGTTAATTGGTAATGGGTTGCGGGTCGAACGGCCTCCATTGACTTCAAGAAAAAAAAAATTCTGTATCTAGTTACCAAACTACATTGTCATGTACATGAGGCGATATACTGAGTCAGGTAAAACCTCTAAGTGGGGGAGGGGAAGATCTATATTGAAAGGAGTTTTCTCACCCAGTGTTTTTGTCAATACTAGCAATAAAGCCTGTTGTGCAAAAAAAAACTCAGCGAACTCTAGAAAACAGTTGTTGGTTATTTTTTCATTTTTAATGAAACATTAAAGGGGTTGTCCCGCGAAAACAAGTGGGGTTATACACTTCTGTATGGCCATATTAATGCACTTTGTAATGTACATCGTGCATTAATTATGAGCCATACAGAAGTTATTCACTTACCTGTTCCGTTGCTAGCGTCCTCGTTTCCATGGCGCCGTCTAATTTCAGCGTCTAATCGCCCGATTAGACGCGCTTGCGCAGTCCGGTCTTCTCCCTGGTGAATGGGGCCGCTCGTGCCGGAGAGCTGGTCCTCGTAGCTCCGCCCCGCCACGTGTGCCGATTCCAGCCAATCAGGAGGCTGGAATCGGCAATGGACCGCACAGAGCCCACGGTGCACCATGGGAGAAGACCCGCGGTGCATCGTGGGTGAAGATCCCGGCGGCCATCTCGCTAAGGTAAGGAAGAAGTCGCCGCAGCGCGGGGATTCGGGTAAGTACTAAACGGTTTGTTTTTTTATAACACATGCATTGGGTTTGTCTCGCACCGAACGGGGGGCCTATTGAAAAAAAAAACCACATTTCGGCGCGGGACAACCCCTTTGAAATGCAAAAAGAAGAAGCGTTTGCAGAGGGATAATCCTCCCAGGACAGGGACTCCTTCCATGCGTTGTCCCCACAGATTTATAGTTTTTTGTGTTTTTTTTTTTTTTTCTCCCTATAGTTTGGTTTTAATGCCTGTCTGTATCTATCTAAATAATATTTTTTGTGTTATTGTTTCCTAGGATGATGTATCTACTATAAACAGTGAAAGAGTTTCATATAGAATGTTGATTGTAAAGATTCTGTCAGAGTCTGAAAGTAATTTACCTTGCTCTGGTCCATGGACCATATGACCTCTTACAACAGCAGAGTGTACTTTAGGGGGGGCACATACTTTTTATGAAGTGAGTGATTTACCAATGTATCCTTTTATAAAGAAGGATTTATGCACTGCCGTACCGCTAGGGGGGTCCACAGGCCCCCTCCCCACCACCACCATATACTGTTTCACCGCCACAGGCCAGCTATAGGTGATGCTTTGGGATGAGAGGGACCCAATTCTATGCTGCAGACTCCCTTGGCGCGTGGTTCTCCCTACCATTGAAAGACTGGAGTTGTGGTTCAAGACAACTGCAGTTTGTCAGTGCACTGCTGGCTATGTGATCTGGACCATGCTGGTATAGCCTGGGTATCTCCTGTATATAATTGTATAAGCTATACATCTCCCCATATATAGTGATATAGCCATGCTGGTATAAGCTGGGTATCTCCTGTACAAAATTGCACACTTTACACACAAATAAAAAAAACGCACCAAAAACCTGCATGCGGTTGTTTAAATCCACATGCGGTTTTTTTATAGTGTATGCAGTTTTTTTTTAAAACTCATGTGGTTATTGAATACCACGTGTAGTTTATTTTATGTGTTTTTAAATTGTGGTTCAAAAATACAACAAAAAACATGAAGACAGTCTAAGGGGTTACAAACGCCTTTTCATGAAGTCCAGTAAATAAGTCCTGTTTGGAAAGCTTATACCAACGGGCTAGATCGTGTATGTAAATTTGTTCTGCAGCTATATGCAGCACAGTTTATGTATGGATATGGGTACAGGTGTGGGGAGAGGGAGGGCCTGAGCTGAACATTTGCACTCGGGCCCCTGAGCCTTTAGCTATGCCCTGGATTGCTGGGAATAAATGCTATGCTATAAATTCCTGATAGATGAGGAGGGCGGGGGGCTTCCTGCCTCTGGGACCTTCCAACTATCAACAGAATTGAGATTCCGAGTTCTACATTTGCCTAGCCATGACAGCGGTAGTCCTTGGAGAGGTGGCCATTTTTCCCAGGATGTGAGTTACAGAACGCTGCAGTATGAAGATATGTTATGATATAAATTATACTATTTAATTACAATTTTATAACTGTTTTGTATACAGGTTTTCTTTTTGGTTAACAAAGCAGTCACTAAAACACATTTTATATACCTCCAGGGACTATCTATATAATGTATTCTATTTGTGGGATTTATTTTTCACAAGTGGAGTTAAAAAAAAAAAAGTCTACAAACATGAAAGATAAGTGTATAGACTGCCTAATCGGAGGTATGGAAAAATAGGAGGAGTTTTCTTACAAGACATAATTATTTATACGGCGTAGTTGGCAGTAGTAATGAGCATAGCCATAACTTTAGGCATAGCAGTGGCTGTGTGGTCCATAATCTGAGGTGGCCCAATCAAGTACAAGAATGTTGTTCCCTTTTTGTTGGTGGCTGGTGGCTTCATCCTATCCAGCACTAGGTGGGCTCTGATTTGTAGATCTGCTGTATGGCATAACTATTCATCTCTCAAGTAAAAATTGTGCAGTTTTGTATTACTGCAGATAACTGCAAACAAGATTTAGTGCCCATGGCAGACTTGTAAGGGGGCACCATGAATTCTAGTTGCGCCCCTCGCAATGTTCTTATGGGATGTCTTGACTCTACGGTATGCAGCCGTGTGCGTAAGATGTGCTGCATAATTCTGAATAGAAAATTCAGGATCATTTAAGGCTTAATCTTAAGAAGTGCTCTGTACATATTGCAGTACTTAATCACTTTTATAATGCAGATTATATAAATCATTTGGGAGCAAAAAACACAGAGGAACAAAGCTACCTGACATTGCCGTGTTATATATACAAATATGCTCTTTTTTTTTTTTAAACATAAGATGTATTCACTCTTTTATCCCCAAGATCTGTATTATATTAATAAATTAAGTCTATAAATAATCTACCTTGTAGTTCTGTTCTACAATGCCATGCCAAAAGTCATGGGATAGCAATTAATATTGTGTTGGAACCCACTTTGCCCTGCAACTCGTCTAGCAACTTGATGTGCCATGGATCCCACAAATGGACTGAAGATGGCATCGCTCACTTTCCCTTTTAGCTATCTGGATAGCCCCTTATAGTTCTGTGATATTTGTAGGTGCAAATGGATCTTTCCACCACATCCCATAAATACTTGATTGGGCTCAAATTGGATGTATGTACAGGCCACACCATTCGTAGGAAATCTCAAGAGTGATCTTTGAACTAACTCTGGACAACCTGTGCCTGATGCCATTGTGCATTATCCTACTGGAATATCCCTTCATTGGATGAGTACATGAAGTCCATGAAGGGCTGCAAATGAGCCCAAAGCAGTGAAGTATTGCGGGCACTGGTCCAGTGGCTTGATAGGTGGACAAGTGGGCCCAACCCATGCTGTGAGAATGCACTCTACACCAGTATGGAACCACAACCAGCCAGTACAGTGCTTTAACAGCTGGGGTCAAAGGGCACTCTTTCATGAGTATTTTTTTGGAGTGCACTAGTGTGTCTCGCACGCAGCAAGTATGCAATGACGTGTACTTGCTGCTTGCCGACAATCTCCATATACTATCTGGTGTGTATGCGCACATAAAGGTGCATGCTGCGCCGTGATCTATTTTGCACACGGTTTGTAAGAAGCGCAATTGAAAGTCATTGTAAAGATTGGTACCGCATATTAAGCGTGCAAAACCCATGCGCATCAAACAAGCCCCAAGGCATCATGGGAATTGTGCCACACATGAAACCTACCATCAGCCCAAAACAATTAGTAGCGGGACTTGCCAAACCACACCAAGTTGCCAGTGCTCTATGGTCCGAAGTAGTTCCTGCTCCTCTGGATCCAAAGGTTCAGGTGGCAGCAGGAGGGACACCAACACTGCTGGATAGAGGAGTGATTGTCCAAAAACCAAATCAAAACTGCCTAGGCAGTATGAAAAAACTACTGCGCTCCAAACTTCTATATAATTTAAGTTATTTTTAATGCCCTAAATGGGGAAAGGTAAAACACAATCCAATGAAGCCGCAAAAATTAGCCTGGATGTGGGCAGAGGATGTTCTCGCCCATTAACCAGCTAACAGGACAATACATATGCAATGGGTTTCTGCGCTAAGAGCGCCTTGATTTGGTTTTATGAGCCCAGGTGAGGCACTATGTCCAGTGTATTAACGGAAACACTCTGGTGGGTCTTCTGCTCCCATGTCACATGGAAGCTAAAGAACTCTGCACTGACCTGTGGGATATGCTTGTGGGGCTTCCTAAATTACGGGCTCATGTCCACGAGCAGGTCAGATTTTGCATGCAGGATCCCGTAGAGGAATCCCACCCTGCCAGCAGCCGAGGACACCATTACCTGTGTGCGAGTCTCTTGCGTCCTGTCCGGAACCTATTTATCTTTTACTGCAGATGTGTGCGTAAGCACTGTTTTCCCACAGTATCCGCGGTCCATCCGAAATTGAATTGCCGACAGGCTGCGGATCAGACGGCTTTTATGGACTTCAATGGAAGCCGTCACTGCAGGATTTGCAGCAAAATAGAGCATGCTGCGATCTTGTTTTTCCAGACTGAAAGGTCCTCAAAACAAATCTGCATGCTTTAATGCATTTGGGAACATCCATGTATCCCTAAGGGCGGCTTGATGCGCATGTGACCCGTAAATCAAATCTGCCGATGGACATGAGACCTAAGGGTGCCTACCCACAAGAGATTTTTTTCCGCTGGGAATTCGCTGCGTTTTTTTCCCAATGATCAATGGGACTTTCTAATGTTAAAAACGCAACACACCAAAAACGGCAACTTGGGTTTTTGGTGCGTTGCGATTTTAACATTAGAAAGTCCCGTTGACAATTGGAAAAAAAAACCCAGTGAATTCGCAATTCTCTGTTCACATAGACCATTCTAGCAAGATGCGGCAGTCTTATGCTCGTTGCGATCATTATGAACCCATAGGAAGCTACCTCGCTGTTCACTGTGGGTGATAATGCCTATTATATATTCCCAATACACGTGTGACACACTGGATCGAGGAATGTTAAATGCCTGCACAACTTCGGAAATGGGATGTCTCATCCGTCTGGTATCCCCCTATAATGCCTAATTCAACCTGGGATAAGCAAATAAGGGAGATGGAATAATACCTCCACAGTGCCACCTATTAGAAGGCAGCATCCCTTCAAGCCAAAGTTAGACTCTAGCAAAGCCAGACTCCTGCTGTAAACTGATGAAGGGCAAATACCCTGAAACAGCTGTCTGTACATGGAGTCTGGCTTTGCTTTTTATTCCCAGTCATTGTTACAAGGGTTTTATAAAAAGTCTGACTTTGGCTTGAAGGAATGCTGCCTTCCAATAGGTGGCACTTTGGAGGTATTATTCCATCTCCCCTATTTAAAATATTTTTTGGCACACACTAATAAGTAGAGATGAGTGAGCATACTCAATATGGCAAACTACTTGAGCGAGTAGTGCCTTATTCGAGTACCTGCCCGTTCGTCTCTAAAGATTCGGCTGAGAGGTGAGTTGCGGCGGGGGATGGGGGGGAGAGAGGGAGAGAGATCCCCCGCTATCCCCCGCCGCTCCCCGCCCCCTGCCGGCACCCGAATCTTTAGAGACGAGCAGGCAGTTACTCGAATAAGGCACTACTCGCTCGAATAGTTTGCCTTATCGAGTATGCTCTCTCATCTCTACTAATAAGCCTTTAGAGGAGCATGAATGGCTTTTTGAATTTCCTCACTCACTGTCTAGGTCCTCTCCCTAAGGAGAAAAGGTAGGGATAATTCATGTTGTATGCTGCCCAGTGCTGAATCTCACAAGATAACACCTCCCAACTGGGGTGTGGGCATTCCCAAGCTGTCATTTTGGGCAATGTCACTTCATAATCAATTTTGCATTCTGCTATCCCATGACTTTTGACACATCCGAGTACATTGCATAACTTCTGCAATTCTGTAAGCTTTGGAGCTTAAATCTCCCAGCATTCATTATTATTATTAAGTTTACTAGTCTGCATAGTGCATATTCTGGTGATTTCCAATCTGAGAAGTGTCCACTTTACGATAGGCACTCTAAAGTAATCTCTGGTAGAAAAAAAGTGCTACACTGTGTTTTATAGGAGTGCAGCTGTACCTTTAAGAACCTAGGACAAGTATGTCATATTTCCAATGGCAGCAAGCAGAATTGTGAGTACAGCTCTAGACTGTAACATATGTTCTAACTCGGGGACAATTCAAAATAAACTGATGGATTTACAAAATTGGTTACATTTTCACGTAGATTACAATTATAGTAATAGTCTTCACATAGCGCTAAGATATACTGTTGTGCTTTTACAATTGGGGAAATAACAGTAAAATGACAAAGAAGGCAAAATAGACAAACAATAATAAGACAACACATGATTTCTTCCTCTCAGGTGCTTACAATTTAAATGGCATGGCTGGAATGACAGAATAGGTACATGACCAAGGAGCATATAAAGAAAGCTGCATGAACCAATCGCCCAGCCAGTGTCTGAACCAATATGGATGTTAGGTGAAAGTGATGTGAACAGGTTTTCAAAAAAAACTGAAAGGAACGTTTTCCTTTTGCTCACATGCCATTATGATTTCCTTTTTTTTTTTTTTTAATGGGACAAATGATGCTGCAAGCTGTGCTATTTTTCCCATCCAAAAAAGGAAACCTAATGGAACGGAAGCAAATGGGTTTTTAAACAAACGGAAAGCAATAGGGAACGAGATGGACATTTTTAATTCTGTGTCTCTGCTCCAAAAATGGAACCTAGAGATGGAAAGCCCTAATGGAGCCCTAACACAGGTGTGACTTCATGATTAGTTTGTGTATGGGCTGTAGACTGTGGCCATGTGTCATAGACATCTTTGAAGACATATGTTTTCAAGGAATACTTCAAACTGGCATTGTAAGGAGCAGGTCTGATGCTGGACAGTGAGCTTCACGGAGCAGGTGCGGCACGAGAGAAGTTCCACAGGCGGGATTGAGAGGACCAGAGTTACAGGCCTTCGGCTGAGCAAGGAGGTCAAGTGGGTTGGTAGATGCATATGAGCATGAAGGTATTTGGTGATGAGACATTGTTGAGACCTTCTTGTAGGAACATTAATAGGTAATCAGGAATACCCGACAAAGAGCAGAGGTGTTACTGCTAGACAGAGATATCAGTCTGGCTGCTGCTTTCAAGATGGATTAAAGTGGAGGTAGTCTGTTTATGGAAATGTCATTTGGTAGTGAGTTTCATTAGTCTAAGCAAGAAATTATTAGGGCCTGGATTAATATTTAAGTAGTGTCAGTGCTGAGGCATGAGTTATACGTAAAATGTAAAACGGTGTTTTAAGAGGACATGCCCTTTAAGGGTAAAGAAAACTTTCATTCAATGAATAGCTGACAAGAACATATTTGACACTCTCCAGTGATCTGGTCTTGGGATTATAAGGGAATACTATTTAGGAAATGGTCTAGACCTGGTAATGTTAAAAGACCACTATAGCCATTATACTGGTAGTCATGGTGACTTCTACTCTTCCTATAATGTAAAACCGTCTCCAGAGATTATGCTGAATCCTAATGTTTGATATCATACCCCTATGTGGCTGGTGGCGTTATTTACCGTCCTCTTCCCACTCAGCACAGTGGAAACCAGGGTGTTTTCTATGTTTTTTAGTAAAACTATACAATATGACCAAAAGTATGTGGACAGCGGACCATCACACTTAAATAAGTTTGTTGGACCTCCCATTCCAAAACCACGCGCCTTAATTTGGATTCCTCTTTGTAGTTCTAACGGCCCCTACTGCTCTGGGAAGGTTTTCAGAAGGTCCGTCTTGCAGTCAGTTGCCCAGTTCATCTAGAGGTGTTTGTTGGGTTGAGGTGCAAGCCATTCAAGGTCTTCTACACCAAGCTCGCCACACCTTGTCTTTATGGACCCTGCTTTGTGATAGCTGTGACTACAGTATCAACCCTAGCCGATGCAATGTTGACATCTCTATCTGTTTCTGGTGCTGTCCTCACTGACTGTGGCCATGTGAACAGCTGACCACCGGGGATCCTGAATGATGGACTGTTGACGGCCTATATTTAGGATAGGTCCTCAATAATAAGTCCTGTGCAAACCCCTTTTTTCTTGTTTTTGTAAAATATTAAACCATTTGAATTTGTGCAAAAACAAATGCCACAAAATATATTCTTGTCAAAATGTAGCACTGAATGAAACAGCTGATGCTCTTCCATAAAAAGTTGTTACATTTACACCTACCACACATCGGTCATGTTTAGATGAATGCAGAAAACTTAAGAGAAACTAGTAACTCTATACCATGCCGTGTTATCAAAATGTACATGCAAGTCAAACATCAAAGTGATGTGGCAGCAGAGGAATTCAGACTTGGGACCTGAGCTCCTGCTGTTTGGCTCAACATCAGTCATGTGATGACAAAGAAGCCTTTATCAAGTGATGACACCCGAAGCATTTGTGTCAGTGAAAACTGCTCCTGGCTGGAGCTTAACTGATATGTGTAGGTGCTTACACTGTTGCTGCACTTGTATATCTCAAAGTGCATACTGGAGTGTAGCATATATGAAAAATGTATTCTGGAAAACGATATATTGTATGTATATTCTATCCTATGCTGTATTGTTATTGGGTTCAGTAGTGCCACAGCTCCATGCTGGTACATTTTGTATTACGGTGTTAGGCTGCATGCACACGAGCGGGTCAGATTCTGCGTGTGGAATCCGACCCTGCACCCGTCTGACATCCACATGAATTGGCCTTCTTCTGTACTGTAGATAGTCCGCACAGATTGCCGTCAGACATGCGCCGTTCAGAATTTTTTTTTTACTTCTGCTTTTCCCACTGAATCTATTGCAGACGGGTTGTGGGTCGGAACGGCTTCTATTGACTCCAATAGAAGCCGTCCATTCGGGAACCGCAGTAAAATGGAGCATGCTGCGATTATTTTTTTTAAATCCACAAGTGGAAACCACATTTGGTTTCTGCTTGTGTGCATGAAGAATCATTTTTCAATAGCATGCTGTGGAGGGTTATTGCTACAGATTCTACAGCCAAAATCCGCCTGTGTGCATGAGGCCCTAAAGACTGTGTGTAAAGGATACATATATACAGTGCGTTTTATGGAGGTATTTTACCAATAAAGAGTATAGGATAGAGCGATCTTCAAGCTTTCCTTTTTTTCCATAGCTATGCCTGGGTAAATTAAAACCTTGTTCTGAAGCAGACCACAGTGAATTACTGGCTCTGGTAGACATTAGTATGTCTGTCTTCTTTTTTGTATTTTTTTTGTTCGCTTTCCATTAAACTTAATTTACTAGAGCTAGAATAACCCCTTTCAGTCTATTTAAATGGAAACAAATTTGGAATAGCCAGGAAGTGTTTTGATGCACAGCATGTAGTGTAATAGGGTGGAATGAATTGTCTAGAAATCGTGTTGCATTTTCAGTGGTTTAATAGAATATGTAGAGTTCAGCACATACATTCCTCTGAGACTGAATACCAAGCAAAACAGCAACAACAACAAAAAAACCTTAATAATTACTGTAAAGACGAAGAACGCGTGACTGCTGCTTTATTCAGATGGGGCTATACAGGCCCCTGTTTCATGATTGGTGAGGTCCTTAGCAGTTGGGTCCCTGCATACAGATTCTTATCCACCATCTTCTGAGTAGGGCAGTGATTCCCAACCAGGGTGTCATGCCACCCTGGTGTGCCGTGAGAAGCTACTAGAGGTGCCGGAGACAAGGTGCGTCTAGACAGAACGATTATCATTCCAAAAATCCAGTTTAAACTAAAGTGAATGATATTCACCTTAAACCCAAGACAATGACTGATTGACGAACAAATCATTCACTTCTGGTGAGTCATTCAGTATCAGCCGGCATTTAAATCCTTGTTGCCTCATTGACTTCCCGTTGTAGGAAACTGAAACCCTGAACTAGAAGAAGTTCATGATTCTCAGTGATCTGCCTTTCTAAACAGGCTGCACACACAGGAACAAGGCGGTGACTACCCTAATATGGCCATTAGAAAGTGCCACAAGAAAAACCTTTCTCGACTAAGTATGCCACGATCCAAAAGAGGTTGAGAAACACTGGAATTGCGGATAAGAGAAAACCTCAGCACAACCCCTTTAATTTATTGGTATGCTTGTGTGTCATTAAGACTTGTGAATCTAGACAAAGTAAGGTCTACTAGTGTTAGGTGCTCGTTAATCACATCAAGAATTCAAATATTTTACTGTTTAACATTTTTTGGGATAGGAACCAAACGAATGAACTAGACTTGTATGGCTTCTGCAGGGTAAGTGTAAGGCCGGCGTCACACTGGTGAGAAAATCGCGTGAGGCGAGAGTGAGTGAAGACGCATGATTATGGAACCAATGATTTTTAATGGTTTCATTCTCATTTATGATGTTTTCACTCTTGCGATGCTGCGTGAAAAAGAAAACGCAGCATGTTCTATCTTTTGGCAATATCGCCCATTGTCTTCAATGGGGCTGGCGGCAGCAGCAGCGCCGGCCCTATTGAAAACGAAGGGAGAACACCGCAATCCCCTGCCGTGGCTGTTACAGCTGCAGCAGGGGATCCCTTGAGCCCTGCTGTGATGCGAGACATCCAGGAGTTTTCAGAAGGATTGCAAGGGTGATATCGGGCAATGAACAAATATCAACAAACACAGGTTTGCAAGAGGATTCAGAGTTTCTGCAGCAGAAAAGGTGCAAAAAGATGGCGCAGTTCTCTATTTGTGGATTATGATGCAGTTTTTAGGTTACATATTGCTTTCTGTGGAAAAAATCTTCTGAAGATTAGCGCACTTTCCACGCATGCTGCAGAATTGTAAAGTGCAATGTATTTCAAATTTCAAGCACATTCGCTGCAGAAAAATTCTGCATCGTGTGACAGAGATCTGTTAAATGTCACTCACTTGCCTTCTACTGTATTTGTACAGCAATTCCCTCAATGGAAATTCTGCATCACTTTCTGTCTGTGTGAAGGCGGCCTAGCAGCTAGGAAATGTGTTGTTTCTTAAGAAATATCACTAGTGTGATAAAGAAAGCAGTCTATTGTCCATTGGCGCTGCCAACTACGTAACTGGGATCAGCGATTGTGTCATCACAACTGTTATGCTTCTGTTTGACGATGACCATTATGCAGAGACATAACTTGAAGCTTCTGGGCCCCAATGCAAAACCTGTAACAGGGCCCCCAACTATAATGCTTTAGTCATAGTACTGGGGTTCCTATATGGGCCCTAAGGCTCCTGGGCCCTGGTGCAACCGCATCCCCTGCATCCTCTATAGCAGGGGTCCCCAACTCCAGTCCTCAGGGACCGCCAACAGGTCATGTTTTCAGGATATCCTATGGTAAGAACACCTGTGGGAATGTCTGAGGCACCGACAATAATTACATCACCTGTGCAACACTGAGGAATTCCTGAAAACATTACCTGTTGGCGGTCCCTGAGGACTGGAGTTGGGGAACACTGCTCTATAGTTACGCCAGTGCCATTATGTGTTCTTCATAGGGCCCTATTCTACCTCTCGTACAGTATGAAGTGTTAGAAGGTCCTTAGATAGTTAACACTAACAACTTCAGAATTCTTGCAGCATTCTACATATATATTTATGGGAAAATTAATTCAATGGTATCATAGCATCTAGTAAAAATGAAAAAAATCTAGAGCGGTGGTGAGATGAGGCACATATCATATGTCTATGGTTAAGCCAAGTGGTAGGATACTGTGGATATCAGAATCCACCTTATTCACTGCCTCTAATAGAACAAAGATAGCAGCTCTTGCAAGTGAAATGCTTTCTGAGTCACAGGCTTGGTGCTGAGCTCATTCTGCGGAGATGGTAGGAAGAGGGACCTATACAAAAATCAATAACTTTTATTACAGTTGACAAAATAAATGATGCAGACAATTTTACTTCCCCCTGCCAATGGAAAAATGCATGGAGCACTTGTGGCTTCATCATTACAAGGAGGGGAAATATTATTCATTGCTCAATGTACTTTTTCATTTTCATGCATTAAATAACCTCTAGCTTCCCTCAGCCTGTGTTAACTTGTAGCAATATTATGTATCCCGGCTATTATTCCACCTACTTCAATGTCCTCATCTCTCGGCTTATGATGGTGTCTACTGGATCTCACTCCCTAGAGAGCACTAAGGCTTTCAATAGTGATTAGCTGGAGCTACAAAGTAAAATCTATCACTCTGCTGGCAAATGTGTATTAATAATACTAGTAAAATGAATGTATCATATGCCCTCAGGCCTCTGGAACAAGATGCAGCACAAACTGTTAGCTCTGTCCAAAAGGACTTGGATATGTGTGAGAAATGGCCCCTGGACCAACATTGTTGCTACTGTGTAAGGGTCATGTGAAGCCTCATCTGTAACAATGTGTGCAAAATAAAGGTTTTTTTCCTGTATAACATTAATGCAGGGGATGTGGGGACAGCTGCCCTCGTCGCCTGCTGCTTTCATCGTGGATTTTAGAATTGTTTAATGACAAGTTGTCTTTTAAAATTAAAATATAATCTCACTCCAATTTTTTTATTGTTCTCGACCCTTTTTAGACTAGTTTTTAGAGGGCACTTTGATCAGACATTGGGATCGGTCACATGACTTAAACAGAATATAAAGTCACTAATTGCAATTGCCAAACATGCTTGTCAACAGAAACCTAAAGGAACAGTAAGAAGAAAATATGGGGAAAAAACTAAGTACAGCCTAGATATTGTTTGTGCTACCAATAGGGCACATTTAGAGGCTTATTAGTGTGTGCCAAAAAATATTTTGGGTAAGGGATATGGAATAATACCTCCACAGTGCCACCTATTGGAAGGCAGCATTCCTTTAAGCCAAAGTCAGACTTTGTATACAAGCCTTGTAACATTGACTGGGAATTAAAAGCAAAGCCAGATTCCATGTACAGACAGCTGTTTCAGGGTATTTGCCTTTTATCAGTGTACAATAGGAGTCTGGCTTTGCTAGTGAGAGGACTGGGATGGGGGGTGGGGTCAGAAACGTTATTTTTTCTCCTTAGGGAGAGCACCTAGACGGTGAGTGAGGAGACTTAAAAGGTGCTCCTCTGGGTAATATGCAAAAAAAATATTTGGAATTGTACTTACATTTTATTTTTCTACCATTCAGAGGACTGGAATACCCAGAGAGGCTATCAAAATTGGGATTATTCACCCTGGAAAAAAGATGGTTAAGGGGCGACCAAATAACTATGTATAAATACATTACGGTACAATACAAGGATCTCTCCCATGATCTGTTTATACCCAGGACTGTGATGGTAACTAGAGGGCATCCTCTACGTCTAGAAGAAAGCAGGTTTCATCACCAACACAGAAGGGGGTTCTTTACTGTAAGAGCAGTGAGACTGTGGAACTCTCTGCCTGAGGATGTGGTGATGGCAAAATCCATAGAGGAGTTTAAGAGGGGATTAGACGTCTTTTTAAAACGCTATGATATTACAGGATATAGACGTTAAATAACCAGCGGGGTTGTTGACCCGGGTCTTGCAGTCAGGTAGGAAGTTTTAAATGTTGTTTCAGGGATTATTCTGACTGCCATTATGGAGTCGGGAAGGAATTTGTCCCCCCAAGTAGGCTAAATTGGCTTCTGCCTCATTGGGGTTTTTTTGGCCTTCCTCTGGATCAACAAGAGGGGTGGAAACGGGCTGAACTAGATGGATATTGTCTTCCTTTAGCCTAACATACTACTATCCATACTTTTTACTCTGCAAACTGATAAAATATGGAACACCCTGTACTTCAGATCACTCGCTGCTCTGATCAAGGTTAGGAGTTGACAACTATTCCTCAACTGTGCTTGATTTTTCTGTATGTAAATAAAAACTGGATAAAACCTCCTTGTGTGCATTATTTGTTCCTGGATACACTGCACGGCAGCTGCTGTAGTTCTGTTCTTCAAGATCAGGGCTCAGGTATTAAATTAATAGTAAATCAAAACATCTCCGTGAGTAGCACGCTAAAAGTGGAACTGCTGTTTCCAAGAAATGCTCCATGTAGCTGATGATGCATAAAGTACTTAATATTCTCCATGTTTCTAGATTGTAAAAAAAAAAACCAATAACTTCTTTAGGGAGGCGCCCCACTGCTATATCCTAGAAAAACACTGCTAAGTGATCCTGACAGTAGGACTGTAATAGGAAAGCTCACGTAATAAATGATACAGGACAGAACCATGCTAAATATCCATTAAAGGGGTTGTCAGCTTTGCATAATCCATCCTTGTTAGAAGGGTTGTTTGACATTAAATTGATCACGAAGTTTCTTCCTTCTGGGACACCCAGCGATTATCTGCAGGGAATCTAGTACTAAGTGTTCATTTTCCCTGCAGCATCACCATTGGGAAAATTAAACATTACAAAATACCCATACAAGTAGAAATAGAAGAGTGACAGAAGTAAAGACCCCATGATACATCTTGTCTATACTTTCATCTTCCCTTTTTATCGTTCTCTTAGGATAGGTATATATTTATCCCATGCATATTATATGGGGCTCTTTTACACTGAACGATTATTCTGATTCATGCTGGATCGCGAGACTCCAAACAATAATCAGTCAGTGTAAATGCCGGCAACATCTGAGGAACGAACAATTAAATTGTTTGCCGTTCAGATCGTGCAGGCATAAAAATCCAAACAACAATTGACCTTTGTAAACAGGCAGTCTTTTGTCTATGAACGACTGCCTGTTTACTGTGAATGGAGGTGGGCAGGCCGGAACGATCCCCGGCCAATCTGTCTCCATGCACTAAGATGACCCTCACACTCTCTTAGTAGAAGCTCAAGAGCAATTATCACTTTTGGGCCCGATAGTTGTCCCATGTAAAAGGGCACTTACTGATCATTTTCCAACCACATCTACTGCAGGTTTGTTCCAAGCTTCTACTACTCGTAAAATATTTTCTGACTGCTTGTGATCTCCCCCTTCATCCCCCAACGGATCTCTAATTGTGCACCCTTGTTCTAGTGTTTAGCTTCCTAATAAAATCACTTCCCTCCTGAATCTTATTAAGGCCGCCTGCACACGGGCGGAAATCCCGCGTTTCCCGCGGGATTTCCGCCACTGAAAGCCTGCATAGGAGTGCATTACAATACGCACTCCTATGCAGACGGCCGCGGTTTGGCCGCGCGAAATCTCGGGAGGCAAACAAACCGCGGCATGTCCTATTTTTGTGCGGGGCTCGCAGAGCCTCGCACAGAAACGTCACTCACCCGTCCGCCGGCTCCGGTCTGCGCATGCGCCGGCTGCCCGGCAGCTGGCGCATGAAAGAGCCAGGGCCGCCAAGCGCGGGTGAGTACGCGCTCGTCTCTGCAGGCGCTCGGGTCGGGTCCCGCGGCGAGAATTCTCGCCGCCGGATCCGACCCGCTCGTCTGCAGGCGGCCTTAAGCTAAATTATTTAAAGATTTCAGTCATGCACCCCTTTCCCTTCTTTCCTCCAGGCTATACCAATTAAATGCTTTAACCTGCACACATCACGATATCGCTCTCGCAAACCTTCTAAAAACCCCTCGATGCGAGCTGTTTTCACGTGAAAACAGCCTCGCATCACTGCAGGGAATCCCTTCATCCCATTGCTTTCAATGGGGCGGCAGCAGCAGGGGATTCCTTTATCCAGGCGGCCCCATTGAAAACATAGTGAGAACACTGCGATCTCCTGCTGATGCTGTGACAGCTGCAGCAGGGGATTCCTTCATCCTCACGGGGAGTCCCCTCATCCTTATGGGGAGTCCCCTCATCACTGAACACCCTCCCTCTTCTGTCACAGTGTTCAGTGATGAAGGAATCCCCTGCTGGTGCTGTCACAGCAGAGGCAGAGGATTGCAATCTTCTCCCATTGCTTTCAGTGGGGATGGGGCTTCTGCCGCCGACCCCATTAAGAACAATGGGCGATATCGCGGAAAGATAGGACATGCTGCAATATTTTTTTATTTCTTTTTTCTTCTTGCAGTTTTGCAGGAGTAAAAAAATCGCAAATGAGAATGAAACCATTGAAATTCATTGGTTTCATAATCATGCGTTTTTACTTACTCTCACAGCGCGAGAAAACCACCAGAATTTCTCATCAGTGTGAAGGCGCCCTTACTGAGCTATGTGAACGGTATTCTAACTCTATAACCGTTATGACTTGTAGAGTTATTTCCTAGATACTCTGTATGCAGGGGGCTGTGTTTGTTCTAAGGTGTCTGGTATGTGTGACGGAATACTCATGAATTGATTTACCTGTGGAATCTCTTCCTGAAGACAGGTTTAGGCAAGTAGATCCATCCTGTGGGTTTCTCTTTTGTACTAGCAAAATTGGTGAACACGTGCACATCTGTGATTGTATTGATTTCTGGTAATGGAATTGTCAGAAATATTACTCAAATATATAAAATATAGTTAAAAGCAGCCCACAGCACAGACACAGAAGGAAAAGACCATGTGTGCATGTGGCAATCTCCATTGTAGTTTATGTGAGATGCTGAAACAAGGAAAGGTTTCCCTACTCCTATAACCTACAATGAAGATAGCCGCGTGCCTAGATGGCCACCTCTCCACCTCATGTACTCCTTTCTAGAGTGCCGCACAGGGTCAAGAGACCCCCATTCTGCCAATATATGAGATTACAAAGATGGCCACACAGTAGAAAGATTTTACTATTACTATTAAAGTAATTAGGATTAAAGCAAAACCTGTTCACATATACAGGAAAAAAACACTGCTAATTTTCTGTTGTAGCTGTACTGTAACTCTAACCTGCGGTTTTGCTGCGCATCCGCTGCAGAAATTACGCAACAAATCCACAGCATTTCCGCAACGTATGAATGTACCCTTAAGGGCAAAACCTGGTCTTATCATTTGATTGCCACAGCAGCAGGGGATGTCTGTAATTGGACAGTCCTTTTATATTGGATTAGGTTGAGTCATGTTGAAAGGTTTTCTTCTAGCTGTTTTGTTGCAGGAAGCAGACAGCTTTGACATTGCACAGTGGCCTGAGTTGGCACAGGAGGCTAAGCCGCATTCACTTCAATAGAATTTAGCCTGCAGTACCAACTGTGACCACTGCACAATGTACAGAGCTGGCTGCTTCCTGCTGCAAAATAGACAGAAGTGGGGCAACCCCATTAAATTGTTTTGTGTATGGACAAGAGGGACTATATTTCTGGAAAACAAAGCGGACCCTTTGCTTTGTCAGATAATTTATTTTACCATTGTTTTCCTAATGGACTTGAAATGCTGTTTCTATTTTTTTTATAAAAGTCATTCTGTCATTGACCAACTTAGGTTACAATTTCAATATTTATTAGATACAGAAGATGTAGAGAGTTCTCAGTTTTATACCTTTTTCAAGGGGTTGTCAAATGAAAAATATTGCATATAGTAAAGTCTAGCCAATAATAACCTTTTTTGGTATTTCTAAACTTATAAAAAATGTATATATTTATATCCCCAAACATTGCAAGAATAATTATAGAAGAGCGTCTGATCCACCTCAGTAAATGTTCCAGGTGGTTACACCTACTAAGCGTTGCTTCTCTGCAGTAATGCTGTTGCACTCTTATCACTAGCTGAGCATCTTTTCTGACATCAGAGAAGAGGCAGCAATTTCAGAAGCAGACGCTCACCACACCAGGAATCCCTCCACATACCCAATGAAGCAGAGAGAGGAGCAAGACTGAGCGTGTGTGACAACCACGGAACAATTACTGTACAGCAGGTGGTGCTGTTCTAACATTAGTCCTGGACATCTGAGGATATAGAAAACTTTTTAAATGAGTCTGTTGGTGTAATCCCTTAATTTAGGTAATACTCAACAGATGCATCGGAGAAGAAAACAATGAGAAACACTCAAGTGATGTTTCCAAACTCTCTTTCTGAAGCCACATTTATTAAATACATCTTATATAGCAAACTTGGTACTGTTAGGAGCTGATCACGAGCTCACCTCCCCCTCCCATCCCCTAGCATCCAATGACAATATAATAAACATTTCCCAGTGAATCATAGTAAGGTTATAGGGCATGCACATTAATAAGCATTTCATGCAGAATGTCTCATCGGTGATGTAGCATAAAATAATTAAAGTGAAAAGATGAAGCCTTGAAACAGTACATCTAGTACATAAACTAGGAATAATGCCAGCACATCTGGAGTACATGATTACATTTGTCTAGTTCAAAAGAACACTTCATTATAAAGTGTTGACTTGTTGCTTTGTCAACTGTGATGAGAAGGAATGATGTAATATAAGGACATTTGTTAAAGAAGTCCTTATTATAAATGATATTTTTCCATAGCTTTGTGAGTATATAAACTGGTTAAAGAAATAATGTGCTTTTAAACCATTATTCTTGAGTTACTTTCACAAGTGTAGATACAAAACATGTTTTATAGTTATGGGCTGAATGTGAGTATAAACAATATTTTTCGAGAGACAACCTCTTTAATGGCTAACTCCAAAGATAAGTGGTGAGCTTTCGAGAATACCTGGGTTTCTATGTTACACATGTTTAACCCTTTCCAATCCAATTTGTATCCTGGTTTTCCTAGGCGGCTTACTCTTTTTCTGCCGTTATGCAACAGCGCTATATGCTGGCTAAAGCCAGTACTACATGAGGTGACACATTGGATAGGCTCCGACTACAGAGAGGCTGGCAATATACAGTAAGAGAACCCCGACGGATGTCTTCCAGCATCGGAGCTGTACAGCCTTCAATCATAATGTCTTCAGAGGTCAGACAGTGGATTGGAAAGGATTAACGCTAAATCACATTTATACCCAGTAGGGCATATTTATACACAAAAGGACATTGGACAAGTGATGTAAAGCAGGACCATAACTTGTCCCATTTACCACACTATTTCAGTTTCCTTTTGGGTCCTTCCTATCATTGGAAAGCAATTACCACAGGAGCCTAGCTAGAACAATATGTTAATTGTTGGAGCAATGTGATGTGTCAGCCGTTGGCAAGTATACTGATAGCCTGTAACAGATCACAGGACTAAGGAAGGATTAACTAGGGAAGATGTGTGGGCCCCATTAAAGGGAAGGTGTACTCAGAAAATGACCTTTTATGTAAATCCTATTTTTGTGTTAAAGATATTTTTAAGCATTTTTGGTGATATCGTCTCCCCTCCCTCAAAATGACCTCTGCACAGGTCATAGAACATTCCTTAATCAGTTTCCCATATAAGTCAATGGGTCACCTCCTGTCCATTATGTCAATAGCCCATGAGGATGCTGCAAAGTATATATCCAAATGATGTTAAATGCAACTCAGGCAAAATGGTAGCCTCCATAGTCGTGTATATGACAACACAATAAAAGATCTACAATCCTAAAAAGAAAGATTAAAAAAATGGAAAATTGTTTATCTAGTTTTAATTAATAAAAGTATATAGGTGATATAGTTCCTTTCAGGGGTGTCCTTCTGGTCTTGCTGTCACATTGGGGACAGTACTTCTACAGGGACATATTATCTATCTGCGTAGTGCTATTCTCTCTTTCTGGGAGTCCTATAGCCCTCAGACTGAGCTGGTTCTTGCTTCGGCTTCCTGCATTCATCATTTTATTCGCTGTTAGCTGGCTTGTATACAGGAATTAAATTAGAACACTGGCATTTTTAATACATGCCTAATAAAAGTCATATTTTAATCCACGTTCCTACATTAGTTTGTGACGGGATTTATAGTTGATCAGGAGGAGTCTACTGCCTTTTCGTTGAAACCTAGAGAATGCCACTGCATTGAAACCTGTAAAAAAGTGGGAATCTTTGAAATTTAGATATTTGAAGCATTTACATTACAGTGAAGGTAATTACGTCTCTAGTTTATTTGTAGAGTCTGAACAATAGCCTATTACAGGGATGATAATGCTCTTATTATATGGTATAAAACTGCTATATACAGTGAGATCAGTATAAGGGCTTATTCAGACGACCATATATCAGCCGGGTATTCACGCCCGGCCGATATACGGTGTCCCTCTCTGTAGGGGGAAGAGGCTAGAAGAGTCGGGAGAAGTGCACTGAGCTCCCACCCCCTCTCCACCCCTCGGTACTATTTGCAATGAGAGGGGGCGGGGCAGAGCTAAGTTCTGAGACTTAGCTCCACCCCTGTCCCTCCCCTCCCATTGCAAATAGTGCCGAGGGGTGGAGAGGGGTTGGGAGGTCTGTGCACTGCTCTTGGCTCTTCCAACCTCCTCCCCCTGCAGAGAGGGACACCGTATATATACACTTGTCTGAAAAAGCCCTAACTCATTGGAATTTTTGAGATCTACTGTATATTAGGAAAGGTTTATCTTTTTTTTTTTTTTTCATTGTTACGTAATTGTGATGTATATAAATCTGAAGATCAACTGTGAAGCACAGGTTAATGCCAAGTGTGACCTTTAATCACATGACAACGTTTGAAATTATTTTAAAGGGGCACTAGCTTTTCAGACAAAGTATACTCCTCACCCTTTCCAAATTAGTAAGGCAAAGGAAAATTCCCCCTGAAGTAATAGTCCCTCCATGGTATTACAATTTTGATTCATTCACTTGCTACTAAAAGAAATACCTAGCAATATTTCTGTAATATACTTGCATTAAAAATGTTGTTAGTTTACCACTGTAATGCATGTTTGAAATGGCTGCTAATGGGGGTCTCCCTTTCAGCTTCTCTGCAATCCACTAAATCGTTATTTAGAGCTTCTATAGTAGCCAGGACACAAGGACGTTGGCCCCTCCCCTGTGCAGCTAAAGTATCTTCAGAGGTGACGTCTGTGCACTCAGTCTGTAGGCTTACAGGTCTGCAGACACTGTGATAATCTAAAACAATCTCTGTCTTTCCTGCAGTTACAATGACTGTGTGTGTGTACATTATTCACATCATTTGCCTAGAATGTCTCTGAATGCTTGAACCGTCCTGCAAAACTAGAGGGGCCGGCCTTCAGATACAGCCCCCTGCTGATTGGACCAGAGACAGTGCAATTCAGAATGGAAAATAAGGATGAGGAAGTGCTGGACAGTAAATTAATGGTAGGCTTGTTACATGCCCTTTGCATGAAAGTTGATTGCAAACAGCAAGACAGCAGAAAAATGGGGAAGACCAACTGAAAATCAGAACTTGCAGACATGAAACTGGGTGCAAATAGCAGCAAGTAAAAGGGTAAGGAGAACCTGGTAGATTTTAGAAAACTTGTTTAAAACCCAGGTACACTTTAAAGGTCCAGATGTATTTTGTAGGTCACTTGTTTATCTACAATCGTCTACTCTCATCACATTTCTGGCTAACTGACCGATCGAAATGTACTACATGCCCCTTCCTGACAGTAGATATACACTATATACTGCAAGTGCACTCCAAGCATTCTCTATTTTGTCTCTTGTGTTAGCAGCTAGCATATTTCCTAAAGGAACAAATTGCTGATGCAGACATGAAATGACTAGTGGGCTTCAAGGGTATAACATTTTTTATTGAAGCCTATGCTGCCGAACATTGCCGAGTTACAATCGAAATATTATTGCACTTTATCAAAGCCTTTCTGAGGGCATTCAGAAGTGTAAGGAAATGGGCAAGAAGAAAGGGCACAAAATCAAATCCTAAAGAGCATGTGAGTATTCAGGCTCTTGTCAGCACTTGGTTTTTATGCAGCGACAATAATTTGAAATCTAGTTTTCCCCATGGAGAGCCTCCCTTGCACGATACGGTGCAAGAATAAAAAAAGTTTCCTCGGTATGATTGATGGGCAGAATGGAAAGGCTTTGTCCTTAGTAACAGGCGTTAGAATATTCTGATGCGTTTGCTGTGGGTGGATAGTAAGGCATATGTCAAATTATGTCTTGCTTTAAATACATAATATTATGAAAGGCTTTTAATGGGATGTGAGTCCAACACAATGGATTATGTGTCACTGTAATTGTTTCCAGCCTTTAAGCAAAACCATAGAAGGTCATTGTTGCACAGCCCAAAGGGCCGGTGGTCTGCTTTTTGCTGCAGATAATTGGATGTTTTGCAGCTTTTCTTTCCATCCATAATACATTTTTTGCATCAGACTGAGACGCTAAGGTTTATTAGCTGTCTGTTTTGGAGTCATTAGTGTGTTTGGGCTTCTTTCGCCTGGATTGTGAAGACCTGGCTGAGCACTGCAGACATCAGTGGGTGGATTGAAGTGCGGCTCCTATTGTGCACTTTCTTAGAATGGGGTTTTGTTAGCAATATTTGCTGCAGGGTCTTAGACGGGGGAGAGCAATATTAGAGAAAATAAGCATTGTAGTTGTCAGAACGTCAGACAATGGATGGATTCTAATCGCTTTTAACACAGATCTCCCATGCTGCCAACATAAAGTACACCATTTTTATTAATCCATGGATTATATGAGGCTCCTGCTGTAATTATCAGCAGACAAGAACGCTTGTTCTACTACACATTGTACACTTGACTTAACATTAGTTTGTATTCCCCTTAGAAATGAAATCCTTGCTCGTGGAATGTGACATAGATAAAAGAAAAATCTTCAAATAAATGGTGACTGCATAATAAATCAATGAGACGAGTGAGCAGACATGGAGACGAACTGCTCAGGAATATCAAATCCTCCGGACACGCAGTTTCTGATAAAGTTGAGCTGTACGCTTGGCGTTAACTTAGTACTATAAGAGGATTGTACCGGACCAACATTTGTTCTTCCGTACTAATGCCAGCTCAGTCAGTTTGACACAAATGCAGAACAATCAATGAAGATTTGAAACCTAGAACAGTTTACTTACTATATGGTTGTATTATACGATGTATGCTGCTCTCATGTCTACCTTTTCATCAACTAATGCATAAGGCCCAATGCACACGGAAAGACTTTTGCTGCAGAACTCGCGGTCAGATGCCCCCGCGCTGATTCCGGAGTAATGTCTATCCATAGCATGCAATATAAAATGATTCTTTGCTGCACACAAGCAGAAATCACTTGCAATTTCTGCTTGCAGAGGAAGAATCGCAGCATGTTCTATTTTTGTGCGAGACTCGCACAGACGGCTTCCATTGTAGTCAATGGAAGCTGTCCGTCCCGCGACGATTCTGAAATGTCAATTTCAAAATCGCCGTGGATCTGCGCCATCACCGGCGTCACAGTGCGTTATTCTCTGCACCTGCAGTGCATCCGAGACAGGTACGTGGTGGTCACTGGCCGGCACAGGGTCGTATTTTACGGTGAACTGTTGCAGCCAGAATGCGACCCGGCTGTATACGTGCGGCCTTAATGTTCTTTTTAAAAAATTGGCATATGTTTTTTTGACACGTAGCTGTGATTTTGCTGTGTTTTGAAAATGATCCAAATGAGGTGTAACAATTAGGCCTCCTGTCCATGGATAATTTTTCACCACGTTCCCCGAAGCGATAATTCGGTTGCAGGAAACGCAGTGAACGCTATCCATAGACTTACTATGGAAAACGCAGCCCCGCTGTCCACAAGCGGAGAGTCATAGCGATTCTCCACTCGTGGAATTCAAATTGCAGCATGCTGCGGTTTGCCACGATTCTCTGCAGTGAGTCTATCTGTCAGAGAGGCTCGGCGCGGAGAGCTGGGATATGGCTGTGCCCGTGGACAGGAGGCCTTAGTGAGTGTATAGCTGTAGTGAAGTCTAGGCTATTTGTTACATTACTTTTGGAGCACATTTTACATATGCATTCAATTTGTTTTTTCATGACACATCACAGCTGTTATTGCTTTCAGTTAGGTCTCCAACACACTGTCAGATTTTGAGGCCAAGTGCGGTCCGTGTCATTCCAACGACAGCACACAATCCCATTATAGCTTATGAGCCTACACACATGGATGCTTTTTCACACAGACCAATGGTCCATGTGAAAAACTCATGGCATGTCCTATTCCTGTCTGTTTCGTGGACAAGAAATAGGACATGGTAGGATTTTGAGTCCCAATGGGGACAAAACCCTATATAAAGTGATGTATAGCTCTACAAAATATTTATGTGCTATATAGATAAGTAAAAAAAAACTTTCAAGTGTCCACCTAGACAAACAAAGTAGATATGATATCTATTAATGGCTAACATAAAGAAATAAAATTAAGAGTGCCAGCAAAGTGACCTGATTCAGAGTTATCACAGAGACAAAACTTGATCAAATAGTACACTCATTGTCAAAGAAAAATCAAGCACCAAGCTTGGATACAAGATGTGATAAAGGCGGGCATGGAGGCTCTACTACCCTGTTGTACCACCTCTAGCTTGGATACAAGATGTGATAAAGGCGGGCATGGAGGCTCTAGTACCCTGTTGTACTCCCTCTAGCTTGGATACAAGATGTGATACAGGCGGGCATGGAAGCTCTAGTACCCTGTTGGGCCGCCTCTAGCTTGGATACAAGATGTGATACAGGCCGGCATGGAGGCTCTAGTACCCTGTTGTACCGCCTCTAGCTTGGATACAAGATGTGATACAGGCGGGCATGGAAGCTCTGTTGTACTGCCTCTAGCTTGGATACAAGATGTGATACAGGCGGGCATGGAGGCTCTAGTATCCTGCTGTACCGCCTATAGCTTGGATACAAAATGTGAAACAGGTGGGCATGGAGGCTCTACTACCCTGTTGTACCGCCTCTAGCTTGGATACAAGATGTGATACGGGCGGCATGAGGGCTTTAATACCCTGTTGTACCGCCTCTAGCTTGGATGCTTGTATTGTTTTTGTGCAGCATTCTTTCCCAATTGAGCTGTGCAAATAAAATAACTCCCTCTTTGCTGCTTTTTTCCACCCTCCAATAACTATGATGAGCGACTTTTGCTCGACTACAATGCTCAGAGTAGTATTGCTATAAACATGCATCTCCTAATTTCTGCTGATGTCAGCGGCTGATGATCTGTTGGTACTTCATTCTTCATATGGCAAAGAATGCTTTATTACAATCAATTACCTTTTGGAAGCCAAATAATGAGGCTGTTCACTTATCTCAGACTTGCATTGTCTCCGCATGTTCAGAACCAAAACATCCAGAAGAAATAGCAATTAACCTACTAAGAACCCTGCAAGGTAGTTAAACAGTATTCATAATATTTTCAGGTTTTCAGCCTCAACATCATTGCCGTCCTCTGGTTTTCATTCAGTGTGTAGAATTAATTTTGTAGAATGATCATAATAATCAGAGCTTCTATGATGCCAAAACACTTGGTTAGAGTCTTCATAATGGGAAACTGCGTTGTACAGGATGTGCTTCACATAGGTGAGTAATTGTGGACGGCCAAATAGATGTTACAGAAATACTCAGAAAATGGATAGGGTTTTTTTTAGTAGATGAAGCATGCACAAATTCTCTCGTTACTATTGTGTCCAATTACGGGACATAGGCACTCATACGAGCAGCGTCTCACCAGCATACTGGTCGGGCGGGTGGAGAGTAAATTGACCTGAACCGTTCTATCTATAGGCAGCCTAGAAATAATTAGACTGCTATATTGTTTATTCCATAGCCGTGTTGTACTATGGTTTGGTACTGCCTTTTGGTTTTTTGCTTGTTAACCATTGCCTGAGGAAGAGCAATGTCTCACATTTGGGTGCGAAAGCTCCGTGCGCAATTTATTTTTAAGAAGAACAATAGTTTTACGCCACTTGCCGAGAAGGTAGAGAAATGTATAAATACTAGTACATGAATTATAATGAATGCAGCCTTTGATGAAGTATTAGGAATGTCCTAAAACAGCTGCTAATAATGACTCGCAGAATTTAAAGGTTGAGTGGATTAAAATGGGGAAATTGCGTTTTTATGTAGTTTTTTTTCATTTTTTCATCCAATGTGTTTTTTTATTGAATGACTTGCACCTAAAATAGAGAGACAGCCGGTGGAACTACAGGTCTGGATTGGGGATGATTGATATATTCTCAGAATGGAAATGAAAACCACATTTTAACTACATTCGATCATGGCTTTTAAGGGCACGTTCATGGGCAATGTACGAAATCCGTGTCTGTGTGTACATCAGAGGCTAAACTGTCACAGACTGATACTGCAAGCAACATCAGATGTTCTGTGTGACATCTGTTGACACACCAGACACTTAAACTTGGTGTTAATACATTTCAGTGTGCAATTTTGACCTTGTTCATTATGGTAGAAGTGGAAACGCGAGGACTGATGGACTCTCTTGTCAGAAACACTAGCCCGGAGTGAAAAATCCAATACACATTGATTGCTCTGTCTAATGCAGTTTACGGCTATTTTTTTTTTCTCCTGCCTTTCCTTTTGTCAACTTCACTTGCTAGTACATTGTTATGCATGGACTGGTATCCAACAAGGGTATAAAGCTTTACTTTATCCAACAATACCACAAAAGGGGCAGTGGATACAGAATGTAATTCTTGCAGGAAAATGATGCTAAAAGTTTAGACAAAATTTTTGAAACTTAGTAAGGCTGGGTTCAGGTGGTCATAATGGGCACATATGAGCGTGTGTGTTATGGCCACAATCCTGATATAGTTCTACTGGACTAACCTTGGAGCACCGTAGAACTCTGCAGTGATCAAAGCTCACTTCGTAATGGCCAGCGTATTCATTAGACTACAGATGTTCCAACCCATTGATTTTGCCAAGACTGGTTGACTCTATGCTTTTGGGGGCCGCCCGATTTTCTGACACCTAATTGGGCACCATGATTTTCAATGGCTGATCCTTTTGTCCTCCCTGGAGACGAGCCGTCTTTAGAGCAGTTTGGCTATAGCTTTCTTCACCGTCACCATGTCAAACACATGAATGTTTGGCCAAACTGAGCATTCATGTGAATGGGGAATTCGGGAGAAATAGCTTTTGGTTATACGAGCGTTTGGCCGACAGCTGTTGAAGGTGTATCTGTATCTTTTTAGAATCATGAAGGGTCTGGGTCTTGTTCCCGTAATACAGATGTTTATAATGCAAGCGCATTACAGCCCTCTGAATCCAATCTAAACCTCAGATAATTCTCCACACCTGCACTGGGACTTAATATGGTGGAAATTAATTCTTGCTTTATGGTTCGCAGGAAATGAACTTCTCTTCTCTAACGGTAATATTTTCCAGTTAGATCCCACATAATGAATTCGGTAGATGGTAGCAAATGTAAATTTTGTATCTATTAATATTATGATGACACATTTTGCTGCAGGAGAAATTTAGATGACTCTCTTTCAGAGTCGCTTTTATTATTAGGTTTTACCTCTTTTTATAGTTTTAGGAAAATAGTGCATTCTCTAGAACAAACTAGAAAAAGCAAAATGTAACAGGTGGTCATCCATGATATTCGCACCCATCATATCTGAAGACTTTGTTTTAAAGCAAAGTCTTCATCAGATTAATAACTAAAAGCGGTAAAAGTTGTTTTATCGATAATGTGAATGGCCATTGGAGGCAGTTGGATAAAAGAAGCAAAAATCTATTTTCAGTGCAGTCAGTCTATATACTTTATGTCCATTTAACCCTTTGCAATCCAATTTTGGATTCAAGGTTTCCTAGGGGGCTTTCACTTACTGTCAATATGCAATGGCGCCATCTGCTGTCTAGAGCCAGTACTGCGGTATGTGACATGCTGGAGAGGCCCCCCCGACAACCGAGTGGCCTGTAATATACTGTAAGAATACCCTGCTGGACGTCTTCTGACATTGGAGCTGTACAGCCTTCAATCAGAATATCTTTAGAAGTCAAACAGTGGATTGGAAAGGGTTAACATGTGGAACAATTCTAATTAAAATGTAGTTAAGGGCACCTTTTTTGGAGGGGGGAGGGTACGCCTGTGTGTATTTTTTTTTGTAGCATCACTATTGGAATGGAAGAATCCTAGTAATGAGCAGCGACTGCTGTGTATAAATACATCTGCTCGTCTGCTGCAGTCAACCTGAGAAGTTAATGGGTAGGTAAAAGTACATCTAAAATTGTAGATAGTGAAAGCACACAATGCGGGTAGCAGTGGAGTGAAGTGCTGCAAATTAATCTTTCCACCTTAAATCTGAGCGTATGACCTGTAATAAATGAGCTCAATAATTGGTGAGATTTGGCTTCATCCGCTTCTCATAATGAAGGTTATAACTTATTTGTGCACGTCTATTGCTGGTATGATTGTTTTTTTTAAAACTCCTTTGTAGAAAGTAGCACCTTGTAGGCCTAGATGAAATTATCAGCTGCACATATTTGTTGTATTGTTCATCTCCAGATGGAGTTAAAATATATTTTATGAATTGTTTTCAAATTTACAGCTTTTTTTTTTTGTAGATTCTCCAATATTGGCTATTTACTAAGCCGTGTTCTAGGAACATCTGTGGTTCTAATGCTCTCATGTGAGACAAGCTCCATATTTACAGCTGAGGCAACACTACTTGGAAGAAGGACCTGAATGTGCCTGCCAGCTGCGTACGGCATTGTTGGAGCCCATCCCTAGGGCACTTGCACGTTTTGTTGCCTTGCTCCGTGTAATTATTCAGTATTCAGGATCACTAATGAAATACTAATATTAAAACAATGAGGTGTAACATTTTATTGCCTAATTACAGTTGTAGTCTCTGGCTATCTCCAGCAGTGGCTTAGAGATGAATGGAGTGGTAGTGCACGCATGTAACTTATGTTCCATTCATACAGGAAGACTCAGGATTCCTGCTCTTGTGATCGCTCAGGGACCCAAAGGTGTGACGGACACCAATTCGATACATGGCATCCCTATTCTGTGGATAGGCGATGAATTGCTGTGATTGGATGACACATTAAGTTTTTTTTTTTTCTGGTTTTAGTCCCATCTTTATTGGGACAATTATTTATCCTCTTGCTTTGCAATGTTCAGTTGGATATCAGCTTTTCTCCTTTTCTTTCTATACTTAAAGTGAACCTCTCACCATGAATTTGCGGTCCATTGTGCTGGCATCATGTTATAGAGCAGGAGGAGTTGAACAGATTGATATATAGTTTTATGGGGAAAGATTCAGTAGAACTTGTATTTTATTCATTCAAACCCTGTTCCTTCTATGCTTAGGAGTCCAATGGGCGGTTGTACCGTGTTTCTCTCAAAATAAGACACTGTCTTATATTAATTTGTGCCTCATAAGAGGCACAGTGTCTTATTTTCAGTGGGTGTCTTATACTTACCCAGCCGCCGGCGTCTGTGTCTCTCGCGCTGGTACCCGCGCTGCTGCAGGCTGCAGTTTTTTTAGCGCTGACAGGATTCTCTTCTCCTGGTAACGAGGCTTTGAATACCCCGCCTCCGGTAAGTGCTGTGATTTGGTTCATCTAGCATCGGCACTGATTGGCTGGCGCTTGATCCAATCACAGCGCTTACTGCAGGCGGGGTATTCAAAGCCCGGTTACCAGGAGAAGAGAATCCTGTCAGCGCTGGGAACTCCAGCCTGCAGCAGCGTGGGGACCAGTGTGAGGGACACAGACGCTGGCGTCTAGGTGAGTATAAGCAATAAGGTAAAAAAAAGCAATATTCACCAAGCCGCCGGCATCTGTGTCCCTCGGCTCAGGTCCACATGTTGCTGCAGTTCTCAGCGCTGACAGGATTCTCTTCTGCGGACAGGGCTTTGAATACCTCACCTCCAGTAAGCGCTATGATTGGATCGAGCGCTAGCCAATCAGAGCCAGCACGTGATGAACCAGTGATGTCATCCTCTGAATGGCTGTGAATGATCGAGTGCTGGGTTTGATTGGCTGGCACTCAATCCAGTCACAGGGCACTCTTACCAGAGGCGGGGTATTCAAAGTCCTGTCTCCAGAAGAAAATCCTGTCAGCGCTGAGGACTGCAGCCTGCCACAGCGCCGGAGACTAGCGCGAGGAACACAGACATCGACAACTAGGTAAATATTGCTTGCTTTTTTTTAAAATCTGGAGTAGCTAGGGCTTATATTCAGGGAGGGCTTATATTTTAACCTCCCTCCCCTGAAAACAGGGGTAGGGCTTCTTATCGGGGATTGGCAGTTTTCTCTGTATTTACAGTCATTGGACTGTTCAGCACAGAATGAGCGGATATGTAAATGAATAAAATACAAGTTCTACTGAATCTTTTTCCATATAACTATATATCCGTCTGTTCTGCTCCTCCTGCTCTATAACATGCTGCCTGCAGAATGGACTGCATTTTCAATGTGACCATCTCCCTTTAAAATAAACACTATGATTTACAAGAGAGATGACAAATAATGTCATGCATTTCCTAAACTTTTGCACCCCTTTTTTCTTTATTTTCCATTCAAACAAATAAAACAAATCTATAATTAAACTGTTTTTTTTCGGGTTTTTTCCCTACAAAATGGTGCCAGAGTATTCTTTAGATGATCATAGGATCTGTTGTCCAATTCATTGTACATATATTTTGGACTAAAACCAAGTGTGGCAACAGACCAAAAAACAAGTATATCTGAGCAGAGTGAATTGTGGAGGTCATTTGGTATTGTTTAGGATAGTTTTTCTTGCTAAGTGCCCTCGTTGTCTCCTCTGCCAAACTACATACTGCTTTTTGGTTACTTCAATGTAATTTTAGCAAATACAAGAAGGGTGCGATTTCATAGAAAAACCTATAGTGGGGCCAATTAATTAAATATTGACCACAGCTGTTTTGACTTTTTTAATATGAAGGGTTAATATCCTTGCTTTTGTGAAGAGTTCATCTGCTTAGGTCGATTTAGGGTTCTTTTATATGCATGTCAGGCCCTGTTCACACCACTTTTTTGGTCGTTCTGTAAGGTCATGTTTGTATTTATTTATTTATTTTTTTCAGGATTAGAAAAAAAAAAGATAGCCCGCCTGCAGACGGCCGGGTCGGATCCCCTGCGAGAAATCTCGCAGCGGGACCCGACCCGTGCCCCTACAGGGACCAATGCGGCTCTCACCTGCTCCTGCGGCTCCGGCTCTGGGATGTGCCGGCCAGCCGCCACATGAGCAGAACCGGGGCGCCAGGAATGACATTTCTGTGCAGGCCTCTGCGAGACCCGCACAAAAATAGAGCATGTCCCGATTTGTTTTCCGCGTGAAAATCGCGGCCGTCTGCATAGGATTGCGCTTTGCAATGCAATCCTATACAGGCAGGCACGGGCGGAAATTCTGCGGGAAATCCCGCCGCAGAATTTCCGCCCGTGTGCAGGGGGCATAACTGTATAATAAATAGGATGCAGTCGGCCACTCATCCTGTTGCCATTGACTTCTATTTTACAAACAGGCAGGACATAAAAGGGAAACCGCATCATTTTTGTGTCCTGTAGCACCCTGGTCTGATTTTATATAAAAGTACCTAATGGTTAGTAGTTAGTAAAGTCCTTTTCATCAATAACTATACACAGTAGTTGTGTTTTGGACTCATGCACACAGTGTTTATTATACATCGATCTGTGACAATAATCCTCTGCACAGATCTGAGGCTCAGCATCACAATTCTGCCATGGATTTGCTCCTGGATCCGCTTGCAGATTTAGCGCCAGTTAATGAAGCTAAATCCGTGTGCGGCCACCTGACACGTTTGATGCGATTTTACATACAAATCCGATCATTTATTGATTTCTAGCCCCATGGTCTCTCTGTTTGGGTAACTAGACAGTTGCCAGTACTTGTCTGTCTTCTAAGCAGCTGCACTTGTTTTGCGTGGCATGGTTTGCTGGTACTTGAGTAATTTTACGTCTATCATGGGAATCCCTCTTGGACAGATTTAGTAGTACTATGATGGAAACCTGTTTTGGATGCTAAATTAAAACCATCACTAATGAGAGTGATATTTATGACTGATTTTTAAAATGGCTCATCACTTTATACATTGCTTTTAATATAATATTAAACCACCAGGAGAGGAGAAATCTCGGATCCTGGCAGCTTAACCACTTACATGCCACAATCCATAGCAACTGCAGCATATAAGCAGATGACCGGGCAAGGGGGATCCTCCTGTCACATATTGGCACCCCACAATGTGATCACAAGATACCAATGGCAGCCAGAAGCCTGGCAAAGGTTTCCATGCCTGCCATGTAACTCAGCCTATTAGACCTTGCCTCAGGCAGAGACTAGCAAGTCTGATGTCATAAACATTGCCAGAATAGTACACTGCATTACTTATGTAGTACATTCTACAATCGAATGTTAGCATCCCCAAGTTCCTTACAGGGACTAAAAAGATAGTGTCAAAAAAAGTTCTCTGAAGTTTAATTAAAAAAAAAACAAAAACTGTTTAAAAGAAATGTATTGTTCTCCACAAAAGCCTGTTTTAAATGGATAAAATAGGAAAATAAATTAAAAAAGTTAAAAGGTATAGGTATTACAGAATTTGTAATGACCCAGACAATGAAAATATTTTGTTTATTGCGTATGGTGAATGTCATGAAAATCTAAAAAAGTAATGCTAGAATTACTGTTTTCCTTTTATTCGTATCCCAGAAAATGCACTAAAAAGCGATCCAAAAGTCACATGTTGATTTTATTGGTACCATTTTGAGGGACAATTCTACCTGTAAGAAACAAGACCTCACAGAACTCTGTTGCTGGAAAAGTAAGAATATTATGGGTCTAGGGTCAACGTGCATTTTATCTGCGGATGCGAGGCGTTTTTGCAGGCAAAAACTCTTTGCGTCGTTTCTATGAAATTCTGATCCTCTCACACAAGTGTCAAGCTCAGTAGAGGATGGGAAGAGTTTCCCATTGATTTCATTGGGAAACCTTGCATCGCATTCGCATGCACATTGGACAGCATGCGGGAGCCATGCAATGTATTTAAGGTGCCATCGAAATCAATGGACAATACGTTGCGAGGTACGAGAAAAAATAGAACAATTTTTTTCCTTACAGCATCTCTATAAGGGAAAACATCGCTCGTGTCTGACTCCATTCAAAGTGTGACTGTTCTCAGCAAGAGAATCCAAGTAATCTTGTAGATATGATAGCTTTTAGTGGCTAACAAAAATACATGATGTTATAGAGGGCTTTCAAACCTCTCAGCGTTCTTCCTCAGGTGCCTGAAGATTACTTCATTTCTCTTGCTGAGAACAATCACATTTTGCTCTACTGGCTAACACCGTACCAAACTTTTGTCTTTTTACTCCATTCAGGAGAACAGAGTTCATAATCATGCGCCTCGCAATGCAAAAATCTCACGCAAAATTAGCGCTTGTGTGAAAACAGCCTTAGAATAAATTAAGGTTCAATTGTGTTTCTTTAAAAAGTAGTTTAAAATAAGGAAAAATGTCGGAATTTCAGGGGGGGGGGGGGGGGGAGGGTGGCGGCGTTCTATTCCCTCCCCAACTCCACACCTCCAAAAAAAAGTTACAGATTATATATACTCCAGAATAGTGTATAACAAATAACAAGACCATCTATGGCTATGTCAACGAGTTATGGCTCTTGCAATGAGACTATGAAAATTACTTTTATACTCAATGTCGCTAAGTGACAGAGCGGGACATTTAAAACCTCAACGTAACAAGTCAGATTGCACCGGACTGCATACGTGAGTCCAAAATTGCTGCCATATCCGGTGATAGGCCGTCGGCTTACACAGCAATTAAAACGTCTTACCACACACTCATGTACACCTGGGCTTAAGCTCACGCCTTCTAAGCCCCTGGTCAACTAGATATTTTGGATTATCATAGCCCAGTTTTAGGATGTTGGAAAACTCGCCTATAAAATATTACAATGTATAGATTATAGAATTTAGTGATAATTACTTGGTGACCTTTTCAGTTGCCAATAGTGGGGAATTACTCAAATGGCTCTTACCCACATAAGGATTTATATCCCATCTTGGTTCCATTCATCTGTCTGTAAATGAAGTTATGCATTGTGTTTTAGCCCAATGTATTATAACTGAATTGATTACATGGACCACTTATCTGCAGTCCTTTTAAATAGTTAATGGTTAAAATCTTGTAATGAGTTTGCAGAAGAACAATGCTTGCTTACCTAAAGAGGTTTGTTAAGCTGATCTACTGCTGGTAAAATCTAATTACAGGAAGCCAAGACTGTGTTGCCGGTCAGTGAGAAGGAACGGGGCTAGAACCTTGTTCATGTTTGTACTAAAATAGGGAACAGAACTGATATTCATCAAGCTGTGTTTTCCTGATCACTGAGATTCAGAACATTAAAATTCCTGCAGTCGTTTATAATTATTCATTATACTTTAGTTAGGAAGAACTTAAAGATTAACAGTACTATTATCTTAAGGACAAGAAGTTGAATTCAGGTGCCTCTTTGCCTTGCTGTACTGCCTCGACTATGTATATTTTGATGTTTTGGTTTGGTTTTTCTTGTATAGCCATGGTAAGCTTGGCCCGCTAAAAGACCAACATTGCTTAAAGTGTCCCTCTGTCTTCAGGGGGAAATTCTGTCCCATGACAGAAGTGGAAGAGGAATATATATTACCAACAGTTGTTCTGCACTTCCGTTTCTGTGATCCATGGGTTCCAGGTTCCGTTTTCAGTCCTCCACGTTGACTGAAGCCGTTTTCTAACTACTTAATGCACACTGTGCACTGCTCTCTGATTGGCCAAAGCTGCTGACATAATCGGCACTAGCCAATTAGAGAGCAGGTATAGGGTATTAGTAGTGTAGCACTACCAATGCACTGTGGGGATTAGGTAATCTGAAGATTGTGTTAACCATCTCGGACAGCTGAAAATGTGACCCGGCACCGACAGATCAGAGGCACAGCAGAGAAGAACTGAAGTTAATATAACACCCTGTCCTCCAATTAAGCAATTTTGTCCCAAAATTGAAGGATCACTTTAAATGTAATTAAAGAAAAAAAAAAAACACATGACAATAGAATCTGAAGTTGACTTTGGAGAGAGAACACTTTACGTTTTTCTACAAATTACTTCTTACCATTTATAAAGAATAATAGCCTTTATGCGCAGTGATTATAACCGTTTGCTGTGCAGCTAATAGCACATGTACAGTACATAGAATTGGCCGTAAGAGTTATTTCCTTTAGTGACCTCAAGATACCTCAGTCCAAAAGTACATTAACATATTGCTAGTGTTGTACTAAAATATGTTTTAATGGAATTATAACAACCCAGTTGAGGAGGGATTCTTACCCAAAACAACCTAAAAACCATTCAATAAGCACACAGCCAGTGTAAATTTGTGAGCCTAGCCTTTCTGGATGCTTTGTTCCCCAGTAGGAAAAATAGAAGCACCCTTATGGGTGGTCACAGTGAATTCCCGCCCTCTCGCCTCTAATAGTAGGAAAATTATTTCCTCCAATGTCTTCTTCACTTCCCCAGTTGTAGAAGCGGGCCCCACATCTAGGAGGCTCAGCAGAACCCCTTTCCCCAGTAGCCACAGCAGACCTTCCTACCACTTCAATTTCCTCAGTAGTCTCAGCACACTTCCCTTCCATTTGCCCTAGAAGTCAAAGGGCACATTTCTCCTCTGTTTGCCTCGGGGATCAGAGGGCATACTTCCCCATCGTTTGCACTAGAAGTCGGAGTCCATTTCCTCAGTAGTCTTAGCACACTTCCCCTCCGTTTGCCCCGGAGGTCGGAGGGCACACTTCCCTCTCCATTTGCCCCGGAGGTCGGAGGGCACACTTCCCCCTCCGTTTGCCCCGGAGGTCGGAGGGCACACTTCCCCCTCCGTTTGCCCCGGAGGTCGGAGGGCACACTTCCCCCTCCGTTTGCCCCGGAGGTCGGAGGGCACACTTCCCCCTCCGTTTGCCCCGGAGGTCGGAGGGCACACTTCCCCCTCCGTTTGCCCCGGAGGTCGGAGGGCACACTTCCCCCTCCGTTTGCCCCGGAGGTCGGAGGGCACACTTCCCCCTCCGTTTGCCCCGGAGGTCGGAGGGCACACTTCCCCCTCCGTTTGCCCCGGAGGTCGGAGGGCACACTTCCCCCTCCGTTTGCCCCGGAGGTCGGAGGGCACACTTCCCCCTCTGTTTGCCCCGGAGGTCGGAGGGCACACTACCTCCTTTTTATTTTCTAATTATTTAAATTAATTTTGTTACAACAGGTCAAATAAATTAGATTTAATGACTTCATAATTACCTTTATCATCTTATCTAAAGAAAAGACCACTACATCACGCCCCGGGATATGCTCAGTCTGTTGGAGCCCAGGGAGCTCCTGTTGCTTGGGAATAATAGCTGGTTAGTTCTCCAACCTCTGCTGCTTTGGAAGACATGGGAGTGCTTGCCTCGCTGCATTGTAATTTGTGTCAGCACCGTAAAAATGGCAGACAGTAAAATGACTACATTGGAACTGAGAAGATTGCAACCAGACTTTCTTATGTTGCAAGAACAAGTGCGGCCCTGGCAGATGGCATTGTCACTTGTGATATGTCTGCAATTATTAGCTAGTTTCAGCTAGTATTTATGTTCCTTGTAAAAGATGAGAAGATTCATTTGTATACCCAGCCGTTATCAGTTCTGACATTAATTTGTGTTTTATTTCCTTCCTAAAGTAGTAATAATGGGGCTGTCATTCATTGTTATTATGTTGTCACTTCATTCCTTGGAATGCAGAAAAAGTAAAAAGTAGGAAGTAACTGATGATGTGGATCTGTGCTCCCTGCTGGGCCCTGCATATTCATGCTCTAAAATCACTGCTTTCTTGTATTATTTGGTATTTAGTTATTTCCTGTCATGCATCAGAGCCTATTAGAAATGCCGTGTGCACCTTAAATATCACGTCAAACCCCAAGAAATGTAGGTTTAGTTGATATCAGCACAAGGGAAATGTCAGCTGGCTCCAATGGGGATTTTGTGCAGTCAAAGAGTCAATGTTATGAGGAGCGTGGGGGGGGGGGGGGGGGCATTATATTTATAATCTCCGCAATGCCAAAAAAAAGTTGTGAACGTCGTTGTGTAAAATGTAAACAAAAGAAGAATGCAATGATTTGGGAGTTTCATATAACCATGTTTTATTCACAGTAGAACAAAAATTGAAAGTGAGACATTTTTTCCATTTAAGAAATGATAACTCAGTTAGAAATTGATGGCTGCAACACACTTAAAAAAAGTTGGGGTGACACAAGTAACTCAAACTGCTGGCGCTGAAGCTTCGCCCTACACTGATGATCTGTTTTTTAAAGCAGGGATATTATAATTATATCCCTGCTTTAAAAAACAGATTCTTTTATGTGGCTTATCTGCTGTAGACTGACTTTTGAGCTTATGAAATGCTGGACTTGGGTAAATGTGCCCCAACGGCTTTAAAGTGGCCCTCTACCCTAGACAACCAAAGATGGCCCAACCACTTCTCCGACTACCTGATGCACACGTGAGCCGCAGCGGCCAGTCGGAGCAGCATGTAGTGTCGTAGACTACTGATATATATTGATGTACAGTGTGCATCAGGTAGTCAGAGAAGTAGTGCGCCATCTTTGTTTACGGAGGGTCGCTTTCAGTCACCTGTAGAGAGAGAACCTGTGTTGCTGTAGAGCGAGCACAGGATGTGACAGGAGGTTATCTAGTGCGGCTTCCATGTATCTCATACGGGCATGTCACCGCCAACCTCCTAGATGTCACAGCTGCTTAGTTCTTGGCAACCTCCTGTTTTGTAATGTGTGAACATTTCGGATTCCCTTTTACGTGCAGCTAGTAGGTTGCCCTATGTGATTCACTCTTTTGGCAGTTGTGAGTGATTGTTGTCTGCTTTCTCAGGCTTCTTTTATTAAACCTCATGCAGTCACAAATCCGTAAAGTGATACTGCACAAATACACGAAAAACTACAAAATCAATATTTATTTATCAGTGTTACATGTCATTTATTATTTATGACATTACGGCTCTGTTCACATCTGTGTTGTGGCTTCTGTTTCTAATGGAAGACACAATACTCTGCTGACTCCAGCAGCTGATCATGCCTGCGGATGCCAGACCTTATTCTCTTGGAAGTTTAGACTTTCCAATAGTGGCTGTTAGATGATCCAGAATATTTGATAGTCCGGCGCTCATCCACTCCCATTCATGCTGACTTGAAGCTGTTATTACAATACAAATTATAGTTGATTAGTTCCCTTTTTATATTCTTCAAGTCTATTAATTATTATCCTGGTTTCCACTCAGTCATCCTGGATCATCACTTCTTTTTATAGTTATTCATAATTTTAATTCACGTCCAGTGAAGTCCAGGGGGCTGTAAACGCCATGAGCATTCTGCAGCGGCCTACCTGCAGAAAATCGGCAGTAGCCAAATCTGCACATAATTGTGTTTCTTTGGGTTGAGTTCGGCAGCATAAATGGACACTTTTTTATTTATTTTTTTTAAATATCGCGGATTTCTCATGGTAAATTTCCACACAATGTTGGGATTTCTAGATTCTCCTTCACATGACTTGGACTGTAAATGCTGGGAAATCTCTAGCAATTTCAACAGCAGAAATTCTGCAGCGTTTTTAGGGGTATATTCACATGTAGATTTGTTGCCATTAGACCAATGTTGGCTGAACACACTAATTCCATTCTGACTGTCCATGTATAGAAGCTTCCCTTTTCTCCTTGAACGGCAGATGTTGGGGGAAGAGAAGGATCAGGCAGTTAGATTTCAATATGCCCAATCCTTTTGTTCTCAGGGAGATGGCAGCAGCTCTCCTCATCCAGGACACATGCACACTTGGCCAAAGCTATCTGAACTGTATCATATGGCCAGTTTAAGGGGCCTCTGTTTTTGACTCTGTTACCGTACTGGCTGACATATATCATTTCCTTTCCAGCTTCTATTAGGTATTTTGTGAAAATACATAAATATTCACAGCAAATTTGCTTTGTAAAAAAACTGCAAAAAATCACTGAAGGGAAAGTAAACTGAAATACAACCTAATTGTTTGCCCACTTTGCATTTATCTCACTGACCCATCCACCTTCAATGTGCCTTGGTCATTTGGGTCATAATAAAGAGTCTTAAAGGAGCTCCACTTCACTTATCAAGTATCTCTCTTGTGACTCGGTCTCTGAATGATACACCTGACATCCAATTTAAAAAAAATTCATAAAGCCGCTCCACTATTTATTATTTATTATCGGTACTCCGCCACCCTAGGGGGTAATTTAGGCTTGATATGGTGGGTATTATTGTACCTATATATATATATCAGGATACACCCACTGTGTCATTCACACAGAGACAATCTAATAGATTACCCCACAACATATATGGTTGCACCACTTTCCCTTACTATTAGATTGGCTCCCTGTGAATGACACCGTGGGTGTATCCACACAAGAGAGACTTGATAAGTGAAGTGGAGCTCCTTTAAGATTCTTTATTATGACCCAAATGACCAAGGCACATTGGAGGTGGATGGGTCAGTGAGATAAATACATACTGGGCAAACCATTAGAATACTATAGGTAGCCCTTGAGGGTTTTGAATCTCTACAGTCAAGTCTCCAACTAAGCTATTTACTCATTGACTCTAGTGTGACACTTAGTAATGTTCGGTTATCTGGATTGATATAAATTTATATACTTCGCCGAAATTTAAAAAAAAAAAAAATTTAATAAAGGTTATATTTTAGTTTACTTTCCCTTCGGCGATTTCTAGTTTTTTCCTTTTGGGACTTTTTCTGCCAACGGTGACTTGTAAAAAAAATGTACATGGAGAAATGTTTTGTCTCTTTTTTTGGGGGGTCAAAAACTTTTTAAAAAGTGAAGAAATTGATTTCAGTAGTAGCATTTTCAATTTTTGAATAGTGAACATCATCTATACATGCAGGGTGCAATCTCTTTTTTGTGTGAAATGAGACCTTTTATCACAGAGTTTATACTGTGATTTAGATCAATAAATTAGAAATGAAAAGTTCTGCAAGTTTCTAATATACTTTAATTCCTCACCAATTTGCATCTGTGGATGAGAACACTGCGTACATGCACAGGTTGGAAACCAGCACATAGGGCTGTTCCCACATAAGAAGTGGATCAAATTGTATACTGTCCAGACAATGCTTTGTGCACTGGATACACCAGCAACTGCATAAATGTCTACTTGGACTTCACACTGATACATTGTGGCAAACAAGTCTTTCTGGTGTATAATTTTACCCCATAACAATTGTTGACCATTGCTTTAAAGGAAACCTGTTACCCTTGCGCAGCACCATAAACTAAGTCATGGTGCTGTTTAGGGGACCTGCTATAGATCTGGATGACGTATTTTTTTTTGTACTCCTGGGATCCAGCGAAGATTGAATGGGCATTGCAAATCCGACTCTTTTTACAGCGCCGTGCACACTCCTTTCGGCGCTGTGAAAAGAGTCAGATTTGCAATGGCTATGTGATCTTCGCTGGATCCCAGGAGTACAAATAATACCTCACCCAGCTCCCCATCATGTCCCCCGACAGCACCGTAACCTAGTTTATAGTGGTTTGTAGACAAACCCGCTTTCCTTTAAAAAAAAAGAAAAATTAGACTTGCCTAAATTTAGTAATACTATCGCTTCTTGGCCTTTTTAGTTGAGATCAAGTATAATAATGATGCAGCCGGTGTGCATGTAGGAAGTTTAAAAGTGGATACTGTGTGTATCACCCCCCCGCACCAGATTCTATGACGGTCTGGGGACCGCTTCATTACCAGGCAGTGGACAAAATAGTTTTGGAAAGCATATGAAAAAAATAAATCCTTCAGAGACTGTTGAAAGTCAAGTATGAATGAATTATTCGTGCATTTGGGTGCATAAGACATTACTACTTGTAGGTAGCTTGTACAAAATGAGTATAGAAGACACATCTGAAATAATAATGAAGACTTCATGGTTTTATAGAGATATCTGATTAGGAAGGCAGTGATAAATGAACTGGCTGGTGGAGATATAAGCAACCTTAAACTATAAGCAAGGGAATCATTTGTTACCTGTCTTGTGCCTATACTGTGTGTTTAACGGAATCGGAAGCCTAATGAGATCCAGTGCAGGTAGTTATAAAAATGGACCCCTCTGTATATCTGCTGTGCAGGTCATCATCCGCTCCATATGTAAATGAGAAATCTATATAGAGCATATTCCATATCACCAATGATGGGGCTTATTTATAGGGCAGCACATCCAATATAGAATACTACCGATTTAACATTCTGACTACACTTACAGGGGCTATCTCATGAGGAAGCCCCTAGCCTCCAACAATAAGCGGGGATCGCTGGAAAGCTGTATCTAGCAGACTGCTGCAGGGCAGCATTGAAATAAATGGCCATCCGTGTACTGCATGGACATGTCAAGTCCAGCGGACATTCTTCAATTGGGCATATAGAGGGATTTCTGGGTGGGGTACCCTCCTCCACAGGACAGCTAATCATTGCAAGGCAACTACCTACTTTAATTACATTTTTATGATGACCACTGTTCTTGACTTCAGACATATCATAGCTGCCAACCATCAGGAAAAAAATCTAATTACAGCATGTAGCCAATATGATCTCTTTCAATGATAGTTTGGAAATCTAGATAATTACCCTCATAAAATAGATCACCTCTTTGGGGGATTGGTTATTCTTTGTTTCATTTTATTTTTTACTCCTTTTCTTGTAACTATTTGATTTTAAGAGGATTTCTAACATCCAAGGTTGTTGCCATGGAGAGCGATATTGGCTTATGGATAACATTTCCAATGTAATTTTTGCAAAGGTTAATTAAAGAACAAATGACAAATCCTAGAGTTTGGTGAGGTCTATATGTTGTTGTAAAACCCATGATTAAACCGGAATAGACAGCTTGGTACCGGGCATGAAGAAATCAGAAAATACTAAGCCAAACTACTGGAAGGCTTTCCATCTTAAGTGGAATGTGTCATCAGAAAATGACTTCTATCAATCTCATTTTTAGAACTTTTTTGTTTATATTCAAAAAAAACAAAAAACACTAAGATTGTGCAAGATCCACCATTCACAAGAGGGGATCAGCTGTGATTTATCTACTCTCCTCCCTACAAAATTACCTCTGCTCAGGTAACAGAGCGCGTCTTCTATACAAGTCAGTGGGTCCCCTCCAGTCCATTGTAGGAATGGCCCATGAGGCTGCTGTAAAGCATATGTTGTAAATACTCTTAAGGCCAGGCTCACACGACCATATAATAATCCGCTGCTTAAAAACTGCAGCATTTTACAGACGTATGTAACTGTGTATCCTTGCGTTCTGCGCGTATTTTAAGTGCGCTGTCATGCACTGGCTTCCTGGTTTTTGGTTTTTTTTTTAAAACTCCTAGCAACGTACGTGAAGAATTCCTCACAAACACAATACAAATATGTATGCACTGAGTTTCGAATGCACCTTTAGAGAATAATAGGGCTGTAATGCGCGATAAAATAGAACATGCTGCATTTTTTAATGTGTGTAACGTACGCAATACATATACACACATGTGAGTGAAACAATAATCAATGTGCTTTCGTTCACGCCATTTACCGCTTATTATATGTGCGTAATATGCAATGCAAATGCTTTCGTACCTAAAGCTGTTAAATGTAGCTCAGGCAAGATGGCAGCGCCCATAGTCACGTATAGACAACCGAATAAAACATTCTACAATGAGAAAATAAAAAAACAAAAAATTGAAAATGTTTCACTATCCAGTTTTAATATAATACTCAAAATTTTGGGCTGTTGTCACTGGCGTAACTATAGAGGAAGCGGTTACACCAGGGCACAGGAGCCTTAGGGGGCCCAGAAGGCCTCTCTTCTCCACATAGGGAGCCAAGTACTATGAATAAAGCATGGAATCTTATGCTCTTATTGTACATCTCACTTACCTGAATAAATGTCTCTGACACCAGCTGGATTATTATGGCCGCGGCATTTATTTCTTTAAACGGGGTTTTAAAATCAACATTAAATTCAACTCATCAGTTCAGAAATATCCATAAATATAATTGTGACTATTGAGTAGACTTTGCCATAGGTACTCCAGTCTACTACCAACCATCAACTTACTCCATTTTATGCCCACCCGCAGAAGGCGGGCAGCAATCTCCCATTTAAAAAAGATGCCTGCAAAATAGTCCATTAGAAAACCAGAAAAACATAAGGGCGGGCCAACTTGAGGTGCTGGAAAAACTGATGGTCCTGTCCTGTCCTGTCAGCACCTCCTTAAACCAAATCCTGCTAGCACCAATCACCATCCTCCACCAATCCTCATCCTGTTACCAGGACAGTATCCCTCCGGCCCGCCAGTTTCTCCCGACCAATCCAAACAAACTCCAGCTTCTCCTTCTCCCTGGTAACACCAGCTCTTCACAGCATACTTTTCTGTTGAACCAAAGAAACGCAAAGACCACCATTAAAATGCGCCCCCACCCCCAACATATACATTATCCCTTTCATACGATTAACCTCGCTCAGATTCCATGAGGTGTCAGGATCTAAGCGTCCTTCAGCCATACATTATAGTTGGGGGCCCCATTACAGGTTTTGTGGGGTTTGAAAACAAACATTAAAATATAAATCTCCATAAATATATCAATAAACCGAGTAGACTTTGCTCTAGATGCTCCAGTCTACTGATAACCATCAACTTACCTCCATTTTCATGCCCACCTGCAGAATGCGGGCAGCAATCCCCCATTTAAAGAAAATGCCCACGGCAAGAATTCAAGTCCATTAAGAGATCTTGAACCAAAAACAGAGAGGGAGGGACAACTTGAGGCGCTTGAGAGAAACTGCTGCTCCCGTCCTGTCAGCACCTCCCTATATAGACGCCACCTGCCTCATCCTCAGCCAATCCATGCTCCGTTGTCAGGACAGTGCCAGCTACTTCTCCAGGCTTGTTCCTGCCGATCTCCTGACTAATCCCTGCTCCCCGTGACTCTTCCTTCCTAGATACTCAGGCTTCTCTCATACTGCTTTGCCAAACCTCGAAGTACTCAATAACCGCTTTTAAACTCACCCCCCACCACCACTCCCAATCATCCCTATTAACCCTTCCTTTGCCTTAAACCTCGCTCAGATTCCATGAGGCTTCTGGACCTAAACGTCCCTCAGCCATGCATTATTGTTTCTATATAGCCACGAATCAGCATTCCGCTATTTTAGCCATCTTGTTCTGTTGCTGCTGGATCAATATGGCTCTTTTCATCTTCTAATCAGCTTTCCATCTAATGTGCTGTAATGTTGTTGCTTTGGACATCAGTTCAGTCCTTTTATTTTCCATTGTATGTACACGTTGGTTATAGTGAATAGGAGAAAACTATTAAATTACACCTCCAGTGATCCAATTAAAAGCCTCTTGGGATGGGTACCACAGTGTGTAAATTCAAGTTTCCAGTCTAGAATGATAAAATTAGTGTTCCATGCTGTTTGAAATGAGCATGCTGCCTGCAAGCCAATGTAGTTAACATTCACTGTATGACATAGTAGGATGACGTGTATTACTACAGCCATTTAATTCCTACTTGCTGATGTGAGCTGCAAGATCAGATAGAGAGGAGGTAGGCCTCATGCACACGGCATGCGCAGATTCTGCACGCGGATTTCCGCAGCAGAAGACTTGCGGGTCAGTGTGTAAATGATTTTTAAATGCTTGCCGGCAATCACGGATGCAATCCTTTTTCCACGCAGATATACGCGGATGCACAGCAGATCGTCTGTGCAAGAAAAAAATTGCAAGCCCAAAGTGCCTGCCGTCCCCCTCCTCCCCACCTCCCTGCTTGGTCTCCAAGCAACCAGAGAGGGACTTGCTTCCAAATCCGCAATGCGGATCTATTGCGGATCGCTCGCTTCCATAGAGATCAATGGAGCCTATCCGCACGGAATCAGCAGTAAAATGGAGCATGCTGCGATTTCTTTTCCACATGCGAAATCCGCATGTACGCTTTCCCATGGGTGACTAGTACTGCAGAGCTCCCACGGGGGTGTTGATCACAGATTCCGCAAATCAAAACCGCCCGTGTGCATGAGGCCATACTGTTCAACTTGAGTATTTTAGTGAAATGGGAAATTGCAATGTGTTTGTGATACTAGACAGAATTTGCTAGTTAAGTCATGTGATTACAGCAGCAACAGCACCGACCACATATTGTGTAGTTTTGTACTATTAAGGGTATGAGTGCATCTGTAAGCTTGTAGAATCAGTGACTGGTGATTGCAGTGTGGCTTTACTGTACCCGGAACCTGGCAGACACTGAAAACAACTTTCTGATTTAAGTGAATTAAGAAAGAGGCCTTGCAATACAAATGGTGAGTAACTGACCATCTGCTGCCTATATGGGATCTTTCTGATGTCCTGTGCACAAAAAGATGAATATGTACATTCAACTATGTACCTTTCATGAGGAGACAATGGTTATGGTCCGAGGTAACTTTAGTGAAAATTTTAGTAGGCTGATTTTAGGGGAGGGGAATATGGATGGTTTTCATTCTCTCATATTCTACTGATAGTTTTATCTGGTATTTATTTTCTATTAAGATTATGTAACCATTTGGTCTTGTGCTCCAGAGAATGTGGTGTAGCTACAGGGGTCTGAGAGGTCACACTTGCATTTGGGACACAAAGCCTAGGGAGCTCATATGCTTCCACTGCATCACTGCCACTGAGCACTGTCTGAGTGGCTAATAACTCCAGTGAGTGCTTCCTCTACACTAAACGCTCATTACTTTGACTGTTACCATGATTGCCCTATGTTATGGACTGCGCTGTGTCTTGTTAGAATGTGTTCTTCCGTGCGCCAGAGCTGCAGTAGTATTACAGACTGTGCAGCTGATGGCAACCAGTTCTATACTGCAGCAGTCCCCCATAGTACAATCTTAGAGTAAGTGGCAGGATAGCACTCCTCATGAGTGACAATGATGTGACTATACATAGCAGCCCTTCAAGAATGGACTTCAGTGGGACTTCTTTTTCATCCTTAACTTTGTGTTACTCTCTTTTCCTGACCTCCCCCACAGCTAGGTAAGAGGCCATTAATTCCTCTGTGTGTGTATTATATGTGTATATATATAATATATTCTATAAATATATACTTATATACTACATATGGTGATAGGCATAGCTGTAGAGTGGAGATACCTCTCCTATGTGGAGTAACCGGATGAGTATCACCTTCTGGTTGATTAATTCAACCAGTGGGTGGATATTTAAGGGTGAGCTAAAAGAACAGTAGTTGCTCTAACTATGGACACAGAAAGCTGGTCTGTGTGAGTCTTGAACTTGAATTGTGAGTGCAGTTGCTAAAGCCTGTTGTTTTTTTTTTTTAAGATAGAAGCTCCCCAGCTGGTAGAGAGGGTTCTACTGTGTGTTCGTTAGTGCCAGACAGGCCAGGTATTTCCTTTGTTCTTGCTGTATTCTGTTGTGATTATTTTGCAGCCATGTTAATAAGCTGGCCAGGTGTCGGTTTGAAATCAATTACAGCCTGCTGACTTCGCATTTGGTGGAAAAGATAGTGTCCTTTTAACTCCAACAAAGGCTAAGTGAATCCCCGGATATTTGGAGGAGCATGCTGGCAACACGTTTAACGCATTTAAAATAGATGGCACGGTAAAGGCTCTGGTGACTGCAGCAGTGCAGCAAGATGCAATCAGAGGACTGCGAACAAATGCAGCTCTGCAAGAGGCAAACCACTTACTGATGGCAGAACTGAATTTGTTACCAGAGGTCACAAATAGTGACTGCCACATTCTGTAATGCATGGTGAATATCCCTGCAGTGCAAATAGCATCTGATCAGCGAGTGATACTTGTGAGTCATTATTTACAAAAGATGACACTGGGTGATCTTGAAGCTTTCCTTGCTGCATTTGAAAGAACTGTGATGCCTTAAAGCGTGGCCAAAAGCACAGTGGCTAGGCCTGATTGCTCCATTCCTTTCCGGGGAAGCGTAAAAAGCTTACTTTGACCTGAGCCCAGAAGCAACTCAGGACTTTAACCAACTCAAAGCAGAGATCCTGGCACTTTTATGCGTGACTCTAGCTATCAGAGACCCGAGAGTATACCAATGAACTTGCCAACTGCATAAACCACAACATTCTCAGATGTTTCATCTTGTGTACCTGACTCGAAAATGGCTGCAATCAGACATTTTGCTGGCATCTCAAGTAGTACAGCATGTTGCTCTGGATAAGTACCAATGAGCACTACCATGGTCCCTGAGAAAATGGATGAGCCATGGAGACTTCAGAACCGTAGATCAATTGGTCAACCTGGTGGAGCTCTATACTGCAGTTGAAGAATTGTTGGGTCACCCACCATACAAGCCTTCAACTCCCCGAAAGAACAGATCGCTGGGTCCGCTTGGTAAGGCTATTCCAAAGCTTATGGGTGCTGGAAAAAGTGTAAAGACATTGTGAACATGAGACTGAGGGCTCTGCAAAGCCTTAAGGACATTAATGTTGTGATCAGTAAGGAGCTCATAAGATTTTTTTTCGATGTAATGAATTGGGCCATATCCCTACAAACTGTCCAGTGACTAAAAACCGTATGTCTATAGTCACACAAGTGATATGTACGGCTGCTTGTGCAGATGAGTTGGAGCGACATCTGTGTGAGTTGTCAGTAGATGCTAAAATTATAACTGCATTGTTGGACACTTACAGTGTGGTAACTTTGGTAAAAGCCATTCTTGTTAATGCCCCTAGCAGTCTGTCCAAAAACTTATTCAGTGACGTCTGTGCATGGAGACACCTATAAATACCAAACTGCTGTTGTCTGTTGTCACTCCTTATGGATCTGTGTATCGTAAGGTTGGATTAGTTCCCACATTGATGCATTATGTTTTTGTGGGAACTAATCCACATTTTTGGACGTTGTGGGAGAGTAATCTGGTACTAAAAAAAATCATGCCCCGAGACGTTCTCCATTCCAGATATAGATCAGGAAACATTTGATGGTTCTCCATAAAAAGAAGCAGCAAAGGTGATCCCAAGCGATTGGATTCAGAAGTAGGTCAGGAACGCTATCTTTTCACCTTAGGGAGAGCACCTAGAAGGTGAGCAAGTGAGGAGACTTAGGCCTATGTCCACGGGGAAAATCAGGCCCGCCGCGGATTCTCCATGTAGAATCAGTAGCGGGTCCCTCCTGCCCCGCGGACATGAGGCTAAAAATCAGAATTAAACTCACCTGCTCTGGACGATGCGGATCTTTCTTCCTTTGTGGCCGGATCTTCTTTCTTCGGCCCGGCGGATGTGCTCGGCACGTCGGCGGCAGGCTGCGCGCATGCGCCGGGAACATCTGGTGGGCCGAAGAAAGAAGATCCGGCCGCAAAGGAAGGAAGATCCGCATCGTCCGGAGCACGTGAGTTTAATTCTGGTACGGGTCTCCTGCAGATCCGGACGGCTTCCACAGGCTTCAATAGAAGCCTGCGGGAGACCCGCACGAAAATGGAGTATGTCTATTTTTTTTCCCGCACGCGGATCCGTGCCTGGCACGAAAAATGACATCCGCAGGTATTTAACTACCTGCGGATGTCCAATGCATTCCTATGGGGTGCGGATCCGCGTGCGGGTGATCCGCTGCGGATTTTAATTCTTCTTTTCCCCGTGGACATAAGGCCTTATAAGGCCATGCATGCTCCTCTGGGTAATACGCTAATATGCAAATCCATCTCCCTTATTTGAATCAGAAATAAACTCTGTTATCTGTTTATATACAATATACTGTGTTTGTGTGTGTGTGTGTGTGTGTGTGTGTGTGTGTGTGTCTGTATGTGTATGTATATGTGTGGATGGATGGATGGATGGATGTAGTGCGTGTGTGTGTATATGTATGTATGTATATGGGTGCATGGATGGATGGAGTGTGTGTGTGTGTGTGTGTGTGTGTCTGTATGTGTATGTATATGTGTGGATGGATGGATGGATGGATGTAGTGCGTGTGTGTGTATATGTATGTATGTATGTATGTATGTATATGGGTGCATGGATGGATGGAGTGTGTGTGTGTGTGTGTATGTATGTATGTATATGTGTGCATGGATGGATGTTGTGTGTGTGTGTGTGTATGTATGTATGTATGTATGTATGTATGTATATGTGTGCATGGATGGATGTTGTGTCTGTGTGTGTGTGTGTGTGTGTTAAATTCTCTTGAAAGAAAGATACAAGTATTATAGAAGTGCTACTTTTTATGGCCAGCCAGTATAATTCTATGTTTAAGTCTTCGGAGCGCTGTACATTGTGATAACTGTATTTATTCCTGATGGTGTCAGTCTGGTGCTGTAAAGTCTCCATAAAGTATTGTACTATTTGATCACGTTTTGCCTCTGAACATTCTGCATGAGGTCCTGTAGGACCTGCTACTTTACACGTCTCCTATCTTCATCAAACGGTATCGGTGATAAATCGCCATAACATCTAGTAGATGGCATTCTTTAGATCATCTTTATAACATCGCGAAGCAGAGGACTGCTTAGTGGTGCAAGATTAATATATCTTCATGTTTTCAAAACAACTAAATAATTTCATCTCTGACGGTAGCTATATTTTTCCTTTTTTTTGCCATGAGATGTCAGTTTTCTGTTCAAGCATTCAGATTAATAATGATCTGAAATCCGTTCAGCAAGCGGCCTTCATGCAAACCATTTTTTTTTATTATTATTAAAGAGAGTGCAAATATAAATAATGCAAGATCTGTAAAACAGTACTTTAAATTCCTTCTTAAATATTTATATCATGCTTTAAACAGATAAAACCCTATCTTCAATTTACTTGAAACCCTTGAACATGAAAGGAAAGTTATGCATGAGTGGATCGCCAGGCCTGTGCAGGGGGAGGATGGGAGACTGGAAGGGTTGACAGACATTATTACTGTTCCACTTGTGACCGCTTCTCGCTACTTAACTATGCCTGTGCTAGGAGACATAGGGAAATCTTGTGGGTTCATAGCACTGCCTTATTTGTTTCTTCATCGATGCCACATATTGAACAGCTGTGTACAAATCAGAAAACGTGTATTTTCTTTACATGCCTGGAGACAAAAAGACAAACCTACTTTAAAGCGAAAGTAATCAAAAGCGAATTCAAACATACTCACAACTATAGGACACATTCACGGGGCGTGACGTTTCATACTGTAGTCTTATTGGAGTGCCCGCTGGAGTAGGATATGGCATATTTATCTAGAGATGCATGCTGCTAAATACATTTGGCGCATTTATGGTTGTCCATGCACTAGAAAGTCAAATCCACGTTAGCTGTTCGCTGGTGTAGAATTAGGCTACACCTTAAAGGGGTTGTCCCGCGAAAGCAAGTGGGTCTATACACTTCTGTATGGCCATATTAATGCACTTTGTAATGTACATTGTGCATTAATTATGAGCCATACAGAAGTTATTCACTTACCTGCTCCGTTGCTAGCGTCCTCGTCTCCATGGTGCCGTCTAATTTTCAGCGTCTAATCGCCAGATTAGACGCGCTTGCGCAGTACTGTCTTCTTCTTTTCTGAATGGGGCCGCTCGTGCCGGAGAGCGGCTCCTTGTAGCTCCGCCCCGTCACGTGCCGATTCCAGCCAATCAGGAGGCTGGAATCTGCAATGGACCGCACAGAAGACCTGCGGTCCACCGAGGGAGAAGATCCCGGTGGCCATCTTCACCAGGTAAGTAAGAAGTCAGCGGAGCGCGGGAATTCAGGTAAGCACTGTGCGGTTTTCTTTTTTAACCCCTGCATCGGGTTTGTCTCGCGCCGAACGGGGGGGGCTATTGAGAGAAAAAAAAACCCTGTTTCGGCGCGGGACAACCCCTTTAATTTTAAAAAAATGGTTTTTTTTAAATCGCAGGGGGCGAAGGAAAAAGGGCAAAAAGGTGTTGGTTTTTTTAATGTAAGTATATATTGCACAACAATATGTAATTTTTTTACACCATAAATCTGGTGCATGGCTCTTCGTAATTCCCGCCACCACCCTCGTTTGTCTAAAGTTTCTTTAAATAAAAAATCTTAATTGTATAGTGCCAAATTATTCCGCAGTGCTTACAGGTAATTTATTCATTACCCCGCCCCCCCCCCCCCCCCTCCCTTCCCTACCTAGCTGGGTACTCATTTTACCGACCTCGGAAGGATGGAAGTCTGAGTTAACCTTGAGCCGGCTACCTGAACCAAGCAAGGCTTGAACCTGCAACCTTCAGGTCGTGAGCAAAAAAAGGTGTGGGAATCCGGACACATGGATAAAATTTTTCCTTTGCTTTATTTCCATATCAGGCTTGCATAGTCAGGTACATGGTTTCACAGGTACATGGTTTTACAAGTACAAGGTCGTGAGTGAGAGTTTAGGACTGCATTTCTGCTGCCTTTGCGCCACATAAAAAAAATGACATTGGAACTAGGAGACAAATATGTTACAAGATTACCCATTCGCTCTCCAGCGCTGTCTCTTCTCCCCTCCAGCTATAAGAAGACTGCCCAGTTAACTGACCTCTGGACTACTACATCTTCTGTATTCCCTTCCAGAATAGAAGCGTAATGGAAGCTTACGGGTGTGTTGTTGCCCACAGCTGCTATATCTCCTAGTACGCTAATACTGGTCTAACTTCTTATTTGCTAAACATTACCCAGGGAATTACCAGCAGACTAGCTAGAGGCATCTCAGTCTTGGGGCAGTATGATTACCTCGACCCTAACTAAAGCTGTGGGAATGTAGTATTATATAATGCTAGAAGTGAAATTGTGCAGCCTGGTTCTGTTCTTTGGCATCACAGGAATTAGACTGTTAGGTGAGTTTATTAGGACATAGATGGTGTTCTTCACTAGGACATGGTCCGATGAGAAGTCTCTCTGCATCAGTGGATAATGTAACCACTCGCTGTAAATAACAATAACTGCTTTATGAAACGGTCACTTTCAACAGCAGGACATTTAGGAGACGTACTTTGAAGCATATTTTGCAGGGTTGTTCATCTCAGCTATACATACTTTATGCCTGGAGTACATTTTGAAAAGGAATTGTCAAGCAGGCATTGTGCTGTTTAATGGATGATACATGGTATGACAAATTCGGCTAGAATGAAAGTAGCTCATAGTTGAAAATGCAGAAATGAACCTGTACATATATTTTTATTTTTCTTAAAAACAGCAGAAAAGTTAGAGTTAAAATAAAATAATTATTTTGCTGTCTAATTATATAGAAAATTAAAGATTTCTGCTATGTTGGGTTTCTTCAGTTTCAGTTTTAGGTGGTGAGTGGGGTTTACCATGCAGTATAATTAACATGTCCTCTTCTATTCTTCGGACCATTACAATTGTGTCAATAGCAGACTTGTATGGGTTTTCCTGTTTTAGTATTTTTGTGCAGTTGCTTATATAATAATATATAGCTTGATGGTAAAAAATAATATAAAGCTTGATGGTAAAAAAATATATATATTTTTGTGCTGCCATATTCTAAGAGCTATACATTTTAAATGACCTAGCCATATGATTTTAACCTTTTTATACATTTTTTTTTCTTTTGAGAGAGGCTGGAAATGGGGAGAAAACCTTAAATCCTATAGAGAAAATGAACCTGCTCACCAGCAGGCTGCACGGACTTGACTGGAATCAATTGCAAAGACAGTAAGAAAAGGATCCAGTATCCGTAAAATCACAGCTTTATTGAGGCATATTAAAATCCCAACAGAAAGGACATACAATGGCGCGACAATCTGACACGTTTCAAGCTGTCAAGCGCATGACTAAGAGCTACTGTGACAGCTTGAAACGTGTGATTGTCGCGCCATTGTACGTCCTTCCTGTTAGGACTTTAATATGCCTCCAATAAAGCTGTGATTTTTATGGATGCTGGATCCTTTTCTTGCAGAAAACATTAAATGTGTCATAGCTCTTTACACCATGTGTCGTGTGATATGAAAAAAACTGTGAAATCTATTCGAGGGGTCATTATATTTGAGGCAATACCGTATGCGGTTTTGTGGTTTACCACAATAAAATGTTTTTAATGACAATATGAATGAATAAATCATTCCCTCTCAGTGTATTGTGCTCTAATAGGCACATACCTATAGCAGAACTTGGGAGCCTCCATTGGGTGTCAAGCTCTCATGGTAACTCATTGACATCCTATGATTGCACCATAGGGGTGACACTCAGCTGAGATAGGGAACCGCTGCCTCCCTCAAACTATTTAGAAGTCATGGTCACCATTGATGGCAGTATCTAAGGATTAAAATCCTCTGCTCCCAGTTACAACATGAGACAGGCTATCGTTCACAGCTTGACGCCCATTGTTGATGTTGACTCCTTGTTGACCAATTGTTGATGGCAACTGCTGTTCCCATGTGATCGAGCTGATGTAGCTATAAGTCACTCAGCCTCTGGGTAAGCCAACCCATGATGTACAGTGGGTTTTGAATTTACAGTGGCTTACAATATTCTCAACATAGAGTGGTCATTCCTAGACAATTGTAACTTGAAATTCAACATGTTGAGGCATGGGCATTTAACTGGTAAAATACCTGTATTACTGCAGTGCATGCACTGATTGGCTGTCTACTAGCTCCTCCCTATAATACAGTGCAGTACTTCATGTTCTTTACTGCTATTCCTTTCCTATTTCTGGTGCAGTGTGTTCTGTACAGGATCCTGAAAAGCTCATTTGCTCGTCACTGAAAGGACGCCTCGATGCCCTCTGTTACTGTATTGGTTCATAAATCCTGGCTGCTCGATATTGTATTTAGTGGATACTTAGGGAACATTAATAAAGTCAAATACCCACAGCACCTTCATAAATAATCTCACATTGACTGTATCTAGGCAGCACTGCAGTTAGTGATAAGGAGGAACCATTAACATTTGCATGTTTACTTATTCATTCAGTGTCCCTACTCAGCAATTCCTCTGTGACTTGAGGTCAGGATATAAATGAATTCCTGCTGAAGTCACTCACTTGTACAGCTGACAACATCCTTTATAGTGTCTCCTATTTCAGGAACAAGAGGCTCGCTTTGGCTATAAGATGTGTTCCATCTTTACAGGACTGCGTATGCATTGTCAGGCGGGAAAAGTGGAAATGTACAGAAATGTTCTGCAGTGCAGTGGGTAGAAATGCTGTTTACTCAAGATGAGGGTTTCACTTGGATAACCTTGTAGGACACTACAGTCTTGGTGATATACATGACTACTTTTAATCAATGGCATGTGGTATGAGGACAAGATTCTGTTCCAACTATTTAAATGACCCGAGCAATACAGCTGAAAACTGATTTTCTGCAGTGGATCCTGGAATTGCCACAATTTCTGCATTGTTTACTAATAAAATGTAGTATGTGTGTCAATAGTGGAGGCATAGGTAACAATGTAACTAAACTAATAACACACAAACGGTTGGACCGACATGTCTATAATCGAGTACATTTACATAAATAACCATAGTACAGGGAGAAAAAGTTAGAACTATTGAATTTAATAATCTGTACATTTGCCTTTTAATAACAATGATCTCTTCCAAACATTTCCTGTAACTGCAAATAAGATTTTCACAACACTGAGGAGGGATTTACTGACCTGACACTTGTGGGGTGCCTTGTGCGCACAGCACACTTCAGGTCATCACCATAGAGTTAAGGTCAGGTATTTAACTTGGCCATTCCAAAACACAAATATTCTTTATCAACCATTTTTTAGGTGATTTAGGGCTTCTTCACATCAGTGTTGGAGGTTCCTTTAACCCCTTCAGTGGTCGGTTTATTATTACCATGTCATGCCTCACAGGGCAGGTTTTTTAAAGAAGAGTCAACAATGCAATGTAATCTCGCAAGTATTTATTAAGGAATGCAACAATCACATTGCAACACTGTCTGACGTCTGAAGACATTCTGATTGAAGCTCCAATGTCGGAAAACGTCCAGCAGGGTATTCTTACTGCAAATTACTGGCCGCTCTATTGTCGGGGGCCTCTCCAGCATGTCCCATACTGCAGTACTGGCTCTAGCCAGCAGATGGTGCCATTGTATAATGGCAGAAAGAGAAAGCCCCCTAGGAAACCCTGAATCCAAAATTGAATTGTAAAGGGTTAAGGGGCTTCCATAGCTGAATTCGATTAAAATGTAGGACAAAATAGTACTGAATGTGGTGCTATTTTCTTTCTCTAAGATGTAGGATGGAAACCGAACAGACCCTGTTCTAGTTAATGGGGTAGATTCAATACCATTCACTTTTGTCATAAGATTGATCAATTCAACCAGTGGATTCAGTTTTAATGCTCTCATAACAGTGTAGGAAAATGGAACCCAAAACAGTATTGTGGACAAAGCCTAACTTGTGTGTGTTGGGTCATTGTCTTATTGTATCACCCAGTTTCTCTCCAACTTCGGGTCATGGACTATTGCCCTTACATTCTCTTGTAAAATATTTTTCAGATAGCTCTGAATTCATTGTTCCCTCAATGATCGCAAGACATGTAGACCCTGAGGCAGTAAAGCAGCCCCAAACCATGATGCTTCACAGTTGGGATTAGGTTTTGGTGTTCAGTATTCTTTTTTTTCTTTTCCTCAAAACTTTTGCGCTGAAAAATTCCACTTTCGTCTTATTTGTCTCTAGAATATTTTCTCAGATGAATTGTGGAACATATAGGTGGTTTCGGGCAAACTTAGGGCTTATTAAGACGTGCGTATGTCGGCTGGGTTTTCACACCTGGCCAATATACGCTGTCCCTCCCACTAACCGTCGCTCTGCTTCTCTCCTTCCCTCCGAGCGATTTGCAATGGGAGTGGGTGGGATGGGGGCAGAGTTAAACTCCACCCCCCCCATCCTGCCCCCTCCCATTGCAAACACAGGAGTGGAGGAGAGAGGCAGAGAGCCGGTGAGTGGGAGGGAAGGGGGGACTGTTTGGATGGAAGTGTATATCGGCCGGCCGTGAAAACGACGGCCAATATACACTCGTGGGAATAAGCCCTTAAGGTGTTTTTTTGGACCACAGTGGATTATTTTCTGCTGTATGTTCCTGAGCACCATTTTAGTCAGTGTTTTATGAAAGTGGACACCTGAACTGAAGTTTTTGCAGTTTGTAGAGTCTTGTGTTGGACTCTGATATCACCATTTAGGTTTCTTTCTCATCGCCTTTGCCCACTGTCGTCCTTGGAGTGACCTTAACAGGACACCTACTCATACAGACATTAAAAAAACATCAGGAATGTTGCTATTTGTAAATGACTTGTCTAACTGTGGATTGACATTTAACCAGGTCTTTATCAATCTTTTTGAAGCCTTTTCAGTTTGTGTCTGTATAACATGTTTTTTCAGGTCTTCTGAAAGTTGTTTGCATCAAGGCATTGTTCATACTAACTACGGTCACTTTGCACAGTTTGTCCTGGGGTGAAATGGACCTAGACAGCCGACCTCTGCTGCAAAGTTCTAGGTGGACATCCTTCAGGTCTCACTAGAGGTCCTGGTTGGGCCAGGGATGGGAAGTGATGTTGGGCAGCCACCCAATGAATTCCCTCCCAATTAAGTTGCTGCCACAGGAATAGCATCCTGGGTCCCGCACATCGTGGCTCATAATCCCAGTCAGGCCTAATGGGATACAGTCCTCCTGGCTCGTTTGCCCTGCTCCTCTTTGCCCACTTGAGACTGCCTTAACACAGTGTCTCGCCCTACTCTCTTCTCATCCCATGTGGGAGCTCTCTCTGGGACGATGAAACATACAGGTTTGTAAGGGGCTTTTACTGAAGTTCTGGCATGACTGGGAGTACCTGTTCCCGACTGTCTGTCATGTTGGAACCTCCCCCCCCCCATCCTTCCACCGGTCCTGTTTGTGATGCCAGATGTGGAATGGGGTGCTACAACAGAGTCCTCTGCCCCAGGATCGGTATCGTCCAATGGCTGTTGTAGTCCTTGAGGGGTCAGGGGCCTACCTGGGTCAGGCGATGCAGTGTCTTCCTCAGGGGTACCTGATGTCCACTTCATTCGCCCAGCTCACCAACTGTTTTTCAGCAACCATTTTGATCTCTGCTTTTAGTAACCGGTTTCCCTTCCAGGCCCTCATCACTGTGGGTAGTAATTGAGTCCACCTTTATTGTTAACTCTTTAAAGGTATTTTATTCAACAATGCTTGGCTTGTCTCTCTGGGTGCTGCGGTGGCACACGAAGTCATCCTCAACTCTCAGCATGAACGGTATAGGTGCTGGCTGCTAGAAGTGTTTTTCCACTTCTGTTTTTCAGTGGAAAAATTTCCACACGTAATAGCAGCTTTAGGGCTTATTCACACGTCTGTATATCGGTCGGGTTTTTATGCCCAGCCAATATACGGTGTCCCTTTCTGCAGGGGGAGGAGGCGGACTAGGCGCAGTGCACTGAGCTCCCGCCCCCTCTCTGCCCCACGTCACTGTTTACCATGGGTGAGGTGGGGGTTGAGCTAAGTTCCGCCCCTCCAATTGCAAATAGTGGAGGGGCGGGAGCTCAGTGCACTGCTCCCAGCCCGGCCCGCCTACTCCCCCTGCATAAAGGGGCACCGTATATCGGCAGGGCGTGAAAACTCGACCAATATACGGACGTGTGAATAAGCCCTTAGGCTGCTATTATATGAGTGCCCATGGAAGCCGCTAGCACTGACGGTTTCCTGACAATTGCAGGGCTGAACCTGCAGCTGCAGATGCATCCCAGCAATTAGCACTATTACACGAGTGTTAACCATGCAGAATTTTTGTCTCTATTTAAATAAGAGAGATGGAACAATGCCTCTGCAGCGCCACCTATTGGAAGGCAGCATTCCTGCCAGTCAATATTAGACTCTTTATACAAGCCTTGTAACAATGACTGGGAATTAAAAGCCAAGCCAGAACCCATACACAGACAGCTGTTTCGGGATGCTTGCCCCTCATCAGTGTGGGGCAGCCCGCCTGGTCTAATACATGTTTTCACTAATAGGCTGTAAGCCTGCATTGTGCACGACACGTGTTTGTGTGACTGACACCCTATACAAGCCTTTTCTATTTGTAAGTATAAGGACACTCTCACAAGATCATTTTTTGCTGTGTATTAGCACTAAACCTCCATGTATTTCAATGTGGCCTCTCACACTTGCATTTTTGCGTTGCATATTCTACATGTGCAAAATCTCACACAAAATATCCCATTTTCAACATTTTAGCACTTATTGCACTTCTAAATTGGCCATTGAAATGAATGGGGTGCATAAAAAATGCTGCATTTTTACATAGTCTTGTGAGTGGCCTAATGTTGATCAGCCCTCTGCCCCCTTACACACTCGTTCATTATTTTGCATCTGTGCGCCCCACCCCGGGTGGAGCTTTTGCCTTCTGCATCCTGCTTGCATGCTTGTTGTTTGTACCTGCCCATATACCTTTAGTATCAGTAAGTGTGGCTGATGCTCAGTGAGTTTTGTATGTCTTCGATGCCTTTCCAATGAATTGTATTCATGTATAAAGTATATACGCAACCGGAAATATTTCAAATAGTTGAATCACATATCTGAAATACGTGAAGTGTTGATGCTTTTGTCTTTTATTCTTCCTTCAGTTGAGCCTAATAACTATGTATTCATATTGTTTAAATTATAGTAATAGAGGGTTTCAATGGAAAAAAATTCTTGCATGGGTTTAGGAATTCTGATTCCTCGTGCTGTCTTGTGTGTCCGCCATCTGAATAAAGGCATCATTTCTGGCTTTGTAAGGTCTCCTTACGGACTATTATACTGTGGTTCTTGCAGAACAGTCGGTGTCTATTGAAGAAATTGTGCAGTTGTTAAAAATGTA